>NC_141698.1:417722839-418322839 GCF_964263255.1 Lissotriton vulgaris
CCATAGATGGCTCAAATCTTACATCTGGCCCCATCACTGAAGAAACAGAAACTTTAGAGTTGATTGGATAACAAGGTCATCATGTGATCATCAGATTCAATTTAATTGATGCTCCACAATTTCAATTAATTTTGGGATTGCCTTGGTTGTCTGAACACAACCCAAAAATAGATTGGGAAAGGAGAACAGTTGAAATGACTTCTGAATATTGCAAGACTAATTGTTTCACTCATGTCAGCATAAAATAAGTGGAGTCACCAGCTGCAGTAGTAGCTGCTAGTTGTTGAGTTGAGCGAGATTCCAAAAGAATATCAATACTTGGCCAGTGTTCTCGACAAGAGAAATGCAGACCGACTTCCACCACATAGGGAGTACGATTGCAGGATAGAATTGGAGCCAGGGCCCATTCTGCCGTGCAGTCGTATATATGCTCTAACAGAAGCATAAAACGAATATCTAAAGGAGTATATAGAGGAATATCAGAGAATTAGATTTATAAGGCCTTCACAGCCACCTGTTTCGTTGCCACTATTTTTTAGACTTAAGAAGGATGGTACTCTTTGTGCATGCATTGACTACAGACCCTTGATTTTGGTGACCATTAAGAACCGGTATCCGCTACCTTTGATTTCACAACGTTTGGATCAAGTTAAAGGGGCAAAAGTATACACCAAACTCGACCTCAGAGAGGCTTATCACTTGGTGAGAGTCGCTGAAGGCGACGAGTGGAAGAAACCCTTTCATACTAAATATGGCCTTTTCGAGTACCAAGCGATGCCCTACAGATTGAGCAATGCACCAGCCGACTTTCAACACTTGGTCAATGATGTCCTTCGAGAATTCCTGGACAGGATGGAGGTTGTGTACATAGATGACATCTTAATTTTCTCCAATTGCATGGAAGATCATGTGCAACATGTGCGAGCAATTCTGCAGAAACTATTGGAAAACCAACTTTATGTTAAATTGGAGAAGTGTTCATTCCATGCAGTTCAAGTAGAAGTCCTTGGATTTGTGCTTTCAGCGAACGGAGAGGCCATGGATCCCACTAAAGTACAGGTCATACAGGATTGGATTTCCCCCAAAAATGTGAAGGAAGTTCAAAGCTTCCTTGGCTTTGCCAATTTTTATCGGAGATTTATTCCTAACTTCTCTGCTAAGGTTTCACCAATCACCCAAATCTTAAAGAAAAGGAAATCATTTGTCTGGTCAGAAGATGCGGAGACAGCGTTTCAATTCCTTAAGAAGGCTTTCATCACTGACCAATCCTGGTGCATCCAGACCCGGAACAAGCCTTTTTCGTGGAAACAGATGCATCAGACTTTGCTACACGAGGAATCTTGTCACAAAGTAACAAACAAACAGGACAACTCCACCCGGTCGCTTATTGATCCAGGAAGCTGTCTGAACCAGAGATCAATTATTCAATTGCTTTTTTTTTTTTTTTAATTTTTTTATTTTATGGCAGAGGCATAAAACATACAAGAACAAAGCAGCACCTGATCAGCAACCATCATTCACAATTATTCAATTGCTGATAAAGAGTTATTTTCCAAAATGAGCCATTTTGTCCCCTTAAAATCTGTTCCAACGGCCATTCAGTTGATACAATTGTTCAATCAACATGTCATTTGAGCTCATGGGGTTCCACAAGTTCTTATTTCAGACCGGGGACCCCAATTTGTGTCAAAATCTTGGAAAAAATTCATGCAGGGATTGGGAGTTGACACGCAGTATTCTACCAGTTTCCACCCTGAAACTGACGGTCAGACAGAGAGTGTCAATCAGGAACTTGAGCAGTATTTGAGACTCCACCTGTTGGAACAGTAGGGAAACTGGTCGGATTTACTTTGGACAGCTGAGTTTGCGTACAACAATGCAGAACACGACTCCACTGGTTATACACCGTTTTATTTAAATTCAGGAAGGTATCATAGTTTAATGACAGGGAAAAAAGATGAAACGGTGCCAGCGGTTAAGAACTTACTATTGCAATTAGAACATTCACACAAGCAAGCTCAGGAAAATTTGCAAAAGGCCAAGGCATCATACAAGAAAGAAGCACACAAGAAAAGAAGAGTGGGTCCTGAATTTAAAATAGGAGATCAGGTTTGGCTATCCACTAAACATTTGAAGTTAAAAGGAAATAGAAAGTTTCAACCCAGATTTATTGGTCCATTTAAAGTTAACAAAAATATGTATCCTGTGGTGGTCAAATTACAGCTCCCAAAACAGTTAAAAATTAATTTGGCTTTTCATGTCTTGCTTTAAAAAAAAAAATCCACCTAACGTAAGATTCAAAAAGACCCCTATGCCACTAAGAGTAGAGTCAGATGAGGAATACGAAGTTAGCAAAATATTAGATTCAAAACGGTCCAGAGGGAAACTGTATTATCTGATGCAATGGAAGGGTTATGGTCCAAAAGAACGGTCTTGGGAATGGTCTTCCAACATCCATGCCTCTAGATTGATTAAAAATGTTCACAAAAATTATCCAGCAAAACCCAAAGAGGTGGGACCCCCTTTGGAGGGAGGTACTGTCAAGATCTGCCTGAGTAAACACAGTTCAGAGAGAGTTAAAAGGAAAACAAGCACTCGGTTGAGAATGGTTCAGAAATGCTATCATAAGAAGAACAAATTAAAAGTCACAAAACTCTTTTTAAAACAATGCCTTTTAGTTTTGCAAAAAACCAACATGGTGGATGCTGACTCCACCAGATGAGTCAGCGTTCTAGATCTCTGGGACTCAAGACTAGGCAGGTGCTTAATGTGCAAGTTCGAGAATCGAACTGCGCACTCCAACCATCTGCCTAACGAAGCAAGTAGCTTTCGTTCATCCGCATTTTGTTGCCTCACAGAAAACTTGAATTCCAAAGTAATAATATAGTTTAATGGCGCGGTTGCGCCTTGTATTTTGTTAGAGAATTTCTGTTCTACTGAAAAGGAACGATCTTGCACGCATGCGTAATGTGGGATTTGAAACCGCGAGTCTCCTCAGCAATGAAGAAACCTTTGAGTCCAGATAACCTACGAACTGCAAGTTTTCTTAAGTTAAAATAAACACACTTGTATTAACACTTAAAAATAAACATTTGAATTTATTTTGGTTTAAGTGTCCATTATCATGATGAATGCTTGCCCCAAAATCTTTATGTCCATTACATTATTTTTCCTAATGTTTGGACTTTACAAATATGTAATTTAAAAAAAATCTTTTGTGTTATAAATGTAAGTAAGAATATGCATTTCACATTTTCATCATGAACATTTTTAATAATCAATGAATTGTAAATGAATAATAATGTTACAACAAACTTTGCAAAATTAAAATTACATTTTTTATTTATAATTGAGACAATTCTCTCATGAAATCTTTTCACAACAACAACTTGTGGCTTTGTTGCCCATAACCTGCCTCCTAAGCATACTCACCCAAAGGGTAACCGCCTCAGGAAGGGACCTCTAGTGGGCACAGAGCAGGCACCTCAAGGATTTTTTTTGGGAGGGATGAGTTTAGGTTTGGTAGGGCTCAAAGATGGTTAAGAGGTAAATTCAGAAGGAGGAGTAAGAGTAGGAGGGGTGGTAGATGATTGGCTTTGGAGGAAGAGGGAACTGGAGTGGGTGATGTGCTTGTGTCTGTATGTTTGGCAGCTGCATGTGGGTCTGCTGGGTATGTTTGGATGTGTGTTTGTTTGACTGGTGTTTGATATTCTGGTGAGTGTGTGCGGTTGCTTTTGATTGGGGTTGTTTTGTGTGTTAGTATGCTTTTGTGTGAGTGTGTTGGTTTTGATGAGTGTGTTGTAGTGGTTGTTGGTGTGGTTGTGGTGTTTGTGGGTGTGGTGGTGCTTGTAGGCGTGGTGGTGGTTGTGGTGGTGGTTATTATGCTTGTGGGTGTGGTGGTGGTTGTGTGTGTGTGGTGATTGTGGGTGTAGTGGTGGTTGTGGTGCTTTTGGGTGTGGTGGGGGTTGTGGGAGTGGTGGTGGTGGTTGTGGGTGTGTGTTTGTGGGTGTAGTTTTAATAGTGTGTGTATTTTTTTATGGGTTTCTTTGTGTGTTTGTGTTTATGTGTGATTGTGCTGCTAATGTCTGTTCGAATGGGTGCCTGCAAAGAAGTGAGTGTGCTCGGGATTGGGGTGGGAGTTTGGATTTGGGTTGAGTAAGAAACCTGAAGTGGGACTGAAGGTTGGGCTTGTTAGAAAGCTGAGGTGAGTGATGAGGTTGCTGTTTTTGCAAGCAACCTCCGCATGCCAGACATTGAACTGTGAAAGGCATCCAGAAAGGCAGCCAGTTGTTGCATTTGGCAGTTTAGCCCCTGGATGCCCTTCACTATCGCAGTCTGGCCTATAGAAGAAACAAGAAAATGAAAACAAACAAAATCAAAAAATCAAAACATACCATAAAAGAGAAATTGATAAATACATAACACTTTAATGTATGTGAAAATATGAAAGAAAAGAGAGAATTCCCAAAATAAGATTGCAATATTATTTTAACAAAAGTTAAACATACCAAGTAAAAATATGTAGTACAAATAAACAGACATTTACAATATTAAAAGCATATTAAATATGTTATTAGGTGAAAAAAAACACTTGCAAGCACCATAACATCATGTGAAATTTAATAGAGATTGAAACGTGTAATCATAAGTTCAACAAAGTACATTCAAACAAAGAACCAAGACATCAAAAAATAATAAGCACATGGAGAAAAACACACGTATTTACAAAACGTAGTAATCAGTTTCAGTTGCAAAATACTTTATTCGGTTTTACAAATAGGAAAACCATAACAGCAACATTACAACAATTAATATTACATTTTTAAATTTTAAAACATATACATTACCCACAAACATGTTACATAAAACATTTATTCCAATAAGGAGAATGAGAAAATGTAAAATAAGACAGTCACCCATGAAATACATGTGAACTCTTGAGGGGAGACTACTGGGATGACAACTACAGCTTGGGGATCTATTAATTCTCCATACGATTTCTGATTTTTAATGCGGATTTCAGATATCCAGTCACAAATAAAGTGCATTCTGGCTTTAATATTTGTAAAAAGCATAGGGCTGGGCGGACCTGAATAAAATTAATCTTTTTTAAAAGGGGCTTTAAAAAGAACCTCCGGGGAGCATCATAGAAGCAACAAGAAAACATAAAGTGCACCAAATCCTGGAGAGACACACTGTCGCAACCACAGGGAGGTAGCACCTGGCCTCTATGGCTTCCCTTCAGAACTGCAAGTAAAAGATGGAAGTAATCCATCCAAAATCTGGTTAATAAAAACTGCTTGTGGGTCAACATGGGCCACAAAAGATATTGCTCCAGTGATGGCGTAGGTTTGAGCATCACAAATTTACGGACGCTGGGTTTTGCCAGATGTACCCCATCTCTCTTAGGTTTTTTCAGTTGAATAAAAGTCTTTTTTAAATACTCCACATCCGCGGCAATAATCAAGTCTGGTCTTAAAAAAAGGTCAGGACGCAACCTTTTAAATATTTTAACCATGGAATGTTAAGCATGTGGTCCAGGGACAAAGCTTCTTTCAGTAACTGGTGGTTAAGATCTAAATCTTTATTTAACCAGCACTAGAGCCAGAAAAGCAGAGGACACATTACTAAGATGTCACCAATAAAGGGTAGCCCAGTTTCCTCATGTACTACTAGGTTTGAGGTTCCTTTGGGTACTCCCAGGAGCTGTTTCAAAAAGTTATTCTCAGCCACCTGGATACCCTCGGCTGCTACATATCCCCATAGCTCACTACCATAGCTGCCAATTGCGACACTTTTCGCCTGATATATCTTCAACATTGCAGCAACAGGCCGCTTTTCCATTTTAGCTGCAAAGTTGAAGATAGCAGTATTCGCACGTATTATCTCCCCTCCTTTTCTCTGAACTAGAGCGCCCCAATTTAGGTGTTCATCAAATAGAACGCCCAGGTAAGAGAAGGTTGTAGCTATGGACACTTTCTCTTCATTCACCATAAAAGAGTACTGTCTCTTAGGACGTGACCCAACCTGCATTATATAGGATTTGGTGTTATCGATTGCTATGTCGCCATCAGCCATGAAGCTACGATAAGCATTCAATAAAGACTGCAGACCTCTTGCGGTTCTGGCCAGGAGGACTGCGTCGTCCGCATAAAGCAGAACCGGCAGACCCCTGCTCCCAACATGTGGGAAATCGACTCCAGTTTCGACCAAGGTCTTATCCAAC
Organism: Lissotriton vulgaris; assembly: GCF_964263255.1. Lineage (NCBI taxonomy): Eukaryota > Metazoa > Chordata > Amphibia > Caudata > Salamandridae > Lissotriton > Lissotriton vulgaris. The sequence goes on from NC_141698.1 coordinate 417,729,066, forward strand.
TCGTTAATGTATGAATTGCCAAAACGCAACCCTGTCTTACTCCCCTATGAACTTTGAAGTTCCTTGAGACCCTACGGTACAGGGAAAATCTGGCATTCACCTTTGTGTCCCTGTGCAGATCCCTCAGGAAGTTGACCAAAGTGGCCTCCACCCCCATGGCGCTCATGGACTGCCACAATTTTCCCCGATTGACACAGTCAAAAGCGGAAGAATGCTCCATGAACGCCATGTAGATAGTGCCCTGACAGGCAAAGGTGTACTTCCCGAGGATCATGTACAGGTTAAGACATTGTGCTAAAGTGGAGTGTCCTGGGCGAAACCCATAATGGATATCAGATATAACCCTGTTATCTTCTGCCCAGGCTGTCAATCTATTCAGCACTACTCCTCCCACAACCTTAACCAAGGAATCAATAAGGGAGATCGGCCTATAACAAGTTGTACTGTTACGATCTCCCTTCTTGAATACTGGCCCAATTGTTGAGGTACCCCATGACTATGGGCAGACAGACCCTGCCGCTGCATTAAGCCCCGCCATAAGGACCGGGGTCCAGAGAGACAGGTTTGTTTTGAAAAGGTCCAGAGGCATACCATCAGGGCCTGGTGCCATATTGCACGTCAGCCCTGAGACTCAACGTAAATGGGAGCAGGGTTTCATTATACCCTCCTGGTTTAGGATATATATGTGTTGTAGTGCTCTTAAATATGGATTCAAAGTGTGACACCCATTCCTCTTCAGTAATATTGGTGCCAATGTCATCCGCCCCTACCCTGTCAAACAGGGGTCTATTGATTAAACCCCAGAATCTCGCACTATTACCTAGTAGACTTGGGTCTAGGAGTTCTTTCCAGGTTGCATCCTTTAGTTCGGTTTTGCGTTTTAACAAGGCCTTTTTATAGTTGAGGCAAAGAAAACGAATCCGCGGTTGATCTCCTGGACTAACTTTCAGAGCCGCCTTTAACTCTCTAGCAGCTTTGGAGCATGCAGAATCAAACCATTTGGGGTCCTTGGATGAAGAACTTGGTGCGGGAACAGTCAGTAATGCCCCCACCTTAGAAACAATCCCCTCAAAAGCTTTGAGGACATCCACAGGAATGGAATCAGGGGACACACATAATATTAATTCTAAAGCACATGATTCATGGACGTTATCATAAATTAGGTCTGGGTTCACCTGGGACCACTTGAGTCGACACCTTCCATACGTGAGTTTCATCACACCGGATGTTGCCATCTTGACCTGCAATTTCAATAAACCTCCACCCAAATGAACACATACAGGGTTGTGATCACTAAAAATACTTTCCAGGATTTTAAATCCCAGTAGGATAGATTATAGGCCAGCCAAAATCAGAACATGGTCTATGAAGGTCCCCCGTTATAACCTTTAAATGATGGAATGGGCTGATTGCTAGAATCGTCCACCACAGACATAGAAGAGATCAAGTCAAGTTCATTAAGTAGACTGTTAAATGCATCACCCTGGGCCGAGTGCTCAAAATGGAGTCCCCACAACCTGGCACAGCCCATTTCTCCCAAACTAGTTGTCGCCGGGTCACCACACGGATGCACGTTAGAAATCCCCTGTTAACATAAGACAGTGGGAAGCATGTCCGCAGTTCTGTTTAACAAAGTCACCCAACTGGGCAATCTTACCCCAAAAGTGTTCACTGCATTATAAAAATTAATCAGTCAGACTTGCGTTCCCTCGCTTTAGGATGACAGCTTGGAGATCAGTATGGGTGGAGGAAATTTCCTTGATCGTGCAGTTCAAGGCTAGAGCTGTATAAATAACCAAACCACTCTTAGCTCTACCACTAGTTGATGGGGAGGCCGTCACAAAGAAAGCTTTGTAACCCTAGTAAAAATAAATTGAAATCCACCGTCCAGGTCTCTTGTAGGCAAATCACAGGGAATTGCCTAATAAACATCACCCACTTAGGGTCCTGGAACTTCCCCGCCAAACTAGTAATATTCCAGGAAATGACGTTGTAGACTGCTTGCTCTATAGAGTCCCCCTGAGAAGCGGTAGATGAAACATTTATAAGCTCGGGAATATACACCCCAGGCAGAGTCTGCGTGAGAGAATCAACACTTCGATGTGGAAGGTGGGAGGATATAAGTGGCACATTGGATTCTAAGCTTACATTTAGTCAGTCACAGTCCTCTAACCTCGAGAGTGCTGCAAATCTGTTTGTCCCCTGCGAGATAGGTGATAACAATCCCCCGAAAAACTATGTCTAACTGTTGGTGGAATCTATTGACTGGTCCCACCGCCTTCATCGGGACCAAATGGCTGCTAATTACTTAGAGTATTTAGAATAATACTCCTTGAAGGCTCAGGTTGATAAAAGAAACCCAAAGGCAGAATCTGAATACCTGAGTCCCTGTTAACCAGTCCTGCTCGGGTCTCTCTGAATATTCTCTCGACGATCAATCGATCGTTAAAATTCACAATTATACAATCGCCCCCCCCCCCCTGTTTTTCTAGAACTACCCACCCATCCCACACAATGCACCATTATAATATTTCGGTCTACTGCTGGGTCTACAGAGGTGTTGCTAGAAAGCCAGTGGGTGACCTTATTTTTAAGCTGGTAAAAAGCCTTGTTGGTACCACAAGAAAGTAGCAGGACGTTCCCAAGGATGACCACCAACAGGGTTGATTGGGGTGGTAAATTAATGACTGTGGAATTTGAAAGGACAGTGGTGGGACCTCCCTGGAACTTTCCCGTATTGTTCCCCAAACCCGGAGGGGCCTGACCCTGTTCCATGGCTAATTGGGTCCTGTTCGTTACCGTACCCTCAATGGACACCCCCGAACAACTTCTCTATGTGGCTATTGTCCGACGAGACACAATGATACTAGATGGAATGATGTTCCTATGTGCCCCTGTTAGTTGTGAGGTACCTACTGGGGGATCTGCTTTAGTTGACACATTGGTTGTGTCTAACAAACGAGTTGGTTGCAAGATTTTAGATTGGGCTGCTATGCTTTGCTCTATGTCATTTAACTTGGACACAATGGGGGCCAACCTATCCTCCAGCATAGAGCTCAACATAGATTTAAAAGTTTCCAGCATATGCTTATCATTTGTAAAAGGCACTACCCCTTGGGGCCCCCCTGTAGCTGAAGAGGGTAATAGCGGTTTGTTAGTTTTTATTTTTTGCTTGGCTGGCAATAGCTTTACACTTTTTTTTCAGGCTGCCAGTGGAGCGACTGACCTCCCTCGAATGTTGAGGTGGAATGGAGGAATCACTGATAAATTATCGAAAACACAAAAATCGAATTACACAAATATCGTGTCTCAAATATTGAGTACAATTAAATCGACACCCTATATTTATTTATAAAACAACAAAAACATTGATTATACAATATCGTAAAACAAAAACATCGATCCCACAAAAATCGTATACACACATCAAAATTAAAAATATCGACAGTCATAAATAAATATATCACATTACAAAAATATCGAAAACAAAAATATAGACATCAATATTATCGATATAACCTAAATATCGACATTTTTAAACTACATAAAAATAATTATTTACACACTAAGCCTTTAAACTATTTACAAAACACTCATACAACTATTAATATACATACCAAACACAACTAAAAATATATCTCCTTAAAATAATTATAAAAAAATACAACCTAATGAAAACAATTTAAACTAACCAAATTTAAAATACAAAACATTTTTAAATAAATATAATACTTTTTATATGCTATACAACTTCTAAAAACAATTCATAAAATACATATAAATAAACAAAATCTCAAAATAACACTTTCACATACAACTAACATAATTAAGGGCCCGATGTAGGTAAAACGCTTTTTCCGATTTCAAAATACCGAAGCGCACCGAATCGGTATTCTGAAATCGGAAAACGAGATGTAGGAAAAAAAAATCGGAAAAATACCGATACGGTCGTAATCGGTATTGTGATTCGATACGTACCGAATCGGCATGCACCGAATTGGAATGTACCGAATCGGCTACCACCGATTCGGAATTTCCCGAACCGGCAAATACCGATTCGGCAAATACCGAATCGGTGATCAAAATACACCCCATGGCCAAAATGCCCATAGGAATGCATTGAAAAATCCGATTCGGTGAAATCCGATTCGGTAAAATCCGATTCGGTAAAATCCGAATCGGTAAAATCCGAAACAGCCAATGAGGTGGATCCACCCTCCCCCACCCAAGCAGGGAGTGGCTACCCAGGCAGGTGCAGCTCAATAAGAACTTTCTGGAGAGGCAGCCTGAGCTGAACATTCACAGTGAGCAGCAGTGGAAGCAGGAGCCAGAGCACTGTGAGAGAAAGATGGCTAGCAGCAGTGAGAGCCAGAAGGCTGGCCACAAGAGAAAACCCAAATTCAGTACCATGGAGCTGCAGGTGTTGGTGGAGGAGGTGGTGAGGGTGCACAGGCAGCTCTTTGGGAGGCTGTCCCTCACTGTACCGGAGAGCACAAAGAGGAGGCACTGGAGCGAGATTGCTGAGAAAGTTAACTCAGTTGGTGTTACCCCCAGGAGCCTTGATGACCTAAAAAAAAGTTTTTATGATATCCGCAGCCTAACTAAACGCAAAATGGCAGAGCTGCAGAGGCAAGCTGGACTGACTGGTGGAGGCAGGAACCCGGCGCCACCCCTCACTGAGCTGGAGGAACTGGTGTCGAGCACCATCGAGAGGGAGAGTGTGTCTGGAATCGGGAACCTGGATAGCTCAGCCAGAGCTACAGCTAAAGGTAAGAAGCATGCGCATCATGACACACCCTACCAGACACCTCCCCTTTAGACACAATGCACAGCCAAACCCCAGCCCAGTACTGCTACCAACAGACAAGAGAAATGCATCATGGTAAATGTAGTCAGCAGAAGTAGGCAAAATATGGCAGTGCAGAGCCATCATATAAAAAACAGTGGAGCAGAATCAAAGTATATGCAAGGACATGTGCAATGCTTTAATTGTAGTGACTGTAATACATCGGCACTCAATTCACAAATGCTTCTTTATACCTAGGGGCACCATCAGGCGGAGGAGCTGAAGCAACTGAGGCACCAGCACCAGCAACATCTTCCAGTGCGGTGGCAGGGCCAAGCACTAGTCAAGCTGCCCTGGAGGAGGAGGAGGAGGACAACACCATTGGCCAGGAAAATGAGGGAGACCTAGGACTTGACTTCACATTTCTTCACTCCCCCCAAATATCTGGCACACCCCCATTGCTGTTCTCCCCTGAGAACTCACCAACAACGGCCCACCCTGCACCTGCCACATCTCCTGCCAGGAGTATTGTTGTGGCTCCACTGAACCCTATCCAGGGAGCTACGGGTCAGGCCCCAGCTACCAACACAGCAACACCAGTGGCACCCCAGCCCACACAGCAGGGCAGCAGCAGTTCCCGGAGGCGTACAAGTTCCAGCACTGCACTTCCGGCACGGGAGGGCAGCGTCTTTCAGGGGCTGGAGGGCAGCATGGTGAAGATACAGCGCATGCAGGCGAAATCCATCATGGTCTGCCAGCGTCAGCTGCGCCAGCATAACCTGCAAATGGGAGAGATGGCGCAAGGGTTTAAGGCTTTCGTCGAAACCAATAAGGAAGTTGCTGCAGGTCTTGGCCGTGTGACCACAGCCATCACACAGCTATGCACCAAACTTGATGAGCACGAGCACTCTCGCCGCCGGGATGCCCGCATGCACAACAGATCTATAAGCCGCCTTGCTGCTGCTACCGCACAACTATGCCAACGTGGGGCAAATATGGAGGCCAGCCTGACCCAGAACACCGCTGAGGTCACCAGGGGCATGGCCCGCATAACGACCGCCATGGAGGCAATGATTATTTCAAACACTGTGGCCAATCCAGCCCTGGACCTGGGCGAGGCTGGGGACAGCAGCAGCAGCCCGGCCAGCGCAGTGTAGGAGCCGTGCCGGAGCACCAGGCGCTCTGCTGAAGCTGCTGGACATGCGGAAGGGGGAGAGGCACACCCCAGTGGGGCTGCTAAGCGCAGCAAAAAATAGGCTTGCCAGGGCGGGTGAGGCAACCCTGACCTTTGACATTGAACTACTTTTCGTTAACATTTTCTTTTGTTGCACATCAGTGCAGTAACGGTGTTGCAACATTATTAAAATTTTCTTTTCCTCACAACCATTTACCTGTCTGTGCATCTGTACTCACTCAGAAATAGTTTTCTGTAATCTCCTCACGTCTGTATCTGCCATCACTTGGCGTAGACACCCCAGCAGGTTGTGTTTGTGGCACAGCAACGTCGTCGTCATGGTCCTCGTAGTCTGACAACTCCACCTCAGTGCCCTTCTTCACCGCTAGGTTGTGCAACATTGCACAGACAGCTATGATCTTGCAGCAGGTGATGGGGGTATACTGCCTTGCACCTCCACTCTTGTGCAGGCATCTGAATCTGCTTTTCCAGATGCCAAAGGTCCGTTCAACTACATTCCTTGTGCTTTTGTGGGCCCGGTTATACCTCCTTTGGCTGGGTGTGGAGGGGTTGAGGTAGGGGGTGAGTATGAATGAGAGGAGGGCATATGCACTGTCACCTAGAAGGAAAAGGGGTAACATTACTCACATGCATACATGTATTTCACTTAGCTACTTTGTGTTATGGGGGTCTGATGATGTGTCTCACCTAGGAGGTATCCTTCACCAAATTCGCCAGCCATCAGCCGTGCATAGATGCCGCTCTGTTGAAAAATGTAGGAGTCGTGGGTACTCCCTGGGAATTTCGCTACCAGGTCTGTGATGGTGCACTTCGCATTGCAGATCACCTGAACATTGATGGTGTGCGTAGACTTCCTATTGCGGTATATGTATTCTGTGTCAGCTGAGGGGCAAATCGGAATGTGTGTGCCATCTATGCAGCCAATTATTTGGGGAAATTGTGCCATCTGGTAGAAGTCAGCTTTAGTTTGCACCAGTTCTGCGTGGGTTGCAGGGAAAGAGATGTATTGGTCCATCCTGTGTATCATGGCGTCAAGGAATGTGTGGAAAAACCTTGACAGGCTGCTCTGGGTCACCCCTCCTACCGCTGCAACTCCACTTTGATAGCTGCCAGACGCAAGCAGGTGTAGGCTGCATAGCACCTGGACATGCGCTGGGATGGCGTGTGCCCTTGGGGTGGGGTGGTCCAACAGTGGTTTGAGGTCCCTGATGAGCTCCAGAATGGTGTCTGAGTCCAGCCTGTACCTCTGTAGGATCTCTGCCTCTGTGAGCATGAACAGGGTGATCCTCTGTCTGTAGACCTGTTCCTCTCTTTGCCATTCCCTCTGTCCTTCCTGCTGTAGCCGTAGCCACCTTGCAATGACATAAAAAGCAGCCATCCTGCAAGTTGCAATGCATTTTGGGTCTATTTTTATGGGTTGGAGTTGGTTACCACCTGATTGTAATCCATGGTAAATACCGATTTTGAAATACCGATTTTGAGCCAAAATCGGTATTTCTGTGCTTCCCTACATCTCTCTATCTGTCCGAATCGGGGATTTTCCGATTCGGTGACTCTACCGATTCGGTAGGTTATCCGAATCGGCATTTTTCCAATTCGCTGTCTCTACCGATTCGATACATGGACCGAATCGGAATTTTTCCGATTCGGTGTCACTACCGATTCGGTACATGGACCGATTCGGTATTTGTATCCGATTTGGTATGTTACCGATTCGTTATCTTTCCGATTCGGGGTATTTCCGATTCAGATTATTTCCGATTCGGTAGTCATTCCGAATCGGTATTTGTACCGATTTGGACGATTTTCTTTGCCCTACATCTCGATGGCTGTATACCGATCGGTAAGGGCCCAAAATCGGTATTTTCGGCCGTTACCGATCGGTAACGGCCTACCTACATCGGGCCCTATGTAACTTAAAAAAATTCAAACTAACCAATAGAAACACATTTAAATGTATCTGACCAATGACATCCAAAGACTAGTTAAAGACACACTATATAACCACATGCGCGCTAGCGGAATTCCGCTCCTACGCTGAGATTTTCAAAAGCGCATGTTACGTGACGAGCTGGGCTCGTCATCAGCGTGCGAGGCGGCTACACCATGACGAGCCCAGCTCGTCATCAGTGTGGAAGGGGTTAAAGAATTAAACGTTATACTCTAACATCAGCAGAAAATATTCAGCTTGAAGAAACACTGCAAAATTCTCGACAACCTTAAAGAATCATCTGATAACAAACAAACTACAGGTAACAAAAAGTAAGTAATCAAATGTTTCTGGATAAAATGTAAAATTAAATGTAATCTACATTTCATATTCAGAACTTAAAAACTTAATTATATTTCTATCTTATCATATTTCCACAACAGATTCAACCTTAAGAAAAATAACAACATTTCCTACAAACTAAAACAGCCAACTGAAAATGTAAGTATACTAAATTTCTTTTTTAAACACTAAAGAAAAGCTAAATAAAGTGCTCAAATGTTAGAAGCATCTAAAAAACTCCTATTTTATTTCTAAATTGTTAAAAATTTTAACACATGTTTAAAAGAAGAAAAATCTAAAAAGCTTCTTTAAAAAAGTCAACTTCACATATAAATAAATAACAAATTATTAAACATACTTTTATTTCTTTCCACAGACAACTTAAAAAAGAAAGGCAGCAATATATCAAGAAAAAAATCAACATTGAACAACAAATAAAGAACACTTGGTAAGTATATAAGAAATGCACATGTACTATTATTTCTCTTAAAAACACAAGAATGTTGATATTTAACTTAACTAAAAATCTAAAAAAATATATATATTTTTAAACCTGTATTTAATTTTTATAAAATAAATAGAACTTTTTAATAATAAAATGTAGTACCCTACAAAATGTTTAACCAAAATACACATGTAAACATTCACTAAAATATACTTAACTTTCTTTCCAAAGACTACTAAAATACAGAATAGCATGAACCAAAATAGAAAACATCTACATTGAAAGTCAACTTCATTATAATTGGTAAGTACCTAACAAAAGTACATATATTATTATTGTTTCCTATATCATAAATACATTTTCTAATAATATTTAATACATCCTTTCTAGATTTAAGAAAACAACTATGACTGAAGATGCAAAATGTATTACATCTCAGAAAGGAAAATTTTTGTTATGCTATATGGGGTATATTTATACTCAGGAAAAACAAAAAGACCTTAAAGTAAACTGGAAATGTACTAAGTATTACTCAAACAAATGTTATGGGCGTGCAACAACCAGAGAAACAAGTGTAATTAATACAACTGAACACAACCATCCACCTAATATCTCAGAAATAGAGGTTAGATCTACTATAGAAAATATTAAGGAAATTAGCAGCACTTCAGAACTACCAACACGTGTAATACTTAAAGAAATACTACCTAGAGTACCTAGAGAAGCAAGAGGTCAATTACCAACAATAGCTTCTATAAAAAAGAACCATAGCTAGAACAAAAAAAATACACACGACCAACAATACCAACACCTAAAACTTTTGAAGAGGTAATAATTCCACCTGACCTTACTATAACTCATAACGATGAACCTTTTATCTTCTACGATAACAACAATAAAGATAAAAGTATAATAATGTTTTCTACAATAAACAACATAAAAAAATTAAAAGAAAGCCAAACATGAATGATGGATGGCACCTTTACCATATGCCCAAAACCATTCTATCAATTATATACCATACATGGGCAATACCATAATACTTGCATACCATTTATCTATTGTTTGTTACCAAACAAACAAACTTCAACATACACAGAAATATTAAACAAAATAAAAGAAGAAACAACAGACTTCTTTACCTTAAAAATAATAATAGACTTTGAACAAGCCATGATAAATTCCATCCCTAAAATATATCCTCACACATCCATACAAGGATGTTACTTCCACTTTAACCAATGTCTATGGAGACATTTGCAAAAATCAACATTTAGAGGCTCATTAGGATGGCGGACGGAAACGGGTTCCATCCGCCATGGACGCGGCCAAAATACTCCCGACGGCTCCACGGATAAACCGCCGGTGCGATTAGGATGATAAGGCCAAGAAACTCCGACCGCGGCGGACGGACCACATCAAACACCGTTCCCGGCGGACGGAGCACACCAAAGACCGCTGCAAGCGGAAGGTACTAAAGAAACACCCTCCGCCCGGACAAACATGACCGTGTGAACAGCCACCTCAATACCTGTGGAGGCTCCGGCCTCGCGATTAGGATAACACCGCCAGTCCAACGGAACTCACCTCCTTCCTCGACCGCAGCGGAAACAATGCATCGACAAATGGAGCAAGACTGCGGAAGGACCACACGAACACCATCCTCAGGGGGTCACACCCTTGACCCGTTCTTCACCAATCTGACGGAAGTCTGTGTCACCAGCTACACACCTCTGGCATGGACTGATCACTATTTGATACAGTTCCACTGCCCTATCGTGGCTAGTCCATCTAAGCCAGTGGTGTGTTCTGTTCCAAGAAGACGCTGGAACAAACTCAAGCTGGATGAGTTCTTTCATCTCTTATCAGCTGACCCGCTTGACGTCTCAGGCCCGCCTGATCAGATGTACGACAGGTTTAGCGACTGGGTCTCCAGGGCCTTGGACACCCTCATCCCTTTGGTGACCTGCAAAACTGGATCTGGCAAGGCCAGCCCCTGGTACGACGACTCTCTGCGGGCTCTGAAGGTTTCTTGCAGGCGCGCAGAGCGGGCATGGCGCAAAGCCTATTCCAGCTCTAAGAAAGTCCTATATCAGTCAACAGTGAAGGTGTACCATCGGGCGGTGTGTAGAACTCGTGCCGCTTTTTATGCGACACAATTCAGGAACAGTTCGAACCCGGCAAAGGCTATCTTTAAGGTATTGAAAGACCTCACTGCCAAAAAAGTTACAACATCACATCAGAGCTCTGTGGAGCACTGTGAAAAGTTGGCAGAGTTTTTCCTGGAAAAGGTGAATGCCATCTATCGAGCCTTTCCTGTGGTCGTTCCCTCGGCGAATCCATCTTTTAAGCCACCACCATCTGAGGGACTATGTTCTCTACCTTTGTTAAACTCTGATAGCCTAGGCACTTTGGCCCGCAGAGTGAAGTCTGGGTCCCCTGAGGATCCACTTTGCCCTGAAGTGTTCAAGGACCTGGCGGCACATGACATCTCACCGCTTTGTTCCTTGGTCAACGCGTCACTTACATCTGGCGTAGTTCCACTGAAGTGGAAGCGAGCCATGGTTCGTCCGATCCTGAAGAAACCTAGCCTGGATGGGAGCAAGCCGGAGAGCTATCGGCCTATTTCACTCTTGCCGTGGCCGGCTAAGGTGATGGAGGCACACGTAAATGCCGCTCTCTCGGAACATCTCCGTCGAGCTGATATACTCGACGCCACGCAGAATGGGTTTAGGGCAGGTCATAGCACGGAGACGGCTCTGCTTTATGTGGTGGAGCATCTTCGCTCCGTGCTTGACGCGGGACAAACGGCAGCGCTGGTGCTATTAGATCTAAGCGCTGCCTTTGACACCGTCTCGCACCCTATCCTTCTGCAGCGTTTAGAGGAGGCTGGTGTTACCGGCACCGCTCTCGACTGGTTCCGGTCGTTCTTAACCAACCGGGCCTTTAGCGTGACCGTCCCACCTTATCAGTCAAAATTCCATCCGTTGAACCTGGGCGTCCCCCAAGGCTCCTCGCTGAGTCCTACGCTGTTCAATCTGTACGTAAGGCCGCTAGCTGAGGTTGTCAAACAATGGGGTATGACCATGGTGTCATATGCCGATGACACCCAGCTAGCGGTCACGATCAGCGGGGATGCTGAAGTCGACGCTCCCAGGTTTCAACAAGGACTGAGGGCGGTCGCTAGCTGGATGACGCTCAATTGTCTCCAGCTAAACGCTAGTAAGACCGAGGTGATGGTATTTGGCAGACAACCGGAACTGTGGGGAGAGAGATGGTGGCCGGAGGAGTTGGGTTCTGCTCCCATCCCAGTCGCCGAGCTTAAGAACCTCGGGGTCTGGTTGGACCCTTCCCTTACGTTTGCATGCCACACTAAACGCACGGCTGCATGTTGCTTCGGCATCTTGCGTGGGCTCCGTCCTGTGCTAAAGTTCTTCGATGCCCCTATTCGGCAACTCATGATCCAAGCTACCGTCATCTCCAGGCTGGATTATGCGAGTTCTTTGCTGGCCGGGTTGAACGTAGCTGAGATCGGGCGCCTGCAACGGATCCAGAATGCCGCAGCGAGAGCGGTGGTGGGCCTTCCAAGATTCTGTCCTACCTCCAGCACCATACGAGCGCTGCATTGGCTTCCGGTGGCGCAGCGTATTCAGTTTAAGGTCCTCTGCGTCGCCTATAAGATCTTGAAGGGGTCCCCGGCAACGATCCTCACGACCCTCATGGCTAACTATATCCCAGCACGACCCTTAAGATCGGCAGACCTCGAATTGGCCGTGGTACCGCGCTTTAAGCGAAGCAGGGCCGGAGGACGCTCATTTCGAGTGCGGGCCGCTGCGTTGTGGAACTCCTTACCCCCGGCAATTCGCGCCATGAGCGATTTGCTTTCTTTTCGTCGCGCCGTGAAAACATTTTTATTCCCTTAGTCATTTGCCTCTGTTGTTTTAGTTAGTTGTGTTGTGTAGCTGCCTTGTCGGGCGCCAGGACGCTCCTTAGCTGGAGCATCTGTGCGCCAAATAAAAACCACATAACATAACATAACATAACATCCCTTTCGTCAAACCGATTACAAAATGGCTGACGGAAGTAAATACAAAACATACTAAACAGGACACCCACCCACCTGAAACACCCACAGCAACTACACGTCACAATGACACACCCCCAAGCACCTAAAAATGCACACAAGTCAACACACCCACAGAACACCTGACTGGCACCAACCATTGGGACACAACCACCACACAGCGTATAAAATGGATCCCTCTCACAACCACAATCCTTTGCATCACAGCATAGCTGCAAGCAAGAGGCTGAATACCACGAACAGCAGACACACAAAAACACACATACAACCTGCACACAAACACACCCACCACACAAACACCCACCACACCATTCCTACACACCACACACCTGCACATCCCACCCCACCCCACCAACACCTTGCACATCACACACCATGGCACCAAAGAAAAACTCCCAAGTTCACAGACAGTGAGTTGAAGGTCATGGTGGATGAAATCATCCGTGTCGAACCACATCTCTTCGGCACCCTAGTCCAGCAGACCACCGTGGCAACCAAAAACAACATGTGGTACAAGATAGTGACTCGAGTGAATGCGTCAGGGACCGTGCCACGTACCAAACACGACATCCAGAGGCGGTGACACGACCTCAAGACAAGGGTGAAAGGCATCAGGGCAAAGAACCACCTGCGGGCACACCACACTGGCGGCGGCACTCCCCCGGAGCCCATACCATATGCAGAATGGGAGGAGAAGGTGCTGGGCATACTGCACCCTGAGAGCCTGGAAGGAATCGAAGAGGGACAAGAGGCTGGTAAGTACAAACTAATCACCACTATCATACTGACATGGTCTGCCTTGCACAACTGACAAGACACATCTCCAAGGCTCCAATCCATGCATGTGGGCCACATAGTCACCCAAATGTGAAGGCCTGGGCTCAAATGCACCCACAATGAAAAAACACAAATGTTGGCTCCTACGTTTCCATCCTTGCATGTTGTCAAAGCACCCAGCACTACAACTCCCAACAGGCCCCCATGTCCACAGGGAGGGTGGTGGGGTGTGTGAGAGAGGTGGGTGGGGTGTGTGTTAGACTAGCACTAAGACTCCCAACAGGCCCCCATGTCCACAGGGAGGGTGGTGGTGGGTGGGGTGTCTGTTATACTAGCACTACAACTCCCAACAGGCCCCCATGTCCACAGGGAGGGTGGTGGTGGGTGGGGTGTGTGTTAGACTAGCACTACAACTCCCAACAGGCCCCCATGTCTACAGGGAGGGTGGTGGTGGGTGGGGTGTGTGAGAGACTAGCACTACAACTCCCAACAGGCCCCCATGTCCACCGGGAGGGTGGTGGTGGGTGGGGTGTGTGTTAGACTAGCGCTACAACTCCCAACAGGCCCCCATGTCCACAGGGAGGGTGGTGGTGGGTGGGATGTGTGAGAGACTAGCACTACAACTCCCAACAGGCCCCATGTCCACAGGGAGGGTGGTGGTGGGTGGGGTGTGTGTTAGACTAGCACTACAACTCCCAACAGGCCCCCATGTCCACAGGGAGGGTGGTGGTGGGTGGGGTGTGTGAGTGACTAGCACTACAACTCCCAACAGGCCCCCATGTCCACAGGGAGGGTGGTTGTGGGTGGGGTGTTTGTTAGACTAGCACTACAACTCCCAAAAGGCCCCCATGTCCACAGGGAGGGTGGTGATGCGTGGGGTGTGTGAGAGACTAGCACTACAACTCCCAACAGGCCCCCATGTTCACAGGGAGGGTGGTGGTGGGTGGGGTGTGTGTTAGACTAGCACTACAACTCCCAACAGGCCCCCATGTCCACAGGGAGGGTGGTGGTGGGTGGGACGTGTGAGAGGTTAGTGATTTGTAATGTTGGTACCAAAAACATGTCATGTCCACAGCATTTATCATGAAAATCTTGTCCCTCAGGTGATCGCAACTTGACTGGTGAAAGCAGCACCCGCCAGCACCAGCCCCCCACTCACAGCACGGACTCTCTGGGGACGATCCCATTGCCAGCCCGGGTGCAGAGGACGATGCGGGCCCAAGCAGACTGCCAGGGCCATCAGGCTCCCAAGACATCCCTGCCTCCACCACCTTGGCCTGTGTCACTACTCCAACACCTGCCATTGTGAGCTGTGCAGCCACCACCACCACTCCTGCCTGTGCCACCCTGCCTGACCCATCGCCCGATGATGGGCCATCGACATCCCAGGCAAGCAGGGAGAGTGGACGTGAGAGGACACAGGTGAGGGCACAGCTCACCACCAGGAGTGCAGTTGTCCGGCGAGTTGGGGAAGGACACCCACCCCATCCTGGGGCCGAAACCCTGGAAGCCATCGCCAGAGTCCATGCCTCCTATGAGCGGTCGCAGGCACAGTCCGATCGGGCCCACCAAGACTCACAATAGAGCAGTCATCTGTTGCGGTCCATTGATACCCGCATAGGCCAAATTGTGGACCTCATGGGCCAGCAAACTGCTCTGTGGAGGGACTGGTTATCCCGCGCAACACCACCACCCCCTCACCCAAGTGCCCAGTGGGGCCGGTCACCAACACGCCGCCACCCACACCTGAGCCCACGGAAAGGGAGGTGGCCCCTGACTAACCTGCCCCCACAGCTGTCTCCGCTCCGGCTCCAAGACAGAGGGGCCGTCCGAGGCTGGATCCAGGTGAGTGCAGTGGAAATGCCCCATCTACCCGCTCTAAGAGGGGCCACCAATGACTTCACCCTTGCTTGAGCCTGCCATTCACCCTGCCAACTATCCTGCCCCACAATGCCAAGCATTGGCACATGTCTGTTGGACTAGCTGCACATCACACAATGTGGTGTCCCCACAGTGTTTTCATCTGCCATGACTTTCAACTCCCACTTCCCCCCCCAACACTTCCTTGTAAATATGCACCAACATCAATCCTCAACCTGTAAATAAACATCCCGTAAACACTCAATGATGTGTGTCCTCCATGTTTTAATCACATGATTGTCTTAGAAATTGACGTTACCAGGTGCAGGGATCAATGTTGTTGAGAATCATGCCTCTGTGGGAGTGACCTAGGGATAATGAGAGAACAACAAACACACGTCAAGAAAGTGATTCACACCCATCACAACACACTGTACTGCAACATCCCACAAACCACACTCATCACCAATTAAGTGGATCAAAGGACACACATCAGGAAGCTTTGCATGTACACCATCTACCACACACATTTGCAAACAGAACATACCAGGACAGGCAGCATAGACACACCACATCCACACTCCACCAGCAAACATACATCACACATTGTCTAGCTGCACAAGAGGTAGTTACTCACATTCAAGGAAAATAACAATCAATGAGCTGACGCCTCTGGTCAAAACCTTCTTCCTCACCACTATCCTCATCAGTCGACATGGGTGGGATGGGAGGCCGAGAAACCTGTTGCTCTTCAGGGTCCATGATCAGTTCAATGTTATTGCGCAAGGCCAGGTTGTGGCGCATGCAGCAGGCAATCACGATTTTGCATACTTTGCCTGGTGAGTATGGTAGGGCCCCTCCGGTTTTATCCAGGCAGCGAAACCTAGACTTCAGCAGTCTAAAAGTACGTTCCACCACTCGACGTGTCCTCCCATGGGCATCAATATAACGCATTTCACCAGCTGTAGTAGGATTACGTATGGGACTCAGCAGCCACGGCCGGTTTGGGTACGCAGAGTCGCCTAGGTGGGGGGATGACAGACACAAATATCATAACCAGGATTGGTGGGTACACCATGCCACACATACAACACAATTGTCCTCACAGCATACTCACCTACAAGCCACGCACGTTCTGGATGCAGATTAGCCATCAGTTGGGGGAAAATGCTTCTCCGCAGGATGTGTGAGTCATGTGTGGAGCCTGGAAATCTGGCACACACATGGGAGATGATGTTGTCAGCCAGGCAACCACCTGCACGTTGATCGAATGGTAGTGCTTTCGATTGCGATATACAGGCTCACGTGCCTGGGGTGGAATGAGACCGATATGTGTCCCATCAATGGAACCCACTACGTGTGGTATCAGTGCCAGGGCATAGAAGTCCCCTTTGACTGCTGCCAACTCTGCCGGCCATGGAAAATGGATGTAATCATCCTTGTAAAGCATCATGGCATTCAGAACATCCCGGAGTACCATGCTGAACATGGATTGTGACATCCCCCCGGCATGTCCAACTGTGTACTGGAAGGTGCCAGTTGCAAAGAAGTGAAGTGCCGCCATCACCTTTGCTGTGGGTGTAATAGCTCCAGGATATGTTCTGCGTGGCTGCAGATGAGGTGACAATTGGTCTACAAGCTCCAGCAATCTACGTCGATCCAGCTGGAATTTGCGGATCACCTCCTCGTCAACCATGTCCGCCAGCACAGTGTATGGGCGATGCACATTTGGAGCCCTCCTGTGTGGGAGTAGATGGGAGTAGACGTCAATTGACCAACAACGCATAGCTGTTCCACACTATCACATGTTGACCAACATAATACAAATAAGACATGTTGCCGACAATGATTATATGAGTGATGTGACCAATATTTCATGCAATACAGATAACTACAAAAACAATGTTCAGCCACAAACAACTTCATGTGTGCAAACATGTCCAATGTAACGTGCACACATGTCTAAATAACTGCCAATAACACATGACTGAGGACCCAAATGTGGACACACGTCAACACAGACACACATGCACGTGCACACACAATATGAACATGGAACACACCCTCCTTGTCTTCATGCACCAATGACCCCACCTACAATGCTGGCCATCTGCACATGACATGCATGGGCACACAACAGGCAACAGACATACGCATACACAGAATGCATGTATACCCCCATCATTGTTACTTGCAGACACAAACCACACATTCACAACAGCTTCTGAATGTGGTTAGAAACCCTTGATGTACTGTGTAGATGTGTACAAGTTTAAACGTGTGTACGCAAAACCAAGACGTCAACACGTCGACATGCACATGTTTTGCAAATTGGGCAAATGAGGCACATCAATAGCCATAGTTTACCACTGGCAAGGTCAATAGTATGACCACACATGAAAAAAAGTGGATATGAAATACACACGTGGCCACGGGCCATTGACTTCACATCATAATAGTTGCAGCATTCTGTACATGTCCTAACACACATGTACGACTATCAACATTACATGTGTGCGGAGACATGTAGTGTGTGTACATATGCCATGTGTGGTCGCCTTCCACCTACACAGAAGATGATCGTAGTGCATTACATATGCTGTATGGACAAGTACCATCACGGTCACACCCCTCATAACGCATGTGCGGACTACCGCGACGGTGTATCATTTGAAAATTAACACTCAGTGGCGTCGCTATGGCGGTGCACGCATTCCGCGTGGGCGGTGCAGGCTAACACATACTTTTGAATATACAATTCGAAATGTCAGTTGATACCCCCCTTACAGTCACATTGCACCCACCGCAGACCGCCGGTCCAGGCCAGTCACCCACCGCAGGTAACGCGGGGCGCGTATGCGGATTCAAATATAGCGGAAGCCATGCACCGCCACACCAGGGCCACTCATTGGCTCTTTTTGAATGAGGCATCCCAGGAAAACCAATTGCTACAGACGTGTGCCACTGATATGAGCTCTGGGCCCTATATATGTGTGAATCTCGGCAGCACACATTCACTGCTTTCAGCCAGTGCTGGCTGCGACCATCACCTCGACCTGCTGCTGCTGAGATATCCAACAACTGCTGGCTGTGACCATCACCTCGACCTGCTGCTGCTGAGATAGCCAACAACTGCTTCTGTACTGCCACAGTCGTGAACTTTGCCATGCAGGGAGTGCCAGAGACCCGGTCTCGTCCCTTCACTGCAGCGGAGCTGGAAGTCCTTGTGGACGGTGTGCTCAGCCACTATGACCGGCTCTACGGTGCCCCCAGACAGGTGGTAAGTGCAGTGGGGAACATGTTGGTGGGCATGAGGTGGTCACTGACTCCTGGCTTCTGCAAGCTTGGCGGTGTGCTAAGGTACCTTCACATGTGTTGTACTGAGCATGGCTGCATGAATTTATTTTTAATCATTTGTTAAGCGCGCTGTCACCATGGCAGGCATCCTGGCGCTGACTGAAACTAATGGGGTGGGGAAAGGCCAGAAGCAACAGGGGACAAGATTAGTGGACAGAAGTCTTGGGGAAAAGCCAGGTTTTGATTCTTTTCCTAAAGGGTAGGAATTCAGAAATATGTCTAATTTCCGCTAGGAGCGAGTTCCAAAGCTTGGCAGCTGCCACGTTGAAGGATCTGCCTCCGGATCTGATTTTATTTGAATTTTGGAACCATTGCCAGCTTGGCTTCAGAAGAGCGAAGCTGCCTAGCTGGGGTATACCAAGCAAATTTAGATTGGAGGGAGGCAGGGCCTATTGCATGAAATGCCCTAAACACTATACAGAGGGCTTTAAATTGGACCCTCTGCCTCACCGGAAGCCAGTGGAGTTTGCTCAATGAGGAGGCTCCACTTGCTCTTCTAGGAAGCCCCAGTGCCAATTTTGCCGCTGCTGATTGGACTCTTTGGAGTCTGTCTAACAAGAACCCAGGGGATTCCAGCAACAAGGCGTTGCAATAGTCTAGACGACTAAGGATGGTACAGCGTACCACTTGGGCCCGTGCATGAGTAGGGAGGAGAGGCAATATCTTCCTTAGGGAGCGGAGGATAGCGAAGCAACAAGCAGAGGTCTTTTGGATGTGCGTCTCCATACTGAGTTCCTGATTCAGCATGACCCCGAGGTTGCGGATTGTGGCTACTGGACGCACTATGGTCCCGGATTCAGGTGGCCAGAAGTTGTCTGGGAAGGGCCGAGGAATCTTAGTACTAGTGCTAAAAAGTACCTCAGTTTTCCCTGCGTTGAATTGGAGGGAGTTGTTTTTTAGCCAGTGAGAGGTGTCACGTAGACAGTTGTGAAATGTCTCAATAGAGATAGCGTCTTCTCCCTCCAAGGAGAGTATCAACTGCGTATCGTCAGCGTAGTTGATAATTTTGATGTTGTAGCTTTTGATAAGCGAGATCAGAGGTCTTAGGTACAGATTAAAAAGAATTGGACTGATTGCAGAACCCTGGTGGACCACATGTGGGACCAAAGTGAACACCGACTGAAAAGGGGGGATGGATACCGCTTGCTGTCTATCCTGGAGGAACGAGTGGAACCACTGTACTGCTGAACCTCTTATTCCTGCCTCAAACAGTCGTTTCAACAGAATATCATGGTTCACGGTGTCAAAGGCGGCAGACATGTCAAGCAGGATAAGGAACGCTGCCTGCCTTCTGTCTGCACGCCTCTGAAGCTCGTCCATCGCGGTGATCAAGGCGGTCTCAGTTCCGTGGGTGGGCCTGAAACCAAGTTGATCCGCGTCAAGAAGATGATGACGTTCCAGATGGGTAGAGAGGGTGTTACTAACCCAGCTTTCGACAATTTTGGCTGGGAAGGGCAGCAGAGATTTGGGACGGTAGTTCTTAGAACAGTCTGGGTCAAGAGATGGCTTTTTTAACAGGGGGGAAACTAATGCCCGCTTCCACTAAGCAGGAACTATTCCGGTTGCAAGAGATTGGTTGCAAATAACGTGCAGAGAGGGAAGGAGTTCCAGCTCAAATTCTTTCCAAACTTTGTGAGGGACAGGGTCTAAAGGAGACCCAGAGGAGATCTTGCTGGCTAGTTTAACGAAGGCCTCATACGAGATAGAAGGGAACTCAAGTAGGAGGTCATTTGGAAGATACGTGTTTCTATGATGTTTGTGAATGCAAATGGTCCACTGACGTTTCCCTCTTGTCTCCCATCATGGTAGGTCAAGCTGCACCTTCGCAAGGCTGTGTGGAGGACCATAGCACGTGATGTACGGGCAGTGGGGGTGTGCAAGAGACGACACACACAATGCCACAAGCGCTGGGACGACATATCCAGGCTGAACAAGAATGTTGCAGAGATGACACTGGGGATGATTCCAAGATCAACACGTCTGGCCCGATGCACCATGACCCCTCTCATGCACCGTATCATTGCTGTGAGGCATCCTGACCTGTCCGCCCGGCTGGGAGGGGATCAACAGCAAACTAGCGGTAAGCATACTGTATGCGTGTGAGACTTGTGAGTGCATGCATGTATTGGTCCTCATACACAGTAGTTACATCCGTGCTGCGTTTGTTTTGCTTCAATTGCATGTAGGTGTCATTAGCAGGAGTGAGCGGTAGCCTCCATGTCCGCCAGGTGGACATACCACTTGCTTTGTATTTGAGGGTTCCAGGACATGTCCCTGAGGTCTGTGGTCCCATGGCATGACAAGTGTGCTGGTCTGCATGCAGTTGCCCTGTTTGTATAATGTACATGTTTCACAGCCAACACCAGTTCTTTGATATGAGGATGTCTGGTAGGGGTGGGTCGTGTGCAGGATGGGTGATACATGTTATTCGACTGTAAGTAAAGTTGTGATTTTGTAACCTACAATACGTGAGTTTGGCACTTAGGTAGCACTCTTTTCTCTCTCTTTCAGCTTTGGCAGAGGGCACGGACCCACAGACTACGGAGATGAGTGGTGGCAATGCATTTGGATCCGAAATCACACACACGCAGACTGACACTGAAGAGGGCAGCCACGGAGAGGGGGACAGAACCGTACCAGAGGACACACAAGTGTAAACACCATCGTCCTCATCTTCAGGCAGTGTTGGTGAGTCAGCACTGTTGTCACAGACAGGGAGTGGGCAATCGACACCTTCAGTCGGGACACAGCACACAGGGCCCACACTGCCACCCACTGCAACATGTACTGCTCGTGCTCGCCAGAGTAGGGGGAGCAGAGTTGCCTTCGGTGCAGGCACCGCAGAGCCTGCCCCTGTGACACAAAGTGCACTATGTGCTGAGGCAGTAGATCTGCTGCGACAGCTGTGTGTAGGGCAGACCAACATGATCAATGCATTCCAAGACCACGATAGGAAGTTGGGGCAGGTGGTGGCATTCATGGAGGGCATGCATGGCGATGTTGCTGGTCTCCACAGAACAGTTCAGTCATTAGCAAACACTGTGTCTTCAGCCATTGCACAGTCGCATAGACAGGGTGCTACTTCTGTTCCACCATCCACACCACTTGATGTCTCAGGGGAGGGTGAATTTTCAGACCAGGCCTCATTTTCAGGTCATTTCCCTAGAAGCAGCCACAGGCAGCAAGGCAGGGCACGGAGGGCACAGACACCATCCCCTAGGACAGGGAAATCTTTCACCGAACACGACATGAGCTACACTGGAGTTGACACACAGGATCCTCAATGGGTATTGGGGGAAATGGCTTCACATGCTACACAGGCATCCCCCACAAAAGGTACTCCCAAGGCAAGGGCACCTCCCTAGAGCAGGGACACTCCCAAGGACAAGGACACTACAAAGGAAAGGGCACCTCCAAAGAGCAGGGACACTCCCAAGGACAAGGACGCTTCAAAGGAAAGACCACCTCCAAAGAGCAGGGTCACTCCCAAGGACAAGGACGCTTCAAAGGAAAGGGCACCTCCAAAGAGCAGGGACACTCCCAAGGACAAGGACACTACGAAGGAAAGAGCACCTCCGAAGAGCAGGGACACTCCCAAGGACAAGGACGCTTCAAAGGAAAGGGCACCTCCCAAGAGCAGGGACACTCCCAGGGACAAAGACGCTTCAAAGGAATGGGCACCTCCCAAGAGCAGGGACACTCCCAGGGATAAGGACGCTTCAAAGGAAAGGGCACCTCCCAAGAGCAGGGACACTCACAAGGGCAAGGTCACTTCTAAGGAGAGGGACACTACAATGGACAAGTCTGCACCCAGGGACAGGGCACCGCCCAGGGATCAGGGACATTCCAGAGACAGGACACCTCCTACGGCCAAGGCACATCCCAGGTCCAGGGGTTCTCCCATAGACACGAGCTCCATCAAGGACAGGCATACATCACCCCTGGCTGCACTGAGGCTGATGTTGGTGACGGAACATAAAACACATGTGTCAGCGGTGGAGTCCCCCCATACCTCTACTCCCATCCTTGCCACGCAGAAGCAGAGGAAGGAGTACACTGTTGATGCATCCCCCATTACACATGATGCAGAGGGCAGAAGGCAGGCACACAACAAACTACAGGCAGGGTCCAGCACGTCCCCAGAGAGCAGACCACCACAAGCACATGATCCACCTTTGATGTCTGATGAGGCCACTCCACTTACCAGTCCAGTCATGTCCGGTGTGCCCCTAAATTTTATGAAGAAACAGAGACACACACCAGAGAGACCTGACCACCCCATTGTCGCTCCAGTACAGCTGTCCCCAGCTCCCAGAGCCACCCTGCCTCCTTGCCCATACAGCCCTGTGGCTCATCATTTCAGTGGTCATAGTGCCTCAGCTGCAGTTCACTCTCATGTGTCAGATGGTGGCACTGTGTCTATTGTTCGCTGTCATGCATCATGTAGTAGCACTGTGTCAGTTGTGCCCTCTCCTGTTTCAGGTACTGGCACTGTGTGTGTCCGCCACTCTCATGTGTCAGATGCAGGCATGGTATTTGTTGGTAACTGTACAGGCACATGTCCTGGCAGTGTGTCTGGGTCTATGGCTCATGTGTCAGTCAGTAGATCTGTGGCTGTGTTTTACACTCCTGTTTCTGGTGCTGGCGGTGTGTCTGGCTCCATGGCTCATGTGTCGGTCAGTGAAATTGTGGCTGTGTCTCACACTCCTGTTTCTAGTGGTGGCAGTCTGTCTGGGACTATGGCTCATGTGTCAGTCAGTAGATCTGTGGCTGTGTCTCACACTCCTGTTTCTGGTGCTGCCAGTGAGTCTGGGTCTAAGGCTCATGTGTCAGTCAGTAGATCTGTGGCTGTGTCTCACACTCCAGTTTCTGGTGCTGCCAGTGTGTCTGGCTCTATGGCTCATGTGTCAGTCAGTGAAATTGTGGCTGTGTCTCACACTCCTGTTTCTGGTGCTGGAAGTGCGTCCGAGGCGAGTAGTTCAAGCAGTCCACCAGATTCTGTGGAGTGAGGTTTAGTTACCATCACTCACATGTAATTTTACTTTGTGTGTAGATTGACGAATGTAACCACCCTTGCATTATTAATGTTCCTGGGACGGGTCGCTTGACCCACGTACTTGTTTTGCCAGTGAAGTACCTGTTCTTTGCAATGGACTGTTGATTAAGCATGGGCGGAAAATCCGTTTCGCTCGCGGATTTTGCGGATTTTCGGTAAATTCGCAATCCGCGAGATCCGCGAATCTCCCGCAAAATCCGCAAATCCGCGAGCAGCGGATTTTATGGCTTGCTCGCACTGTTCGCGTGAGTTCGCGGCTTGCCAGTACAACTTCGCACCCCGCGAGTAAGTGCTAAATTGCAGAAATACGATCCTAGCAAAACTGAAACTACTTACCAGGTTCAAAAGTTCAGGCTCATCATTAGTAGCCATTTCCTGTAGTGCTTCCTGAGGGGCCCCTCCAGAGTTCAGTTGCCAGTTGCAACTATTATGTGACCCTGCTCTGAACCTCAGAATAGTTACACATATGCCACAAAGGTCCTGAATTACAGCTAAGGGAGACAAGCAGGAGCCAGGCTGGAAGTTAAAATCCATTAATCAGCCCCTAATTCATTATTGTCAGTTGGGGCAGGGCAGGTGTTGTAACTAATTTTGCAACAATGAAAGCACTTAGCAAGTGCAAAAGATCACTAATCAGGAAGCACTAAGGAAGCAGGTGCCAGCTAAAAAAATATTCTGTGACACATTAATCAGCCCCAAATTAATTCAGGTCACTTGAGGCAGGGAAGGTGTGCTTTGCTTTGCCGAAAATAATGTACACTGGACAACCAGAGGGTGTGGTGATGAAACAGAGGGTGGCATGGGTGGGCCAGAGGGTGGCATGAGTAGTCAGAGAGTGGCAGTGGTGACAGAGAGTGGCAGTGATGAAGAAGAGTGTCCCAAACAGGCTGGACACGTAGAAACAACAAGTTCGCAAAACTTGCGACCCGACAGGTAAGTTCGCAAATTGCGAAATTGTAAAAACCCTCGCGAACTGGCAGAAACACGCGCGAACACAAAAAAAAAAAAATCCGCAAATTCGTGGGAATTCGCGGATTTTGCGGATTGCGAGTTCGCAAATCCGCAAAATTCGCGAACGCGAGATTCGCAAAATTCGCCCATGCTTACTGTTGATGCACTTAGCCCCTCTCATGTGCTGCCTTTGATGACCTGCTCTGTTGGCCACAATGCCCTGTTGCTGTTCTGATACTGCATTCTGCCCTCTCATGTGCTGCCTCTGATGTACCTGTTCTGTGCAATGGACTGTTGATGCACCTAGCCCCTCTCATGTGCTGCCTCTGATGTACCTGTTCTGTGCAATGGACTGTTGATGCACCTAGCCCCTCTCATGTGCTGCCTCTGATGTACCTGCTCTGTTGGCCACAATGCCCTGTTGCTGTTCTGAAACTTTCTGCCCTCTCATGTGCTGCCTCTGATGTACCTGCTCTGTTGGCCACAATGCCCTGTTGCTGTTCTGATACTGCATTCTGCCCTCTCATGTGCTGCCTCTGATGTACCTGCTCTGTTGGACACAATGCCCTGTTGCTGTTCTGAAACTGCATTCTGCCCTCTCATGTGCTGCCTCTGATGTACCTGCTCTGTTGGCCACAATGCCCTGTTGCTGTTCTGATACTGCATTCTGCCCTCTCATGTGCTGCCTCTGATGTATCTGTTCTGTGCAATGGACTGTTGATGCACTTGACCCCTCTCATGTGCTGCCTCTGATGTACCTGTTCTGTGCAATGGACTGTTGATGCACCTAGTCCCTCTCATGTGCTGCCTCTGATGGATCTGTTCTGTGCAATGGACTGTTGATGCACCTAGTCCCTCTCATGTGCTGCCTCTGATGTACCTGTTCTGTGCAATGGACTGTTGATGCACCTAGTCCCTCTCATGTGCTGCCTCTGATGGATCTGTTCTGTGCAATGGACTGTTGATGCACCTAGTCCCTCTCACGTGCTGCCTCTGATGTACCTGCTCTGTTGGCCACAATGCCCTGTTGCTGTTCTGAAACTGCATTCTGCCCTCTCATGTGCTGCCTCTGATGTACCTGCTCTGTTGGCCACAATGCCCTGTTGCTGTTCTGATACTGCATTCTGCCTTCTCATGTGCTGCCTCTGATGTACCTGCTCTGTTGGCCACAATATCCTGTTGCTGTTCTGATACTGCGTTATGCCCTCTCATGTGCTGCCTCTGATGTACCTGTTCTGTGCAATGGACTGTTGATGCACTTAGCCCCTCTCATATGCTGCCTCTGATGTACCTGTTCTGTGCAATGGACTGTTGATGCACCTAGCCCCTCTCATGTGCTGCCTCTGATGTACCTGCTCTGTTGGCCACAATGCCCTGTTGCAGTTCTGAAACTGCATTCTGCCCTCTCATGTGCTGCCTCTGATGTACCTGCTCTGTTGGCCATAATGCCCTTTTGCTGTTCTGATATTGCATTCTGCACTCTCATGTGCTGCCTCTGATGTACCTGTTCTGTGCAATGGACTGTTGATGCACCTAGCCCCTCTCATGTGAGGCCTCTGATGTACCTGTTTTGTACAATGGACTGTTGATGCACCTAGCCCCTCTCATGTACTGCCTCTGATGTACCTGTTCTGTGCAATGGACTGTTGATGCACCTAGCCCCTCTCATGTCATGCCTCTGATGTACCTGTTCTGTGCAATGGACTGTTGATGCACCTAGCCCCTCTCATGTGCTGCCTCTGATGTACCTGTTCTGTGCAATGGACTGTTGATGCACCTAGCCCCTCTCATATGCTGCCTCTGATGTACCTGTTCTTTGCAATGGACTGTTGATGCACCTAACCCCTCTCATGTGCTGCCTCTGGTGTACCTGTTCTGTGAAATGGACTGTTGATGCACCTAGCCCCTCTCATGTGCTGCCTCTGATGTACTTGTTCTGTGCAATGGACTGTTGATGCACCTAGCCCCTCTCATGTGCTGCCTCTGATGTACCTGTTCTCTGCAATGGACTGTTGATGCACCTTGCCCCTCTCATGTGCCCCCTCTGATGTACCTGCTCTGTTGTACCCAGTGCCCATGCTCTTGCATACTCAGGGATTATACCCCTATTATTTTTAATAAAGCAAGTCAATCATGTGTAGTGGTTTGTCGTTGTCATTCCTGGTTGTGTACTTCAATTGTGGCTATATTTGTGCGATCTAATGTAGTTTCTCAAACATGACACTTCCCCTTCCAACGTCACGGCCCTGGCAGGTACTCCCCTTCCGACAGCAAATGGTGTGTTGCGTACCTGCGTCGTCGTCGATGATGGTCCATGACTTGCTGGTGGTGGAGCACGAAGAGTATCGGAAATGCGTGCAGCGCTGGGTCCATGAGGGTGATTTGCTTGTGGTGGGTATCTCTGCAATGTGTTGTATCTTCGCTGTGGGGAATCCGCCGTGTTCAGGCAGGTTGTTTTTCCGCATCGATTTGATGTGTGTTTTTCGTCATCGTGACTTGGAGGACGGTCGGAGACGTCATTCCGTACGGCGGTGTCTCTGGATTGGTTACGTCCGCCGCGGGGTCGGGTGTAGTTCCGCGGCGGTGCGTGCTTCTCCGTCGCGCATGGACTTTTGACAGTGTTTACAATCCTAATATGGCGGACGGAGTGACCGCGGCAGGCGGACATGAAAAAGGCACTTTCCGCCAACTCCATGCCGGAGGTCGCCCTTCCGTCATCCATCGTAATCAACCCCTTAGTGTTGAATATGCAACCAATATCACATTTGCATACCAAATAAAACACCTGATAGCCCTAGCATATGTGCCAAACACCGATATGGCTGAGCACTATAACCTTTTAATAGAAAGTCCTTTCTATGCAAAAAATTAACAAAAACTAGCTCCACTTCTCGATTATTTCGAGGACACCTGGGTGGGGAGACTACACAGGTCAGGCCACAGACGCCAACCAAAAATCCAAATACCTTGGTGGAATGTGTATCTAAAAACCCTAAACCAAGAAGCCAAAACAAACAACGCGGTGCAGGGTTGGCATAATGCCTTCATATCTTCAACTGGCAGAACAACTCCTACACTAGACAAACTCCTAATGGCAATACAAAAAGAACAACGTTTTCAAGAATTGAGAATGGAGTAATCTGTCTTGCAATTAAAACCTAAACTATCAAGACAAACTGCCCAAATGTACCAATATTTACAACAACAAGTACAACTTTATCCTACAACAAGAGGACTAGAATACTTAAAAATGATTGCCAAAACACTAATCTAACAACACCAACCATATAAACTAAAAATAATCCTAAAATTCCCTAAAATATAAAGAAACACATTTCCTTTAAAAATAAATACATATTTATTTTGTCTAATGCATTTAAATATCTAAAAATATATAGACAAAATAAATATCTAACTAAACAAAAACTGTATAAACATAAAACATTTCCCAACCCACAAAAAAAAATATAAAAGCACTTACCTTTAACAGCAACGTAAATAGCAAATCCAAATGATCCAAAGAAATCCAGGTAGTAATAAATCCAAAGGAATAAATAAAAAATACCCCGATAAAATGCAAAAATACAACTGTGTCAAATCCATCCAACATCCAAATAAATCGAAAATCCAGAATCCATCAAAAACCCGAAAAAGTTAAAAAATAATAAGAAACGCTCAAGGAAACCCGGAAAATAAAGGAAGTGTAAAATACATATTAGTTGAAACAACTAAAACACACTTCCTTTAAAAAATAAAATGGAAAAGTTTCGAAAACGAAAATGCTGTATTCAAAAACGTAGAATAGAAAAATAAACATTCCCACCCACAAAAAACTTACAAACATACATTATTATTCACCATTACATACATATTTAACACAAACAGTAAGTAAATACACACAAACACAATAACTCCAACAAGGCCGTAAATCGAGAAAACGCTGAGAAAACTAAAAACGTAAATAACCAACTACAAACAATCTAAATCCCAATACACAAGTCCACAAACCCTAAATAACAAACAACTACCTTCTAAACATACTTAACATAATTAAAATATAAAGAATAGAACTCTTACCTTCTCAGACGCGAAGTAGCTTTCAACCGCGAGCTTGAACCTTCCCAAATGACCCAAAAAGACTAAAAGCGGTTAGAAAATAAAATGCCCAAATAATATCGCCACA
Source organism: Lissotriton vulgaris (assembly GCF_964263255.1). Taxonomy (NCBI): domain Eukaryota; kingdom Metazoa; phylum Chordata; class Amphibia; order Caudata; family Salamandridae; genus Lissotriton; species Lissotriton vulgaris. The sequence goes on from NC_141698.1 coordinate 417,758,032, forward strand.
GAAATAGTTAAATAAATGACAAAAAAGTTTATTTCACATTGAAAAAATTAGTTAAACTTTATTAAATTATTTTTCCAAATTTATGTAATTTATATATGCTTTCCTGAAAAATATATTATATTCATATATTGTTAAAATATTAAATTAAATATCATTACAGTATAATATTTGATATTGTATTTCAAAAAAATATAAATATGTCTGTTAAAAATGCTAAAAACAATGTATACTTTTAATGTATTTTGTTTTAAAAATATATATATTCCAACTCCAATCTACATTTAATTAGGTTAGGTGCTGGAAACTGAACCTATTTAATTTACTATTCAAACTCCAATTAACATTTAATTAGGGTAGATGCTGGACACTGAACCCAAATAATTTACTATTCCAACTCCAATCTATATTTAATTAGGGTAGGTGCTGGACACTGAACCTATTTAATTTACTATTCAAACTCCAATTAACATTTAATTAGTGTAGCTGCTGGACACTGAACCCAAATAATTTACTATTCCAACTCCAATCTACATTTAATTAGGGTAAGTGCTAGACACTGAACCTATTTAATTTACTATTCCAACTCCAATCTACATTTAATTAGGATAGGTGCTGGACACTGAACCAATTTAATTTACTATTCCAACTCCAATTAACATTTAATTTGGGTATGTGCTGGACACTGAACCCAAATAATTTACTATTCCAACTCCAATCTACATTTAATTAGGGTAAGTGCTGGACGCTGAACCTATTTAATTTACTATTCCAACTCCAATCTACATTTAATTAGGGTAGGTGCTGGAAACTGAACCTATTTAATTTACTATTCCAACTCCAATCTACATTTAATTAGGGTAAGTGCTGGACACTAAACCTATTCAATTTACTATTCCAACTCCTATCTACATTTAATTAGCGTAGGTGCATGACACTGAACCTATTTGATTTACTATTCCAACTCCAATCTATATTTGATTAGGGTAGGTAAGTGCTGGACACTGAACCTATTTAATTTACTATTCCAACTCCAATCTACATTTAATTAGGGTAAGTGCTGGACACTGAACCTATTTAATTTACTATTCCAACTCCAATCTACATTTATTAGGGTAGGTGCTGGACACTGAACCTATTTAATTTACTATTCCAACTCCAATTAACATTTAATTAGGGTGGGTGCTGGACACTGAACCTAGTTAATTTACTATTCCAACTCCAATCTACATTTAATTAGGGTAAGTGCTGGACACTGAACCTATTTAACTTACTATTCCAACTCCAAGCTACATTTAATTAGGTTAGGTGCTGGAAACGGAACCTATTTAATTTACTATTCCAACTCCAATCTACATTTAATTAAGGTAAGTGCTGGACACTGAACCTATTTAATTTACTATTCCAACTCCAAGCTACATTTAATTAGGTTAGGTGCTGGAAACTGAACCTATTTAATTTACTATTCCAACTCCAATTCACATTTAATTAGGGTAGGTGCTGGACACTGAACCCAAATAATTTACTATTCCAACTCCAATCTACATTTAATTAGGGTAGGTGCTGGACACTGAACCTATTTATTTTACTATTCTAACTCCAATTCACATTTAATTAGGGTAGGTGCTGGACACTGAACCCAAATAATCTACTATTCCAACTCCAATCTACATTTAAGTAGGGTAGGTGCTGGACACTGAACCTATTTAATTTACTATTCCAACTCCAATTAACATTTAATTAGGGTAGGTGCTGGACACTGAACCCAAATAATTTACTATTCCAACTCCATTCTACATTTAGTTAGGGTAGGTGCTGGACACTGAACCTATTTAATTTACTATTCCAACTCCAATCTATATTTAATTAGTGTAGGTGTTGGACACTGAACCTATTTAATTTACTATTCCAACTCCAATATACATTTAATTAGGGTAGGTGCTGGAAACTGAACATTTTTAATTTTTCATTCTAAATTAATTTTCTAAATAATAAATAATTTTGAAATATCTTAATTAATTTTATAATGAATTTATAAAATATGTAAGTATTTTTTCATGAAATTTGTTATATTTTAACAAAAATCACACAAACACAATATCCAAATAATAAAAATGTAGTACAAATTTAAAATTAGAATTAGAAATTTAATAATTGTGTTTTTTTTTTAATTTTAAACACTTATTATTTTTCTAAATACTCACCACCCTTATCCCATATAAAACAAACATCCCACTCCTACAATTTGAAATAAAATTTAAAATTGAAAATTCTTATTTCTTTAAATTTGTTTTTTAATTAATTTAAATTTTGAATTTTTTAAAACCGTCCCCACCCTTATCCCTTATAAACCCAACATCCCACTTCTAAAATTTTAAATGAAATTATACATTTCAAATTTCAAATTCCAATTTCAATTCAATAAATGTAATAAAAACAATATTTTACATTACATTTTTTAAAAACACTCCCCAACCTTATCCCCTATGAACCCAACATCCAGTTCCTAAAATTTTAAATGAAATTTTAAATTTTAAATCCTATTTCAATTTCATAAATTTTATGAAAAATATATTTTAAATACATATTTTTAAAACACTCCCCACTTTTATCCCCTATAAACCCAACATCCCACTCCTAAAATTTTAAATAAAATTTTAAATTTCACATTTTAAATTCCTATTTTAATTTTATAAATTTAATAAAAAAATTATTTTAAATGACATATTTTTAAAACACTCCCCACCCTTATCCCCTATAAACCCAACATCCCGCTCCTAAAATTTTAAAAGAAATTATAATTAAAAAATGTAAAATTCCTATTTCTATTTTAAAAATGTAATACATAAATTATTTTAAATTAAATATTTTTAAAACACTCCCCACCCTTATCCCCTATAAACCCAACATACCGCTCCTAAAATTTTAAATGAAATTTTAAATTTCAAATTTCAAATTCCTATTTCAATTTGATAAATGTAATAAAAAAATTATTTTAAATGACATATTTTTAAAACACTCCCCACCCTTATCCCCTATAAACCCAACATCCCGCTCCTAAAATTTTAAATGAAATGATAATTTTAAAATTTCAAATTCCTATTTCTATTTTAAAAATGTAATAAATTATTTTAAATTACATATTTTCAAAACACTCCCCACCCTTATCCCCTATAAACCCAACATCCCCCTCCTAAAATTTTACATGAAATATTAAATTTCAAATTTCAAATTCCTATTTCAATTTTAAAATTTAATAAAAATAATTATTTTAAATGACTTATTTTTAAAACACTCCTCACCCTTATCCCCTATAAACCCAACATCCCGCTCCTAAAATGTGTTAAAACATTACTAAACTTTTTATTATAACTATAAAATAATAATTCATAACAATTGAAAATGTAAAAATTATAATACATAAAACAACTATATTTTGACATTTCTATATTTTTACATATCGATATTTCTAATCTCGACATTACTTGCATCGATATTAAATACAATAGATCAAAACGATATTTTAAACTTTGATATTTACAACATCGATATTTCTTACCTTCGATATTCGAGACTCGATATTACTGCAAGTCGACATCAGGGACTCGATATTTTGACTGTGTACCGGAATAGAGCCATGGAGAGCCTCTAGTTGGACAACAGGATTCTTCTCACTAGACCCACCCTCCCCTGAGGGAACAGCATATACAGTACCATTCCTATTTGCAATTAGTACTACAGGGGACAGGGGCCTAGGGAGTACCTCCCCAACAACTTCTTTAGTACTAGAAAGCATATCCTTTGTCAGTGTTTCACTACTCACTCACATAGAGGGTGGGGTACCATCTAACTCGTCAATAGAATCTTTGGAGCAGTTATTAGAGCCGCCCTGGGGATGGTATAAAATACCTGAGGGGGCTCTGGATAGACACCTATTAACCAATTCAATCTCTTTATCGATGACTGAAGCAGCCCTCGATAAAAAAGCATCCATAGTTGTTACTGTTGATTTCAAAGCAACTAGAGGCCCTACAAAAGTTGCCTGGGTCTTTCTTCTCCCCATAGTTACTACCCTATAGAGAAGTAAAATAACCTCACTGTTTGTAAACTGGGAAAAGTTAAGTGAATGGTATAATTTTACCACTTACATTAAACGCTGGAAGAAACAATCAACATGAAAAATAACTGGGTAACCATATAAGTTTGCTCTCAACGAGAAAATAACGTAGCCCAGCCCAGCCTCTTCCGGCCCCTGACACTCACGTTGTAGTGCGCGGCATTGGCGCCACACAGAGTTCTGGGAAGTGTAGTTTCCTTGGCCGTGGTGGTGGACAACAATGGTGGCTTGGTGTGGGCTTGTGCAGGTGTCCCAGCAGAAGAAAACATTCCCAACAGCAGCGAAGTGAGACTTTAAACGGGCTCCCGCGCTGTGGGAGCCCTCACCCCTTATGAGCACCTCCTGGTGCTCACGTTGCGGTGTGCGGCTTGCGCGCCACACAGAGTTCTGGGAAGTTTAGTTTCCTGGGCCGCCTGGTGAACAATAATGGCGGCTTGGTGCAGGCTTGTGCAGGTGTCCCAGCAGAAGAAAACGTTCCCAACAGCAGTGAAGTGAGGCTCAAAATGTAGTAACAATTAGTTAAACGAGAAAAACAACAATAATTCTACACATTTACAAAACAAGAAAACAATCAATTATATACAGGTTTATTTGTTAGAAGCAGGTGCAAAACACATTAGCAACATCTACATTAAACCCAAAAACACTGTTTAGGGTTGGTGACACATTCAAAAGTATAACTTATCGGTATAACTTGTCAGTGTTCACTCCAGCAGGGATTCTTGACAAACATTCAGGATGTGGGATCTGTAAGACCTTCTCCTCCCAGCTGTTAGGGGGTGCTGGGAGGACCACCACCACTCCGCTGGGCCTCCAGGTGACGCTTGGAGGGCAGGGAATGCACTCTTCCCAGTAGGTCGTACCACCTCCACCTCTTCCTAATTTCCTCCTGTCTGTGCAGGTTGCTTGCTACAGCATTTAACTATTCTGGCCCACATTTACATTTTCTGAGTTATAGTTGTATTTTCAATTCAGCATTATTTCAGCTCTAGTGGCCAGAAAAGCACATAAAGACATGTTCCAATATATTAGTTGTATGTTGTACTTGGGCTCCAAGCAATTGTGTCTCTACTCTATTAATTTCATCCACCATGACAGATAATTCTCCCTCAGTAAAACAGGGATGTCTCCTTCCTGCCATTATCAAATAATAAACTTAGATACATTTGATAACACACAAGAAAAAGAGAAAGCAAGAAAAAAACCTGACTTCACTGAAAAAGTTCTCATGAACAATGTTTTGCTGCAGTGGAATGGCAAAGGATCATGGTTTCAAATTGAGTGTTTTTATAGTGGGATATGCAGGTGAAAACAATTTGCCCCAAAACATCAGATGTGTGATGCAAGGTATACAACCTTTACAACAAATCTTTTACCACGCACTACCATTACAACGCAGTCATTACAACGCAAACCATTACAACGCACTGCGCTGGGGGGCGCTCTAGGATAGGGAATAAGTTTAATTTACTATCCAACACCTTCCCTAGTGTCCACGGGGACTGGAGTTGGAATAGTAAATTAAACTATCCACTATCCAGCACCCCAAAGCGCTATGCGTTGTAATGGTATGCGTTGTAAAAAACGCGTTGTAATGGTATGCGTGGTAAAAGTATGCGTTGTAACGTCATACATCCGTGATGCAATCATCCATCCAAAGCCATAGAAATAGAACAATGTTGAACACGTCCTGCGACAGAATTCCTCCATCAGGAATCTGCAGCTAGGACAATGCCAGCTCAAATGAGAAATCTAAATAGGCTCGGCACAATCCCACCACCCTGAAAGCGACAAAGTAATGTTAGCCAGCTGTGCAGTCCGCCGCGTCAATGAAGGTGACCTGCCTACTTGATGGAAAACACTCTGTCAACGTGAACAGAAAATCAGCCAGCCCATATCTAAATAGGGCGGGCAAGAATCCATCAGCTTCACGGATTACTTGTAAAAGCTGCCACAGAGGGATGGCGGGAGTCCTGTCAAGATCTTAAATCAGACACATGTGGGTCATTAGGATGACGGGCGGAAAACTACCCCGACCACCAAGGAGGCGGAAACCAACCGCCCACCTGCACCGCGGATACACCGGCGGCCACATTAGAATCAACCCCCTCTAAAGACCGACCGCGGCGGTAGCGGGCCAAGCAAAGCCGTCTGATGTGGGCGGTGATGGCCAAAAATCCACCCCGGAGGTCGGAAAGCTGCCGAAAAGCTACAACCCGCCGCAAGGACAGCGGACACACCGCATGGGAAATTATGATAACCCAGAGGGTGTCGCGGTCGGAACCGCTGTTACCGACCGCTGCGGTCACACACAGGAGTGAATGGGAAAAATAGGGGAAGAGCTGCAGCATAGACACCGCAGCAGACGGGACATGAAAAACATGGCGGATGAAGCCAAAACACCTCAGTGATGCCAAACAGTGCACAAATAAAATCAGCCATGACCCCCAAATACATAACATACATACAAATAAAACAAATAAAGCAAAAATTTAAATAAAAACCCTGGACAACTCCCACAACACACCTGACACCCAAAATCCACTTGGACACACCCACGCAGCTGAGTATAAAGCCACCCCCTTCACAAACCACAATCCTTTGCAACACTCCATATTAGAATGCCATAGCCAACATCTAACACGAGAGGCAAAAGAGCACAGCACACACACATATCCACCACCACCTTTACACCAGCACACATAATCCCACAGCACACAACACACCTCACACCTCAACACCATACCCCTGCACCCACACACCTGCACCCACAAACACCTCAACCACCACACACATGACAACACAAAAAAAGCCCAAATTCACAGAGAGTGAGTTGACAGTCATGGTCAATGAGATTGTAAGAGTAGAGCCACAACTGTTTGGTAGCCTGGTCCAACAGACACCATTAGCCACGAGGACACAAATGTGGGAAAGGATAGTCCAAAGGGTGAATGCAGTAGGGACCACCCCAAGATCCAAGAAGGAGATCATGAAGCGGTGGCATGATCTCAAGAGGGTTGTCAAGGAGCGGAGGAGTAAGAACTGGACGCTAGCGAATGTGACTGGCAGTGGCCCTCCCATCCCACTGAAAACATTCACACCATGGGAGGAGAAGGTGCTTGCCATACTGCTTCCTGAGAGTCTCACAGGAGTAGCCGGGGAGCGGAGGCTGGTAAGTACAAACAAATGCCAAACAACACACTGAGAAGTACTACCTTGCAATACCTAAACACCATTACACTGTCCACCCTCACACAACAGGTAGCTAGCCATCTTGCTTAGGAGGCCTGTATGGGGGAGGGAGGCCTGCACTACCACTCCCACCATGCTCCCTGTCCTACAGCTGAGAAGGATGGAGGCCTCCCCACCCAGAAGCATGTGTTAGCCATTGCACTGTTCCCTTCACCTAACAGGTAGGTAGCTATCTTTATTGTGATATCTGTCTGTTGGAGGGAGGCCTGCACTACCACTCCCACCATGCCACCTGTCCAACAGCTGAGCAGGATACAGGCCTCCCCACCCAGAAGCATGTGTTAGCCATTGCACTGTTCCCTTCACCTAACAGGTAGGTAGCTATCTTTCTTGTGATGTCCGTCTGCTGGAGGGAGGCCTGCACTACCACTCCCACCATGCCCCCTGTCCCACAGCTGAGCAGGATGCAGGCCTCCCCACCCAGAAGCATGTGCTAGCCATTGCACTGCTCCCTTCACCTAACAGGTATGTAGCTATCTATCTTGTGATGTCTGTCTGCTGGAAGGAGGCCTGCACTACCACTCCCTCCATTCCCCCTGGCCACAGCTGAGCAAGATACAGGCCTCCCCACCCAGAAGCATGTGTTAGCCATTGCACTGTTCCCTTCACCTAACAGGTAGGTAGCTATCTTTCTTGTGAGGTCTATCTGTTGGAGGGAGGCCTGCACTACCACTCCCACCATGCCCCCTGTCCCACAGCTGAGCAGAATACACGCCTTCCCACCCAGAAGCATGTGTCAGCCATTGCACAGTTCAACAAACCGACTTACAGGTCGGTATCCATCTTGTTTTGGAGCACAGTTTGGGGGTGGGAGGCCCTGAATCACCACTCCCAGCATGCCCCCTGTCCCACACTCCAGCAGCATGGAGGCCTCCCCACCCAGGAGCATGTGTCAGCCATTACACTGTCCACCCTCACCTAACAGGTAGGCAGCCATCCTCACTGTGAGACATGTTTGGGGGTGGGAGGCCCTGAATCACCACTCCCAGCATGCCGCCTGTCCCACACTCCAGCAGCATGGAGGCCTCCCCCACTCAGGAGCAAGTGTCAGCCATTGCACAGTTCAACAAACAGACTTACAGGTCGGTATCCATCTTGTATTGGAGCACAGTTTGGGGGTGGGAGGCCCTGAATCACCACTCCCAGCATGCCGCCTGTCCCACACTCCAGCAGCATGGAGGCCTTCCCCACCCAGGAGCAAGTGTCAGCCATTGCACTGTTCTCTCTCACTTAACCGGTAGGTAGCTATCTTAACTCTTCCTGATGTGTGTGTGGGAGACCTGCATCCTGAAACGCAGCAACAATTGCATGAAATGCATTAACATCCAACATGTATGAGTAAATGATGTTCCTCTGCACCATGAAATTACACACAGTGTTGCCATGAATTGTACTACTGGTTACTTCATATTTGTGTAAGTAACATGGCAGGGACCACAGACCAAAGTGTGTCACACTGAACGTGCGTCCACCTGGGGATGACATGGAAGTATGGCATTGTATGTACAATGATGTGCCCTTCACCATGTTGCTGCTGTGTACTGATACAGTGTTCAGGATTGACATAGCCATTAATGGTCATGAAAATCGCGGTACCTACCGCCTGTCCCCGGTGGTGTGACACCAGCACCAACCCCTTCACAAGTGCGGAAGCCATTGGCATATGGACATGTGTACATGGCGGTAGGCATGCTCCGCCGCATGAATCGCGGTACCTACCGCCTGTCCCCGGCGGTGTGACACCAGCATCAACCCCTTCACAAGTGCGGAAGCCATTGGCATATGAACATGTGTACATGGCGGTGGGCATGCTCTGCCAGCACGTAGGCGGTCATTGGATGATTTTGAATGATGCACCATTGCGGTAGCGCACCCCGGGCACCCGCGGTGCATTACCGCCATGGAGCATTGCCCACAGCCAATGGGAGCGATGATCGCGGTGGCATGATGCACATTTGAAAAACGCGGAAGGTGTGCTCCGCCAGCGCGTAGGTGGTCATTGGATGATTTTGAATGATGCACCATCACGGTAGCGCACCCCGGACACCCGCGGTGCATCACCGATATGGAGCATTGCCCACAGCCAATGGGAGCGATGATCGCAGTGGCATGATGCACATTTGAAAAGCACGGAAGGTGTGCTCCGCCAGCGTGTAGGCGGTCATTGGATGATTTTGAAAGAGGCAGACCTGGACAACCAATTGGTGCTGCTTTGCAGCTTACAGACGACCCCAGGGGGCTATAAGTGTGTGTGAGTGAGCCTCACATTGCCACTGCTCACAGAGCCTGCTGCCTGGGACCCTTTCCTGCTGCTGCCTCCTGAACCTGCTGCCTGGGACCCTCTCCTGCTGCTGCTCCTGAGCCTGCTACCTGGGACCCTCACCACTTACTTCCGCCACAGGTGTTCCAGGTCCACAGGGATGACAAGGACAGAGAAGATCCGTGCCAGTCCATTCACCAGCGCGGAGCTAGAGGTCCTTGTGGACCAGGTGCTGGCACAGCACCCAAGGCTGTTTGGTGGTCCCAATGTCGTGGTAAGTCACCATGAAGGTAGCTGTCGGGCAGGGGGGTGTCAGACATGTAGTTGTGCTGCTGCAGTATATGCATGAGGGTGTGGGGTTGTGTCAAACACTGACAGACAAGCTGTCTCCAGGGCAAGGGAGTGTGTGTTTCACAATGTCACTCTTTGTTATGCCTGCTCCTGTATGTGTGAGTGGGGAGTGTCACATTGTCAGCTATACCGAGCCACTGAATGTTTGCCATGTAGGTGCCAGGACAGTAATTTCTTGTGTGAGTATTTCTGTGTGCCCCTGTTGTCTGCCTCAGTGTGACCCAGAGAGTCAGACCAGTGGCTGCCCACACATAAGAAAAACACCACCAGACTTACATGTTCCTTGCAACAGTTCCTTCCCACTGAATATTACATATAGAAAATCTGTGCACTGTGTAATTGCAGACTTACACACTTCTGTCGATGCATATCATGTTAATGCATCTTGCATTTGTGAGATTATCCTGGACCCTCTACGCCCCAATGTGTGCATGCAATCACATCTGTGTGGGCCATGCTAAGTGCCCTTGTGAGGGGTCCCCCAGTTTGGGAGGGAGGGAGGTTACAATTGGTCCTGAGTCTGGGTCTTGCTACTGTATTGATTGATGTTGGTACCTGACATTGTGGTACTGGTCATTAACACTTTTTTTCTCTCATACATGCAGCTCAAGGTAAACCAGCGTAAGGCTGTGTGGTGGGCCATTGCGGCAAAGGTGTGAGCCCTGGGGGTATCCAACCACCGACGCACACACTGCCACAAGAGGTGGGACGACATCAGCCGGCTTGCAAAAACCGTGGCTGAGATGACATTGGGGATGCCACCACGCACAGGACGTTTGGCATGGCGCAGCATGACTCCAGTGATGGCACGCATCTTGGCAGTGACTCATCCAGACCTGGATGCACGTCTGAAGGAGCATGACAAGCAAGGCAGGGCTGGTGAGTATCTGGGGAGCTTGACTTTTGCTTGGAGTGGATGCATGTGTACAGGGCCTGTGGCAGCGTTGAGCCATGCGATGTGCGTGTGTTGCTGTGCTGTGCTGTGTCATGTGAGTGGCTGCTGTGATGTGAGCTTGTATCAGGTACTGTGCCACCCTGGTCTTACTGAGCAGATCCTCCCTGCTGTACTTTCCCATTGCTAGATGTGTTGGGATCCACATGGTCATTCAGCGTTGGGATGGTGTGGGTGATCTATTATGGGTGAACAGCAGTGTCCACTTGCTGAGTGTGAATTTATGTATGCCGACTTTGCCTGCACCATGATCGTTGGTGCCCCAACATCTGCAAATTATGTGCCTCAGATTACCACATGGTGCTTGCTATGGCCTACGTGGCATTGGGGACTGTGATGTCCTAATAGGTGTCTGTGTTGTCCCCTCCTGTTCCCTGAAGGTCTGTTAGTGGTAACAAGTGTTGTACACTCATCATGTCCCAAGGTGTGGGCAGGCCAAGTTGTGTGTGTGGTACACTTCATCTACGGGCAGGGTGTAGTGCTGTGTGGCATCAACATGGCTCACTCATGGCAGATATTCAGCGTTGCAGGCACTGTTGTGGTCTATGTTGTGTGCTGCTGCACAGTGATTGCAGGGGGTGGTGGTTACCATGTAGATTTGGGCCTCTACTTTAGTGCATTGTCTTGAATTTGTGTGACCAGATGATGACACTTACACAACCCTGTATCTCTCTCTCATGCAGATTCGCTACAGACCACGGAGGAACATGAGCCCGAACCCAGTGGTGCCGAGAGTAGCACTACAGCTGCAGCGAAGGTCAGTGATACAGAGCCCACCAGCGCATCTGAGGGAGACAGAAGTAAGCCGGAGGAATCCGTGGCTGAGACACAGAGTAGCACTTCATCTGATGCCAGCGGGGATGCATCCATGCTGGCAGGCACAGGGGATGGGGAGTCTGCATCATCATCTACCACTCAGCGGCCAGTGCCCAGCCTCCCATCCACTTCTTCTGGTGCTGTCCGTATCGGTGTCACTAAGAAGGGACGGGTCACATTCACACATTCACACCTGGTACCGCTGCCCCTGCACCTGTCCCCCTGCTGCCCTCACTGCAGAGTGTGTAGAGCTCCTGCAACAGCTCTGTGTGGGCCAGACCGCCCTGCTCAATGCCTTCAATGACCATGACAAGACATTAGGCCAGGTGGTTGCATACATGGAGGGCATACACTCTGACGTGGGTGGGCTACACCGTACAGTCCAGGCATTGTCATCCACAGTGACATCAGCCCTTCAACAGGCACATGCACCCATTGCAGCTCAGGTGCCTTTGTCCACCCCCCAGTCAGTGGCCACATCAGGTGACAGGGACCACGGTTCGCCTGCGTCACCAAAAAGATACAGCACAAGGAGCACACAACAGACACAACCCAGGCACTCCCGCCCACGGACACCATCCCCACTGAAGAGCAGGGCCACCCCACAATGCACAGACAAGAGCCAGTCAGGGAAGGTCAAGGCCAGGCGATCAATGAGGCAGACATCAGGCTCACATGCCGCAGAGGCATCACCGGCAAAAGACTATCCTATCACTGAAACTTCACACAGACCTACACATGCAGTGTCTGTGTCCATTGAGGAGGTGTTGCATATCAGGGGTACACCTAGGAAGAGCACGGGGACACATCCACCCACCCTATCTACCCCAATTCCGAGTCCATTAAAGCAGGTGGAGGAGGGCACTGTAGAGACCACCCCTGGCACAAAGGCAAAGCAGGGCACTGTAGACACCACCCCTGGAAACAATTCAAAGCAGGGCACTGTAGATACCACCCCTGGCACAAAGGCAAGGCAGGGCACTGTAGACACCACCCCTGGCAAAAAGGCAAAGCAGGAGACTCTAGACACCACCCCTGGCACAAAGGCAAAGCAGGTCACTGTAGACACCACCCCTGGCAAAAAGGCAAACAGGGCACTGTAGACACCACCCCTGGCACAGAGGCAAAGCAGGGCACTGTAGACACCACCCCTGGCAAAAAGGCAAAGCAGGGCACTGTAAACACCACCCCTGGCAAAAAAGGTAAAGCAGGGCACTGTAGGGGGTACACCAGGCAAAGAGGAGAAGGAGGTCCTGAGGCGTAGCTAGACCAAGTGTTCCGCAGGATCCAGCACATCACCAGAGGTAGTGCCAGTGTCTGCACCTGATGTGGTACAATTGGTGTGTGTGCCTGTTGGGTCATCAACACTTCCCATCAACCCCAAGACAGGGAAGCCAATTCATATTCCCAAAAAGTGGATGGGCACCCCTCCAACCTCTACCACCCACACTGTGTCAGAAGTCTGCATGACTCCACCTCCACGTGCCACTATGCCCCCTGGTCCACACAGCCCTCCAGCTTGCCAATCCACTTTTAGCCCCACATCACCTAGGGCTCTGTCACCCCAGTTAAGTGGGCCTGCTGTCACCGACACACAGCCAGGTCCAAGTCTGCATGACTTCCAGGAGTGAGTTGACATCCCCTCATGCGCCTGTGCCTCATACAGGTGTGCTAGTCCTGACCATTGGACACTGGGCCTGTTGCTCTGCTGTGTTGGCCTCTCCCCTGCCATGGACACTGGTCCTGTTCCTCTGCTGTGCTGTAATCTCCCCTGCCATGGACACTGGCCCTGTTGCTCTGCTGTGTTGGCCTCTCCCCTGCTATGGACACTGGGCCTGTTGCTCTGCTGTGTCATGCTCTCACCAGTGCCTTGGACACTGGGCCTGTTGCTCTGCTGTGTCGTGCTCTCACCTGTGCCTTGGACACTGGCCCTGTTGCTCTGCTGTGTCGTGCTCTCACCTGTGCCTTGGACACTGGGCCTGTTGCTCTGCTGTGTTGTGCTCTCACCTGTGCCTTGGACACTGGGCCTGTTGCTCTGCTGTGTTGGCCTCTCCCCTGTGCTATGGGCACTGGACTTCCTGTTTGTGTTTCACCTGTGCATGGTATTTAGCATTTTTGCATAATTTTGAGTCTTGCTGTTGTCTACTATTGTTGTACCGCTGCATCTGTGCAATATGTGAATAAATACAGTTACTTCTGGTGTGTGTTTTGTCGGTGTCCTTGCTGAATTCAGTTCTCATTCTGTTCGCATTTGATTGCCTGTGCACCATGCTCGTGGTATCACTTCAACATTGGAAGGTTTTTTTCAGCCATCATAATTTAGGGCAGGGGTGACAGGGTCTTACGTCCATTCTGAGCCTGGAAATTGTGTGATCTGTGATGGCTATTTTACCAGGCATGCAGTCATCTTGTTAGTGATTTGCAGTTATTGCCTACACTGTTCACATGTCTGGTTGGGGGACACTGCCAGCACAGGGTGTGATGCTGTGCAAATGTATCAAAGCTGGCTGGGATATGTAATGAAGTATGTGTGTGGATTGCTTTCTGTGTGCCCAGCCTTGTATGTGTATGGTCATCTTGTGTTGGGCCTTGGTCCTGGTGCCATGGCCTACAAGAGATGCGTGGTGTTGGGTGTAGCAGAGGTGTGCAGTGTGAAGGGTGTGAGTTTGTAGTGGATGTGTTTGTGCCCCTGTGTTGTGTGAGACACACATGTGTCACCCAGGAGTTGTATGCCTGTTGTTTGTTTTGTCTTGCCCTGGGTAGAGGATTGTATGCACTTGTGTGAGCTGTTTGTAGTGCACTGTGCTGTGTGTTGGTGTGTCCATGGTGTTGTGTGTGACTCTTCCTTGTTGTGTTTGTCAGTTTGGAGAGTACAAAGTGTGTGAGTTGCACATCAATGTTGTGTTTGATTGATCCTCAATGTGTCTTGGGTGTTTTTGTGTGAACTATGTGGCCCTGCAGCTCCACACTGGCATTGTGTTTGTGTTTGTCATGCATTGCAGGCACATGGTAGTTTTGGCACTCCTGTATGGCATGGTGTGTGTGGTTTTAGGCCATCCCCTATGTGTGCCACTTGTGCCTGCCCATTGTGGGTGTTACGTCCCTCTATTTGGGTGTGGTACACCCCTTACATGTCTGCTACTGACATGCAGGCTGTTTGACTTAGATGTCAGCTTTCCCCTTGGTTTCCTTGTGTGTGTGCCTACCCATCACTTCATGTGTGGGCTTGTGCTTTGTGGTGCAGTTCTTGGGCCATAAGTGTTGTTCCACTCTGGACATTGCCCCAATGACTTATGTGTGCTGTCCTTGTGCTATTGGTAATTCTGTAGTGGTCATGTGCACTTCAGCTGTGTGTGCTGGCCAGTGTTCTGGTGGAGTTGGCTGTGCTCTTGTATCCCAGAGTGGCGCATGTGTAGTTGTTGTGTTGGATGTGTGGATGTAGGGTGTGGGATTGCTTCAGTTCCTGGGTGTGGTGTTGTTATTGTGCAGTGCTGATTTGTGGTGTGTTGTGCGGTTGTGTCAATCATGCCTGTTCTGCAGACAATGCTTGTCGTGCAAGCGGTGCTGTGTGTATGTGGCCTTGGCATTGCCTGATGTGCATCCCCTGATGTCTTGTGGTGTTTGTTGATTGTGGTTTCATGTGCATCTGTGATGGGTTTGATGTGGCTGTGTGTGTTGGTCCACATGCACTTCTTGTGTGATTTGTGTTGTGGTGTGTGTGTTTTGTTCCTAAATGTTGTTGCATACTCCTGTTGTGTGTATTCTCCCATTGATTTTCCCCAGTTTGGCTGACAGGGTATGTGTGTTTCTGTTGGAGTTCAGTATGTGTTCCTGTATTGTTTGGTGTTGTTCTTGTGCAGGCATCGGTTGAGCCATCCCTGTGTGTGTGTTGTGCTTGTGGCTACAACCAGGGTGTGTGTTTGTTTGTGTGTGTGTGCTGGTAAGGATTGTGAGCCCTGAGTGTGTGTGGCAGTGGTGTTGTGTGTTCCTTGTCCGCCACTCCTGCAGTGGCTGTCTCCCTGGTTGTGTGTTGAGTGGTGCAGGGAGTGTGTATTGTGCTTGTTGTTGCAGTGCTTGTTGGTGTGCATGGGAGTGCACGGGATGGGCACCTGGCCTGTGGGTTGATTGGGTGTTTTGCTGTGTGGTTGGGGGCTTGGTGGCCCTGTGGTGTTTGTGCCATGCCCATGCCTTGGATTGGCCTGCCTTTTGCATAGTGCGCATGTGTTGACTGCAGCGGTGACGTGACCTGGACCGAGACGTTGCTTCTGGTTGGCGGTCGATGTGTGTCCCGGATGCTGAGGGGTGCCTTGTTGTTTTTTTTTTTTTTTTTTAAACTTATTTTTATTATTTCCATACTTTGCACAGTTTACACATCATACATTTATACATTTCGTATAATACATTTCATATTATTTGCCTATAAGGTAAAACATAGGGTCGGCAATAACGACAAATCAATTGAAATATGTATAAAAACACAATAAGGAAAAAACAACAAAAACCAAAAGCAAAGGGATAGCCCTTAATCCTACTGAGGCCCAATATTCTCTTTCCATCTAGTTATGGGTTCCCATATTTTTAATCCTCTCATTTTACCTCTTATCCCTTTTCTGGAATAAATAGGTTTCTCCAAATTATAGGCTGCCAACAAATTAGCCAACCAGGTTTGCATGATAGGTGGATTTTTATCTAACCAGGCTCTAGCTATAGTCAGTCTATAAACTGCAGCAGCCACAAAGATAAACCCTTTATGTACTATACCTCCTTGTTGTGAGGTGGGTGATGTGTGGTTGCCCGTGTGGATGTGCTGTGTCCTCCAGCAGGGTGTCTGTGTGGTGATTGGACCCTGTGTCGGCCTGTGTGTTGTGTGTTGCATATGTGTATTGGCGTACCTGCGGCGGCGTCCGCGGCGGCCCACCTGACGATAGTGTTTTAGGAGGAACATCACCAGATGCATATGGAGGGCTGGGTTCATGGCCGGGTATCGGCTATCTTGCTCCGCTGTTGAGTTTCCGCATGCTCAGGCTGGGCGGTGTCTCCGCTGCGGTGCGTCTGCTTGTTTGGGCCATCCTAATTTGTCGAGCGGGGCGGACGTCATTCGGCACGGCGGAGAGTCTCGATTGGCTCCCGCCGCCGCGGTGGCGGGCGCACTTTGATGGCGGTGCGTGTCGCTCCAAGGCGGACAGGAAATTACCTATGTTTACCTATCCTAATGTGACAGACGTGAGTTCCGCTGCTCGTGGGCGGAAAAAGCTGTTTTTCTGCCCTCCACCACCGCAGTGGTGCCTACGCCCGACATCCTAATGGACCCCTTAATGTTAATTGACATAAATGAAATACTTCCAATAGCGTGTTATCAATTTTGCTAAATTTCCACCAATTCATTAAATAACATTTCATACTCAATTATGTTGTGATAAGTTGTTAAACCAATAATACAAATACATATTTAAATTCATTTATAGACACTAATCAAAACATCAAACTAATCAACATAAATGAAATACGTTGGCCTTAAGTTTGTCCCAATTCAACTTATAATAAGTCAATAACTTTTGAAGAATCCACTCAGTAGGGCTTAAAATTCTTTTATTCTTATTTCTTCATACAAAGCGTAGCCAACGCGTTTCGTCCACAGGACTTCTTCAGGGCTACAAAAATTAAATATACAAAAATATACATATTACAATCACTATATACAGATAAAACAAATGCTTTGCTGCATTACAGTTACAAAATACATGAGTACTTAACACAAATTAAAAAACTTGAATTTTTGGGAGATTTTAGCTTTGTTAGCTGGCTTAAGTCACCTACTAGACGGATTTTTTATATGTTCATGTTTATTTAAGAAGATACATCAGAAAATAGTACAATTTCCAATTTCAACAAAAGGAGAGAAAGAGAACTTATTCATATGTTCTTTTGATTTAACATATCTAATGGGAAAGAGCTAATTCATACATTTAGTATTATATTAGCTTACCTCATAAACACTATATTAATCCCAGGTTTATATGGATAGATCTAATTTTATGAAACATTGCTTACCAAAAGTAGCGAAAAGGATGTCTACTGTTGATTTTTGACGTTCAATTGATACAGTCATGGATGTGAAGGTTCAAGGATACAAATGTATGTGGGGGTGGCCACCTAGTGTATAAAAAGCAATGTTCTAATTATTCATATTAATTTCTATGGAAGTTTACAATGGCCCCCATATTCCATACTAAGGTTTCACATACCTTATAGATACATTATCAGTTCGTCCTATGGTCATTTGCTTCAATATGTTTTCATAACACCGTATTTCTTTGATTAATTTCAGATTACTGATTTCTCACCCAATCATTGTGGCGCTTATGATCCCCCTTTATGCAAAAAATAGATAGAATCATATGAGGACCAAGTTTGCCCTATATGTTCTACACATAATTATACAAAGATAGATACGATCATAGAAGGACCATTTGACTGAGAAAGAAATGTGTATTTTGCAAAAAGGCTTGAACTATTGTATAAGCAAAAATTGTAATTATGTGGAATTACATGCTGATGTATACAAGTTTATGAGAAAACTGAAATTAAAGAAATACTTCTCTGAACATCCGTCTGTTGCTAATACTGTTACAATTGGTGGAAATAATGCTCGAGGTCTGACAATTGGTGATCTGGATAGTATTCATGTGTTAGCAACCTTAGATGAGGATGATTTGGATGTAGACATCAGACAGATGGCTAGTTTGCTCGATATTTGTGAGGACACCTCAATTGATAGTGGCTTGAGAGATAGATTGACATTTGTACCACCTGGTGTTCATGACCCATATTTGGGTGAATTCCTAGAAATCACAACTATATGAGCTAGAGGATAATCATGGTAGGAATTTGCATTGTAAACATCACTATAACCTTTCAAAAGATGACTTTGTCCCTCCTAAAAAATCTACAGGAAGATAGAGAACTAGTAATCCGCGAGGCGGACAAAGGAGGGAACGTGGTGTTGATGGATCTCAAGGACTACCTAGGGGAAATAGATAGACAACGTGATAACAAAACCTGTTACGAGCGATTAAGAGAATGTCCAATCACTAAAATTGAAAGGGCCATCAACGCTCGATTAAAAGACTGGCCTAAATCTGGCCTAATTAACAATCAGAGGGGGGAGAGAGAGAAATCAGAAGGGATTCATTCTCCCTGGGCATATTTAAATAAACAGTTAGAATCCACTCCTTGAGATTAAGAGTGTCTCCTCCACAGTGGGGAACACCTTTATGTTTTTAGGTCCCCTCACACACCAACAGGCCCCTTGGTGTCATGCTTCATCATCGGGGTGATCGTGCTGCGACCTACGGAGTGCTGCGACCTACGGAGACGTGGGAGCACTTGTTAGACTATGTGTGGTGTTGGTGAGGGGGTATTTAGAATAAATGTGAGTGTATTGTGGGTTTTGGGAAATAGTGATAGTTAAAAAGAACCTGGCTCGTGGGGTGACTAAAAATTATATAATAAGCCCCCGGGCTAGTGCTGTTAAAAATGAGGGTGGGAGGTCACTACGCTGACAATGTGCGTTATCTCCTTTTTGTGTGCGTCGACATGTTTCGGTGCCAGAAGCACCTTCTTCAGGACGGGGTGCACAAATCCCCACCTTACTCACGTTTCTCTAACTAATACCAGAATTTTCTAATAAAAGTGAGGAAAAATTACAGTGTAGGTAAAAGTAATGTACCTAGCAAAAAGACGTTGTCTATTGATCAACCTGTAAAGGAAAGAAGACAAAAAAATGTTTTCTGGTGGTCTCTCTCTCCATATCCATAGGTAAAATGTCCAGTGGTTACAGGTGACAAACTATAGCTGTATTCCAGTGCTTATAGTGGGATAAAAATATTTTACAAAAAACACACTAGACTCACTGACACACAACATAGAGCACATACCCTTTAATGAGGAAAATTTTGATCAGAAGTTTTCAAATCATTTCCTGGTCATAACACTATTGTTGGTAAAGAGGGAAAGGACAAAGTTTGTGTTATATCCCTGTAAAGTGAGGAGGAAAAATGTCAATTTCATGCCATTACATATTTACAACATACTGTTTTGGAGTTGTAGATAAACCTCATGAGCCAAAACGTCAGGATCTGGTGTGCTAACTAGCACCTGTTTGAGAAAGAAAGGCATATTCAGGTCTTGGTTTAACTTACATTCATGTAGTGGTGGCAGAGCTCACAATCATCAGACCTTTCTACTCACGATTTCTACGAGGAAATACCTCCTGATCGATCCCTACGTGGCTCCGGTGATAATGCCAGAAGGAATTTTGAAACCGGGGTTTTATACCTTTTCCCGGGTTGGAGTTAATTAGTTAATTGCATGACTAAGGTTTCCTTATGGCCATATATGGTCATTGTCGGTTTTAGTTAGTTAATTGCATGATTGTGGTTTCCTTATGGCCATATATGGTCATTGTCGGTTTTAGTTCGTTAATTGCATGATTGTGGGTTCCATATGGCCATATATGGTCATTGTCGGTTCCTTGCTCGCGGTCATTGTTTTCTTGCGTCTTTCCTTCGCGCATGCGTCCATGCGGTGTGTTTTGTCCTGTTGCGCATGCGCTGTTATGGGTGTCTTTGTTACCCGTTATGCGCATGCGCTATCCTGCGCTTGTCTCATATCTCATGATGGTTAGTTATGGCAATACGAATTATGTTTTTCTCCTAACGGACACAATGTGCATGGCGTTTCGTCTTTGTTCATAATACTGCGTTTCATTGTTTGCTTGTTTTCTTTTGCCAAGGGGCAGAGAATACATATTACCAGGATGAGTGGATATATATTCTAAGGATGAATGAAAGATGCAGACCCCCGGGCATATTATGGTTCGTCTGGTAGATGCTCATGTGGGGAAAGTCTGGAAATCTTCATGAGACACTCTGTTTACACAAATTGTATTTACGCCGCGTTGAAGAGGACATTCATCAGGGCATCATCTAAGTTAACTGACCCCTGGGGATATTGTCATTTAGACCTGTAGTGTTAGTCCCCAGTCTAAAAACCCATCTCTGCTCTTTCTCAAAGAGTCCTTGTTCAGATGGGAGTTGTTCAACTACTGTCCACCTGATGTCATTCACACAATGTCCATTCTCAATGAAATGTGTGGCCATTTTTGTCGTCGTCTTCTTACAACGGGTATTGCTCTTATGTTCCCCGATTCGTGTTTTCACTGGTCTTTTTGTTATGCCAATATACTCCAAATTGCAAGGGTAGGTTATCATATAAATGACATTTTTGCTGTTGCAGTTGGTTAGTTTCCGTTGTTCCCACCTCGTTCCGTTAGTAAAAGTTAGATTCTTACTTTTCTGAGTCAGGTGACAGCTCGCACAGTTACCACATGGGTAGTGGCCTCCCAGTCCTTGTGGATGGAGTTGTGGCATTTGTTGCAGTTTTGGGCGTGTGTGCACTAGCATGTCCTTGAGATTTTTGCCTCGTTTGTGGGCAAATAAGTGTTTCTCAATGTTTAGTTTGCCACTTGTCAGGATGCGCCAATGTTTATTCAGAAGTTTCGAAACCTCTTTGGTTTGGGGGCTGTAGGTAGTCACGCAGATGGGTCTGGCTAATGCCTGATTGCTCTGGGGTTTGTTTTCCAGTAGTGCCTCCCGATGGTTATTTCTCGCCCTTTTCATCGCGTTGTTGATGACCTTCTCTGGGTACTGTCTTCTCTGCAATTTGATTTTTAAATCCTTTGCTTGTGCCTTGTAGTCCTGGATTTGTGTGCAATTACGTCTCAGGCGTAGGAACTGACCATACGGCAAATTGGTGCGTAAGTGCCATGGATGAAAGCTGTCATAGCGAAGGAGACAGTTCCTCGCCGTTGGTTTAAAGTGGGTATTGGTATGTAGTTTCCCGTCTTTTGGGAAGATGTTAAGATCCAGGAACACCAATGTTTCTCTTGACACTGTATGAGTGAACTTTAACAAATGGTTCTGCTGGTTTAACCAAACCATAACTTATTCTGAGTAGGGTGGAATTGATAATTGGGCATGTTGCAAATATGTGTATAGAGTCTGCCCCTACTTCGGAGCAGCATGGGCATAGTGTTCCTCTCCCAGATCCCCATTTAATAATTTTACTAGGTGTCATATACAGAAAGAATATCGTTTTGAAATGTTGTGCTTGGAGTTTAGCCGAAATTAAGATATGTTGTGATAGTCGCAGGGAATTGTAAAATATACTTTTGGGGGAATCAAGTTTAACATGCCATTTGGTAGCAATGGTTTTTAGGTCATCTGGGGTTTCCTTATTTATTATTTGATAGATAGTCCCTATACGTACAGAGGTTACGTTCCGGAGGGTGTTCATAAGCTCAACCTCGGCAAATCCGTTGACTCCTCCCACCTTTCTGGCTAAGTAGTCGCGAATGGCCATGTATTTAAATAATTCTTGACTTTTTAGTTTAAATCGCATCTGTAAATTTGAAAAGGTTTCGATCCCCCTATTTGTTATAATGTCTCCTAGTTTTATTATCCCTGCTCTGTTCCAGTCAGATAAATAAGATGAACTAAATATAGCAGGTAAGTTGTTGTTATTAGTTATTGGGGAATAAAATTATATCTGCAGAGTCACAAAATTCTCCGGACATGGCGAAAAACTTTGTAAGAATTCATTAACGTCTTAAATTTAACACGGTTGTAGTATCCATAAGCTGTTTCTCGGAGTAGGCAGCCCCAATATTGTTCCCCTACCAGAGACCGAAAGGGTGAGGGTAAAGATGGTTCAGTTCCGAAGGTGGAATCTCTTAGCAGAACTGAGCTATATTGCAGGACTGCCGCCCAGTAATATAAAGTAATGTTAGGAAAAGCCCATCCCCCTATATCTTTTGGTAGTGTGAGATGTTTTAATGCGCGTCTGGGCTGAGCGTATGCCCAAATGAATTGAGTAAAAATTTGTTGGAATTTAAGTAAGTCTTTTTTACTAAACTCAAGGGGGATGCAGCGCAAAAAATAGAGTAGTTTGGGAAAATAAGTCATTTTAATGACATTACACCTACCGACCAATGTTAGATGTAAATTATCAATTTGTTTTAGTGCCTTCTTCGTCAGGACAGCAAGGGGAGCCAAATTAACTGCAACTATTTCCTCCAGTCTAGGTGAAACTAGTACACCCAAGTATTTAGCCTCTGGTACAACTCTGGTATCAGTCCAGATGATTTTACTATTTATTAGTATTTGTGTTTTGTTTTTATTTAGGGCGTATCCAGAAAGTCTCCCAAATTTAAGGGCTTCCTCCTCTAATGCCAGTGTGGAATTGATAGGGTCTGGAGTGGTAATAGCAAGGTCGTCAGCATAAGCCAAGATTTTACAGCTGTCTTAAAAGTATGTTAATGGAGAAATGTTGTGGTTTTTCTCTATTTGTTTAATGAGGGGATCTAGGTAAAGGGCGAACAATAACAGAGAGCAGGGGCATCCCTGCCTGGTGCCTCGTGATATTTTAAAGTGTTCCGTCAATTGTCCATTTATGGTAACACTAGCGGTTGGATTATGATAAAGTGCCTGCGTTGCCTGCATGAATCTACCACCGAACCCCATATTGTCCATTACCTTCCAGAGAAATCGCCATGAGACCAGGTCAAAAGCCTTCTCGGCATCGAGTAATATAAGTGACATCGGGTCTACGGCTACTTGGGCAGCGTCGAACAGAGTAATAACTCTCCTAACATGTTCGGTGGTCCCTTTCTTAGGTATAAAACCGTGTTGCCATTTTGAATCAAGGGGTTCCACTATTCTGGATATTCTGGAGGCTAATACCTTAGAGAATATTTTGGAATCACAGTTGATGAGAGTTATTGGTATGTAAGAGCTCATTTCTAGTGGGGATTTATCCTTTTTGGAAAAGATAGAAATCCTAGCGTTAGACCAAGAGGCTGGAGGGGAGGTGCCATTGAAGATGGAAGTAATTACCTCTGTAAGTATAGCCTTAATTTGACTGGCAAATATTTTAAAGAACTCAACGGGGATGCCATCAGGTCCAGAAGCCTTCCCATCTGGGAGGCTATTAAGGGCATCCAGGATTTCTTCCCATGTAGGAGTAAGATATAACAGTTCGCTATCTCCTAGGCTCAATTTGCTTAGTTCTATCTCGCTGAGGTATTTAGAAATCTCTCTGTCTAAAACGTCGGCTGTGCAACAGATTTCTTCCTTGTATAGTCTAGCATAAAACTCCTGAAACTCATGCCGAATACCGCTAGGATCCGTAACCTCTGTTCCTGAAGCAAGTCTGATTTTGTGGATTTCACTAGAGGTAGTTTGTTGTCTTGTCCCGACAGCTAAATGATGTCCAATGCTGTCACTACACTTGTACGTCTTCTCCCTTGCTGCTGCCTACTTAGCTGCGATTTTGTCCATAAACACCGCCCCTATTTCTGCCAGAACCAAAATTGCTTCTTGTTGAATTGGTTGACAATCTAGCCCTGCGTGTATTGTTTGGGTTAGCTTTATTTCCGTTTTTCTTAATTTTTCTTGGAGATCTTTGATCTGGGTTTTTTCTGCTCTGTTTTTTTGTACAGAGAACCTAAGGGTCTCACCTCTGATCCCTGCCATTAGGGTATCCCAGACTGTCATATGGGAGGCGGAGCCAATGTTTATCTCTAGGAACACCTGGATCCATCTTTGCATGTGATTTATATAGCTAGGGTCGTATAATAAAGCTTTTTCAAAACTCCATCTGGAAGCCTCTCTGGGTTGCCCAAGCTCCCTTATGGTAAGAATAATAGGGTTATGGTCGGACATAAAGCGGGGTGCGATATCTATAGTGAAGCTGTGGGCCAGTGATGCAGAAATTAAAATATAGTCTAATCTAACCAGTACTTGGTGCGGGGCTGAGTAAAAAGTGTATCCAGAGAGTGATGGGTTTTTGCTCCCCCAGCCATCTATCAGACCGTGAGTTTGAATGAGGTTAGTTAAAGCTTGAAAGACTTGCTTTGTATCTCCAGGTTGTGTTGGCATCCCAGTTGCTAGGTAAATGTATGTTAAAATCTCCACATAGGACTATCGGGGTGGGCCAATGTACTAACTCACTAGAAACTTGGTTAATGACCCCGGGGTCATCAGCGTTACTACCATATAGTGAGCAGAGAGGGGGCGTGGCTTAGCAAGCCACGATGGCGGCTGTGTCCTGCTGAGGCTCCGCGATCGGGCTAGCATCTTGCCCAGTTCCTGGATCGCAAGGAGCCTCAGCTTACCCGATTCCACACTCGGGATCCCCCTGCACACCGGGGCACCCCTTGAGTGACCGGCAGCTTCTGTGGAAGAACGGCATGAGCCAAACTGCTCTCCACCACGACCGAGGGACGCCTACCCTAGGAAATGGCGGGCGCTACTGAGCCCCGCGGACCCGTGAATCGCCGAAATCCGGCTTGCTAGAAGACGACCCCAGAAGCCATTACCAGAGACGCCGGCAGTGAGCCGGCGGGAAAGCCGGCGACGACCCACCGAGATACGCGGTGCACAGCGTCTCTCTGAGCTCCGGAGCCCCGACGCACAAGATGGCGGCCGCCGCCCCGGGGCTCCGATCCACCGAGGCTGCAATTATGCCAGAAGCCTGATCGGCTCCCGGACTCGATTTACCTGCCACCACGCATCACAGGGAGCCAGCGGGCACTACACTTTCACGGAGCCGACAGCCCCAGACGCCCGGCACCATTGTTGGGAGCGGTGAGTGGAGATCTCCCCATCCCCCCTCCCCCTCTCCCGGGGGTCTTGACTGTGACGCCCCGGCCTCGGCCCCGCAGGCCGCCATCCCACAGAGACTGCGCTGCCATACGGCGCCCTCCTCCACCCCGGAGCTCCGGCTCGCAAGAGGGCGGCGACCACCCTGGGACCCCGGCGCCTTGACGCCGGCTCACTGCCAGGAGCCTGATCGAGCTCCGCGAGATCGGACAGCTGGTCATCGCGGAATACTTCCCCCCCGAGGACCTCCTGCCGGCGCCCCGAAGTTCTCCATCTCGCGTCCACCATTGTAGGGAGCCATTGGACACACCGCCGCCTGACCAGGGTGCCTGGAACGCGATCACTCCCACCAACGGTGCCTGACCCTAACATGGCGCCCATAGGAACCTGACGCCAAGAACGACCGCTCTGGGGATAGGAGCGCCCTACCTACACTCCAGCCGGCACCAGCCCATGCCTCCTGGCCCTGCCCTTCCAGTCAACGCGGGCCCCTCCACGCAGAGAAGAGAGGACCCCCACGCGACCGGAATCGCCGACCCCGGCAACGGCGCACCGCCCCTGGCACCCCTGGCAGAGGCCCCTCGAGGTAGAACAGGCCTCGCATTACACCCGACAGGGGCCGGAGGACCTGACTGGCACTCAACTACCGCTCATCCGGGGTTACTGTTTGGCCTACCGCCCTCGAGACACACGACGACCACAGGGGGAACCCCCTCTCCCGTCTAGCAGCACCCATGGGGAAACCGAGGGCCACCCAAACAGTCCCGGAAACAGCTGTCGAGAAGATGCCGCAGACGAGGGCATGGACGCAGACTAATGCATCGCAAACCGACCCTACGCTGTCAGCAAAGCTAGATCAGGTGCTGGCGGCAATAGAAATGTCCCGCCTCTCGATGGAAGAGAGATTGGGCACCTTGACAACAGACATCAGCCTGGTTCGAGATGAACACCGAAAACTGGCAGACAGAGTGAAGGAAGGTGAACGGAACATGACTGAAATGCTACCAGCGGTGAAATCACAGGAGGCAGATATACAGGAGATCCTGCGACGCGTGACGACCCTGGAAGAACGCACAGTGGATTTGGAGGGACGCTCGAGGCGATGTAACATTCGCGTACTGGGCCTGCCGGAGGGGATCGAAAACTCTGACCCCCTGGCCTATATGGAATCCTGGACTAAATCGTTTACCCCAGACTGCGACCGGTCGCCGTACTTCTCCATCGAAAGGGCTCATAGAGTCCCAGCCCGGGCTCCCAAGCCTGGTCTCCCACCACGGCCCATGCTAGCCAAGTTCCTGCACTTCCGAGACCGGGATGCGGTCCTCCGCGCGGCCCGGACGGCGGGTCCCCTGCAGGTTGAAGACCAACATGTTATGGTGTTCCCAGACTATGCCCGAGAGGTCCAACAGCGACGTTCCACGTTTCTGGAAGTCAAAAGGCGCCTCCGCGCGAATGATCTTCAATATTCCCTGCTGTTCCCTGCCCGCCTTAAAGTGATCCACAAAGGGAAAGCTCTCTTCTTCGACACGGCAGCGGACGCACAGGACTGGACCGAATTTCACTGCCCGATAATCCCTAAACCAGGACCCCAGAAGAAACGCAACAATGACTCCGGACGATCAAGGAGACGGGGCGCAAGCCGCTCGCGAGCTAGCCACTCCAAGAATCGAGCGTCCTCCCAGGCGGGCTCGCCCGATCTTGCACACATCATGCAGGAACGACGAGACGCTATACGGGCGGCCACCGGACTACATCAGTCACCCCCGGCTTCGGACCTGGAAGGTCACCCGCACCTGTTCACCCCAGAGAAAGACCGGGACAGTGATGGGACTATGTCAGGATTTGGCCCAATCTCTTCCCCCCTTGTGGTGACGCACACACTGGACGCTGCCCTGGCCAGCCAGCCTACCACCTCTTCGTGAACACCTGGACTATCAGCTGACATATCCTTTTCATGATTGCCTCCTGTAATGCGCGACGTCTAGACGCCTAGACTGCTCTACCAGTTAACTGCGAGCTCCAGCGAGCGATACACACTTCTCCTGCTAGAGCCCGACCCGCGCACAGGCCCAGCAGCGACACACGCTGCCACCCCCGCGACTTTCTGTTGGTTTTCTCCCCTAGTGGGACACTAGTTTGGATATGCCACCCCCAGTGACGTATCCCCAGAATTGGGACAGTTGCCCACCCAAAGTTCTAGTTGTTGTTAACTCCCCCAGTCCCCCCCCCACGTTTAAGGAAGCTTGGCGCGCAGGAACATACACGACACGCACTCACGGGCGGCACACGGGAACTGCAGGGGTGCCCCTCCCCCAACCACGTCACCCTAGAAATGCCTGTCCCCCACTCTGACGTTAGTATCCTTACACTAAATGTACGGGGCCTCCACACGCCCAGCAAGCGCTATTCTGTATACTCCTACGTACGGCGCATGGCGGCCAACATAACGTTCTTGCAAGAGACGCACATTAACGCCACTGAACTCATTCGCCTACAGGCCAAATGGCGAGGGACCATCTGCGCCACACAATATTCAGCGTTTGCACGCGGCGCATTAATCTGGGTGAGACCTGGCACTCCCTTCCGGGCGCTACGGCGAGTAGTTGATAGAGAGGGCAGATACGCGCTACTGGAGGGAATTCTTGATGGGCAGGGGGTACTTCTTGGCAGCATATACGCCCCTAATACGGATCAGGACCGGTTTTGGGATCACCTTACGGGCGTCCTGGCCCAGTTCACCACAGTCCCATGGGTGCTGGGAGGCGACTTTAATTGCACACTAGACCCCTCGCTAGACCGCTCACATCCCCCCCCGCGCACTCCCCAGCCCCCCGGCAGGCGGCCCTCTTCAGGGCATGGACCACACACTGGGCGCTCACCGATGCATGGCGACACCTACATCCACTGGCACGCATCTACTCCTTCCACTCGATACCACACAACCTTCGGGTCCGCCTAGACCGTTTCCTCTGCTCTGCTCCGATCCTTCCTAAGGTTACATCTACAGATTACCTGGGACGGATCCTCTCAGATCATGATGCCCACATAATACGGCTTACCTGGCGCCCCCCGCATCCACCGGTCCCCACCTGGCGCCTCCCCAGAGACTGCCTAACGGACCCGGTCTTCACGGACGCGCACAAAACCAGCATACGCGACTACTTTATACACAACGAGAACACAGCGTCATCGGTACTAGTGGAGTGGGACGCGTATAAAGTGGTGGCGAGAGGAGAATGCATCAAACAGATAGTGGGGGTCCGCCGCACCTTAGAACGGTCGCTCTTAACGACGGAACAGGCTCTAGCTGCTCTCACCAAACGGCCAGACGACTCGGAGGAACACGCCGTACTCACGGCGGAGGCCAAAACGGAATATCAGTCTGCCTGTGCTGACCTCCGTAAGTATAATTTCAGGGCATACGCCTCTCGGGTACACAAAGACAGAGACAAAACCGGGGCGCTTCTGGCCTGGATGGCGAAGCAGGACACCGAAATTAAGCCGATCACGGACATTCTCAACCCGGAGGGTGTACTGGTGCAATCACAAGCTGAGATTCTCCTAGCATTCCACCGCCACTATGCACGAGTGTACGAAGCCCCGGTATGCTGTACCCTGTTTACCGCGGATCAGTTTTTAGACCCTCTGACGCTGCCCACGATATCGGATTCCGACAAGCGCACACTAGACGCCAAGATAATTCCCTCTGACATCACCCGAGCGATACGCGCCATGTCCCGAAATAAAGCACCGGGCCTGGACGGCTTCCCACTAGAATACTACGCAACATTCTCTCCCCTGGTGGTTCCCCGTCTGTCACGAATGTTTGGGGCGTCACTACACCTGGGGAAACTACCCCAGTCGCTGCGGGAATCCGTGATTATCACCTTTCTTAAGCCCCACAGAGATCCGCTTCACATGGGGTCATACCGGCCTATCACTCTCCTGTCGGCTGATTGTAAGATACTGGGGAAGATCCTAGCTGATCGTTATGCGCAGATCATACGCCCGCTGGTCCACCCCGACCAATGCGGCTTCGTCCCCGGGAGGAATACCTCCCAGAACCTCCGCCGAGTCTTCCATATTCAAGATCAGGTACGCGACAGATTTCCCCGCGCTGCCTGCCTTATTATGGACCTAGAGAAGGCGTTCGACACCCTCACCTGGCCCTACCTGTTTTCGGTCCTGCGACGCCTTAATCTCGGCCCGACGCTCATGGCATATACCCGCCTCCTATACACCGACCTCACTACGCGAGTTCGTATTGGGAAACGCATCTCACCGGCGTTTGCAGTCCGACGAGGCACACGACAAGGCTGCCCCTTGTCGCCCCTCTTATTCGCGCTAGCGGTCGAGCCGCTGGCGGTTCGACTGCGTCGGGAGGGTGCGGCCTGGGGAGTACCGCTTGCAGACGGGACCCATTGTGTATCCATGTACGCGGATGATCTCCTCATATATGTCCGAGACATTGAAATGGACCTAACCCCCATAGGGGCCACATTGGCGGACTTTGCGACTGCCTCGGGTCTACAGGTCAACTGGGACAAGTCCGCGGTTTACCCCCTACACCCGGACCTGCCCCCCCGGGACATCGACCTCGGACCGCATAGTCTTTCATGGTCCGCGGAAGCTCCCCGATACCTTGGCGTCCGCTTATATCATTCTCCGGCGGACATCCTTGACGGTAATCACCGCACGGTACTCGAGAGTCTGCGCCCGACGGTCGCCTTCTGGAATAAACTACCACTGGCCCCGATTGGACGGATAGCCCTCGCTAAAATGGTGATGCTCCCCCGGCTCCTCTACCATTTCACAAACCTGCCGGTGATACCACCCAGGTCCTTCTTTCGCGACGTTGATTCCCTCTTAGGAACTCTCATTTGGGGAGCGGGCCGCCACAGAGTCGCCCTGAAAACTCTTCAACTCCCCACA
The DNA here is from genome assembly GCF_964263255.1 of Lissotriton vulgaris. NCBI lineage: Eukaryota > Metazoa > Chordata > Amphibia > Caudata > Salamandridae > Lissotriton > Lissotriton vulgaris. The sequence goes on from NC_141698.1 coordinate 417,788,430, forward strand.
ACACAGGGGGGACTCGGAGCTCCATCCTTCGAGGCATATTTCCTCGCAGCACAGCTCCAGTGGCTGTCCTACTGGACAGCGGACCGTTACCCTCAGGAGACGGTTACTCCTACTGGTAGAATCACAACTCCGGAACTCACCCGTCTGCTTCTCCCGGGCACCAAGCCGCGGCGCACTTACCCTCTCCAGGTGACGATAGCGCGCCGATGTATGCTGCGGATACACCGGCTGTCCCCCGCTAGACCCCCATACTCCCCGCTGCTGCCGTTAATAGGCGGCCCCACTACTCGCCGACTGGTCCCGCTGTGGTATCACAGATCTAGAATCACTCTTCGAGGAGGGTCAACTGAAACCGCTGGACCGCCTGATCGCAGAATACGGGCTCTCCCCGGGCCAATTCCTCAGGTATAGGCAACTACTCGACGGATACCGACCCCATTTCAATCTCCAAAATGGCGAGCCAGACACGCATCCAGTAATACATACTATTCTATATATGGGGGTGGGTCGCCACCTGGTCACGTGGCTATACAAATCCATCCGGGAACTCTCATACACCCCCCTGGCGACCCTTCGAGCCACCTGGGAAGAGGACATAGGCCGTGTTCTGCACGACTCGGAGTGGACTAAAGCTCTCGAGGCCCCTAAACGCGTCTCTAGGAACGCCCGCTTCAAAAATATTCAATATTATATATTACACAGGGCATATCTCACCCCAGCGCGATTGCAGAAGTTCTACCCCTCCACGCCATTCCTATGCCCCAGATGCTGTTCCCTGGCTGCGAACTTCCGTCACATGCTTTGGGACTGTCCCAATCTTCAACCTTTCTGGCAGGACGTACATAACACACTGCGGGAACTCACGGGTCTCACTACACTAGCCACCTGGGAGTCCAGTGCATTAGGCATCCTCCACATATCTAAACGTGAACCGGTGCATAGGCGCTTCGTGTCCTTAGCGCTCCTACTAGCCAATAGATGTATAACCATGCGCTGGCGATCCCCAGAGGGTCCCCCCATAGCACACTGGAAGGGAGCGGTTAGCAAATGGGCGGCAGCGGAGGAAGACGCTTTAAGGGAAGAAGAAGCCAAGGGCGCGCGCAAACTTCCCATTTCCATGGAATGGGCCATGCTCCTTCACAGCTTCCGCCAGTCCACGCAGGCTGGAGACCCGCCTGACCCTTCCCCCCCCCCCACCCAAGAAGACCGGTAGCCTTCCCCTGAAGTGAGTCACCCCAGAGTCGGGCCCCGATAACCCCCTACGTCCAGGGCGACCTCTCGCATGCCCGGCCATCCGTGGGCTTCTTCCCCCCCCCCCCCCCCTCGACACCCGCCGCCATCATCCCCCTGCTTAGACCCTGCTAGCGCCTGCATGCTTCCCTCCCACAGTTCTGTTACCCCCCTGTTCACTGGTAACACTGTTATGTGCACTGTGCAGACCTAGATCCGGCGCTGTTACGGCACGAGAGTGCCCATATGATCTTATACGTCGCCCCTATGGCGATACCGTCCCACCACCCCTCAGCCTGCAGGAGCCTTTCCATGATTATACTGCACTGATTCACCGAAATCATGTTTATGTGTACCAGTTCTATATAGCCAGAAAATGTTGCACACATAGCTGTTCGTGGCTGAATGTTGAGGCCACGTCGGCGGACTGTTTAAGCTGTACTGAAATACTTTACTGCAACAATAAAAACAAATTTAAATAAAAAAAAATATAGTGAGCAGAGAGTGAAAGAGATGTTATTAGGGAGTTGAATCTGGGTAATGACGGTATACAACGTTTAGCACGCATGTTTTACCACGCACTACACTTACAACGCAGGCATTACCACGCATACCATTACAACGCATTGCGCTGGGGGGCGCTCTAGGATAGGGAATAAGTTTAATTTTATATCCAACACCTTCCCTAGTGTCCACGGGGACTGGAGTTGGAATATAAAATTATACTTACCACTATCCAGCACCTCAAAGCGCTATGCGTTGTAACGGTATGCGTTGTAAATACCGCGTTGTAATGGTATGCGTGGTAAAAGTATGCGTGGTAACGTCATACATCCGTAATGACCCACCTTCCTAGTGAATCTGATTTGGTTCGTGGATTGCTGATAGCAAATTTTCTATCAGTTAAGATTCCTACACCCTTTGTCTTAGCTCCTTGCTTAGTAGCACCCACTACTTTAAACCCTAATGTATTTAGTAAGTATGTTTCTGACTGTTCTACATGAGTTTCCTGTAGGCATATTATGTTTCCCCCAAGTGTTCGTAACCCCATTACCACTTTTTGTCTCTTTGAGGCGTCGTTCAAACTACAAACATTGACAGAGACGATACGTAATGGTTCTATCCTAGCCATCTAAAAGATATGGCAGCACCCATTTACATACCATAGAAAAAAGAGACAAAAATAGTCAAAAAAATTTGATGTAAGTGTGTATGGTTAGTACCTGTATGTGTCTTTTTTGGCCTTACCCACCCTTCCCCCGGGGCCCCCCTCCACCCCCCCCCCTTTGTGTGAGCAATCAGGCAAAGCATGAGTGATGGTGATCAGTCATAAGCCGCAACCGCCAATCACGCCAGGCGCCTAAGATAAATGTGTTTGATAGAAGACCAAGTGATCAAGTGTCTAGATTATAATCATCCCCCAATTCCTTTCTTCCTTCTTCCCTCTTCCCCCCCTCCTTCCCTTCACCAGCTAAGTCATGATTTAAGAGATACTAGAGGGTAAGTGGGAAAGAAAAGACTAAAGAGAGAGTAACCATTTATCTTTAAGTATTTTTTTTCTTTTTCCCCACCCCCACCCTTATCTCTCTATAAAGTAGCAAATAGCATCATTTTTTCCCCTCTTTTTTTTTCAATTTGCTCCTCTATGTCCCTTCTTGAGTCTAATCTCTTCCAGGTGCTCTTTGGCTTTAATCTCGGATGTAAAGACCTTGGTGGTGCCATGTAGAATGATCTTTAACCTAGCCAGGTTCATAAGATACACCTCTGCACCTAGTTGTTGGATGGGAGAGATCAATTGCCGCAGATGCCATCTGCGCTCAACAGTCTGATGACAGAAATCCGGTTTGGAAAAAAAGGTAATTCCATGAGCCCCTTTTTTTGAGTTGGGGCGTGCCTTGTCATAGACCAGTTGTCTCAGGAGGAAGTTGCCAAAGTAAACAAGGAAGACCCGGGGCTGTACTTCAGTCAAGTTACCATTTTGGTATTGTTTTTTTTTAAAGAAGGGAAACCTGTGTGCTCGCTGTACTTCGTGGTCCCAGTCCCATTCAGTATTTTCTGGAAAAGAGTCTTGCAGTAGTTTGACAATAAACTGTCTAGGGTCATCCCCCTCCTTCCCTTCTGGAATCCCCAGCAGGCGCAGGTTATTCCGGCGTTGTCGGTTTTCATTTTCTTCGATTTTTGCCATTAAATCCATGAGGCAGGCAGAATAAGAGTCAGTGGCCTGTTTGGTTGCCGCTGCTTCAGTTTCCAGGTGTTCGGTCCTGGCCTCGACCATGCCCACTCTCTCACTAATGTCTGTACAAGTCTTATTCAGTCGTCTGAGTCCGCCCTGTAGTTTTTTCGCTGTGTTTTTAGCTGCTCTGTTTTCACCTCTCACTTCCTCCTGAAAGTCTTTGATCGAGACAAGAATGGCAGCAAGTGAGGGTTCTGATGTCTCGCTATCTTTCGCTTGCAGTCTTCTTGGGCTGCGTCCTTGCGGTATTGATTGCGATATGGTTGGTTCCTCTTCTTCTAAATGGTATGACATCTGCGAATCCGAGTAATCCCATTTAAGTTGACTCCTCCGTTTGATCTTATTTCTTGGTTTTTTAGGATGAACAATTGAACCAGTGTTAATGCGGGAAGCCTCGTTCCCCTTCACTGGAACTGTTAGTATTGCCTTCATCTTCCTCAGTCTCCTCTTCCCCTGATGAACTCGGAGTACTGTCTGATACCGAGTAGAAGGCCTCTTGACCAACTTCTGGGGTCCAAGGGGCGGCAGACCCAGGTGGAACTTCCAGGTTTCGGATGGCAGCTTCCGTCTTTGTGGGATAGTCCCCGGTATTCAGGTTCTCAAAATGAGTACATAAGGTATTGCCAGTGTTTTCTTCTTCAGGTTCTGGGTGTTCACCCTCGTTAGGAAGTGGGGTTAAAAGAGGATTAGGGGGCATAGAGGGGTCAAGTGTATAATCATGCTCTTCAATTGAGGTAGGGAGTGGTAGAGAAGGTTCCGCTAAATGTTCAAGATTGCAGTTTGAGGTGGGGGTAATTTCTGGTCTGAGAGGGGTGTTACTGAGTCCCATCTTAGCAGTGGTTGCTTGATTGATATCGCCATTATCGTAATTCAATTGTGAAGAGTCTTCAGCTTTATTTAAACATTGTGAGTTCTTTGTGTTGTTTTTAGCGTTAGTAGCTTGATTCTTGGCTACTAGAAAGATTTTGGCTGGAGTGGGCTGCGCTGAAGTAGCATTATTGGCTTTATTGTCTTTACTGCAGACCCCTGCCCCTGTAGGGCCAGTGTTTTTTTTGACCCAGTAACCCCACTGACCTGTCTAGACTTGATCTTGCCGGCATCTTGTCCGGCCGAGAGATCCTTTCCTATGGTGGGTGTCTTTGCCTTTAAGCTCTTTTTGCCACGAGAGCTCATTTTCTCCAAGGTGCTTTGCTGCTCCCAATTTTCACAGAAAGTCAAGTAAGCTGCCCACACTGACGCAAGGCAGTAGAAGCTCCAAAAAAGCACTTCTTGTCATTCCAGGTGATGTCTCTTTATCCCGCTCTCAAAGTGCTCTCCAGACGTCCGTGCCGCGGGAGAAACGAACAGAGACCTTGATCCAGGAAGCTGAAGTGTTTTGTGATTCACCGCCAAAAAAGCAAGCAGGACCGCGAGGCAAATCTTGTTTCGTGACACCAGCGCCTTGTTAAGTATCCCGAGCGCGGTTCCATTCAGACTCCGCCGAGCGCTGTGCCGAGAGCTGTGCTGTCTCAACACTCGGTGTGCGCGATGCTCTTGGGAGCCCAGCATCGCCGATTCAGGGCAGGTAGCCGATCACCTGTGATTCAGGTAGCTGGCGCGGCGTGGCGGAGGCCGCGTACACAGGCTTACGCTGACACCATCTTGCTCCCGGGTCCCCGGAACTGTCTGCTTTTCAAGGTTATCTTAATAACAACAGGTTTAATGTAAAGCTCACCATGTCACACTCCAGAGCGAGCATTGTTTTTTTTAGATCTGAGATTGTTCGTCATGAACAACAAGATACACAGCACTATGTTTAGAAAACCTACTTCATGTAACAGTATGTTACATGCTGAAAGTGCACATCCGGCCAGTACCATCAGGGCAATCCCATATGGAGAAATGGTTTGGGCAAGGTGCAATTGCAGCCTTGACGAATCATTTAGGAATAATGTTGAAAAAATAAAAAGTGATTTTTCCAACAGAGGTTACTCCAGAGAGTGTATAACACAAGCGGAACAGAAAATACAAAGAGTGAGCAGACAGAGTACCCTCAAACAGAAAATTAAAGAAAAACAAATAAGTAAGACCGAAAATGTGACCTTTATAACACAATACAATGTTCAAAGCCATCATGTATATAACATTGTGCGCCGTAACTGGCATTTACTAAAATCAGCCAAATTACCGATAGGGACTTGTGGTAAATAAAATTACCGGGACTATTTTTCTATACATTAAATGACAATAAAGGATAGCTCAATAAAATGAGAGGCAGAGTCCGTGGTATCTGAGTCATACGGGCTTTAATTAAGCATCTCGAGAAGCTGGACATCGGGTTCCATCACCACTAAGGTTCAGGAAGGGATATTCAACATTTTATTAACATCACACATTATATATAGTAAAACAGTATAATTGCATGGAATACAGTAGGCGTGACAAGTGAAAAGAAAAAGATAAGAACATATGGGCGTAAAAGTAGGCGTGTAATAGGCGTACACGGAGGTGTGTGCTAGAAACGTCACAAAAATGTCATAAGTGGGTGGATGCATAGAGGGATTCTGCAGGGTCAGCAGAAACCTTTACTCTGTATGCGCGCGCAACTAAGCATGACGTGGTAAAGACGTGTAACTGGGGAGAGCTGGGGGGCTTGACTTTAGCTCTAGTAGAAGAGTCTTGGTGTCTGGGATGTCAGAACGACCTGCACCTATAGCATATCTGGTATCTAGTGTTTGGAGGATGTATTATCTGGAGCAAAAGGTCTCTCGGGCAGGGGCCATACATCACTGAATGCTAGGGGGTGCATACGTGTCTTGGTACAATGCGCGGGGGCCATGGGCCTACCATGGTAACGGGTGCTGTAAATCACTTGCAAGGAGACAGGAAGGCAAGGGCCCTTTGCTCTGCAGCCGGGAATATGTTTACCTATTTCACTAGACTGGAATGTGTTTTCGAGGAGGCTGAACAGATAACTGTAGGCAAAATACTGTCTTGGCAGGCAGGCCAGGCCGAGCCGGGCACCGCTTCGCTGGGCAGGAAGTAAGGCAGAGGTCAGGGATGCATACCTAAACTGCAGCTTTCAGAGACAGAAGAGACTCGGAGCCTCAATTCAGGGCCTGGCTCGGCTGAGCCAGAAAAACGTGGAAAACGTGTGCTTCGCGTTATTTAAAAGTGCACCATGTAAAGACGTTGGCAACATGGGTCTAGAAACCGAATTAATGTTGCTTTCATGGAGGACTTGGTAGATGACATGTTAACGTTGGACGCAAATGCATATGCGTCTTCATTTTCGGCCATGGAGGGGAAATGCATGGAGGTCATGCACATACATGGAACGTTGGGGTACACGATAGGGGACATACCTGGCCATATAAAATTCAATTTTCCTCAGACTATTTCTGAAAAACCTAAGATAGTGTACAAAAAAGGCAAAACTATAAAGAACATGCTCTGTCTGAGTTATATACAGGATCGAAAGATGATGGCAAAGATATGGTTACCTGAGAAAACCAATGGGTTTTTCACATGTGGTTGTTGCAATGTATGCCCATTTGGACTGAACAGAAAATCTAAATTCAGACATAATACCGAAAGAGAGTTTAACATCTATTCGTTTATAAATTGCAACACCACTCACACTGTATATATCATTGGCTGTGCCTGTAATAAAATCTATGTAGGCAGCAGCATTCAAAGTCTAAAAACTCGCATTAAAGAGCACGTGAGGGCAATTAAGAACAAGGATGAGAGATATCCAGTGTCCAAACATATCCATAAAAATCGTCCAGAGGAATCGAAAATCTGGTTTTATGGAATAGAACAGGTTAAGCCAATAACAAGAGGTGGGGATAGGACCAAGGCATTGAGAGAGATTGAGGCTGGTTGGATCTGCCGCCTTCGTAGCATCTCCAAGGGTTTAAATATTAACAATGAATTGTATCATTTTTTGTAAAAATGTATAAAACCTTTGTTAAACGTGTACCTGTACCTCGGCCAAATATGTAATTGTATTTCTGTATTCCTGTCGGTTTTAGTGGACTATTGCTTTGTTTTGAAATTGATGAAAATGTGATATTTTTTATATACCACATAAATTCTGTTATGTATGGTATTAAATGAGTCTTTTATGACTTCATATAACTATGGAAGACGATTGCACCCGGAGTGAACTATCACTGTCCTTTCCAACATGGCGGTACTCATAGGTTAAATCAAAGGATATAATAAAAGTTTAGATATAGCATCAAATATTTGAACTAATAAAGGAATTTCAAATTAACTCAATAATTATATGGGCGATGTTGCTTAGGTGGTAACTATGTGGATTTAATACAAGGATCACAAATGTGGGGATTGACAACGTATCTCAAATGGTCCAGTAAAACATTCAAGCTCATACGGTTTATACAATACGGGTTAAATGATTTAGTTCTATTTTGAATTAGAGGGGTCGTTTAAAACTAGTGGCCTTTTCATATTAAAAGATTTGCCTTAACTCTACAAGCACATGCCCTAATCTCTAAAGGTACAACTGGCTCCACTATAAGATGGCGCCCGGAGTCGGGCGTTTTCTCATGTGCTTTCTCTTACGATTACCAAAATAAGGATTCACTGACTGTTCCATAATGGCGTCCATGAATCGGTTCGAATGAATGAGTCACTTCTTTTGTATATAACGGACATGTTTTGCTTCTCAAATTTAGAGAAGTATTTAAATTTGATGAATCGTTTCTTTAAACTCATCCAGAGAACGTTACTCCTGTGCACCTTAATCGTACCGCATGTATTTATGCCAGCTATAAGATGGTGACCGTATTCGAGTGTTCTCGTTACCACTTGAAAGCTGAGTGTCAATAGCGGGATATTTAAACCGGCGTCTTTGAGATGAGCCTTTATCGACCTTTTGCTGCAAACAGTGACGCGTGAAGGATGATGACAATTACCACAAGTAAGTAGGGACCTTAAGTAAGGGTGGGAACGATGCTCTAGTTAAGATAGGTTTCGTTCATAGGCTTATTGTATATTATAAAATAATACCGATTCTGGGGGCATATTTGCCTCATTACCAGGTGACTCCACTATTTTTTTAACCTAATGGTCCTGGTAATGTAACCATTCCCTTATCCAAAACTGTCTTCAACTCACTTCCTATGTGCGGGCTCGGGTCCACAACATACAACCGATGTCCTTGTAAACAATGCCTATATAAGGCTTGGGTTCACAATATAGAATCAATTTTATTATAAACGGTGCCTAAACGTTTTATGAATCATCTTGTCCACAAACCACGGGCGTCTCTGAAATTAAAAACGTCAATGGGGGAATATCTATTAAGGGTGATAACATAGAACCGTTATTATTATAAATGATGCCTAAGTGGTTTGCATTTTATTTTTTCTGCAAACCAGGGGCGTTTCTGAAATTTAAAACGCCAATGGGGAGATGTTGGTTCAGGGTGATGCAAATTGGTGCACCCAGGAGATCTCCTGGAGCCTGGTTACCCGTGTTTGATGTGGGATGGTCGGCGACTACGGAGCACGTACCATGCTCTATGGACGTTGATGGGACCCATGTTTGACTGCGGATTTCCAGGGCTCCCGGGTCTTTTTAACGTGGATGCTCGGAGGAGCAGTGCACTGTATGTCTGATATTCCCTCATTCCATCATTAATGGATGGTTACAACGTACTTTCTGTTGACCTAGTCCCTCTCTTTGCCGCCAATATAATTATGTGTAGAACATGTAGGGCAAACTTGGTCCTTATATGATCGTATCTACCTTTGTATAATTATGTGTAGAACATATAGGACAAACTTGGTCCTCATATGATTCTATCTATTTTTTGCATAAAGGGGGATCATAAGCGCCACAATGATTGGGTGAGAAATCAGTAAACTGGAATTAATCCAAGAAATACGGTGTTATGAAAACATATTGAAGCAAATGACCATAGGACGAACTGATAATGTATCTATAAGGTATGTGAAACCTTAGTATGGAATATGGGGGCCATTGTAAATGTCCATAGAAATTAATATGAATAAGTAGAACCTTGCTTTTTATACACTAGGTGGCCATCCCCACATACTTTTGTATCCTTGAACCTTCACATCCATGACTGTATCAATTGAACGTCAAAAATCAACAGTAGACATCCTTTTTGCTACTTTTGGTAAGCAATGTTTCATAAAATTAGATCTATCCATATAAGCCTGGGATTAATATAGTGTTTATGTGGTAAGCTAATATATTACTAAATGTATAAATTATCTCTTTGCCATTAGATATGTTAAATCAAAAGAACATATGAATAAGTTCTCTTTCTCTCCTTTTATTGCAATTGGAAATTGTACTATTTCTGATGTATCTTCTTATACGAACATGAACATATAAAAAATCCGTCTAGTAGGTGACTTAAGCCAGCTAACAAAGCTAAAATCTCAAAAAAATTCAAGGTTTTTAACTTGTGTTAAGTAGTCATGTATTTTGTAACTGTAATGCATCAAAGCATTTGTTTTATCTGTACATAGTGATTGTAATATGTATATTTTTGTATATTTAATTTTTGTAGCCCTGAAGAAGTCCTCTGGACGAAATGCGTTGGCTGCGCTTTGTATGAAGAAATAAGAAAAAAAGAATTTTAAGCCCTACTGAGTGGATTCTTCAAAAGTTATTGACTTATTATTACTTATTGTAGAGTGCTGAACCATTGTGTTTTGTTGTGGAATTTGGGGTGAATACCCTGGGGAGCCTAGGCGTATGTGGCTTCAGGTTCTTGGCACCCATATTTAGTGTAAACAAGGGACCAAATTGTAGATAGGTGCGGTCATATTGCCTTGTACCCTTGGAGCTTTTTTTGTTGTTGTTCCGAATTCAACTTATGGCTGTTAATAACATGCCATGAGTTAATAATAATAAAAATGTATAGAAAATAATATTTAAAATCTCAAGCGACTGGGAGAAGAAGTCAAACAGTGCTATATGATTATCAAAAATCAGTGTAAAGTACACATTTAATGGAATTGGGCCCCAGGGGATGGGATCCATGGGTTCAATTAAGGCTTGGGCAGGGGGCTGTGCACCTCTCTCCCCTTATTTCACACATTGTCCCAGGGGATAGTGCCCCAGGTCTTCACGGAGGCTCAGGGAGGGGGTTGGTGCTACACATTGCCCCTCCCCAAAATGAATATTGTATGGTGACGTCCCCAGGGAAGAGGGTTTAAGAGTAGCATGGGAGTGGTACTTTTCAAAAATTTTGAAGCAGATTCCCGGATCCTTCTGTGACCTGACTACCATCACTACCCTGCCCCCTTATGTTTCCTGTAAACTTTTTTTCTAGGACTCAGGAGTAAGTGCCAAGCACTAAGATGGATACTGCCACATCCTTGTTGTTGTGGTGGCAGGCAATTCAGATCTCACCATGAGCTCTGTCAGCCCTGAACTTACTCCGTGGGTCTCTTGGGGCCAACTAGCCCACCAGGTACGTCCAGTAAGCGCCACAGAGTGCGTTGCAGAGAGGTGGTCCGAGCCAACACCCTTTTTTACACCTCTCTGCACCGCAACTCTGTGGGGCTTACTGGGCGTACCTGGTGGACTAGTTGGCCCCCAGAGACCCTCAGGATTCAAGGGGACTTAATTCCCCAACTTACAACGCGCCACAGGTGCGTTTGCACACTTCTTACATCAGGCCATGCCTCCTCCCTGCACCACTGTGTAAACGCACCCCCTGGTGCATTGTAAATTGGGGGATTAAGCCCCCCTTAAGACCTGAGGGTCCCTGGGGGCCAACTAGCCCACCAGCTACCTCCAATAAGCACCACAGAGCTGTGTTGCAAAAAGGGGGCGTGGCCTTGGACCACCTCGCTGCAACGCAGCTCCCTGGTGCTTACTGGAGGTAAGGCCTTCCAGGCACTCTCAGCAATCCCACTGTCTCTGGCTTACAGGAGGACACAGGAGGGGATGTTGTTTTCAGAGGACACACAGCTTCTAATGAGATTTCATCCCCCAAACAGTAGTGCACCAGGAGATGTGTTTTCATAATAGTGGTGAAAGGGGGCAGGACTTGATCACCTCTCAGAAATCCTGCTGTGTTTGACTTACTGGAAGGGTTATTGGCCCCCAAGAACCCTCACCAGCCAAGCAGACTTCATCCCCCAACAAGTTGTCCACCAGGAGGCCCCTTTGCAGAGGGGTTGAAAAAGGTGGCATTGCCTCTGTAAACTTCCCAGGGGCTGGCCATTTTTAAAATTTTATTTTATTAGGGGAGGGGGCTGTGTGGACCCCCTCCTCAGGCCAATTTCCAGCTCGGGGACCCCTCCGCCAGGGCCTGGCCATTTACAAAATGGGAGGGGGATGCGTGGCCTCCCTACCCAGGCTGATTTCGTCCCCAGTGACCGCCTACCTCAGGGCTGGCCATTAGTTCTGGGTGCTCTTAGGGTGCCCAATTTGTATTGGGGCTGTGGGGGGAAAGTCTCAAGGCCTCCACGGTCCCTGCTGGCTCCCCGCCTCCTGTGGGAGCTGGTATTGCTTTCAGACACAGGGAGCTGCTAAACATGCAGCTCTCTGTGTCTGAAAGCAATCGCTCTCTTTCGGTGCTCGCTTGGCAGCTGGCGGGTAAAAAAGGTGAATGCCATGCTTCTAACAAGCGAGACATTTCTCCACTCTCACTTGCTGGAAGCTTCACTCAAGACGTTAAATGACATCATTGATGACATCGCTGATGGCATCTCAAATGACATCACTGATGATGTTATCCAAGCAACTGCTTCTCAAATTACTCTATAAACAGCTAGTTCTTTTTAGAAACTAAAGTAGGTAGTAAAGGGCCAAGAAATATATACACCATAGATTGATTGTATGTAAATGCATGCATGCATGTACGAAATAGAAGTAGTTTATCCCTGCAGACAATTGTGATCTATTTGGTAAAAGTTAAATGGTGTACACTTTAACTACTTGTACAGTTTTAAGTGGAAACAGTACTTCATTTAAACAAGGTAGAGACTGAGTGCAATTGGTGTGAGATTCAGAAGAATTCAGAAATGAATTGTAGCTTAAATCAAAGATCTGTTGCCATAATATATGAGAAAATCTAAACCTCCTCATTACAATACTTTATTCACCTGTGAATTTCTGTACAAATGCTTACATTAAAGAGTTGTCATGTAGTGCTATTATCAGCAATTTCTATGTAAGCTGGAGATTTATAAGGTGTAGATATTCATTTCCAGAATTTCAGTGAAAAATTCTGAGACTGTATACATGTTTGAACAATGTATGATGTATGGGTGACTCACAAAGAGTTGAAGTTGCAATACAAACATAAACATTGTTCTAAAGGGGTACGCCACTAAGGTCATTTCAGAGTTATCGGTAAGGTATTTTTGCAAACTACGGAGGGCTGTGCACAGGGCCTCGTTATTTAAAAGTTGGTAAAGTGGGACTCCGACAGAAAAAACTTTCCAGATATACCTATTTTTTTTACCCTTTCCAGACACTGTTTAAAACCAGCACAGCATTGTCATCAATTATTTCAGATGTTTCATGGATGTTATCAATGGTGTCATAGAACGTCATGACTGTTGTAATATATGAGGTAATTAGCAGTGTATGGCAAGGACGTGAGTTATATTAGGGTATGAGTTATAGTTACTTGCAAAAACTATAACTGGTGTATTTCAGTGGTTTTGTTTGGATAAAATAATGTTTTAAATGACATTTTCACCTAACTATTACGTCCCTTTAACCTTTGTTTTTATTCAGCGAATTTCTACGTTTTTTTCAACATAAAGTAATATTTTATTGCCATACGTAATGCCAATCCCACGGCAAAGGCAATGTGCAGCTTGGGGTTGGTCTCAATGATGTCATCAGGGATATCATTTGAGATATCATCAGTGATGTCACTTACCATGTCACGAGTGATGTAATATGTTAGGTCATAAGCAGTGCATTGCGGGGTCCTTGAGTTATAGTTAGCTCAGTTAACTATAACGGCTGAATTTCTATGGTTTTGTACAAGTGAAACCTGAGCCTAACTATAACGTCCCTGTAACCTTTGGTTCTTTTAGTCAATTTCTAAGATTGTTTTAATTCTATTTGCTTGCTATAATGTCCCTATAACCTTTGTTTTTTTCAGTGAATTTCTAAGGTTTCTTAAATGCTAATTTCTAACTATTCTGTCCCTGTAACCTTTGTTTTTTCAGTGAATTTTGAAGGTTTTTAATTAGCAGTCGCGTTTGCAGAGAGGTGGAGGAAGGGGGCTGGGCCTTTGGGCAGCTCTTTGGAATCCTGCTGTGTATAACTTATAGGAGATCTCTAAAAAAGAGAGAGGGGTCCAACTCACCAAAGGGACAGGACACCAAAATGACACTAGGGCTAAAATTGCCTCCCTTTGGGATACTTCAATTGCATACCATGATACTGCCACACGACAATCAACATTCAACTATCACTGAATTAATATCACAGTAGCCAAAAAATCCAATATGAAAATATTTATTATGTTGGTTTAGAAAGATTTTTTGATAATCACTTAAAATATATTAAAATACAATGTTAAAAAAATCACATTCTAACAATCACATATATAGAAAAAAGTGTAAGTCACTCAGTAAAAATTCAAAGACAGTCATAGGCAACAATTCAACATTTAATCTGGTTTGTTATCATTTTTATATGTTCCACAACAGTCCTTATGATTCACAAAAACTTTTATTTACAAGTAGACTAAGAAGTGACGCGTTTTGGAAGTATACATCGGTCCAACCTCTTTTTTCAGGCTTTACTACTAATTTTTGCCAACACTTTTGTAATAGTTTAGACAGGTTTGCTTTCTTCCCAGAAATTGTTCTTCTCCTGGCACTGTTCTTCATAAATATTTCGCTGCAAAGATATATATAGAGGGGACAAGTCTCTACTCGTATACGATCCTGTATAATGACAGTTGAATAATGTCACGATATATTACAGAACTTCCCTTTGCGCTTAACTCATATGAGGGGATTCATCCATTAGTGACATGTGGGAAATGAATATATAAAAGCCACCACAACAGTGGTGATCTTAATAAAAAGATCACACTCTATTTGTCTGGTGAATCAGCTTGTTGGTGCAATTAGATAAGTTTGATTATTTGTGCTCCGAAAATCGATTTTAAGCCGTGGTTCGATGTTTTTGGCCCAAGTATGGGGATTAAAAAATCTCATGTATGTGCTCCGTAGAAGAACGGAGCACGTACAGGAGAATTTTCAATCAGCAGTATTATGATATGCAATTGAAGTATCCCAAAGGGAGTTTATTTTAGACCTAGCAAATTATAGGAGATACCAGGAGGTGTCCCAACCAGTAGTGCACCACAAGCCGTGTTTGCAGAGTGGTAGAGAAAGGGGACATTACCTCATAAGACTTCTTAGCAATCTCGCTATGTGGGACTTATTGGAGATAAAAGGAGGGGTAGTTGGCCCCCCAAGGATGTCCTTGGGGACCAACTATCCCTTCTGTTACCTTACGTAAGTCCCAAAAAGCAGGATTGTTGAGATCTGGTAGGAGGCCACACCCCTACCACTCTGCAAACGTGCCTCCTGGCACACTGCTAGCTGGGGTGAAGTCTCCTTGGCTACTGAGGGTCCTTGGGGGCCAACAAGCCCTCCAGTTACCTCCAGCAAATCCCACACAGTGGGTTTGTTGAGAGGCTTTTGGTGGCCATGCCCCCTTTCTCCACCCCTCTGCAAGCACACCTCCTGGTACACTACTAGTTGGGGATGAAGTCCCTTTGGCTCTTGAGGTTCCTTGGGGCCAACTAGTCCTCCTGTAACCTCCGGTAAGACCCAAATGGCTGGTTTGTTGAGAGGTCGTCAGAGGCCATGCCCCCATTTTCCACCACTCTGCAAACGCGCCTGCCGGTGCACTGCTGCTTGGGGGGAAAAGTCCACTTTACTCCTGAGGCCTTCAGGAAGGAAGGGGACCTCATCCCCCACCAGCAGTGCACCAGGAGGTACGTATGTAGAGTGGTGGGGAAAGGGGGCTTAGCCTCTGCCCATCTTGCAGCAATCCCACTGTGTGGGGGCTTACTGGAGGTAACAGGAGTCCTTGTTGGCCCCTCTCTGGCTCACATCTGCTTGGAGGAAGATCTCCATTTTAGTCCTGAGGCCTTCAGGAGGCTAGGGGAATACATCCCCCCAACCAGCAACGTGCCAGGAGGCGCTTTAGAAGAGTCTAGCTGCTGTCTTTTAAAAAAAATAATTTCTACTTTTGAGGAAGGGGGGGCCTCATGGATCCCCTTCCCTGGACCTTCCTGGACCATTTCGGGCCCAGGGAACCCCACACCCCAGGGCCGGACCCTTTTAAAAAAAAAAATTTAAAACCAAAAATGGAGGTGGCCTCCCCGGAAACCCATCTCCCGGGGCATATCCATTTAAAGTGGGTTCCTTTAGGGCCCCCACTTATTAATGGGACCGCGGGAGCCTGAAGGTCCCCTCATCCATGTCAACTCCCTTCCTCCTGTGGGAGCCAGCATTGCTTTGAGACTCAAGGTAGCTGCTGAATATGTGGCCACATTGACAGCGAGCAAGGAAACAGATATGCTCGGCTTTCAACAAGTGAGAGCATTTTCTGCTCTCGCTTGTTGAAAGTAGAGCACAGTTTGCTCTGGCATGGTGGGAGCAGTGCTCCCACCATGCCATAGCAAACTGTAATGTCCGGGGGGTGGGCACCCTGGGACACTGCTTCAGCTGGCCCTGGGGAGTGGCGTTTCCCAGGGCCTTCTACGGCTCCATGAGGGGTGGTCCCTGGAGTTGTGTGGGGGGACAGAGCCCCCACTCATTATTATTTAATATAGCATGGTGGTCCTCAGGGCTAAAGGGGGGCCACATGGCCTCCCGATTTTGTCTGAAGTAGCCCCAGGGAAGTGGCGGTCCTTGGGGCTGTGTGGAGGGCCACAGCCCTCCATTCAATATTATTTAATATAGCCCCATGGGAGGTGGTGATCCTTTGGGCTGTGGTGGGGCCCCCTGATCCCTCTGCAATTATCTGAATTAGCCCCATGGAGGAGGCATTTCTATTGTATATAGCCCCAGGTTGCTGGTGGTCCCCGGGGAGGTGGACCATGAGGGCCCCTATCATTATTTTTACTTGCCCCCATGACCTGCCACTCCCCCCAAGAGGCTTGGAGGTCAGGGTATCTCTACCTAGCCCCCTTTTCTTTTTTTAAATCTTTTTTCTTGTGACTAGATAGAACCAAGTCACACAATGGCTGCCAACACTTCCTGGTTTGAAGTGTTAGCAGCCAATCGGATTTCAGGGACCAGATCAGGAGGGGTCGCGCATCAACCGGGCCTCAGTTGTATATCTGAGAAATACTAACATTTCTCTGAAACTATAGAATGTATTTACACCATTTAACAAAAAGGGTGCTTTCTGAACCAGGAGCTACCTTTCTGCCAAATGTGGTGTAATTCCGTTTAACAGTGCAGGCTATAGCCATGTCTAAAGTTTCAAATGGAAATTAATATGGAGTAAAAGCTTTGTGGCACTCCCCTTTTTCTTGGCCCCCGCTTGACGGATCACCCCAAATTGTACAAGACAGCAGTGGAAGTGAGCGTCAAACTAGTTTTGAAACTTTCACGAAGATTCGTCAAACGGCGTCAAAGTTATTGGCAAATGAAAAAACACTCTTCCTACGGAAAGTACATCCTAACTATAATAACCTACTGGTGACCGCCAGTAGGTAATATATATTCACTGAAAAAAATAAAGATTAAATTGACGTTATAGTTAGGTAAAATTTCAGTGCAAATATAAAATTTTAAACAAAAAAAATGAGATCCAATAGGGCTGCTTGGGTGGGCAGAGCCACCCACGCATAATTGTTTAATATTGCTGTGAGGAGGTTGCGGTCCCCAGGGCTACGGGGGTTGCATGGCCCCCCGCATTTATCTGAATGAACCCCGGGAAGGTGGTAGTCCCTGGGTCTGCGTGTGGGGCCAGAGCCCCCCATACATCATTATTTAATACAGCCCCAGGGAGGTGGCAATCCGCCAGGCTGCGGCGGGCCCTGTGACCCCTCTGCATTTGTCTTAATTAGCCCCAAGGAGAAGGAATTTAAATTTTACAGAGCCCCAGGGAGGTGTTGGTCCCTGGGGAGGTGGGGGGTCCGCGCAGACCTCTTATCATTATTTTCACTTGCCCCTGGTACCTGGCCCACCCTCCAAGAGGCCTTGGAGGTCAGGGTATCTCTACCTAGCCCCCTTTTCTTTTTTTAAATCTTTTTTCTTGTGACTAGGTAGAACCAAGTCACACAATGGCTGCCAACACTTCCTGGTTTGAAGTGTTGGCAGCCAATCGGATTTCAGGGACCAGATCGGGAGGGGTCGCGCATCAACCGGGCCTCAGTTGTATATCTGAGAAATACTAACATTTCTCTGAAACTATAGAATGGATTTACACCATTTAACAAAAAGGATGCTTTCTGAACCAGGAGCTGCCTTTCTGCCAAATTTGGTGTAATTCTGTTTAACAGTGCAGGCTATAGCCATGTCTAAAGTTTCAAATGGAAATTAATATGGAGTAAAAGCTTTGTGGCACTCCCCTTTTTCTTGGCCCCCGCTTGAGGGATCACCCCAAAATGTACAAGACAACAGTTGAAGTGAGCGTCAAACTAGTTTTGAAACTTTCACGAAGATTCGTCAAACGACGTCAAAGTTATTGGCAAATGAAAAAACACTCTTCCTACGGAAACTACATCCTAACTATAATTACCTACTGGTGACCGCCAGTAGGTAATATATATTCACTGAAAAAAATAAAGATTGAATTGACGTTATAGTTAGGTAAAATTTCAGTGCAAATATAACATTTTAAACAAAGAAAATGAGATTCAATAGGGCTGCTTGGGTGGACAGAGCCGCCCACGCATAATTATTTAATATTACTGTGAGGAGGTTGCGGTCCCCAGGGCTACGGGGGTTTCATGGCCCCCTGCATTTGTCTGAATAAACCCCGGGAAGGTGGTAGTCCCTGGGTCTGCGTGTGGGGCCAGAGCCCCCCATACATCATTATTTAATACAGCCCCAGGGAGGTGGCGATCTGCCGGGCTGCGGCGGGCCCTGTGACCCCTCTGCATTTGTCTTAATTAGCCCCAAGGAGAAGGAATTTCAATTTTATACAGCCCCAGGGAGGTGTTGGTCCCCGGGGAGATGGGGTTTCATGCAGACGTCTTATCGTTATTTTCACTTGCCCCTGGGACCTGGCCCACCTGGAGCCTATATTAAGCAAAGCCCTGGAGCCTGCACTTTGTCTTTTTTTCCTTCATTTTTGGCAGGAAGTCGCTTATTCAACACGACTATCGATGAATTAATTTTCCTAAATGCTTTCCCCCCCCCCCCTCCCCCCCCCCCCCGAAGAGGCCTAGGAGGTCAGGGTGTCTCTACCCAGCCCCTTTTCTTTTTTAAAATCTTTTTTCTTGTGGCTCAGTAGAACTGAGTCATAAGATGCCTGCCAGCACTTTCTAGTTTGAAGTGCTTACAGCCAATCAGATTTCAGGGACCAGATCTGGAGGGGTCACAGATCACCCGAGCCCATGTTCTCTCTTTGCTGTTTAGGTCTGTAGGCTCTCAGATATTCAGCAGGCACCTTTTAACCTCAGGGTCCAGACTCATACCCAAAGCTTCCTCCATATAATGGAGTACCTCTGTAGTAGTTTACACTTTTGAGTAAGTTTACTTCTTTTTGGCTATTCACAAAATCTGAGAATAAATTTACTCCAAAAGTGTAACTCAGAGTCAGGTTTTGTGAATAGCTAAAAAGTAGTAAACTTTATCAAAAGTGTATAGACCCTAAGCCCTTCCATTTGGTCGAGACACATCAGTTGCTCTATTATAGCAAATTTGAAATAGGATTTTATGAATAAACAAAAAGTAGTAAACTTACTCAAAAGTGTAAGTTTTCTCTGTGAATCAGGTCCATTGTGTTATTCCAGCATCTCATCAATGTTATGTTATGAAATGCAAGTTTGTAGAGTGCAAAATCACCCGGGAGGGTATCCTAGTGCTGAGTAGGTGCGAGTTTAACTGAACCAAAGGCTTACTGGGAGTACTCCAAAAGCGAGGTCTTCAGCTTCTCGACAAATTTAAAATGTGAAGAGGAGGCTCTTATGTGTAGCAGCAGGTCGTTTCATACTTTAGAAGTGATGTAGAAGAAGGCTTGACTTCTGAATCTGGTTTTCTGTATACATGGGACGTGTGCTAGTAGGAGTCCAGAAGAGCGGAGGTGTCTGGAAGGTTTGTGAAGACAGATACAATTGTTGAGGAATACTGGGACAGTGCTATGTAGTGCCTTGAAAGTGTGAGTAAGGAGCATGAATTGTACCAGTTTGTGTATGTGGAGCTAGTGGAGTTCCTTCAGGTGGGGTGTGATGTGACTGCAGCATGGGAGATTGAAAGTGATTCTGGCCGCGGAATTCTGAGCGGTCTGAAACCTTTGCGTGAGTTTTTTGTTGATCCAGGCAAATAGGGTTTTCTTGTTGTCCAGCTTGCTTGGATGAGAGTGTGTATGAGGGTTTTCTGGGTGCTGATTAGAAACCATTTGAAAATCTTCCTGAGCATCTTCTATGTATGGAAGCATGAGGCAGTGATGGCGTTGACATGAAAAGGTCATTTTGCATTTGTTGTTGATGACGATCTGAGGTTCTTGGCATAGGTGGTGGGTGTTGTGATGGTCTTAGCTCTGTTGGCCACAGGTGGAGTCCCACAGTGAAATGCTCTTCCAGAAGATCATAATTCCAGTCTTGTCGGTGTTCAGTTTCAGGCAGTTGTCTTCATTCAGCGGGTGATTTCAGTCATTCAGGCATTGAACTTGATCCATATACTGACTGTCTTGTCTGTGAGGGAGAGAATGATCTGTGTGTCTTCAGCATAGGAGTGGACGTTATTATTATGAGTGCAGATGATGCTAATTCGAGGGATAATGTTTGTGTTGTAGAGCTCAGGCTCAGGGAGGATCCTTGCAGAACTCCGCCGATGAGGTGGTGGGCGTCTGAGGTGTATGGTGCCAGGCTTATTGACTAGGTCCTTCCTGTCAGGAAGCAGCAGCTCCATCAGAGTGTGTGTCATTGGATTCCAAGTTTGTGTAGGCGTTGGTTAAGGAGGGGGTGAAACACCATTTCAAAACCTACAGAGAGGTCCAGGAGGATGCGAAGTGCCATGTGTCCTCCTTCCGGAGTCATGCTGATGTCATCCCTGGCTGTGATAAGTGCAGTTTCCTTGCTGTGGTTGGGCCTGAAACCAGACTGTGTGCTGTTGAGTAGTTAGTGATCATTGAGATATTCGGTGAGGCATCTGTTGAGGATTTTCTCTAAGTGTTTGGTCGGGAATGGGAGGTGGGAGAAGTGTCTACTGAGGGTTTTTCTGCAATGGGAGGACAGTTGCATTTTTCCAAGTGTTCTAAGAAGGTCGCAGAAGAGGTGGAGACATTCAGCATGGGTGTGAGCAGAACACTGACAGGTTGCAGTCCTCTGGAGTAAGCATGGTGAGTGGATGGACTTCATGGTGAAATCAGTTTCTTCTGGGGTGATGACAGGCCATGTGGTTAGCCTTGGTTCTTCAGATAAGATCGAGAGGCATTGTGCAAGTTCTGTCAGGTCTCATTGTGGGTTACAGCTGAGATTTTGTTGCTGAAGAATTGAAAGTGATTGGGCAGGGATCCTGAAAGGGATGATCGAGTTGGAGACAGCCGCTGGTGAGGTAAAATCCCTCATAATGGGTAAGATTTCTTTGCTTCTGTGGTGTTGGCATCAATGCGGTCCACCAGAGCTGTACATTTGTTGGGATGGATCTTTTAATGGTAGCCTCTCAGGGCAAATTTAAAAGTGCTCTTATCTATGTTGTCCTGACTAATTTTCCATTTGTGCTCTAGTAGTTTGCAGTGGACTTTCATCAGTCTGAGTTCCTGCATTTATCAACTGGCATGGGATTTACATCTGTTTGTATTATTGTGTTTGACAGGCGGCAGGGAGTCGGTGGAGGAGGCGAATGAGATTTTGAAATTATTTTTGGCTTTGGGGAAGATGTTACTGTGTTTGGCTCACTGAGTGTTGATGACAGTGTTCCAATCCTTGTCAATGATAGTGCTCCAGTTTCGGGGGGCTAGTCTGGGGGTGGTGTCTGTGCTTTGGACCAGGATGGGATGGTGAACTTGATGAGAGCATGGTCTGTCCTAGAGATTGGTGTGGGATGTACAACTCGGATGTTGATGAGGGTGGTGAATATAGGGTAGAGGAGGTGTCTGGCAACATTGGAAGGTCCATTTACTCGCTGGGTGAGTACTTTTGAGATGGGGTCAGTGTAGTCTTCCAGGCAGAAGTTCAGATCTCTAAGTAAGATGAAATTGCAGATGTTGAGGGTGAATAGTGTGACGAAGTCTGAGACGGTGTCAGTGAAATCAGTGCGCAGTCTGTTGATGAGAGTGCCACGTGGTGTGAAGGTAGCTGTGATGTGGAGCTTGAACAACAGGTTCTTGAAGTTGGAGGATGACATGTCTGTAGAGGTGGTTTAGCTGATGGCGTATTTGTGGATGATGGCAATTCTTCCTCAGGACTGTACTGTTGACAGTTAAATAAAGTTCTTAGCCTAAGACCCTGTTTTCCCCAGGAGCGAAGAGAGTCTCCTTTCCCTTCCCAGAAATATAGCTACCCCATATTTGTTACTATCTCCACTAAACCTTTCAGGAATTGCTAAAGGGGTCTGAGGAGGGGTGACTACTGTGACATTAACTGGTAAAGTGGTTGGGCCTAAGGGAACAGAAACAGCTGTAGGGGTTGGGACCTGGAAATGTGCAGACCTAATGTAGCTACGCTTATGTTTTGGTGTAGTGTCTGTCACCGTGACCTCTAATTGTTTCTGTGTCTTCAAGACGTTAATTTCAATGAGAAGTTGCTGGTTTTCTCCTTTAACCAATTTAAGTTCGGTTTGGAGATTAACTACTGCTGCAGCTAGTTCCCTCATGGTAGACTCAGTATTCTCAGGGGACATGGCATCATCCATGCTGGCTTAAGACAGAATCCTCGCTTGGGGGGGGAAATATACTTCCTGGGTTTGGCTGTCTGTTGACAGTTAAATAGGGTTCTTAGCCTAAGACCCTGTTTTCCCCAGGAGCGAAGAGAGTGTCCTTTCCCTTTCCAGAAATATAGCTTCCCCGTGTTTGAGACAATATACACCAAAGCGAGCTAATATCTCCAAAAAAGAAGGGACCAAGAAGGACCATCAGATAAGTCCCAATAGCCAGCAGAGAGAAGGTCGAGTCCAATAGAATCTGGAAATGCTATAAGGAAAAATAAGAGCAAATATATCTCAGAGATAAAATAGTTATTATCTAAATAAACATTTAACACCCACTCTACATATTGTGCACTCCTCCAAACTTACTTGTGTGTAGAACTGGTAGATTCTTGATGGTCTTGTGAACATAAAAAAAACGGAGGAGAAGATTCTCTTTTATCCATAGGTTAATCAAAGATTAGGGCATGCAATATTGCAGGTGTTCTCAGGAAGAGCTTGTATAAATCCAAAATGAAAGTAGCACAAAGTTCGAATGCAAAAAGTTCCTGCGCTCCGGCGCTTAATTCAAATAGAAGGTCATTGCTGGAAAAGACAAACTCATGAAAATAAAATAAAGCTCAAATAACACGCGTTCCAGGCGTCGGTCCTCGACCTAAAAAGGGCTTTAGAGACTAGAGACAGAGAGACTAGAGTTTCTTCACTGGGACAGAGACAGGATTCCAAACAAGGAGAGCTGGGCAACTGCAAGACGAAGAAAGCAAAGCACAGAGGCATGGCAACTGCTGGTTTAAATCTTCACCATCACCTGACCAGTCCCAGAGCAGTGTGGGAGAGTGCACAATCCCCTTCAGCCTCTAATCCTTCTGGGAGACGTAGTCCCATCATCGCGCATGAAGCCCAACTCCTAACATGTAAAGTCTGTCTTGCCTGCCAATCTTCTCACCTCGGGGTTGGGGGAGGGGGGGTTGGCGGGGAGGGGGGGGGGTGGCTGTGTCTATTTCAGGTGCTCATGTAGGGTTCAGTGAGGAAAAGTAGGAAAGTAGGTCTAGCACATTGTTATGCATCAGGTTCCAGATCTTTGGGGGATGTTTGGTGAGTGAGCAGGTGTTGAGGAGCACGCATGTGAGCGTGGAGTGTTGTGTGTGTGGTGGCAGGACTGTGTTAGTGTGAGAGATTGGGGTGTTGGATGCTGTTGATGTGGCTGCTGTGACTGTTGTGTGTAGTTAAGTGCATGAAAACTTGTAGGAAGAGCTAGAGGACGCGCCCTCACTGTTGTGTGGTGTGGCAAGGGGGAAGAATACCGTACAGCAGCCGGGGTTGAAGGTGTTTAGCGTCTCAGCAGGGTAGCAGCAGGTGCTATGACCGCAATTAAGTAGGCCCTGAAAGGGAGGAGAAGGAATGTGCATTGTGGCCATTATGATAAGTAAACAGACTTGTGGCCCATGAGTGCAGTGCAAAACGTTAGTAAGCATGAGCCTGAATTTTCATGTTGCACATCACCCCTCAAAAAAGACAAGACAAACCACATGCTCCCTCTCCTCTATTCACAACCAATGAATACATACATGCCACATGACCCAATTTAGGAGGTATGCTCCCAATTGTTTAAGCCCAATATGACTTTATTTTAGCTGTCTACTGCCTAAACTATCTTCCACTTCAATGTAAGTCAATGGGGAACAGATTTCCCCAATTTGTTTTTCAAATTCTCCCTCGTTTCAGTTTTAACATATTTGCATGTATGTAAATAGAACTTGTCTGGACCTACTATCCTGACATCCATTACGTATGTTCAGGAGGAGGGAGTGCGGAATAAGGAACAATAGGCTCAAGCAGTGCTTAGTGCAGAGTACTTGATACAATAAGAACCTCAAAATAACGAGTCAATGCGACAATACTTTTGCAGAGTACAGCAGGTGTTCCTTTTCACAGCAGCACTGCAAAATCAAGTCACATTCTGGCGTAATTATGGCAATTAAAAGAAATATTGGGGCTACTTTACTGCAGTATTCAAGAAGATCTGATCAATATTATCGATTTCAGTGACATGTAATCACAACTGGACAGAAAACCAAAATCAGTGCTGGCACAAACGTTTATACCATGTCCACATTGCAGAAACCATGACTAGAATAGGGTTTCCTGTTTCATGGGTGGGTCATGGCAGGTCATCTGGCTTTGAAAGAAGCTTCCTAGCCTGCAGCTTATCAGGAAAATGCCAGAATGCCAAAATGATCATTACAGCCTTTCATGTAATTATGCTGATAAATGAACCCCTTAGTTTCTGGCTCACCAGACAAGCCCAGTATACACTTGTTCCTTTCAAGTCTGTGAAACATACTCACCAGTGATGTATTCAATAGCAACTAACAAGTCTGATCTGTTTACTGTGCACCTGCATCATGCAAGATTTATCAACAAAAGTAGGCCACAGCTTTCCGGTCTCCATACCCACACAGTTTAGTCTCTTGACAATAAGAAAACAGAATTACATTGCTTCTACAGACTATAAAGAACCGTTATGCCTGGGTGAGATTGCAGCTATAAGTGAAATACAGTAGCATTTATCATCGAAGATAAGTGGTTTTATTTGTTTCCATGTAGTTCAAAAACTCCAGCCCAATCAGATACATATCAGAATTAAACTTAAAGGTATTAGCCAGGGCAATGAAGACAGTAAAGAATTTAGTAGAAAAATAATAAAATAAGAAGCAAGAGGGATACAGATAACAGAGCTGACCTCAAGGTGACCCATATCAGACATGCCATATACGACATCTAAAACATCCCAAAGTTTTAAGGGTCACTACTTGTACAGATTGTTAGGTCTGTCAGCCTTAGGGTGGTATTCACCTAAACTTTTTTACCTTCACTCCTCCTGTTTTACTGAACTTGTTTGGTTTGTTGGCCTAAGGACACTGTGCACTGTATCACTGCTAACGAGTGCCAAAGTGCTTGTGCTCTGTCCTTTGAACGTGGTGAAATTGGTTTACACCTAATTGGCACATTTAATTTACTTGTAAGGCCCTAGTAACACACGTTGTACTACAGGTGTAAATTAAATGCTACTACATGGCCTCTTGCACTGATTGTGCCATCCACTTACGTAGCCTTTTAAAACATGTCCCAGGCTTGTCATTGCAGCCTTTGTGTGCAGCTTTAAACTGCCACTTCGACCTGGCAAAATACACCTTTTTCCAGACCAAAACCTTCCTGTTTAATACATATAAGTCACCCTGTTAGAATTGGGGGTCTCTGGTTGGCGCAAGTATGCACTTGTGACAAGCAGGGACCCTCTCCTCCAAGTCAGGGCGAAGGATGACCCCTTAGAATTACCTTGCTCACCCTCTAGGTGCGTGGCGTGAGCAGCCAAGGCTATTCTTCAGGCGTTAGTTAGTTAAGCATTTGTAATCACACACACAGTAAAATGTACCAATCCCCCCACAAATGGACACCAGGCTGTGAATATATAAAGAAATACGCTTCTTTATGTAAAAATATATATATGGATCTCAGCAGACTTATCACAAGACCAATAACGTTTTCTTAGCACCACAGATTGTAAATACGCAAACTTTCTTAGTTTCAGTTCAAATGGAGATTTCTTTGTTAATTCGCTTCTGTTATGGATTTCTTAACTTCAATATTTCGCTCAGTGTTCTCTCAGTGTTCTTTCACCCTTAATGGAAGTCTCTCCTTGAATTCCGCGAAGTTAGATCCACTTCGGGCCTTCGGCGTGCCTTGCAGCGCCTCCCTGGCTCTCCTCAGTGAAATTGACGATACCCCTACCGCGGCTCACGCATCGGGCGTGAGCACGCCTGTGCCAGACCCGGCTCTTCCTCTCGGCTTGAGGACAGAGTCAACTGCGGGCTGGCCCAGCAGTGCGTGAGGACTCGGGGACAGTGCGGAAGGCAGGAGGAAGCTCGGAGTCCCTGGTGGGGAGTACTGACGGAGCACACAGCTCTCACTCACCCGTGGGGGCTCCGGGCACACGGAGACTTCTCTGCTCGGCTCTCAGTCAGGCAGCAGCTGGTTGACGGGGAAAGAAGGAGTTGCGGGCCCTGAGCCCGGTGATGGTTGAGATGAACACTCTGTCACTTGGGTGAGAGTCGGCACAGGCTTGTGCGACTCCGACGTGGGGGCACTCTTGGATCTTGACGCCAGCGGGCTTGTGCAGTTAGGCAGGCGCGGCCCGCGACCCTTGGCACGACGGTGCGGGGGTCTCCTCAGCAGGGGCGGCGTGGCCTGACGAGCCTCCAAGATCGCAAAGCGGGGTCACAGGGCACGGCCTGTGCAGCTGTCGACCCGGCGTAGATCGCGATCAGTAGAGGGAATTCCGGCGGGAGGAGGGGAGAGCGTCTCAGCACGCTCCAGTAGCAGGCAAAGGGGCAGAGGAGCAGGAAGCCTAGCCTGGGGGCAGAGAGCGACTCCGGTCGGAGCGAGGCTCTCACAGGACAAAGGCAGGCAAGCTCCCAAGTGCCACAGCCCTAGGAGGGGGCGAAGAGGGGCGCAGTCTGGCTCCAGCAGGATGCACACACGGCTCGAATGTCAGGATGAGCAAAAGCACCAAGGACCCACTAGTCCTGGGGTCCAGATCAGGGGGCAAGCTCAATCAAGCCCTTGGAGAATGTTTAGAGCACAAAGCAGCAAAGTCTTTCTTCAACAAGTCTTCTCCTCTCCTTTCTCAGCAAGGTAAGCAGCAGGCCAGTCCTTCCAGCGTCTCTTCTCCTTCTAGTCGGGTAGAGGTCCTTTGTGGTAAAACAGGATTCTGATTTCTTAGGAGGAGAACTCCTACCTTTATACTGCATTTCTTTTGTTCTTACAGGCCAGGGGGGCCTTTGCATAGCTACTTTCAGTCTCTGAGCGCTTTGTTGGGGGTACTCTGACTTCTGCTTTCAGTGTGAGGGGCAGGCACATCAGACGCTCCACAGGAGGTGGAGCCAGCATTGTGTGGACAGGGGCAGCCAGGAGTACCTTGTTGATGGTGCTTCACCCTTCCTGGGCCAGGTGCCGGCTGAGTCATCAGTCGCTCCCCAGGGGGGCGGAGCCAGCATTGTGGTGGCAGAGCACAGCCTGATTAAGAGCCCAGGGCCACTCCTACCTCCCACTAAGGTGTAATCCTTGCATTCACCACCTGTCATCCCCCAGCCCTGTCACTCACACAACCCAGACAGTCAGATACTCATACTGCAGAGGCGGGCTGAAATGGTTAGGGAAGCAAATGCTAGCTTTCTAAAAGTAGCATTTGCAAACACAGGATATTAAAATAAACTTTACTAAAAGAAGTATTTTATTGTTCAGGCATACTAAACATTATTTTCTACCATGTTCCCTGAGCCTGCTGGGATTATAGAGTGTAATAATTCCAGCAGCCCATCTGGCCTAAAGAGAACAGGTAGCCTTACAATAGTGAAAAACGAATTTGGCTGTAATTCACTATTAGGACATGCCACACACATCAGGGCTTGTCCTACCTTACACTTACAATGCACCCTGCCCTAGGGCCTACCATAGGGGTGACTAATATGAAGTTAAGGGAAGGTTTAGAGGCTGGCAAGTGTGTGCACTTGCCCAGCCAGCATGACAGTGCCAGACTGCACACAGGTTCTGCAGTGGCAGACCCTAGACACATTTTAAAAGGCTGCTTCTGTGGGTGGCGCAACCAGCGCTGCAGGCCCACTAGCAGTATTGGCATTTACAAGCCCTGGCACTCCTGGTGCCCTTTACTGGGGACTGACAGTAAATCCAATGAACCAATCATGGAAATCAATCACAGTTACACTTTATACAGGGAGAGCATATGCACTTTAGCACTGGTCAGCAATGGTAAAGTGCCCAGAGTGATTAAACCAACAAAAACAGGTCAGAGAGAGTATTGGAGGAAGGCAAAAAGTTTAGGGATGACCCTGCCAAGAGGGCCAGGTCCAACACACCCCATAGGATAAAATTGAGTTACTTTATCGCATACGGTAAATGATAACTTTTGATTGGGTGCAAGTAGGAAAGTCATGTTTGGTGTCTGAGGAATTGTAATTTAAATGTCTCTTTGATGATGAAATCGGATTTTAAGTCACAATTCTGAAAATGCTACTTTTAGAAATTTTGCATTTTCTTGTCCTAACTGATAGAAAGTGCCCTCTTTCTGCATGGTTGCCCCCACTATTTGCTGCATTGCTGATGTATTTTGACTGAAGGTGCCCTGGGCTTCTGCTAATCAGGTGCATAGGACCTATGTTTTTTCCCTTAAACTGCATTGAAGCCTAAACTCAATTGGCAACTCTGGCCACAGGTCAGCCTCATTGTAAATGATACCACTGGTACCCAGGGCACCGTGACCAGAGAAGGCCTCTAAGGGCTGGAGCACTTTTTGTGCCACCCTTAGAGGTCCTGTACCCTGACACTCACACACTGCCTTTGCAGGCTGCATTTCTTGGTGCAGAACATAGTGAAGAGTCGACATGGCACACATCCCTGTGTGCCATGCCTACAACCCACTGCCCTGGCATAGATCAGTTACCCCTTTAGATTGGTGCACTGTACCAGTGGTGAGGGTACAGGTGCATGAGCCCTGTACCCCTACAGTCTCTAAGTCCATTCTTAGATATTGTAAGTGCAGTGCTGCCATTAAGAGTATATGGTGCTGGGAGCTTGTCATTACGAACTCCACAGCACCATAATGGCTGCACTGAAAACTGAGAAGTTTTGTATTGAACTTCTCAGCACATTAAACCCACATTGATGCTAGTGTAGGATTTAATGAAAAATTCACACAAAGGGCATCTTAGAGATGCCTCCTGAAAACTAACCTAAGAATAGTGGCTGCTTTCAGCTGTCACCACCAGACATGCTGCTCTCTGGGGTCTGAAACAATGCACATCCTGGGACGAGATGCCAAGCCTCCTCCCCCAGGCTGTGCAGGGTTCACGAAAGGCAAGATTCAAAGGCTTGCCGCCTTTGTGAGCTTCCCCAGGCCACTTGCTGCTCTCAGCAACTGGTCCCCACTGGTTCTGACCCCCGCTTTGGATGGGAGAACTGGCGGGAAAAATAAGTGAGGGAGAGAGGTGTGCCCACATCTGCCCAACTCCTGCCCTCAGTTCGGAGAGGCAAGGTGAAGCACAACTCTCAGTCCTTGCCATCTTGAAGATGGGAGACTCAGCCAACCAGGGACAGGCTCATGCCCCCTCCCACTGGAGGGTGGCATAATAGTGGGTGTTACCACCCCAGGGAAGGAACCCATTGGTCCTCGCCTTTTACCTACCTGTAACACCCCTAAATCTAGTATTTAGGTGCACCCCTGAACCTTGCTTCCTCAGACAAGAACCTGCAACAAGAAAAGAAGGAGAAGGATCGAACAGCCATGCTGTAGCTAACAAGAGGAAGACCCCCACTGACTTGGCCCCAGCCCTACAGACCTGTCTCCACCTCGAACCTGCTCCTGCGAAATCCCAGTGTGTCCTGCGGTCAGCAACCTCAAAAATTCCGGAGGACCTGCCTGCCTTTAAGCACAAAGACTTTGTCACCCGTGAACACCGTATTTAGTCATCTGTAAGCTCTGGCTCCGGGCGGACACAGCGGATGTGCCCCACTCTGCACGCGCGTCAATGGCCCGAGCGGGAAAACACCACGAGGAGATCACCCTGGAAATCCTGACCCGAGATCCATTGACCCGTGACCTGCCTCAAGCCTCCAGCTGACGCCTGCAATCTAAATCCAGAAGTCCCCCTAAACGGGACAAGGAGCTGGTAAGAAGATCCGACCCCAAAAGGCACCCCTACACCCGACGCCCCACTGCCTGGTGTGCCCAAATCGACGGTGCCTAACCAACCCCTAACTTTCCCAACTTACCTCTCGAAGTGGTGGTCGCACCCAGAAGACCTTCGTCTCCCTGCCTGCAGTGCTTTTGCAAACCGGAGGTTCTCCATTGAACCAACAAGACGTCCGACATCGAAACAGCACCCTGTACCTGGCTGCCCTAGTGCAACTGGGGGTGCCCCTTTGGTACTATTTTCTTTCCCCATTTGCCCTGAGCTAAAGTCCAGGAGCTTTGCTCCCACAACCCAGGCCTGCTTGCCAGCAGCCACCAACCAGAAGCTCCCTATCCCTCATTGGACAACATTGGGCCTCAGCACTCTGCACCCGGCAACTCTAGTGCAGCTGAGGGTGTAACAAGAGTGCATCCTTGACCCTGGGGGACCCCTGAATCTACCCCCAGAACCTCCACTCCCACTACCAAATACTTACAGCAAAACTGATAACACTATTTTCATCCATCGGATAACATTGACTGTTTTTCTGTGAACAGTATCTAAGTGTGGAGTTTGAGAAACTACAGAAATTCTTTAAAATTGCATAATCCAACAAAAACTATTTTACTTACCTGTTTTCAGGAAATGACTCAGAGTAGTATCTAGGTATACTACTCTGTGTAAACATAGTAATCTCAAAAGTTACTTACCTGCAATTTTACTAAAAAGCCTATTCAAGTCTATGTATTGCAGTTCTCTGCATCCAAACTGTAAATCAATTCAAAGTGAATATACAATTATCATTCAAACTGTATTTCAATTGCATTACTACTGTAAAGTACTTATTGCTTACCTGTGCCAGGCTTGTTTGGTTCTAGAAAATAAATTAACCAAAAGAATATTTTTATACAGAAACAATTGGTCTGAAGTTTAGTCTTTGAGTGTGTGCATTCATTCCCTGACTGGGTGTGTACAACAAATGCTTAACACTGTCCTCTGAACCTGCCTTACCGCCCAACCACCCTACCACAAATAGAGAGTAAGGTTCTATCTAACTTTACCTCTGCCTACCTTTGGGGTTCCACTGGACTCTGTGCACACTATACCTCACTTTGGTATAATGTATACAGAGCCAGCTTCCTACACTAACCAATTGGTGCCTGCAGATTATCCCTGGGTCACATGACTAGGTGTAGTTGGCAGTTGGCCTTTGTGTATTCCTCTCAGACAGTTTCACAATAGAGGGTCTGGGTGTTGGCAGAATGGGCCATCTCTGGCAGGGCGAGGGGCTAGAGCTGTCCCCTACCACACTTGCACTTCAAAGTCACTGGCTCAGCTCACACATTAAGGACTTCACACTTGCCTATTGTGGCCCCAGACATCTGGGACCAGCTCAGGGTAGCAGAAAATTCCAGACACCTCTGTAGATAGAAACTCCAGAAGCCACTCCCACTTCAAAGTGGACGCCAGGTATAACAAGCATTGGAAATGCAATAGGTCTCGCATTAGGAAAGTTTAAGCTATTGGTCTTATAAATGATTCTTTTTTTATTTTTGTGTTGTTTTTGAAAATAGCTAAATTAATAGCTTTGTCAATTACAATGCCAATAGTTATAACTTTCGCAAATGTGACACCTATAGCATTTGTAATGCAACATGTTTTGTATTTACGTGACTTAGATGTATTGATATTACAAAAAACAATGGATTTTAATTTTTTTAAATAATTAATACTTAAATAATTAATTTATTTGTAATGTCAACAGCTTTAAGTTTTGTAAATAACTTTTGTGAAGATTATGTTCAGTGTTTTTATAGTGAAGAAAATCCAAGATCAAAAGTGAAATATTAACATCTTTTTGTGATTTGTAATATAGCTTGAAAGCTTGAAAACAGCTTGAAACATTGAAAACACATATTTGAACCAGTGATGCTGTGTGGTGCTGAGTGATGCTGTAGTTGCGCTGAGTGATGCTGTTGTTACGCTGAGTGATGCTGTGGTTGCGCTGAGTGATGCTGTATTTGCGCTGAGTGATGCTGTATTTGCGCTGAGTGATGCTGTGTTTGCGCTGAGTGATGCTGGGATGGTGTTGAGTGATGCTGGGGTGGTGTTGAGTGATGCTGTGGTGGTGCAGAGTGATGCTGTGGTGGTGTTGAGTGGTGCTGTGGTGGTGCTGAGTGGTGCTGTGGTGGTGCTGAGTGGTGCATTCAGTGGTGCTGAGTGATACTGTGGCATTCAGTGGTGCTGTGGCGCTGAGTGGTGCTGAGTGATGCTGCGGCATTGAGTGATGCTGTGGCGTTGAGTGATGCTGTGGCCCTGAGTGTTGCTGTGGCGTTGAGTGGTACTGTGGTGTTGAGTGGTGCTGTGGTGTTGAGTGATGCTGTGGCCTTGAGTGGTGCTGTGGCGTTGAGTGGTGCTGTGGCGTTGAGTGGTGCTGTGGTGTTGAGTGGTGCTGTTGCATTTAGTGGTGCTGTGGCGTTGAGTGGTGCTGTGGTGTTGAGTGATGCTGTGGCGTTGAGTGGTGCTGTGGCGTTGAGTGGTGCTGTGGTGTTGAGTGGTGCTGTGGCGTTGAGTGGTGCTGTGGCATTGAGTGGTGCTGTGGTGTTGAGTGATGGTGTGGGGGGAATGGATGGATGGATGGAGCTAGATGGAGCAAGATGGATGGATGGATGGATGGAGTGGAATGGATGGGCTGAGAGGAGCTAGTTACACACACAAACATGTAAGCTCGTGGCTTGCTCCTTCTTCCGGTAATCGATTCCGCTCGGGCAGAGCAGAGCCGTGAGGGCGGGGGTGCGGCAGCGTCTTTGGGTGTGGCGCAGCGGTCTCTGGGGTGGGGCGGGGCACAGAACCCGGAAAGGCAGATAAGTGTTTAGGAATGGGGGCACGGACAGTGGAGGAAGGCGAGAGCTGATATATGAGAGAAACAGAGTCAACAAATGCTGGAAAGAGCGGAGACGGAAATATGTGGAAGGGAGGGACTGTGAATGGAGGAGGAGGTAGGCAAATAGAGGGAGGGTAGGACTGGGGCATGAGAAACTAGCAAGGGAGAAGGGTAGGCGGAGAGTGCAGTTTAGCTTGGACCGATTGGCTTGATTCACTGTCAGTCAAATGTTAGATCAGTCCACTCGATTGCCTCTTTCTATCAGTTATGCCTCTGACCTTCCTCGCACAAAATGAGCATTTTAGAGTGTTTTTTTTGTTATACTTCACAACAACAAAAACATAGCTACCTTTATGAGCGCTCACAGAGGAGTGTCAATATTTGAATGGTTTTAGCTAGGAGGGATGGCAAAAGCAAACATACAACGGCAAATAGCTCTGCACCCCAGTGTCACAGAGGAGACCGATTGGCTTTATTTATTTATTTATTTATTTATTTATTTATTTTATGTAGTTTGTAGAGCGCGCAGCTACCCCCGAAGGGGTGTCCCGGCGCTAAAATTCAGGGGTTGCCAAGGGAGAGGGGGAGTGAGAAAAGGGAAAGTGGATAGACTAGAGTCCGGAGAAGAGCCAGGTTTTAAGTTTGGCTCGGAAGATAGTTTCGGAGGGACAGAACCTCAGCTCGAGCGGAAGGGAGTTCCACAGTCTGGCAGCAATGACACTGAAACCTCTGCCACCGGTTCTAGAAAGTCTGAACCGGGGAGAGATCAGGAGGCGGAGGTCATTGGATCTCAGGGATCTGGTGGAGCAGGATATTGAGACCCGTTTTTTCAAATAGGGAGGTCCGTAGTTGTTTACGGCTCGGTAAGTAAGAGTGAGGACCTTAAATTGAATACGGCTAGCCACTGGGAGCCAATGGAGTTCTCTCCGGTAGGCAGAGATAGATTGACGGTACGGGATATTACCGATCAGTCTGGCTGCAGCATTCTGGACAATCTGCAGCCGGCCTTTCAGGTACTGGGGAGCCCCAGCATAGAGACTATTAGCATAGTCCAAGTGGGACGTGATGAGAGCCTGGGTCACAGTGCGACGGGAGTCCAGGGGGAGATAGGGTAGAATTTTTTTTATCATGCGTAGTTTCATAAAGCAAGCGGAAGTAACTTTATTAATCTGGGTTTTGCATGACAAGGAATCATCAAATTGGAAACCAAGATTCCGCGCCGAGTGGACAGGGGACGGGGCAGGATCAAGCGCAGTGGGCCACCACCAAGCAGAGGGGATGAGGGTTTTCTGATTGAAAAACAGAACCTCAGTTTTATCTGCATTCAGTCTGAGGTGGTTCGCAGTCATCCAGCCCCTGATGTTATTGAGGCATTGGCGGAACTTGAGGAATGCGGAGTCCGAGTGGTCCCTAAAGGAAAACACCAGCTGTGTGTCGTCAGCGTAAGAGACCACCCTCACTCCGTAGGACTCCACAACGTCAGCCAAGGGGGCCAGGTAGACATTGAAGAACAGGGGGCTGAGGGCGGAGCCCTGCGGCACCCCACATGATAGAGGTTTTTTCTCTGACCTAAAAGGGCGTAGCAGTACCCTTTGACTTCTGTGTGAGAGGAAGGACTCGATCCAGCCGAGGGCAGTGCCACCAATGCCAATCTGCTTTAGTCGATCGAGGAGGATGGGGTGAGAGACCGTGTCGAATGCTGCGGACAGGTCGAGGAGAACCAGCATGGCCTCCTCGCCCCTGTCCACGCATTCTCGGATGGTTTCAGATACTTCCAGCAGGGCCGTCTCCGTGCTGAATCCGGCTCTGAAACCGGACTGGGAACCGTGTAGCAGAGAGTGATCTTCCAAGTATTCCGTAAGTTGGAGCTGTACGGCTTTTTCCAGGACCTTGGCGGGTTTGGGAAGGAGGGAAATAGGACGGTAGTTAGTAAAGACAGCGGGGTCTGCGTCAGCCTTTTTCAGAATGGGGATCACCAGAGCCTCCTTCCAGGTGGTAGGGAAGAAGCCATGGTGAAGGGAGGCATTCCAGACGGAGAGGAAAGGGCAGGCAAGTGAAGGTGCCAGTTCTCCCATGATTTTCGCGGGAACAGGATCAGAGGGGGCACCCGATTTACAGCAAATGAGTAATCTGATGGCCTCGTCCTGGTTGAGTTTGTTGAATGAGTGGAAGGACGGAGACTCTGGGGGACTGGTGAAGGAAGACTGTGTGACCAGCTCGGTGGGGAAGGAGACACAGAGTTTATTGATTTTTTCCAGAAAAAAATCTGAGAGTCCCTCACAGAGATCCTGACTAGCGGTGTTCTGGGGGGCCCTGGCCGGAGGGTTAATAAAGTCTTTAACGATGCTGAAGAGCGTTTTCGAAGAATTTTTAGCTTTATTAATTTGAGCGGCAAAGTGGTCTTTCATCGCGCTTTTTTTAAGTTTAAGGAATTGTTTTAGGGCCGTTTTATAGAGGTGTTTGGCTTCAAGATCGTAGTTAATTCTCCACTTGCGTTCAAGAGCCTTACATCTGCTTTTCTCCTCCCGCAGGGGAGTGGAGAACCAGGGAGCAGAGGGTCGCGACCTAGAGGAGGAGATGGTTACCTGGGGGGCAATAGAATCAATTGCTTTTAGGAGAGTGGAGTTCAACCTAGAAACATTTTCATCGATGTCCGGGGAGAGGTGCTCCGACTGAAAGTGGAATATAGGGTCTAGGGTAGCGCAAGTAACCTTATGCCACTTTCTTCCCAGCTCCTTCCTAGGGGCCATTGGGACAGATTTGCGTCCCAAGGTGAGAGAGAATGGGATGAGGTAGTGGTCAGTCCAGGTAAGAGGGAGAGGCTGAAGGACAGTGATGAGTGAAGAATTAGCGAATACAAGGTCCAGCGTGTGGCCTGCCACATGAGTGGGACCTACAACCAGTTGTTTGAGATTGAGGCTCTCCATAGTATCTACCAGGTTGGTAGCCTTAGTACATAGCGGGTTGTCTATGTGGAGATTAAAGTCGCCCAGGACAATAAAGTTTTGGTGTTTAATCGATAGGTCAGCCACTAGGTGAATAAGGGCAGTGAGGGAGGGGGCGGTGACGGGGGGGGATAATAGACTAATATGCCAGTCAAGATAACTGACGCAGAGTCAGAGACAGAGAAGTACATGGCTTCGATTGTGCCTATGTCAGCAAGTTTAGTAAAAGTCAGCTGGAAAGAGGATTTAAATATGATGGCTAGACCACCTCCAGACTTACCTCCAGCCCGATTCAGGCATTTGATGTCATAACCTGGGGGGATAGCCAGGTAGATATCCGGCGAGGAAGAGTCAGTGATCCAGGACTCGGTTAGAAAGAGCAAATCCCATTCGTCAGATGAGATGGACATCCAGATGTCATTGGCATGGCAGGGAAGAGATCGACAATTAACCAACCCTGCTCGCAGGGTGTACTGATTGGAGGATGATAGTTGTGGAGGGGGGCAGGGGGAGAGGCGAGGTTGGCAGGGCGGGAGGGAAAAGTTGCATTGTGAGCAGTGGTAAGAAGCGGATTCCAGGTGATTGGGGATGCAGCGAAGGCTGTTCGGGCATAGGCACGTATTGAGTGAGCGAAGTTGGGCAGTAGTCCAGCGGATGCGGGCAGGGCTGGTGGGTAAGGCAGGGGGACTAGCCCTGGGCCCGGTCCAGGCCCGGACGGGCCCAGACGGGCTTGCCTTTGGCGCTCCTTCGGCGCGCTGACGGCGCGCCCGCTGCGCCCGTCCGCTGCGCTTCCTGGCGAGACACATCTTTTATGTCCGTGTGAGAGGGAGCATGGGGGGTGTGGCCAGCTGAGGTGGGCGTGTCCGCCGTGGCGCCTCGCCCTCAGTGATGGCGACAGGTAGCGTTCGTTGCAGCGCTAGGAGCGCTGTTTAGGTGCACAGGGAAGTGTAGTTAAAAGCAGAGTATTACACAGCAAAGTTTTTAAAAGAAATAGGTTCACTCCCGGCTTCCGCCTCAGGAGACTCCCGAATTAAAGTGCGTTGGCCAAAACTGGATCACTTACTCGTTATTTTACATCAAGAAAAGCTATTATTAATATAGGTATATTACACACAATCTTATTTGTTTAAAAGTTTGGCTGGTCAGGTTCCACAATAACTGGCTGTCATGACTGGCTGACACAAAGTAGATAGGTAAAGGTTTAATGGAAGATTGTTATAATTGAAGATATCACCACAACAAAACCAGTGCAGTCTCACTCACACTCCTCAATCACACACTAATTCCAACCACTTTAAATGCAGCCCCTATCCACAATTAGACATCAACACACTCAAACTGCCACAGCTATTGCGAGCCTCTTCAACATACAGCCACACCAACTACACACCCTTATAAGCCCAAAAAACCTATTGCTAAGAAACCACACATCTTCCAGAACAAAAAAAATGCTAAATGAACAATAGAGGTAAAAATACATTATTTGTTAAATTATGCGAGCGTAATGTAGTGAAGGAGAGTAGCTGCCAGCAGTCAGCCTTTGGAGAAATGTAATTACTACTTCAGTTTTCAAGTGTAGCGGGTAGACTGCACAAAGATGGAATCAGTTAAAGAGCTTCGACAGGCAGGAAAGTGCACGTACACCGCACTTTACAATCAGACGTAACATGTTGGACATTAGACCTTGTGTTTGAAAACTGGTAGTATTTATTGACGCTCTGTGGTACTTTAATTTTAATTAGAGAAAGAATTTAAGCAGTCGACGCCAAAACAACATAAATAAAATAGAACTTGCAAAGGTTACAACACAGCAACCGGTTTGGTATTAGCTTGGATTGCAGGCTTCATTCCTTACTTTATGCTCTAGCAATCATGTTTTCGAGTTCAGTTCAGTGTCACATTAAAAGAAAGCAATGTAATGCTCATGATAGTGAAAGGGGTCATTAGCACTGCTCCAAGCTGGCCCCAAAGCCAGCCATTTCCCATCACGCTTTGCTACAGTATAGTCGTAATTTTTTTTTTTGCAGTGGCCTAATTCAGAGTGAAAAATGCTATCATTTAGCAGTTCAAGGGCAGAGTGGAAAGTTTCTGGTGTTTCAGTTAGGAGCAAAGTCGTCAACAGTTCTCGCTTTTCACAGGCTGCAACCAGCTCCGTGTGACGCCTTTCTGGAGGAGAAATAAAAGATACAAATTGAACACAAAAAAGTAGAGCGAAGAATAATGAACCTTTGACATAAAAAAAAATAAAAACCGAGACACGGCCTGCCGGCCGTGAAAGTGAAAGTACGGCCGGCCCGCCGTGAATAATTAGGGGAGGAGCAGCCAGGAGAGAGCAGGAGCGGAGGCGCCAAGCTGAGGAACAGATGGCTGGCGATTTGATGCTGTGCACGCGCATTTTAGCTCAATGCGCTTGCGCATTGACCTAAAAGCGCACGGGCACAGCATCAAATCGCCAGTCTAGTTAAAGTCTGTTTAAGCCCCTACAGTCTCGCAAGCTCAATGTGCATGCGCATTGACAGGCGAGACCTAAAAAGGGAGCTATCAGATACACTC
The DNA here is from genome assembly GCF_964263255.1 of Lissotriton vulgaris. Classification (NCBI taxonomy): domain Eukaryota; kingdom Metazoa; phylum Chordata; class Amphibia; order Caudata; family Salamandridae; genus Lissotriton; species Lissotriton vulgaris. The sequence continues at coordinate 417,827,054 of NC_141698.1, forward strand.
TCCAATACACTCCTGGACCTGTGGCTACCACAGAAGTACACCCTGCTGCTTGAGACCGGCCCTGCTTGCTGAGAAGAAAGACTTGACCTGCAACCTTCATCCCAGGCTGACGTTACTCCAAGGGTCAGCTGGCTGACCTGTTGAAAGCTACAAGAACAGAACAGGCTCCAGAGGGCCCTCTGCAATTACCCAGCTGCCCTTCTGTAACTGGGCATGCCTGGACCTGCAACTGGACCTGTCTGAACCCTGCTGACCTCTGATGGAGTGAGTTCCTGATCCACAAGAGTTGCCTGCCAGGTCCTGAAACTTGGTGCAGCATCACACTCCTTAAAGAAAAGGCTAAATCCTGAAATATTGGGCAATCGAGCCAGATTGTGCCAAGATCTTGCTGCCTGCCAATGCAAAACTCGGGTGAACCTGACTCTTGACGCTATCGCGACACCCAGTGTTCACTGGCAATGTGAACTCTGCACTCCACACCCCAGCACTAACAGCCCACAGTGATGCGAATGTCCAGCATCAACCGTCTGCAATGCGTGACAGATCTTTGCGCTATAACGACAAACACCTACAATGCCAAGGCTGCTCTTTGGCGATAGTGAAGATCATCCGCAACACTGTTTCTGTTCCTTACAACCCCCCTCCACCGCAAACAGAACTATTTGTGTTGTACTTTAGACTGTAACATTTTCAGCAGGACTAACCTGGTAATCCGGTACATGCTACATCACAGTCAGTCTGAACTTGTGACTTTCACCCAGTATAACCATGAGTGGTGCTTTGTGCTTTTAGGCGCTATGCGTATCTTAAAACTTTGAAATTGCATATCTCCGGTTCTACTGATTGGATTTTCGTTGTTTTCGTTTCAAATAATATATTAAAATGTACTTTATGTTTCTAAATTGGTGTGGGATATTTCCTGTGCTGTGTTTTCACTTCATTACTGTTTGTGTGCTTATGAAATACTTTACAGATTGACTCTAAGTTAAGCCTGACTGCTTTTGTGCCTTGCCGCCAGAAGGGTTAAGCATAGGTTAATGTTGAGACTGTTTGTAGTTCACGCTGACAAGGATTGTGGCTGAATAGGATTTCACCCCCCTCAACCAAGAACCCAATTTGTTACACAGATGATTTGTGAATTCAACATAACTACGTAACTTGCTTAAAACAGTTCCCTGTTAAGATAAGGCAGGATGCTTGTATGCATGAATTCTGCCGCGTTAGCCCATAATGGAGAGGTACTGTTATACAGAGAGCACTTTGCTACATTAAAAGAACTAGAGGTTTAGGAAAGGAAACATCAACTCTGTGCTGGGGGTTCATTACTCAGCATATTACCATTGATCTATAATTTGGAACTGCTGCTAGCCTCACCAAGCAAGTTTGTCGATGTAGAATTCAATATTCTCAGTCCAGTACATAAAAGGGCAAATGGGTGTCTTGGTGCCACATGGTCAGCGTACAATCCTCAGGTAGTTTTCAATAATGTTTCAGTCCAATAATGCTTGGTAAATAGTGGAAACTCATACACAGATTTCATGCTTATTGGCAATTATCGGAGAATAATATTAAAATATTTTCAAAGAGAGGGTGAATAATATTCTGTTCCTCTTTTAGTCAATTATTATTCATTAGCAGACAGAAAACAAAGTATCAATCAAGACGGCTTAGAAAATCTCATTCAATTGATTAATTGTAGGTTCTGGCGGCCCACTCCTCTGAATATTATTGTGAATTCTTTATTTGTCCAAGCTGCGAGATCCCCAAAGGTTGCAGACCTTCTGCAATCCAATATTCACAATCTAATAATATTTCTATCATGAAACTACTGGAAGAAATTCCTAATCACCAGCCGCGGCCGTTACAGGTAAGCGGGGTGGGGTGGTGCAGGGTGCGGCCGGGGTTAAGTCGGCAGACAACGGAGTAGGTATTATTTATTTATTTAACTATACCTATTCCGTCGTCTGTTGACTTCCCACTCACACCCCTCCCTGCCCCACCATGCTATTCTGTGCCAGCTGTCGCTGCTATTCACTAAAAGTGGTTTGAATGTAAAACCTAAATACAGGAGCCCACAGCTATGGCTACCTCAAGACCATGAGAGTATTTTCATTTCATCTATGTAGAGCTTTTCTCCAGCGTATTGTGAATAATGAATAATGATCTATACCAGTTGTCTCCAACCTTTCTGTAATGAGAGATATTTCTTATCAGTAAAAATTGTCATGAGCAACTGGAGGCCAAGTAACTCCCACATTGTTACCAGATACCCTCTTGTCAAGCTTCATTGGCTTTAAACCTAATGTTCATGGAGCCATTGAATAATGTACTGTAACTAGGGGTACTATGGTAGGGCTGCCATGTGCATCAGTAAGTGCATGGTCTGTTTGGATGTATGAACATGTGTGTGAATGAATGGGATATATGTGTATGGGTGATTGAGAACCTGTGTGTTATGGGCTTGTGGCACAGAACATACCTTTCGCCATATGTAGCACCGTTACATGTACAACACAAACATATAATCGTTTTTTTAAATGGGAGAAACTTACCGCCTGATTCATGAAGCTAAATTGCGCCCGCAATCGCTGCGAAAATGCAATTGCGGGCGCAATATCCGTAATCAGGATTCAACGTGAAAATAGCGAATTCGCAAACCCATAATTGCGAATTCGCAATTAAAATAGCAGAATCCCGGTAGGGGAGCATTAGCGAATCGGAAAATGCGACAATCCACGGATTCTGCGAAAGAAATTGCGAATGCGCAATACTATCGCAATCGGCATTCATGAAAAATCGCAAATAGCGAAAAACCCAAAAATCGCAGTTTGCGCGGCGCAAATTAAGGACAACTCAAAGCAGGTGGTAACCATAAAAGCCATCAAAAATGACCTTTAAAAAAAACGTTGGCCAATCAGTAACAGGTTCAGGCCTGACCAATCACACATAAGGACAATCAGCAGCAGCATTAGGAGTTCCACAATGCCAGGAATGTACATGGTGGTCAGGCGTCGAAGGCTACAGCGAGCAGCACGGAGGAGACGCAGGATACAGGACAGGATTTTCCGCCAGCGGGTCACCTTGCATGGCTAAACCAGAGAGCAGATATATACAAAATACAGGCTGAATGGGGAAATGATAATGCAGCTAATACAGGACCTTGACCCCCTGATGCAGCACCCAACAAGGCGTACCAATGCGGTGCCTACACATGTGCAGGTATTGTGTAGCCTGCACCTCCTGGCCTCCGGGAGCTTCCAGGGGATAGTAGCGGCTGCTGGGGAGATATCCCAGCCCACCATGTCACGCTGCCTCCAGACTTTTGTTGACGCTATGCTCACCCAGCTACACCGTCACATCACGTTTCCCACCAGCCAACAGGATTTGGACTTGACCAAGCTACAATTCTACAATGTAGCCCATTTTCCACATGTACTCGGATGCATAGACTGTACCCACATCGCCATCTGCCCGCCAGCTGCCACGGAGTATATGTTCCGCAATCGGAAGTCCTACCACTCCCTCAACATACAGATGGTCTGCAATGCTAAGACATACATCACTGACATTGTGGCCCAGTACCCAGGGAGTAGCCATGACTCCTTCATATTCCGGCACAGCGGCCTCCACACACGACTGGCCAGGGGAGACTTTGGGGAAGGACATCTACTTGGTAAGTACACTTTGTCGACAATGTCACATTGCTATTAGGTAGCAGCGCAGCACAGGCAATCACCCTCTGCTCCTCTCATTCAGGTGACAGTGGCTACGCCCTCCGTGAATACTTCCTCACCCCATACCTCAACCCAGCAACACCCCAGCAACGGCGCTACAATATTGCACACATACGGACAAGGAATTGCATAGAAAGGATATTTGGGCTGCTCAAGAGCAGGTTCCGCATACTGCACAAGACAGGTGGGGCCATGTATTACAGTCCTGCTGTGTGCTGCCGCATTGTGACTGTCTGCGCAATACTACATAACATTGCAACCAAGCGCCGGATACCTGTCGACATCTCTGGCAGTGAATCTGAAGGGGACAACCGGCCACCTGCACATGCGTGCCATGCACGCGGGGAGAACCCAGCTGAAGGCCACAGACGTCGCAACCACATCACAGTGAACAGTTTCTAGTGCACCCTCTTCCCTCACCCCACAAATCACAAATGCATGAAAAATGTAATAATGACACAACGCTAATGTGTGCTGCAAAAATAAATATAATTGTTTCAATCACAATAATGGTACCACTTCAACTTTCTTCTATACTAACAGTATTACTGCATACTGCTGTGTCAAAGGACAGGGCAAGCTTATAGTCAGCCTGTGCCTGTAATTGTCATATGTAGTCAATTGCTCCTCCTCCTCGTCCGGGGCACCTGTACCTGCCGTGGGCCTGGTGCTGCGCCTGAGTGGCGGGGCTTGTGAGGCAGAGTGGCTGCTCATGCTGGATGTACCCTCACTTACATCATCACCCCCAACAGTGGCAGGTACAGCAGGAGGGTGTAGTGCTGTCACCACCGTGGTCAGGTGCTCCAGGACCCTGGTCATATCCTCACAGCACTGGATGAGTTGGTGCTGCTGTGCAAGGGACCGCCGCGACAACTGCGATGTTGCATTGGCTGCAACATAATTGGACCTGCTGTAGGCGGCCAGCCGGCTCATGAGCTGATGGTGGCGCTGGCGTGCTGCGGTGCGCTGACTTGTCATCGCTGCCGTGTTGGCCTCCATGGCTGCAGTCATGCGGGCCATTCCCTCCCCCACACCTGCCATGGCTGCAGTCATGTTGTCCATGCGGTCCCCCACACCTGCCATGGCCGCCGTCATGCGGTCCATGCGGTCACCCACTCCGGCCACATTGCGCCCAATCCTGTACAGCTGGAGCTGTATGGCACCTTGCTGCCGTGCCTGGCGCTGATGGATACGCAACATGCGTCTTTCGACGCTCATCCGCGCCAGCCCCTGTCCATTGCCCCTCCTGCTGATTGCTGCAGGGGTGTGCTGGCGAGACCTGCCACGCCTGCTCTGCTGGCCTGACACTGTGGCTGGCCGCTGTCTTGCCGCTGTTGCGGGCCTAGATGTAGTAGCACCAGCTGCTGGTGCTGTCACAGCAGGCGTCGCTGGTGCGGCAGGGACTGGAGGCACACCAGTCGCGGGCCTGGCTGCGGCTGTAGGTGGTGCGTCAGACGCAGGGGGCACAATAGTCGCGGGTCTGGCTGCGGCTGTAGGTGGTGCACCAGATGCAGGGGGCACAATAGTCGCGGGTCTGGCTGCGGCTGTAGGTGGTGCGCCAGACGCAGGGGGCACACAACTGGTGGACCTGGCTGCTGGTGTTGTTGCAGCGGCAGGGGCTGGTGCCTGTGTTTGTGGTGGGACCTCCTCCTCCTCCTGGGCCTCCTCATCTATTGCAAGCCTTTCGCTGTTGCTGCTTTCAGCGCCACCTGTGAGGGTAAGTGGACGATCATTAGTTGCATGTATCTGTCAGACGTGCAGTTGCTACATGCATGCTGGGTGACATTCCCTGACTGGCTGTGGGTTTGCGTACTTTGGAACCTGTCTGGCTGCATTGTGGTACTACTAAATTGTGGCCACACTACATGTCCCACAATGCTTCAGGGCATTCCCTGATGTGCAACAATGGCATGACTATGGAAGATTATGGGAGCCTATATGGTCATGGGCATTCATAGGGGACAGGGTCGCAGTCGCATGCCACTTACCTTGGGTGTCTTGGGTGGGGCGGGATGAGTCCAGACGTGTGAATCCAATGCACGCCTCCCTCTCAAGGGTGTCTTCCACCTGGTCCTCCAAGGCTGTGTTTGGAGGGACTGTAAGGCCTCCCCCTCCAGTGCCCGATGCCTCTCCAAGGCGCTCCGCCACCTTCTCCTTGGCACGACCTCTGAGGTCGTACCATTTTTTTTAAGTTCGTCGAGTGACCTATCGGCCACACCCACGGAGTTGACGGTGGAGGCTATTCCCTGCCAGATCCTCCTTTTTTCCTGCTCCGGGACCCTCCTGGAGTTTTTGCCGAACAGTTTGGCGTGGTTGGCCACCACCCCTTCGATCAAATGCTCCAGCTCCTGGTCTGAAAATGTCAGCTTCCTCTTCCGCCCTGTGGTGTTGCTGGGGCCAGGACAGGTTCCTCTGACATGGCAGCAGTGTTGTTGCAGAGTAGGATTGAACAGTAGAATGGCAGGAGCTCTCCCACTTGCTCACTCCAGGTCTGCCTCACTGTGGTGAATGGGGGTGGGAACTGGCTGCTTCCTGGTTGTGATGTCATCACTGTGCTCGAAATGCGACTTCCCGTTTTCCCGATCTTGCGATTTTGCGATCTCGCAATTAGCGATATCGCAAATAGCGATATCGCTATTTGCGATATCGCAATCCCGACGCGGGTAGCCGGAAATAGCGATTTTTCTGCGGTTATCGTTAATTGCAAACGGATTTTGTGCCCGCGTGCGAATCGCATTTTTTTATCGCTAATCTTCATGAATTCAGATTTGCGATTTCTCAATAGCGATTCGCTATTTTTCGCTATTTGAGAATCGCAAATCCCGTTTTTCATGAATCAGGCTGTTAATGTGTAGAAAAATTTTCTACAAACATGTTTGTAATAAGGAACTTTTTTCACAACTTGATGGAACATTTTTCTGCACTTTTAATTTCTCCCATTTATAAACAGATAGCTGTATTTTTCAGTCATCAATACGGCAGAGTATCTACAGCCTCTGAGAGCAAGATGCTTGCTGTGTGTAAATGAAACACTTTAAATGGGAGCAAATTCAGCTGAAAAGTTAACTTTATGTTTATATGCATTACATAAAATGCAACATTTTAATTTTCTCCCCTGTCATAGTCTCTTTACAAACAGCAGGCATATTACTCCCAATGGCCTGCAGACATGGTGCCATAATTTAAATAGAATAGAAAAATACAGTCATGTGTTTAAATGTGTGAAATTTAAAGTGAAGAAACATGCTTCATAAAGTTTTAGGACCCAATTGACGTAATTTAAAGTAGAAAAAAAAATTAAGACAATGTTTCATAGAATCATGTTTCTGCACTTTAAATTTCTCCCATTTAAAACAAATGACAGTAGTTTTGGGTTATAAATATGGCACTGTGTCTACCAGCCACAGGGAGAATGTCTGCTGTTTTTAAATGTGACACCTTAAAAAGGGAGAAAAATAAAATGAAGAGTTAACTTAATGATTAAGTTAACTTTTCGTTTTAATTTTCATTCATTTAAAGCATTCAGAAATATCATTTTTTTCTCATGCTCCAACATTGTTGAGTTGAGAACAACTTTTATTTAAGATTTAAATACTCCAGTGCTTCAGTTCTGAATCTCTGTGACCCACATGGGCTATAAATCTGAGTGACACACTGCTCATTATTAGGCCCAGCTATCTGCAGCCTGACAATAATGTGAAATAAACATAGCCTTTCCTTAACTTTAAAAGGAAAACACAACACTAATTTATTGCAGTTCTTCAGTCAGTCAGTCAAAATATCTTTATTCAATTTAGTTAAAAATCATACAAAGAGATAAAAACATTTCAAACATTTTAAAATATATACGGTACAGTTATTTACAGATCATTTACAGTAACAAGCAAATCAGAGCATACATGGGCTTAATGAAAGATAGTTAATTGAGTAAAACACCAGGGTTTCGCATCTTGATTAACACAGTTTTACAGGGGTCATTGATCTAATGAATATGTTTTTTGATTGTAGCTGCAGCCACCAAGAAGTTAGCCATACAAAAAGTAGTACGTAGGTTAGTCAATAATTGTAAGTAGAGCAGGGCTGGTCTATTGCAGTTCTTAATTAACAATGAACTCAGCGCTGGGAGCTACTCTGAAGGTTTCTGTGAGCTACTGGTCGCTCATGATTGACTGGTTGGAGGCTCTAGATATATAGCCCTTCTCCCAGTTTTTGATAACAGTTTCCTCGCACCCAACTAATCCAGAATCTGCACCACCATTGTCCATCAGCCCCACCACTAAAGAAAGTGTAGAACATAAAATGTATATGCCAAAACTGGGTTTGAAACTAGAAACAATTGCAACTCCCCAGGTCAGACTAGCACAGCCCTCTGTCAAGAATAGCAAGCATGCAACAGTTCCTAATACCAAACCCCTAGTTCCAAAGTTTCGAAAGAGAGATTCTTATGAGGGGTGTCACCCGGAACAGCCATGCAAGAGGCCGATCCAACCTTCGATCCCATGTAAATGCATCATTGAAGGATTTTACTCAGCAGCAGCCAGTTAGCAGCACTCACATGTCATTGCCATGCAGACAACCAGTCATAACATCCCATTCAGTGGCATAACGAAACTTGAGGGGGACCCCCTGCAAAATACATGGCAGGGGTCGGGACCCCCCCTCCCACCTCGTCAGGAGTCTGAGGCCAGCTGCCGCCCATGCACAGTGCCGGAGAGAGCACCCTGGAGCTCAGGGCCCCCCACACCAAAGGGGTTGATGTTACACCACTGATCCCATTCCAATAATAAGGGGCCAGCAGTTCATCAGCAGTGTTGCCAGTTTCCAAACATCCGCAGGTCAGTCCTTGCGGCCCTCATAGGTCATCTACCAGTCTAGGAGTTATATGGGGCCCAGGCGTTCTGCTCTCCGGCGCGTCATCAGAGTCAGCGCTCTCCTATGATGAAGTGGTGCGGCATGTCCCGCAGCTCTGCTCTGATGACGACCTAAAGGAGGTGGACGCTTCGATTGTCGCCGCTCTCCTGATCCACTTGAATCGTGGCTGGAAATGTCCATGGTGTGATGCTGCCTATATCTGCCATATTGCTGATACAAACAAAATGGTGACCATCCGTGTTTTAAATTGGAACACAGCTTCCACTAAATACACTGTAGTATTACTCAGAAAAGCTGGTACTCTCCCTTCAAAATTAAAGAAGTGTGAATACTCAGTACCTGACAGTGTCCACCCACTTAAACCATTAATTATCATGGGTGACATATTATACACATTCATGGCACAGTGGTTTCCACTCATGGCTTTATGACAGTATTGTGGTAATTCTTGGCATAGTGTGGGCATCCAGTCCATCGTGGTGCTGAACAGGGGCATAATGTTCAACCTGGCACATTTGCGGCAATTCCTTGAATGTTGTGGCCATCCGTGGTGCAGTGATGGTTCTGGCAGGACTGTGGTACTTCTTGCCATGTTTTGAGAATCCATTGCATCCACTCCCTGCTATAATGCTGACCTGTGTATTGTGGTGGCAATTCATGACATATTGTGGGCATGTGTAGCCTGATTGTTACAACCCTAGCATATTGCTTGCCTTGTTTAACGGTGGCAATCTTAAGTTTATTAAGGGGTTTCAAGTAACAAAATTAAATCGTGTTGATAATATTATATGTCAAACAAGTTCACAGAATCGAGAAACTAGTTCAAGTAAACGTATTGAAAATTGAAGGGTACTCTACATGCTTAACCAACACTATCACCTAAACTGAAAACAGATCTGCTTTTGTCAATGCCTGTATTTTTCGGGAAGGGGAAGTTTCATTGAAACCTATTAAATTTGTAAATGCATGCCTATAATTTTCAGGGGTAGCTTTGCTCAGAGCCTAATTCACAACGGTATTTACACGCCTAATTACACTTAAAGTTGCAATTAACTTCATTTTCCACGGCAAAATCCTAAACCTGATCTTCAGAATCCGAATTAGAAGAATGTTACTGCTGCAAATGAATGTGATTCGAGTCATCACACAGGAGACCGCCATGGCTCCTACTCTCTGTGTATATGAGGAACACTTTGGCGTCATGGGTCACAAGAGGTCCTCACAATTTCAAAATGAGGGTGTCTGCAGCCCTACAAACTCACTTCCGGCATCTCTGTTACATGTCAGTAGCTACACGCCATCAGACTCAGCAGGAATATATGATGTTTCCACGATTACAAGTTCCACGCATGGCATTACCACACGAATTTTACATCGCAAGTGGCTTTACCACGCTGGAATTTACAACGACAGATTATACCACGCGTAGAACCGTCTTACCTGCACGTCTTTCACCAGCAGCCCTTACTTCCATCCACCATGGAAACAAGCGTCAAAACACGTCTTCCAAAATAAAAAAAGGACTGCTTTTTTGTCGTACACTGCACGTCTTTGGGGGAGGCTTTTCCTTTTACTTCATAAATACTAATGTGCGTTTTTTTTATTTATGTAACTCGCTCCATAATTGTTGTTATTTTTGGGGGGGAGACCCCCCCCCAGCCCCCCCAGCACGACTGGACGGAATACCACGTCTCCCCCCAACCCACGCAGAACGTACTTGCGTGGTAAAGACGGTTGTGGAAGGCACCCACGTTGAAAAAACGTTTGCGTGGTAAGTGTACCGTGGTAAACGTTATGCGTGGGGATGCCTTCGTAGTAAATGATGTTTCCCACTCAGCAGCAGGACATCAACCAATCGAAGCCCGTTCACGCCTTTGTCTCCTGCAGCAGGGCACACCCCTGTGGACACTGATCACACTTGAGGATAAACCGACAGCACCCAGTGTGATAGAGCAGGGAATCCCCGCCGCCTCACTGTAGATAAGGATCCTGTGCTCCCTGCAGCTCTTCACCTCACTTGTTTTGTCCACCCTCTTCAGCTGCAGCTGTATCATTACCCCCTGACTCCCTATGAGCCAGGTACTTGGCATAACCTGATATCCTGCACCAGTACAGGACTTACCTCTTCATCGGAATAGCTTCTGTATATTTAGAGACCCAAGTCCTGGTGTTCAGTGACAGTGCATGACGGGTCTCTGCACTGTCATGTGTGTACTTTTATAACCTCTCAAACACTGCAGCAAAGCACGACAACCCTGTATTTAATGTTATGACCTGCAGAAGGGCATCTAAAGCTCTATCAGTCACACATATGTATAATCCCGGTACTGGTGTCCTGTAGAAGGGTGTGTAACCCTCTATCAATCATACATGCTCAAAGTCGGAATCCTGGTGTACCACAGCGGGGCGTGTAAACCTGTGTCAGTGACACATAGTTAAAACGCTGAGTCCTGCAGCAGTGCATGTACCCTGTGTCAGTGACACAAATTTATAGTCCCGAGTCACGGTGTCCTGCAGAAGGGCATGTAACCTGTGTCAGTGACACATATTTATAACCCTGAGTCCTGCAACAGGGCATGTACCCTGTGTCAGTGACACAAATTTATAGTCCCGAGTCACGGTGTCCTGCAGAAGGGCATGTAACCTGTGTCAGTGACACATATTTATAACCCTGAGTCCTGCAACAGGGCATGTACCCTGTGTCAGTGACACATATTTATAGTCCCGAGTCATGGTGTACTGTAGAAGGGTTTGTAACCCTGTGTCACTGACGCATATTTAGATCCCTGAGTCCTGCAGGAGGGCATGTAACCCTGTGTCAGTGACACATATTCACAGTCTGATTCCTGGTGTACTAGAGCGTGGAATGTAACCCTGTGTCAGTCGCACATATTTATAATCCCTAATCATAGTGTCCTGCAGTAGGACATGTACCCTGTGTCAGTCACACATATTTATAATCCCTAATCATAGTGGCCTGCAGCAGGACATGTAACCCTGTGTCAGTCGCACATATTTATAATCCTGAGTCCTGCCGCAGGGCATGTAACCCTGTGTCAGTGACACATATTTATAATTCTGAGACCTGCAGAAGGGCATGTAACCCTGTGTCAGTGACACGTATTCACAGTCTTATTCCTGGTGTACTAGAGCGTGGAATGTAACCCTGTGTCAGTCCACATATTTATAATCGCTAATCATGGAGTCCTGCAGTAGGGCATGTAACCCAGTGTCAGTCACACATATTTATAATCCCTAATCATAGTGTCCTGCAGCAGGACATGTAACCCTGTGTCAGTCGCACATATTTATAATCCCCGGTCCTGTTATCCTGCAGCAGATCATGTAACTCCATGTCAGTGACACATATTTATAATCCCGAGTCATGGTGTCCTGCAGAAGCGTGTGTAACCCTGTGTCAGTGACATATATTTATACCATTGAGTCCTGCAGCAGGGAATGTAACCCTGTGTCAGTGACACATATGTATAATTCTGAGACCTGCAGAAGGGCATGTAACCCTGTGTCAGTGACACGTATTCACAGTCTTATTCCTGGTGTCTTAGAGCGTGGAATGTAACCCTGTGTCAGTCCACATATTTATAATCGCTAATCATGGAGTCCTGCAGTAGGGCATGTAACCCTGTGTCAGCGACACATATTTATAATCCCTAGTCAAGATGTCCTGCAGCAGGGCATGTAACCCTGTGTCAGTGACACATATGTGTAATCCCTAGTCATGGTGTCCTGCAGCAGGGCATGTAACCCTGTCAGTGACACATATTTATAATCCCAAATCATGGTGTCCTGCAGAAGGGCATGTAATCTTGTGTCAGTGACACATATTTAAAGTCCCGAGTCATGGTGTCCTGCAGAAGGGTGTGTAACCCTGTGTCACTGACAAATATTTACAGTCTGATTCCTGGTGTACTAGAGCGTGGAATGTTACCCTGTGTCAGCGCACATATTTATAATCCCTAATCATAGTGTCCTGCAGCAGGACATGTACCCTGTGTCAGTCACACATATTTATAATCCCTAATCATAATGTCCTGCAGCAGGACATGTACCCTGTGTCAGTGACACATATTTATAATCTTGAGACCTGCAGCAGGGCATGTACCCTGTGTCAGTGGCACATAGTTATAGTCCCGAGTCATGGTGTCCTGCAGAAGGGTGTGTAACCCTGTGTCACTGACACATATTTAGATCCCTGAGTTCTTCAGGAGGGCATGTAACCCTGTGTCAGTGACACATATTCACAGTCTGATTCCTGGTGTACTAGAGCGTGGAATGTAACCCTGTGTCAGCGCACATATTTATAATCCCTAATCATAATGTCCTGCAGCGGGACATATAACCCTGTGTCAGTAGCACATATTTATAATCCCCGGTCCTGTTATCCTGCAGCAGGGCATGTAACTCTGTGTCAGTGACACATATTTATAATCACGAGTCATGGTGTCCTGCAGTAGCGTGTGTAACTCTGTGTCAGTGTTATGTCAAGTTATGTTATGTTAACATTATTTATACAGCGCACAGCTGCCCCAGCAAAGGGGAGTCCTGGCGCTTGAACAAGTGCTAAAACACAACACGCAGAAAGAAGGAAAAAAGACGGCTAACCAAGTACAGAGAACAGGAAAGTTTTGATAGCACGCCTAAAGATGAACAAATTATCCAGAGCTCGAATGTGCACCGGGAGAGAATTCCATAACCCAGCGGCAAGTACTCGGTAGGAGCGGCCACCCATCCTGCTGAGTTTAAAACGGGGGCAGACCGCAAGATGAAGAGCCTCCGATCTCAAGGACCGCGAAGGAACATACGGGGTGAGCAAGTTAGCAAGTGCAGGCGGCGAGGAGAGCTTAATCATTTTAAAGGCCAAACAAAGCGCCTTAAACTTGATTCTTTGCCTAACCGGCAGCCAGTGAAGGGCAGAAATAGTGCTGGAAACCGAGCAATGCCTGGGAAGACCAACAATGGCCCGCGCCGCAGCATTCTGTACCCTTTGTAGCCTAGATGCCTCAGCCTGGTTTACCCCCAACATCTTTGCGCTACCGTAGTCCAGCCGAGAAAGAACTGAGTCTTGGACCACGAGCTGCCGAGTGGGGGGGGTAAAAAAACTTGAGGATTGGCCTTAATCCTCGCAGGATTCCGTAGCAGGTGGCAGCAACCTTCTTCGTATGACCCGTGAAGGTAAGTGCCGGATCCAGCCATACCCCTAAGTTCTTTACTTCGGAAGCAGGTACGGGAGTGACGCCCAAATCTGGAGGCCACCACTGATCTCCCCAAAGCTCCGCATGTTTCCCCAAAACCATAACTTCGGTTTTTTTGGCATTCAGTTGTAAACAATTGGTTTTTAACCAATTTGCCACTGCCACAAGTCCCGCTCGGAATCTGGGGGCATCCACTTCAGGGTCTCCACTCAGTGTCACCCCCAGCTGCGTGTCGTCTGCATATGAGGTCATCGTCAGACCCCACTGTTTGACGATCGCAGCTAGCGGTTTCACGTAGAGGTTGAACAAGGTCGGGCTCAACGAGGAGCCCTGTGGGACCCCCAGGTTCAACGGATGGAGGGTGGACTGGCAGGGTGGTATAGCCACCTTAAAGAAACGATCAGAGAGGAACGAGCGGAACCACTGAAGAGCAGACCCTGCTACTCCAGCTTCCTCTAGGCGCTGAATCAGAATACGGTGGGACACCGTATCGAATGCGGCGCTCAGATCTAATAAAAAGAGCGCCGCCGTCCGCCCAGAGTCAAGCACCAGACGCAGATGCTCGGTCATGTAGAGCAAAGCGGTCTCGGTGCTGTGTCCCGGCAGAAAGCCATTCTGACTCGGACACATATTTATAACACTGAGTCCTGCAGCATGGCATGAAACCCTGTGTCAGTGACACATATTTATAATCCTGAGTCCTGCAGCAGGGCATGTAACCCTGTATCAGTGGCACATATTTATAATCCTGAGTCCTGCAGCAGGGCATGTAACCCTGTGTCAGTGACACATATGTATAATTCTGAGACCTGAAGCAGGGCATGTAACCCTGTGTCAGTGACACGTATTCACAGTCTGATTCCTGGTGTACTAGAGCGTGGAATGTAACCCTGTGTCAGTCCACATATTTATAATCACTAATCATGGAGTCCTGCAGTAGGGCATGTAACACTGTGTCAGCGACACATATTTATAATCCCTAGTCATGGTGTCCTGCAGAAGGGCATGTAACCCTGTGTCAGTTACAGGTATGTATAATCCTGAGTCCTGCAGCAGGACATGTAACCCTGTCAGTGACACATAGTTATAATCCCTAGTCATGGTGTCCTGCAGCAGGGCATGTAACCCTGTGTCAGAGAAACATATTTATAATCCCTAGTCATGGTGTCCTGCAGCAGGGCATGTAACCCTGTGTCAAAGACACATATTTATAATCCCTAGTCATTGTGTCCTGCAGCAGGACATGTAATCCTGTGTCAGTGACACATATTTATAATCCTGAGACCTGCAGCAGAGCATGTAACCTTGTGTCAGTGACACATATTTATAATCCCTAGTCATGGTGTCCTGCAGAAGGGCATGTAACCCTGTGTCAATGACACATTAGCTTGTTTTAAAATATCTACCAAGAATCTTCGTCTGGGCATTGAGTAAAAAGAATACAACAATACAAAATGAAGGGAATCCTGCAGAGACCTATTGTCGCAGCCGCAGGGTCCCTTCTGCTCAATTTTAGTTAAAAACCCTAACGAGGACGCCAATAAATAGGATAATAAATTGAGCCTAAAACAACACATTAAAAACCTATCTTGGGCATTGTGCATTAGGTATAAATCTGGCTCCATTCCCTCGGTACTTTTGACAAGATTATGGGCACTCACAGTTTTTTTTGACCCTTCAACCTCAGCTCTGTTTTTTATTTTCTGGGCTAAAAAGGCTCTCTTTACGATCACTTTGTCCTGTGGTACGATTGCTACCGGGTCGACAAAGAGATTATTATAGCCCAGGGTTTCTAAGGTGGCCTTTACATAGTTGAGCCACGGAATGCTCTTACATTTATCTCTTTCTAGGCAATCACTTACAAATACAATTTCCCTACTCAGGGACGCCTCAGGAATAGTCCAGATTTTCAGCCAGGCCAGGATGGGTCTGAGCTTCACCAGATCTTCGAGATATGGCCTCCCTAATTCCCTGTGTGCTATTACAGCAGGGGTACTTTGTGGGACTTTCAAGATGGATCTTAGGTATTTATTTCCTTCCCGCTGTAATTGTGTGATGTTAACAAAGCCCCATACCTCTGCCCCATAGATGACTTTGGAGCAACACATAGAGCCATAAAGGTTCATCACCTGTTCGGGGCACCATCTACCTATCCTCCGCCCATAGCTTGCAATAGCACCATTAGTGGCAGTCATTTTACAACAACGCTCCTCCACCAGGGAGTTACATTTTGAAGACCCATCGAATAGTAAGCCTAAGTAGGAGAATGTTTTAACCCTCTCTATTTTGTGGCTTTCTATATTGAAAGTAGATTTAGTACAAGGTTTATTGCCTGCCAACAACACTTATGACTTGCCCAGGTTGACGGACAGATCTAAAGAGTCCATAAATTTAACAAATCCGTCAATTAAAATCTGCAGGCTCTTTGGCGTGCGGGCGATGAGGACCGCGTCATCCGCGTAAAGTCAAACTGGGATGTAGTGAGACCCTACTCTTGGACAGTATATTTTTAAATTTAACAAGAACTGCTCTAAATGATTTATATAGAGTGAGAATAAAAAAGGAGCGAGAATACAGCCTTGCCGTACCCCGCTCCTACAAGGGAATGATTCTGTCAACCCACCCTCCTTGTTATACCGTACTTTTGCTGAGGTGTCACTGTGGAGCTCCCTTAAAATATTGATTAGGCCAACGTCAATCCCCATACGGGTCATCATATACAAGATCTTATCCCTATTCACATGGTCGAAAGCGGCTGCCAAATCCATGAACCCCATATAGATGGCTTCATTGCTGGCCTTGGTGTATTTGGCAATCAACATATAGAGGTTCAGGCATTGGTAGCTAGTAGATCTCCCTATCCTAAAGCCGTACTGACTGTCAGAGATGGTGTTATTTTCCTCAGTCCACTCAGACAGGTGATTAAGGATGCCCCGACCTAAAAGTTTAGCAGACACGTCAATCAGAGAAATCGGACGATAGCACTGGGGATTGTCCCTATTACCCTTTTAAAACATAGGGACAATTATGGCCGCTGACCATGAAGGCGGCAAACCACAACTAATAGCTGCATTTATAATTCTAGTCATTATAGGGGCCCACAGCTCCACACAGTTCAGGAACAAATCCGGCGGGATCCCATCTGGGCCTGGGGCTTTATTTTTTGACAGACCCTCGATTCCGGCGGTAATGTCCTTGATGGAAAAAACTACAGGCTGACCCTGCTGCACCGTCCCTGCCTTCGCTTCAATCATTCCTGCTTCATGATTGTACAGCCCCTTAAAATGGGTGACCCACTGTTCTGGCAGAATATTTGTCCCTATTTCAGGGGCATTATCATCCTGGAAACTAGGTCTGTTAATAATTCTCCAGAATTCAGCCATGTCCCTTTTTTCTGCTGCCTCTCTTAAGTCTGCCCATACTTCCCCCTGTAGGACTAATTTCCTCCTCTTAATCTCGCTTTTATATTTATGTCTACACTTTGCTACTAGTTGAGTATCCCTAGGTCTTATTTTGAGGCTACGTTTAAGCTCCCTTAAAGCATGGGAGCAGTCGCTATCAAACCATCTGGGTTGACAGTTTACCCTTATAGGCGCCCGTGTTTTTAACAACCCATCTATCAAGCTAGCAATCTGCCCAAATGCCAAGAGTAACGCAGAAACTTCTACTGACATATCTAAACAGTCCTTAAAAGCGGGTTTCCCAGTATCCATCAACGTTTTATAGAAAGTTTCAACGTCTATTTTGGACCACTTCAACCGTCTACCCTGGTCCGCTACCTTCTCAATGGTTGTACCAGGCTGTCTCAACCTGGACCGGGCCAAGAAGAGGAAATCCAGTACTAGGGGATTGTGGTCGCTAAAAGAACTCCATTCTATCCCTACACTGGCAATTCTATTCTTAAAGACTCTAGAAGCTAGGATGTAGTCAATAAATGAGGAGCACCCTCTACCCTTGAATGTCCCTAGTCAAGGTGTCCTGCAGAAGGGCATGTAGCCCTGTGTCAGTTACAGATATGTATAATCCTGAGTCCTGCAGCAGGGCATGTAACCCTGTGTCAGAGACACATATTTATAATCCCTAGTCATGGTGTCCTGCAGCAGGGCATGTAATCCTGTGTCAGTGCACATATTTATAATCCTGAGACCTGCAGCAGGGCATGTACCCTGTGTCAGTGACACATATTTATAGTATCGAGTCATGGTGTCCTGCAGAAGGGTGTGTAACCCTGTGTCAGTGACACATTTTCACAGCCTGCTTCCTGGTGTACTAGAGTGAGGAATGTAACCCTGTGTCAGTCCACATATTTATAATCCCTAATCATAATGTCCTGCAGCAGGACATGTACCCTGTGTCAGTCACACATATTTATAATCCCTAATCATAATGTCCTGCAGCAGGGCATGTAACCCTTTGTCAGTCGTACATATTTATAATCCCTAATCATAGTGTCCTGCAGCAGGACATGTAACCCTGTGTCAGTAGCACATATTTATAATCCCTAATCATAGTGTCCTGCAGAAAGACATGTAACCCTGTGTCAGTATCACATATTTATAATCCCTGGTCCTGTTATCCTGCAGCAGGGCATGTAACTCTGTGTCAGTGACACATATTTATAATCCCGAGTCATGGTGTCCTGCAGAAGCGTGTGTAACCCTGTGTCAGTGACACATATTTATAATCCTGAGTCCTGCAGCAGGGCATGTAACCCTGTGTCAATGACACATATTTATAATCCTTAGTCATGCAGCAGGGCATGTAACCCTGTGTCAATGACACATATTTATAATCCTTAGTCATGCAGCAGGGCATGTAACCCTGTGTCAATGACACATATTTATAATCCTTAGTCATGCAGCAGGGCATGTAACCCTGTGTCAATGAAACATATTTATAATCCTTAGTCATGCAGCAGGGCATGTAACCCTGTGTCAGTGACACATATTTATAATCCTTAGTCATGCAGCAGGGCATGTAACCCTGTGTCAATGACACATATTTATAATCCTTAGTCATGCAGCAGGGCATGTAACCCTGTGTCAATGACACATATTTATAATCCTGAGTCCTGCAGCAGGGCATGTAACCCTGTGTCAATGACACATATTTATAATCCTTAGTCATGCAGCAGGGCATGTAACCCTGTGTCAATGACACATATTTATAATCCTGAGTCCTGCAGCAGGGCATGTAACCCTGTGTCAGTGACACATATTTATAATCCTTAGTCATGCAGCAGGGCATGTAACCCTGTGTCAGTGACACATATTTATAATCCTTAGTCATGCAGCAGGGCATGTAACCCTGTGTCAGTGACACATATTTATAATCCTTAGTCATGCAGCAGGGCATGTAGCCCTGTGTCAGTGACACATATTTATAATCCTGAGTCCTGCAGCAGGGCATGTAACCCTGTGTCAGTGACACGTATTCACAGTCTGATTTCTGGTGTACTAGACCGTGGAATGTAACCCTTTGTCAGTTGCACATATTTATAATCCCTAATCATAGTGTCCTGCAGCAGGACATGTAACCCTGTGTCAGTCACACGAATGTATAATCCCCGGTCCTGTTATCCTGCAGCAGGGCATGTAACTCTGTGTCAGTGACACATATTTATAATTCCGAGTCACGGTGTCCTGCAGAAGAGTGTGTAACCCTGTGTCAGTGACACATATTTATAACACTGTGTCCTGCAGCAGGGCATGTACCCTGTGTCAGTAACACATATGTATAATCCTGAGACCTTCAGCAGGGCATGTAACCCTGTGTCAGTGACACGTGTATAACATTGAGTCCTGCAGCAAGGCTTGTAACCCTCTGTCAGTGACACATATGTGTAATCCCTAGTCATGGTGTCCTGCAGCAGGGCATGTAACCCTGTCAGTGACACATAGTTATAATCCCTAGTCATGGTGTCCTGCAGCAGGGCATGTAACCCTGTGTCAGTGACACATATTCACAGTCTGATTCCTGGTGTTCTACAGTGGGGCATGCCATGACTCCACGTCACAATCACGTTCATACATGTAGGCTCCCCCATCCTGCGGCTGAGCACCTCAGCCTTGCGTATTCCTACCTCGCTGGCAGCAGGCAGGGCCAGCCCTAGGCATGTGCAAAGTGTGCACCTGCACAGGGCCGCCAAACCCCAGGGGCCGCCATGACGAGGATCAGATCGGAAGGATCTGATATTCGAGGCTGTGGCGGCCCCCTGGCAGGATTTGGCGGCCTCCACAACGTCCCGGTCCCCACTCCTGCGTTTGAATTTGCTGCTGTCCCAGCCTCCAGGGCCGTCAATCAGACTCGCTACCAATGACGGCCCTGGGGCGACATAAAATAATTTATTATTTTTGCCAGCCCTGCCCCCGCGTCGCGATGACGAGTAGGACGTAGCAGTGAGCGTCAGGCCCTTCACCGCTACGCGCTCTCGTGCTCATTTTGGCCTGGGGCAGTCGGCGCTGTGCTGCTCTCTTCATCCATCGGACCTTCGCTTGACCCGAGTTTAGCAAGAAGCAGAATATAATGATGGACCCTTCTTAAATTCAGCACCTGAACAATTTTCTCCCCGTGATATTCGTTGACCCTTATATTAATTAGGGGGATTGTGTGCACACTGGATGGCACCCATCATCACTATGCCTAATCCCTGAGGGATTTTAATACAGGAAAAACTACCGCAAAGGTGCACCACACAACAAGATGTGACAGAAAGATCAGTGCAGATGAATTGTGAGCACAATAAAGAATTATTTTTCAAAGAGATGTTGTTGATCTTCTTTAAATCTTTATTTGCAGTTATCAGTGAAACATAAACAGCCGACGCGTTTCGTCCCAAGCTGGGACTTCTTCAGGGCTCTGGATTTGAGGTTCGTCGCTTATGCGGGGGAGTATGGAGGAACCGGGATGCAAGGAACGCCTACCCGGAAAGTGTAGTCCTCTTGAAAATTTGAATTAAACAGAGCTGGACCGTAAGCCTGCTGGTGCGCAATGAATGCAGTGCTTGTAGGGAATACCGGGTGGTAAAACCGGTCTTATCACTTTAGTGTTAGTCTCAAAGTCGTTTGCTGAGTAGATGAAGGAATAAGTAGTGGACTGAATGTCCTGATCGTCCAAGGGAGGAGGGAGTGGGCACTGTATAATCCAGCAGGCCGTTCCTGTTAAAACGGCCGGCTCCCATCCACGTCCCTCGTCCCGAAACAGCACCCGCAGCGACGTCGTGTTCCAAAAGTGATAAGACCGGTTTTACCACTACACTTTCCGGGTAGGCGTTCCTTGCATCCCGGTTCCTCCATACTCCCCCGCATAAGCGACGAACCTCAAATCCAGAGCCCTGAAGAAGTCCCAGCTTGGGACGAAACGCGTCGGCTGTTTATGTTTCACTGATAACTGCAAATAAAGATTTAAAGAAGATCAACAACATCTCTTTGAAAAATAATTCTTTATTGTGCTCACAATTCATCTGCACTGATCTTTCTGTCACATCTTGTTGTGTGGTGCACCTTTGCGGTAGTTTTTCCTGACCCGAGTTTAGGCCTGGCACAGAAGACTCTGGAGGCACGCGACGGTAAATGCTGCAGTGGCTCCTGTTCGAGTTACTGCTACTTTGTTAAGTAAGTGAGAGACCGGACTGTGTGAGACTACTCTGTGCTGTGATTATTTAATTATTTCAGAGAGGCGTGATCGGCAGCTGCCACAGTGGGTGGTCGTGTACAAAAATCACTAACTTGTAGTGCCCTCCTTGCATGGCTGAATGTTGCACTAGTGCTAATTTATTTAGCATTTATTTACCATGTTTAAAACTGTTCTTGTCTCAGTCTGCTAATTGGGATGAAAGGTGATGGGTGAAGTGGGCCTCTTTCAATTAGAAACGTAGAAGAATGAAATGCGCTAATGTTATGGCATATTCTCATTACATAAGAGCTTATAGCTCATAGAATTGTGTACTTTATATATGCAACACACGATTTGGGCCTTTTGCTTTCTCTGTATGAAGCAATCGAATTGGTGACGAAACGCAAGGTAGAGGGGCCCTCGTTACAAGACAAGGCGAGGAGTCACCGGGGTTCCTGTCCGACCATAGGCATGCAATTACCTCCTCTAATCTCACCCTACAAACGAGCCTCGGTTGTCATAACACCCGGCTTCCTAAAAGCATTTATTAAAGCACATTGTTAAAAGCTTGCTAAGATGTAAAGCGCCTTTTACAGGAGGCAAGGTCCTACTCGGGCATTGCCAGATTCCATTGACTCGATAATGCATGTTACCAGTTTCGCAGTTATTTATTTATTTGTTTATGTCCGTGTTTTTATAAGAGCGAAAGTGGCGTGGGACGGTAGAGCGCTTTGCAGTGAAGATGTCAAACTACTCAACTAATGCAGTGAACCATCGATACATATAATGATGTTGAAATCCTTCAATACGTAAATAACCTTAATTTGACTCTGCTCCATGACTGTTCACCAGTGTTCCATTCCTTAACTGAGATGTTACCTCTAATTCAACTGAGGTGTCCAGCGCATGTTTGGCTATATTTACTTGCTGCAATAGCCATGTCAAGTGCCTCACATTTGCATTTCCCCTTCCATTTCTGCTTGTGGACATCTCTCTCTCCTCCAATCTCACCTATACACCTTCTTTTTTAACTCTTTCCCTCTCTCCTCTTTTTGTCTACCTCCTCCCCTCTCACCCCTCTCCCTGCTCGCATCGTCTCCCCCCTTCTCTCTCCTCTCCCGCCTTCATTTTTTTCTCTTCTTCGTTCTCTATTTCCTTCTCATCCCTTTACCTCCACCTTTTAGAAATGTTTACATACATAGTCTGCAGTGAATGTCATGTGATGCCTTAATGAACAACCTGTATTCGACAGCATGTTAAAAATCGGACATGTTCAAAACAGCATGTATGCAATATGGTATGCACTTCCACTGTCACTTTAGTGCTAAAAGAATGATAATAGCTGTAACCAAGTGTGCGGTTCTGTGCCTTCCTTTGAGTTTGCGGTTTATTTCTCAAAACTGCAGGGGGTAATTTAAAGGTTTTCTGACAGCAGTAAGCTATCATCTATATTGTATGGGAGATTATTGCACCAGAATGGTGCTAGGCAGTCTAGTCTGTCTGTGCACGTGTCAGCTGAGACAGTGTGACACTTAGATAACTGAGATGGCTTTGTGGGTAACTTGTTCATGTTGGTGCCTTACACATCCTTCCTGTTGGGCCAGGTCCCATGTGGACAAAGACCATTTCTAGTGCTTTGCAGCACTTTTAAGATGTTCTTGGAGTTTCTTGTTGCTCAAATGGGTGTAATTTCTGATATTTATATGTTTCCCTCATCTTCATTGCTTGATTTTGCTTGTGAGAAAGTGTCACTCCTAGTCGTTGAAATGTCACACATAATTACACTGACATTTTGAAAAATTTCACACATAGCAATCTGAAACCTTGGCAGCTATGCCACCCCTGGCTACCTGGTATAGAGACTTTGGAGTGAGTCACTCGCGAGTGAGGTAAGAAAGATCTTGACCCACTTTTTTTAACCAGAAAAATCATACAATGCATCACCCCCCCAAACACCCACACCCTTTCGTACCCCTTACCCTATGCACAGGTCCCCCTATAAATGTTCAACCTACTTACAGCAGGTGGTAAATGTATGTGGCAAATCCACATGGAATATGGGGTTCCTTGTGATTTAATGGCTGGAAAAAACGACCTCACGCACTGAGGGGCATATCATCTAGAAACGGAGTTAAAATTATCGCCGCTTTAGCGGCAGAAAACTGTCCCTAAATCGGCAATGATGGGCTTGATAATACGCCCTTGAGAATTCCAATAGAAGCCCATGTTCACAGCAGAACATGGGCTTCTATTGGAATTCTCAAGGGTGTATTATCAAGCCTCTTATCTCCACTTTAGTTTTCTGAATTTGGAATGGCCTAATTGCGGGCCCTTTTGTTTAGATTTCTTTTTTGGGTGGACAGTGGTGCAACCTGGGGTTGGTGCATTAATCTGAGCAGGGGCAGAAACATGCTGTGGAAGCTGTACTGACCTTGGGTCAGTAAATCCCAGGGGATACTCCTGTTAGGCCACAGGTACTACTGCTAGTGTCACTGGGTAGTGGTAACTCAGTTTCATTGTTGAACATTAAAAGAAGGCGACTTCAGGCAGGATAGAATTGGTGCTCACTAGGCAGGTCTTACTTTCGTTCTTGGATCTGACTATGTTGGCAGCACAAACTTCATATCTACAGATGTTGGATTTGTCTTTGTGGATCCTGGCTTGTTTGGCTCATTTATTGTTAAAATTACTTTCACCTCATGAATGGTCCCTCTTGGACATAAAAGATTAACCATTGGTGTTGGCAGCAAGGTAAGCAGGGCCGGCCCTAGGCTGGGGACTGCGTGGTAATGGCATTTTGTTTGCTTTGATACTTGCACAAGTACCACCATTGCCTTTGCCTATGAACGTAACGTTTGTTCTTGTGCTCGTATTATTAAAACACCTTCCTGAGCTCCGCCCCGTCCGGACCCCCTCTTCCGGGGCCCCCACCTACGCTCCCTGCACAGGGCCACCATGAGCCTAGAGCCGGCCCTGCAGCAGGGTACGTAACTCTGTATCCGTGACACATATGTATAATAGGAGGTCCAAGTGGACTATAGAAAGGACCGCGCCTCTACATTGCTGTCATGTATGTACATGTACACACTCTTGGGAACATCTGGGCATCCTGCATCACGCCTTTCACTTGCTATCCCCAGCCACCACCACCAGACACAACAAAATCACCACCGCCACCTCGACCCCTGTCATTCACATCCCTATATTTACAAACCCCACACCCTGCAGCAGAGCTGGTCTCTGGATTGGCCGCTCCCACGCCTGTGCGCTGACGGGGCACAGCCGGCAGCGAGGCTGGCTGTGTTCACTCTGCGCCCCGGCCGCACATTCAGTGTCCGATTGACTGAATTTGGGTTTCCTCTGTTTCGATGGTTTATTTATTAGGGGGGTGGTAGGGGGTGGGTGTCAACAAAGGCGCTCACCTGCAGCGGACGCAGGGGGCGAGGGAAGCATGCTGCTGGCCTCGCTGAGAGCTTGTCGTCTCGGAGGATGCTGGCTGGGAGGGGGAGGCGGGGCGGGTGAGGGAGGGAGCAGAGAAGGAGGAAAGGCAGCCAGCTCGGAGTCATGAATTATTGATACTAATGGCGCTGTCTCTTTAACGGGGATTGGTCTGTGACACCCCGTGTGTGCGCGCGTGCAGGACCGAGGCAGGGTGTGTGTGTTCATATGTGTGCCTGTGTTGTCAGCTCTCCTCCCGGGACCTGCATCCTCCCCGTGTCCGTCTGTCTGCCCATCTCCGGCTGCCAGTGGTAGGCACCATTTTCATCCCTGTGTTTGGGAGCAGCGCGGCCCTACCCCGGGACACATCTTGCCGTCTCTTCCCTCAGACACCTTCGGATCACGGGTTCCATTTTGGAGGAGGAGAGCGCGCAGTGAAGGCTGAGAGAGGAGCGGAAGGCGCTCTGCCCACGCGCAGCATCCCTCGACGCCCCCGGGCGGCTGTGGGATACATGGACGCCCTCGCCTCGACTGTTGATGTCTGCAGCTGATTGCCAAGTGGAAGGGTCGTCGACGAGCATCGCATGACAGGGACGATGGCATGAAGTGGAGGGCGCACGCCTGAGGTAAGGAGCATTCCTCTTTTTATGTCCTCAGTGGAACGTGACTGGTGCTGAGCCCTGACGCAGAGCTGCTCCTCGCCCGGTCCTCGGGTGTGAATTGTGCTCAGTGCCTTTTTCCACAGCCCGCCGCTGCCCTGATAGACCGAGAGCCCTGGGGTGCCGGGGCCTCACCACACCGGTCCCCCGGGACCACGACCGCGGCCAGCAGCACTGACACGGGCCCCGGACCCTTCCCTGTCCACCTCTTTCAAAGCTCAGGGCGTCGGTTTCAGTTTCCCATTCGTGTTTTCCATCTCCCACCCACGCTTCTCGTTGATCAGGAAATGGCTAATCGATCTAAATGCTCTGACTTTCTGGCTTTGAACAGCACACGATGCCCTTTTAAAGTGACGCGATACTGGTGCTGTGGGCACGCGCTCTTGCAGGGGTCCGACCAGCTCCAGCATCGACCCATTAAAGCATCCTGGGGTGGGCTGTCATTCTTTTCATTTGGCGAGAGCCAATGGGTGACCTTCGACCTTTCCTCTTTGACATTTTGTGACCACGTCTGGAGACCGTGCAGTGTAGGCTACGGGCTCATTGGCCGTCCAAGATTCCACGCCCAGTGGCAGCATTGTCACCCCTGTGCCACCGGCACCCTCCCGTGTGTTGGCACCCACTTGAAGGCAAAATGTATTCGGACCAACATTCGAGTCGGCCTGCATCATTTCCAAATTCTTCCCCGCTTAGCCCCACGGATCTGTAATTCCGCAAAGATTGTTGTCCTCTGTAGTCCCCTGTGCTCGTTGGAGGATTTATCAGGCGGATTTTTGCATTTTTAGACAGCACAGTTTCCTCAGCCATTGATGCATATAGCTAATTAAACCTACTGTGGTAATAGGGCGGGATATGCTCTCAGTCGCCCACACAAGCTACTAGGATCCCGATTGGGTCAACCATGATTTCTACTTGAGTGAATTGTTTGTTCAATGGTTGTTAAATGCCCTCGCTCATTATCCCACAGAAGGAGAGGCTTTTCCAACATTACATCTGTATGTTTACAGGGCCTCACTTCTTGCAGCATGTTTGTATGGGCTGTGTGTGAGCTCGTCTTTGTGAGCCTGGGTTTGGTCGCCCTCTGAAGCCTGCAGGGCAGCTTCAGTCAACCTGTTGGGGTGTCTTCTGCTGGTGGTGTCCTGGGTTCAGATGTTTGATTGGGCCTCTGAACCAGCTCTCGGGGGTTTTACTGCATGAACAAGTGCCTCATTCTATGGAGACTTTCTGTCACTGGTGCCAGCATCAAGATCTGTGCTCTCTGTGGTGTGTGCTGTGTGGTGTGGTGTGTGCGGTGTGGTGTGTGCAGTGTGGTGAGGGTGTGTGGTGAGGTGTGGTGGGGTGCAGTTTTGTGAGGTGTGGTGTGTGATGTGCGGTGTGATCTGGTGAGATGTGGTGTGGTGTGCGCAATGTGTTGAGGTGTGTGCGGTGAGGTGCGGTGTGGTGTGGTGCAATGTTGTGAGGTGTGGTGTGTGTGGTGTGGTGTGTGGTCTTGTGCGGTGTGGAGGGATGCAGTGTTGTGTGGTGTTTGCAGTGTGATGTGTGGTCTGGTGTGGTGTGGTGGGGTGCAGTGTGGTGAGGTGTGGTGTGTGGGTGTGGTGTGTGATGTGTGGTGTGGTCTGGTGAGGTGTGGTGAGGTGTGTGCAGTGTGTTGAGGTGTGTGTGGTGAGGTGTGGTGTGATCTGGTGAGGTGTAGTGTGTGCGGTGTGGTGTGTGCAGTGTGTTGAGGTTGTGCGGTGAGGTGCGGTGTGGTGTGGGGGGTGTGGTGAAGTGTGTGCCATGCTGTGAGGTGCGGTGGGGTGCAGTGTTGTGAGGTGTGGTGTGTGCGGTGTGGTGTGTGATGTGTGGTCTGGTAAGGTGTGGAGGGTGCGGAGTGGTGTGTGCAGAGTGTTGAGGTGTGTGCGGTGCGGTATGGTGGGGTGCAGTGTTGTGAAGTGTGGTGTGTGCAGTGTGGTGTGTAATGTGTGGTGTGGTCTGGTGAGGTGTGGTGGGTGTGGTGTGGTGTGTGCAGTGTGTTGAGGTGTGTGGGGTGCGGTGTGGTGGGGTGCAGTGTTGTGAAGTGTGGTGTGTGCGGTGTGGTGTGTGATGTGTGGTGCAGTCTGGTGAGGTGTGGTGGGTGCGGTGTGGTGTGTGCAGTGTGTTGAGGTGTGTGCAGTGCGGTGTGGTGTTGTGCAGTGTTGTGAAGTGTGGTGCATGCGGTGTGTGATGTGGTCTGGTGAGGTGTGGTGGGTGTGGTGTGTGCAGTTTGTTGAGGTGTGTGCAGTGCGGTGTGGTGGGGTACAGTGTTGTGAGGTGTGGTGTGTGCGGTGTGGTGTGTGATGTGTGGTCTGGTGAGATGTGGTGTGGTGTGTGCAGTGTGTTGAGATGTGTATGGTGAGGTCTGGTGCGGTCTGGTGAGGTGTAGTGTGTGCAGTGTGGTGTATGTAGTGTGTTGCGGTGTGTGCAGTGAGGTGTGGTGAGGTTTGGTGTGGGGGTGCAGTGTTGTGAGGTGTGGTGTGTGCGGTGTGGTGTGTGATGTGTGGTGTGGTCTGGTGAGGTGTGGTGTGGTGTGTGCAGTGTGTTGAGGTGTGTGCGGTGAGGTGTGGTTCAGTCTGGTAAGGTGGGTGTGGTGTGTGCAGTGTGTTGAGGTGTGTGCGGTGAGGTGTGGTGTGAAGGGTGCAGTGTTGTGAGGTGTGGTGTGTGGTGTGTGATGTGTGGTGTGGTCTGGTGTGGTGTGGGGTGGTGCAGTGTTGTGAGGTGTGGTGTGTGATGTGTGGTCTGGTGAGGTGTGGTGGGGTACAGTGTGGTGAGGTGTGGTGTGTGCGGTGTGGTGTGTGATGTGTGGTCTGTTGTAGTGTGGTGAGGTGTGGTGTGGTGCAGTGTGGTGAGTTGTGGTGTGGTGTGGTGTGGTAAGGTGTGGTAAGATGTGGTAAGGTGTGGTGTGGTGCAGTGTGGTGAGGTGTGGTGTGTGAGTGTGTTGAGGTGTGCACAGTGAGGGGTGGTGCAGTCTGGTAATGTGTGATGGTTGTGGTGTGTACAGTCTGTTGAGGTGTGTGCGGTATGGTGTGGTGTGGGGGTGCAGTGTTGTGAGGTGTGGTGTGTGCGGTGTGGTGTGTGATGTGTGGTGTGGTCTGGTGTAGTGTGGGGTGGTGTAGTGTGGGGTGGTGCAGTGTGGTGCTGTGTTGTGAGGTGTGCTGTGGTGTGTGTGGTCTGGTGAGGTGTGGTGTGGTGCAGTGTGGTGAGGTGTGGTGTGTGGTGTGTGATGTGTGGTCTGGTGAGGTGTGGTGCAGTGTGGTGAGGTGTGGTGCAGTGTGGTGAGGTGTGGTGCGGTGCAGTGTGGTGAGGTGTGGTGTGGTGGGGTGGGGTGCAGTGTTATTAGGTGTGGTGTGTGCAGTGTGGTGTGGTGCAGTGTGGTGACGTGTGGTGTGGTGTGGTGGGGTGCAGTGTGGTGAGGCTTGATGTGGTGTGTGGGTGTGGTGTGGCATGTGGGTGTGGTGCAGTGTGGTCTGTGATGTGTGGGTGTGGTGTGGTGTGTGGGTGTAGTGTTGCTGCTTTGGGGTGAAAGTTATGAACTAGATAAGAAGACAGCAAGTCAGATTTAAGGTCAGCCTCTCTATGCCCATTAAGTTTTTGTATCAGTTTTATGGGGAGCCTTTGGTGGTAGGCTACGTTTTTAGCACCAGGTGTTGCATAAACCACTTCCGTTCAACACACTCCCACTCCATATACACCCTGCATATGCATAGCCAGATCCGGCAGTCATGCTGTCTCCTACCTCACTCCTAAAGCCTGGAATGAGCTGCCTGGGCACATCAGAGCCTCCTCCTCAGTTCTTGAATTCTACCAGAAGCTGTAGACCCAGCTCTTCGCCTAGCCCCGACCCTGGCTCGGTTCATACGGTTCCTGGTTCCTTGGCAGGACACCTTCCCGGGTGATTCACAAATACCATAACACAACAAGATGGGCTTCTGCAGATAGGATGAGATTCAGAGGTTTGACATTTAAATGACTCGGGGTCAGGTTACATTGTGGGAATTTGCAGTATGACGATATATACCAGCCTAGATAGGTTTTAACTCCCCAGCCTTAAGCACACACCACAATATATGCCGGAGTTAAAAACGTGTATTCATCAACAATATTGCTATTCCTATGGTCTATTTCTTTTTTTGCCTGCCGGCCTATTCTTCATTTTAAGCCTTAAAACCAATACTTGTTTTGTCGTAATGGGGCGTACACCATGACTTCCTCAGGGCTGTCTGTCCAATAAAGTGTAAATCCTGGATTACTCCTTATTCCCGGTTGTACTTTCGTCCGGATAAAATCAAAAGGTTGCCCACAAGCGTCACCAATCTCTTTTGCATCTAATGCTTCCTTTATGTATTTGGAAATCTGTTCTTTTTAAGCAATGCGAGGTGTCCCCTGTATAAAGAGGAGTCCTCCCTTAATGCTCCATCCAACCTTCCTTAGGCCCATAGTGAGGTCTTGATGGCAGATTTAGTATAGGCCTTGGTATGCACGGCTAGGTCTAGGGGTTCTGGGTTCCGAACAGGACCATGCATATGAGATGAGGTTCTGGGGTATACGATTTAGTATAGGCCTTGGTATACACGGCTAAGTCTATGGGTTCTGGGTTCAGAACAGGACCATGTATATGAGATGAGGTTCTGGGGTATAAGATTTAGTATAGGCCTTGGTATACACGGCTAAGTTTATGGGGTCTGGGTTCAGAACAGGACCATGTATATGAGATGAGGTTCTGGGGTATAAGATTTAGTATAGGCCTTGGTATACACGGCTAAGTTTATGGGGTCTGGGTTCAGAACAGGACCATGTATATGAGATGAGGTTCTGGGGTATAAGATTTAGTATAGGCCTTGGTATACACGGCTAGGTCTAGAGGTTCTGGGTTCAGAACAGGACCATGTATATGAGATGAGGTTCTGGGGTATGAAATTTAGTATAGGCTTTGGTATACACGGTTAGGTCAGGACCATGTATATGAGATGAGGTTCATGGGTATAAGATTTAGTATAGGCTTTGGTATACACGGCTAGGGGTTCTGGGTTCAGAACAGGACCATGTATATGAGATGAGGTTCATGGGTATAAGATTTAGTATAGGCTTTGGTATACACGGCTAGGTCTAGGGGTTCTGGGTTCAGAACAGGACCATGTATATGAGATGAGGTTCTGGGGTATGAGATTTAGTATCGGTCTTTGTAGACCTCGCCAGGTTTTGGGCCTCAGATATATGATTATCCTTTCTATTTATGGTGGGACTTTGGAGGGTTGGACTGTTGATGGACCTCTGAAGGTAGGATGATGCTTGCGGTAGCTTATTTCGGGTCACCCTCTGTATGTAAGGACAGCATTGTTGTGGCATTTAAGATAAAGCTTGTGTGTAGGATGAGGTTGTGAGGAATTAAAGCTAAAATCTGCCTTTGCATGAACAGTGAAGTTTTGTTCACATATTTAACATGCATCGCTTTATGTGGCATGTGTTTCGTTGACATATTTTGGTGAAGTCTCTTTATGTGGGATTAGATTTCTTTGGTATAATTATGCTTTGTCTCTGTTCATACAGAGTTGTGCTTCAGGGTGTTATACTAGGGGTGGGAATCTAAGGTAAGTCTTAGATTTTCAGATTTAAAATGTGAGCTTGTAAGTAATATCTGGATTGGTGTTTCCGATGTAGTTCGGTTCTCTGTAAGTAGAGTAGGGTTTGTTGTGCCAGATTTAACTTGGGCCACCATAGTATGGTGTGGTTTGTTGTTCCAGATTTAATTTGAGCTTTTGTAAGTAAGGTTTGGATTGATATTTCAGAATATACATGGGTCTTAGTAAGTAAGGTGTGAATTGGTGTTTCAGAATTAAGGCTGGAAGCATAATGCAGTTTGGCGGTTCTGTGTATGTGTTGACTTGTGGTGGTTCATGTTTTGGCCTGGTCTCTGATTGCAAGGTGAGGTTTCAGGTTTGAGATGTAGTATAGGCCTTTGTAAGGTTAGTTTTCTTAGGTGTTAGATGTGGGACTTACCTGTGTATGTAAAGCTCAGATTCTGGTTTTGAAAAGCCAAAATGTAATGTAATGTAATGTAATATTGCATTTATACCGCACGGCTGTCGCTCCAAGGAGCATCTAGGCGTCCATTGTTGCCCAAGATCTGTCACACGGTCAGGCTGCTTGTGGTAGATAGTCCCCCTGTCACACTAGTGCTCTAGCGCAGGTATCGTGTAAATTAAGAACCCAGGTTTTCAGAGCCTTTCGAAATTCGGATTCCCGCTCCAGTGCCCGGAGTTGAGGGGGAAGAGTGTTCCAGGCTTTTGAGCCTAGGACTGGCAGTGATTTGAAAATCAACAAATGTCACATGATTCTGCTTTAAGATAACAAATCCCTTTTATTGGTACTTTCCAGGACCTTGTAGGCCCCACTTCTGGCAGTTATCGTGCTTGTACAACAACTCCCAGAGCACTATGTTGTACTATATGTGTTAAATGGGAAATTCTTCCCATATATGTTGTACACCACTCTGGTGGCGTGGTGTCATTAGCCTATTGAGCATCATTGACGTTAAGTTGTTGGACCTATGTATTCTTTACTTGGTTAAGTGCAGAATATCTATACCACTGCCCCCAATTTTGTATTTAGTTATCCTGCTTGGGAACAGGGTCAGTTGCTGGCTGCCATGTTGGGTGAGAGCGGTTCTTTGGATTACACATGAATACAGACTCAGTGTTTGCGGTGCCCTGCTGGGTGTGAGCCTACCTTTGCATGACACATTGTTAGAAACTCAGCTGTTGGGGCATTAGTCTGGTTATCTGGTTATTGTGAGCATGTGTGAAATACTGCTCTTCCATCAGGTGAGAGGCACATTTAAAATGATGACTAATCTGATTGTGTTTTAGAACTGAGAAGCTTCATTGCATCACATGATTGGATAGATCTGGGCTCCTTAGAAGTCTCCATCTAATAGGCAATGGCTTCCTACAGTGCGTTGTGTGGTTGGACGGCAGTGGCCCTAAGCCACAAGAGAGGACTTATGGAGTGAAATGATCTTAGTATGGGTAATTAAATGCCTTCTTTGTGAGGATAGATGAGGTTGTTCCCTGCACGTTTGTTCGTGTGACTGGGCTGTGGAAGAAACGAGAGCAGTTCTTCTGTGTTTATGTGAATAAGGACAACTTGCCCCGTGTGTTTGCAAGGGAAGCGCTGGATCTCTTGCAGGTGTTTGCAGGAAAGGGATCCGCCTTTCGGCAAGATTGTTGTGGAAAGATGTCGACTTCCTGTCAAAGTCGAGGCTTGGCAAAAGCTGCACAAGGGGGGATTTAACGTCACGTGGACAGTTTCACTTCCTGAGAGTGTCTGCAGTATGGGTGTTGACTTCCGGCTGACGTATGCAGGTGAACACAGTATTACTCCCTGTTTGTCTGCAGGAGAGGTGGTGATTTCTTATGATTTGATGTGAAAGGTGGAGTCATCTGATGAGTTGATGCAGTTCATCTGTTGACGATATGCAAGTGCGGCGTAGACTTCCTGCGCTTTATGTAAGGAGAAGGTTGCTCTCTCTAAACTTACGTAACACTTGTATTTGTTTTGGAAGTGTCTATGTAGGAGAATGTTGGCTGTCGTACCACAATATTGACTTTTACATAGTGACCTGTGACAATATCGATGGCATTATATCTACTTCCGCGATAGCGCCAATGTAACTGGATGTCGAATTAGAATAACAAATCTGCACTTCCCTATGTGTGTTTACCTTGACATTGCTATGCAATTCACAATTCAATATCTTGGAGACAGCACTGTTGCAGTTCAAAATGCTTATACTCACTATTTTGACTTGCAACCCTTGTAGCCCATATGCAGACATATGGGAGGGGAGTGCAAGATTCTGTGCTGATAAGTGTTTGGCAATGTAAGAAGTCATCTTTAGGGTTGTTGTAAAGCTTCTGTTACACTTGTGGGGTTGTATAAACGTGAAGGAGTGGGGATGTTGTGATGGGGATGCTTGCCCCGGTGCAGTGCATGGAGGACATTCATGTGGGAATCACAATGGAGGAAAGCCCTGGCCCCCACCTCATCTTCAGGCTGGCCTGTGGGGACAGCAAAAGACTGTGCAAGGGGCCAGTGCCTTTCAAAGTCCTGTAGTGCTGGGGCAAAGTCAGCGGCATGTGCCTGACCCTCCTTCAGCCCACCTTCCTTTTGGAGGAAGTGTCTTGTTGCAAAATATTCTAAATCCTCAATAGACCTGTCTGACTGTGAGCAACTCCCACGTGCCAAGCAGGAATCTTACTGAAGTCCTTTTAACCAATGAACAGAGAGCTACAAGTGCAGCAGCTCTCAAGCCAGCCTCCAGCTGCTCACCTCAGATAGCAATGGTGGCATGGTTTTACCTGAGTTTTCTTTGATGTAGGGATGCACACCTCTTATTCATCTATATTTGTATTCCTCATTTTTATGTCCCGCTTTCATCTGATTGCGTGCAGATCGGTATAGGCATGCCCAACTGCCATAAGTTAAGAAAAAACTGTATGTGAGAAGGGACTAGATAGCCCCAAACAACCTCTCGCACAGCTTCATGCCGTCGCCGACGTGCATGTTTTTCGTGATCATTTTTATCCATTCTTTTCATTTTTCTTTCTTTCAACCATATTTTAAATTCTTCTTTTCACCATCTTTTATCATTTTGCTCCAAGTACCTCAACCAGTATATCATGCCATTTTTCAAATTTCTTTTACGCAAAATAAAGACTGCTTGTGATGAACTTCTGCATCATTCCTATTCTTTGAAAGAGGCCTGGTTTGGCTCAATTTGAATACCAGAAATTTGAAAAATGGCATGATATACTGGTTGAGGTCCTTGGAGCAAAATGATAAAAGATGGTGAAAAGAAGAATTTAAAATATGGTTGAAAAAAAGAAAAATGAAAAGAATGGATAAAAATGATCGCGAAAAACATGCACGTCAGCGACGGCATGAAGCAGTGCGAGAGGTTGTTTGGGGCTATCTAGTCCCTTCTCACATATTGTTTTACCTGAGGCGTGTTCTGAGTAAGCAGAGCATGTTTTGCGAGATAGGGAATGGATTTAAAGTTCAGCAGGCGGGTTCCTCCATCACAAACGTGACAGATATCCTGTCTGCCATATTACAAGCGCATTACTTCCAGTGGGATTCTCTCTAAATTAAGCCCAAAGTAACCCTGAAAATGCAAATTAAGAGTACATTCGAATAAGCATTCTTCTGTTCTATTGGGTTTGCTTTTTTTCTATATAAAACGAAAACCATAACTAAATAAATAATGTCGAACATTCTTTCCTGGCTTCAGAAGGTGGTTATCTCTGGGCAGTGGTCAATAGTGCTTTAGTTCACTATAAATTGGCCTCACCATGGCATTCGTCATGGTGTCTTTCTATCACTCTACTAATGCTCTTCAGACGTCTAGGCTATGAGACGGGGTTGGGGACTCAACTGGAGTGGGATATATCTCCCCATCTGCTACCAGGCCTGAGTGGGCAGTTAATGATGGGCACTTTCTTCTACCAACTGTACCCATAACCATGTGTTTCCATTACTAGCACGTGGACAGGTTTGTATTTGAGAGGAGTATGGTGGCCAACCAATGATTTGAATTGCACCCTTTGACCCGTATGCCGCTTTCTGTTCTTTCTTTCCTTTCGTGATTGCCTTGTTTACCTGTAGGGACCACACACTGCAGTACATTTTAAAAATACCTAGGGTGTGTTGGAAGAACTCTTTCATAGTTGGCAGGAGTACTAAACCATCAGCTAAGAGGAGGAATTTTGTGTTTGTTTCAACTAAAGTAGTTCCCGGGCTTATGACTCGACCAGAGTCATAGTTAGTTGATTCTGTATATATGTGAAGGAGAGCAGGGCTCAGACAGCACTATGTTTTCCTGCCCTTCCCTCGTGTGGAAGAGTCACATTTCATGTCATTTGCTCAAGCACAGCGTTGCATCTGAGATGTGTGCATTTTTCATGTATTGAGTTGCTTTCATTAATATTTTATTTTTATAGAGCGTTTGCTATTACAGTTTGTTTTGTGCATATCACTGTAAATAGCAGGCGCTACTTCTGAATGCAATAGCAGTCCATTTTTTCTATTCAGTAGGATATATGGTTTCATTGGTCCTGCACGGATTAAAAACTGCAAAAAGTAGATATTTCAAACATCTTAGCAGTCAGTGCTGAACTAGCAGAGCCATCACTCTGCCTTATATCTTGTTGCTTTTCGGCCACTTTGCAGCGTCCAACCTCACAGTTTTTATTATTATATATGGGATAAAATACCCTCTGCCATACATAATAAGGATATTGCAAGTCATCAAGGAGTTCTACGACCCTATATAGGAACCATGCAAAAGGCTGAGTTCCTGTGTGAGGTCTTGGAATACCGAGGTGGCTTGCATTATCCTTTAATTTATGACTGGGGTACTTTATCCCTTATAATATATACCTTACCAAGCCACACATGACATGCCATCACCCTTCCCAGAAAACGTTAATATCCTTGGTGTGGTTCTCTTTATTTTGAACGAGGATGTTTATAAGCATGAATACAATTAGAATCTCTAGTGTAAAATTAAACACTCCAAAATCAGCTAGATATTTGTTGCAAAAAGATAATAAAATCAGCTTAATACATGTCAGATTAAAAAACATGCAGTAGCTTGGAATGTGTAGAAACATGCAGATATATTCTATCTTTCCAATAATTACCTAAAGCATGCAAAAAATAAACATGTTGCCATGAATATCTAGTTTCTGCTTATCACTGATCAGTTGGAAAAACAGACCAGAAGAAGGAAAAGCCATGTTTCATTTTCGTTTTTGCAGTTACTTGTGCTCTGTGCCCTGCGCTCCTAACTCTGGCAGCAGACATTGTGATGACAAAACACAACTGTATTGAGTTATTATAGTTGAGTATCTGTGTCAATTCTTCACTACAGACAACTAGGTGTTTCACAATGCCTGCAATACGGAAATCAGAGGCACTGGGCTTTTATACAGTGGTTTTCGGCTTCCATGTATTATACTAGAATTAGAACAATTTCTTTTTTATATTGCACTTCTCTACAGGTTTGCAACCTTTGAGTGCTTTAAACAATAGTTGTCCTTATTGCAAAACTCAAGATGTACTCAATGTATAACCATTACAAGTATGAAAAGCTGGGATGAACCTGTTGTGATTCTATTCGCTGTCTATATGTTGCACGGAGATCTCTCAGGCAGGTGCTTCAGCCCGCCGAGCTAGATATTGTCTTCATATGCAGCCCTCCCAATAGGCGGGTCTGTACCGCGGATTCACCTGGGGTTGAAGGGTCGTGTGTCTGGCGCTGTAGTAGATTACAGCAGGCAGAGTCCGCGCTGCTCTCCATGGTCCTGATGCGGGCTGCTCTCCATGGTCCTGAACCATCACCAGATTACATAACCCACACAAGGGCATTTTTTTTTGTTTTTTGGGTCATTTTTTAGGCATGGGAGAATGAGTGATGTGCCCAAAATCACAGGGCGGTAAACCACCAACGAGACTGGAACTAGGTTCGTCAGTTCCAAAGTCAGAAGCTCAGGCGCAGGCCTCATCCCCGCCTTGCCTCCCTTGTAAAAATATAAACCAAAGCCACAGTGTAAACGCATTTCTAACCCAAAGGCCTCTTGCACGGCCACCAAGTGTGCGCAAAAATAATACATCCTTACTTACACGTTTTGTATGGCAGGAGGACTGCAAACAATATTCTAAAAAGAAATGTCCAATATTTCGAAGGACATTTCAATACTACACTATTTACGTGTAGGAGGGAAGACGGGGGGGGGGGAAATGTATTGTGGTAAACATTAGTGACCAGTGTGGCCTATTTAGGTGAAAGCTGGCAAAGTAACTTTTTGAACTGTTTGGTTAAGGCTTCCGTTTTAGGGCATTTTTGCCCAAATTGATTTATAAACTCTCCGTTTCAGAAACGATGCGACAAGGAGTGGGAGTTCCCACAGACTTCCTAAACTGCCGATTCCTTACTGCGCATTCAGCAGTTTTGTCCAGTGCGTGGGTCAGCCCAAGATGGCGTCCACCAGCACGTTCTCGTCGTCCTATACACACTCACACCTCGGTCCCACATTATGCACAACCACAGTCAAGTTAGGAGCACAGAGCCCTACCTAGTAAGCCATCTGCGGGGCTACCAGAGAGCCCAGCGTCAGTACCGTAAGGCCAGTGTCAACCTGTATCATATTTAGGGCTTCCAGTTTTCCGTTTTTTACTGATTTTTACAGATAAATACAGACAGAAAACAATGTTTTTCCTGCCTGTGTTTATTTTTATAAACAGAAAAATACGGAAAATTGACCTTTTTGGGATGATTTTTTCTTCTGTCAATCATGAGTGCCAGGTCAGAAGGTGTACAGATTGAGAGGTAGGGTAGAGGAAATAAGACAATATATTACCTAATTAAGCTTCATTAAGTGTAGATCTACAGTTACTGATTCTATGCTACAATGGAAGTGTTATTCAGATAACGCTATTGCACTTTATACTTCTGAAACCTTTAGGACATTCAAATGTGATTATACATTTATCAGTTAAATAAATGTGGAAAATACCCATTGCAGCTTCATTTATACAGAAAACACAAAATAAAAATGGATAAATACAGAAAAAATGAGCAAAAAATAAATATGGATAAATAAAGACGCAAATGTTGAAAAAATAAATGTAAATGTAAATGTCTTTGTACTTGTATAGCGCACAGCTACCTGCAGTGGGTCTCCCGGCGCTTGTACGAATACCGCAAGGGAACCCTTCCTGGTTTTCAATGTGAAGTGTCCACTCCTGGGCACCCTCATGGTGAAACCAGGCATCTCCGGCACTGTGGGGGCCGTTGTGGAGACTAAGCAAGCTATTGCCCAGAGTTGCAGCGTGGGACCCATGATTAGAATAGGCACTGAGGCGAGAATATCCGGTCAGAGGAATTTATGAGCCCAAGACCCACCGAGGCCGGAATCGTACCCTGGTCCCTGGCCGGAGTTCTGCATCAAGGTCTGCCTCCTCTAACCATTGAGCCACACATACCATAAAACTGGGAGCCCTAATCATAATACTAGCGGTCCCAGCCTCAGTACCACAAGACCCATGTCAGTACAACCAGAGAGCCCAGTATCCTTCTATGAGAGATCCCAGCTTCAGTACCACAAGAGCAGTCTCACAACAAATAGAGAGTCCAATATCTGTACTACGAGAGCCCTGTATCCTACTATGAGAGAGCCCAGCGTCAGTACCGCGAGACCCATATCAGTCTCACAACAACCCGAGAGTCCAGTATCTGTACTATGAGAGCCCAGCAACATAACGTCAAAGATAGCAGCTTCAGTACCACACAACCAGGGTCAGTACAACCTGAGAGCCCAGTATCAGACTATCTGAGATCCCAGCGGCTGGTGGTCGAGAGGAGGGAACCATGGGTTGAAGAGTCATCTCATATAGTGGGGGGTTTGTGTTGTTTGCAACCCTCCAACCCCCCTGTTTTTTGCTGCCAGTGCGCCAGGCCCATCCATGCAGTGGGTAGTGGGTAAGGTCGGATTGGGAAGGCGGGTAGTCGGGCATTGGGCAATGATCTAGTGTCTAAGGGTGACATTTGGGCCGGTTTTTAAAGGGCCTCTGCTTCATTCCTGCCCAGCTAGGCCATTGCACTTCAGGCTACGGTGGGTGGACGACAGTCGGGTGACAATCGCCCTTATTGGGGATCAGGTATTGCTCCATTTGTTTTAGTATTCTTACCTCCCCCCGCCCCCCAATGGGCCGGCTTGGCCCAGAAGCAGTGTCTTGCCCCTGCCCACACCCCTGGCAGGCCATCACATTCTGACAATGGTGGTTGGGGGAGGGTGGGACTATGCAGGGCCTCGATGAGGAGGGTCAGGTGATTTCTGGCTATGGGCCATCTACTCTTCAGCCCCCACTGGAGCATCAGTATTTGTTACCTTTTTCTTGACCCCTTCACTGCAAGGCCATCACCGCAGTGAAGTAAGAGAAGTCTTCCTGTAGGGTGTGTGTGTATTTGCATAGGTCTCGCTGTGGGTCGATCTTTGTCAAGCTTTTATTAAACTATAGAGGAGCTGGCGTTACAGCCAAACGTGCCTAACTTTGGAAGTGGGAAACCAGGTTCCAGTCCTAGCCTCGGCTCAACATCTAGTTATTATGGGAAAATCATTTAATCTCCCAATACCTGAAGTAAAAAGGAATTTGAACTTGTGTATTGTAACTGGTGCAGAGTACACCTTATGTAAAACTATAAAAAATCAATTAGAAAAAACAGCAATTTATTCATATTATCAGATTCTGCAAGGATCAGAGCATGCTAATTAGAGAGCACTTTTTCTATAAAATAATCAAAATCCTTTTTTAACATGGCTTTTCTGTCTTTGTTTAGTTCAGCTATTAGTCACGAATGAGCAAAGCAGCTTTAGAATACATTTTAAAGTTCTTTCACCTTACGTTGACTGTTTAAAATACATACTGATCAGAGGAAAAACGACAGACTGTCTGTGATTTTCTTCATTTTCGCACTGGCTGGGTTGTTAAAATACAGGTCATGTCGTTAAAAAAACGGCCAGGAAGCAACCCTAGGCAGGTCAGGTATGGTGGCCAATGGGACATTTTATCTCACCTCGCCCACCTGGCCAAAATGCAGTGCTTTTACTTTTCACCAACCTTACTGATTCTATAGGCTTTACGATGCTTAGGTTACCAAACATTTCCCTAAAAACGAGTCCAATGATACTAACCAAATGATGATCCATGAAAGGGCACAATCCTCGAATGTGGGCCACTTTTTTTGTGACTGCCGGGCCTGCACTGGCTACCCATCAAGCAGAGGGCCAAATTCAAAGGCCTCTGCATTACACATAAGGCCCTGTTTGGACAGGCGCTTCATTACATCAAGGAATGCCTGGAGAAGTATGCCCCCTGTTGCTCACTAAGGTCCTCCACGGAGGGCCTTCTTAAATGTCCACAATTCAACTACACCCCTAAAGGCGGTCGTGCCTTCTCGGTCCTTATGCGCCAACTTTGGAACAGGCTGCCTGGTCTTCTTCGCTCTGAAAGCTGCCTCCTTCCATTCAGTAAGAAACGTAAGACCCTATTATTTACAGAAGCCTGGGCATAACACCCCCCCCCCTCTGTGATGCAACTCTTCCTGGAACTTCCGTAGATCTTTTTGAAGCGCTTAGAGACCTGCAGATATTAAGCGCTCTACTAGTCAAAATTACTATTAACATTAACATTAATTGTAATCTCAATCCGATCCTGGTAGTGGGGGCTGCAGTGGGACGTGACTTGTGGGAGCAGTGCGTGACATCAAACGCACCTACCATGCATTTATACAGCACAAGCAATGCACTGGACTGATCGCACAACACCAAATACAAAAAAAAGAACAAAAACAAAAAAATGATGTGACATGCGCCCCACAAGGTGCACCTTGCCAGCAGACGTCCATATACACTATGCAGCATACACCTCCTAACGGGCTGACATAGCGCCCTGCATCCCAAGGGGAGAATCGCAGGCCACAGATACTATCTAATAGGTCCTGAGAAGTCGTTACTGGCAAATGCTCAAAAGTTGTTGTTGTTACTGTTAAACTTTGTCATAACAACCATCTGTTACAGACCATCAAGTAGTGCAAGAAACAGTTTGGACTCAATTATAGACTTGGTGAGCTTACAGGAGTGAAATATTACAGGAACAGTTGTGGCATCTGCCAGGCATGTATACATCCAACTTCCAAAATGTCCTGGTGCTGCAAATTTTCTGTAATAGTATGAGAATGTTGCATGCATAACTCCCTGTAATTACAACAAAATTGAACATTCAATTAACAGATGTATTAGAAAAATAAATTTAAAAAATCAGAGAGCCCAGCGTCAGCACCACAAGACCAGTATCAGTACAACCAGAGAGTCCAGTATCATATCACCAGAGAACCCCGCGTCAGTACCACAAGGGCAGTGCCACCCTGTATCATAATACTAGCGGTCACAACATCAGTACAGCAAGACTGGTACCAGTACAAGCAGAGAATCCAGTATCTGTACTAAGAGACCCAACCATCAGAGATACCAGCTTCAGTACCACAAGGTCAGTGTCAGTACCACCTGAGAGTTAATTATCTGTACTATGAGAGCCTATAATCATACTATCAGAGATCCCAGCATCAGCACCACAAGACCAGTATCAGTACAACCAGAGAGTCCAGTATCGGTACTACGAGACCCAGTATCATACCACCAGAGATACCAGCTTCAGTACCGCAAGAACAGTGCCAGTACAACCAGAGAGTTCAATATCTGTACTATGAGAGCCCAGTATCATACTATCGGAGAGCCCCGCGTCAGTACCACTAGACCAGTGTCACCTTGTATGATAATACTAGCGGTCGCAGCATCAGTACCTCAAACTGGTATCAGTACAACCAGAGAGTTCAGTATTATTATTAATATTATTATGTTTCTTAAATAGCGCCTGAATCGCCCCCGAAGGGGTATCTCCGCGCTTGCCTTGGGAACCCGTCCTGGCTTTTCCCTGTGAGATAGCCCCTACAGGGCATCCCCAAGGTGAAAGCCAGGCATCCCGCCACGGGGGGGGGGCCATTGTGGAGATTAAGCAAGCTTAATGCCCAGAGTTGCAGAGTGTGAACCCATGATTAGGTCAGGCACCGAAGCGAGAATTAACGAGTCCATGGACATTTGAGCTCAAGACCCTGCCGCGTCGGGAATTGAACCCTGGTCCCGGGTCTGACCTCTGCTTCAGGGTCTGCCTGCTCTAACCAGTGAGCCACACTTCTCCAGTATCTGTACTATGAGAGTCCAGTATCACACCACCAGAGATACCAGCTTCAGTACCACAAGACCAGTGTCAGTACCACCTGAGAGTCCAGTATCATATCACAATGTTTACCACAACACTTTTTCCCTGCAGGGAATTACAACGCAGTCGTTACAACGACCTCGTTGTAATCCTGCATACCATTACTCCGCAAGTCGGAATAACGACTTGCGGAGGGGGGAGAAAGTGTTGGATTTAAAATCCAACACCTTCCCTACTGTCGCACAGATTGGAGTTGGAATAGTAAATTATACTATTCCAACATCCAGCGCCCCCCCTCCGCAAGTTGTTGTTACGACTTGCGGGGTAATGGTATGCAGAATTACAACGTGGTCGTTGTAACAGCCGTGTTGTGAGTCCAAGCGGGGAAAAAGACTACGTGATAACGAGGTATATTCCCACAAAAGCAGTGCCACCCTGTATCATAATACTAGCGGTCCCAGTGTCTGTACCAAAAGACTGGTACCAGTACAGCTAGAGAGAATAGTGTCATACTGCCAGAGATGCCAGCATTAGAACCACAAGACCATCATCAGTACAGCCAGAGAGTCCAGTATCATACTATCAGATACCAGCTTCAGTACTGCAAGACTAGCATCAGTACTGACACAGAGTCCAGGTTCATACCACCAGAGATCCCAGTGTCAGTACCAACACAGAGTCCAGGTTCATTCCACCAGAGATCCCAGTGTTAGTACCAACACAGAGTCCAGGTTCATACCACCAGAGATCTCAGTGTCAGTACCAACACAGAGTCCAGGTTCATACCACCAGAGATCCCAGTGTCAGTACCAACACAGAGTCCAGGTTCATACCACCAGAGATCCCAGTGTCAGTACCAACACAGAGTCCAGGTTCATACCACCAGAGATCCCAGTGTCAGTACTAACACAGAGTCCAGGTTCATACCACCAGAGATCCCAGTGTCAGTACTAACACAGAGTCCAGGTTCATACCACCAGAGATCCCAGTGTCAGTACTAACACAGAGTCCAGGTTCATACCACCAGAGATCCCAGTGTCAGTACTAACACAGAGTCCAGGTTCATACCACCAGAGATCCCAGTGTCAGTACTAACACAGAGTCCAGGTTCATACCACCAGAGATCCCAGTGTCAGTACCAACACAGAGTCCAGGTTCATACCACCAGAGATCCCAGTGTCAGTACCAACACAGAGTCCAGGTTCATACCACCAGAGATCCCAGTCCCACTACCAACACAGAGTCCAGGTTCATCCCACCAGAGATCCCAGTGCCAGTATCACTGGACCAGTCTTAGTACAGCCAGAGAGTCAAGTGTCTATATTACGAGAACCCAGTATCACACTATCAGAATTCCCAGCGTCAGTACAACACCACCATTATTAGTACCAACACATGGTCCAATATCATACCACCCGAGGTCCGAGTGTCAGTACCACTAGACCAGTATCAGTACCACCGAAGAATACAGTGTCGCTAACAAGTGAAGCCAGTACCAGAGCAATGAGAGAACCATATTATCAGTGCCAAGACAGCCCAGTTTCACTCCACCAGAAAGCCCAGTATCAGTACCACGAGAGACCGCTATCAGTACCAGCATAGATCCCAGGATGAGTCCCCTCAGGGACCCCAGCATCACTATCACACAATTAGTATCTGTACCACAAGCGAGCCCAGCATCAGTACTACAAAGGACCAGATTCAGTAACACCAGAAGGCCTAACCTCAGTACCGCCAGGGAGCCCAGCATCAGTACACAAGAGGCCAATATCAGTACCACTAGGGAGGCTAGAGTGAGTACTTTCAGATAGAAGTATCAGTACCACTAGAGAGCTCCACATCAGGGGCACCAGATACCCATGAACAATACCAGAAGAGACCAGTATAGATACCACCACTCGGCACAGTGTCTGAGACAACAGAAATCCTCCCCTATGTCAGAGTTACCAGAGTCCCAGAAATCAGTTCCACCTGGAATTGCTGTGTCAGTATCTTCTTTAGACCCAATTAACTCTTCTCCTAGGATACCCAGTCACAGTGGCAGCAGAGGCCATGGAATTCACTAGTATCAGGCAAACAGCATCAATTTGCCTTACATCAGACACACCTTTCATCAGTACCACCCAGACACGTCAGAGACCACAAATCATGCCTGCTGAGGCCACAGCATCACCATCATCTCAGATACAAAGCAACAGTTTCACTGGAGGTGGCATCATTAGTATTTCCAACGAGA
This sequence comes from Lissotriton vulgaris, assembly GCF_964263255.1. Lineage (NCBI taxonomy): Eukaryota > Metazoa > Chordata > Amphibia > Caudata > Salamandridae > Lissotriton > Lissotriton vulgaris. Next base: position 417,871,671 of record NC_141698.1, read on the forward strand.
TTTGGGATCATAGGCACCAAAGACTCTTTGTACCAGTGCGATCAGAGACCCTATAAATCATTGTGACCAGGAGCCCTTGCTTCAGTGCCAACATAGACCTTATGTATCCTTGTGACCTGAGGCCCCTGCATCAGTGCCACCAGAGTCTTTATATATCATTTTGACCAGAGACCCCCTGTATCAGTGCCACTATCGACCTTATATATCATTGTGACCAGAGACCCCCTGTATCAGTGCAACTATCGACCTTATATATCATTGTGACCAGAGGCCCCTTCTTCAGTGCTACCTAATACCTTATATATTATTGTGCCAAGAACCCTCTGCTTCAGTGCCACCTGAGACCCTATATGTATAATTGTGTCCAGAGATCACCTGCATCTGTGCCACCAGAAACCATATATATCATTGTGCCCAGAGACCACCTGCATCAGTGTCACTAGAGACCCTATATCTCCAGAGGCCCCTCCATCAGTACCTCCAGAGACCCTATATATATTTGTAACTAGATACCTGAAAGGTCCTGATATGATGCCTATTGGCCATCTTGCTCCTTGCTGCACCATTCTGTCTTCTCAGTATCCTTTCAATGCCAAGCACTCGTCCCAGGTGTCTTGTGACAGGATCAGTCAGCGGGTCTTATGTTGGGTCCCTACTGAGTTATAGACTGACAGTACAGTTCTACCCAAAGTGGTACTCCTCTTATCATGGGTGACTACCAACCCTTTGATCAGGCCTTGACACCGGTAACCGTTGGTGGCAGCTGAGGTAAAGTTCTGTGGTTTAGGCTTTTGTACCTGCCCCCAAACAGTCCAGCATGACTGGTCATCCTTTGAGTGTGAGAAGCGTGCGCATGGTAATGCGAGGATGCATGAGGGGCTTTCCAATGTGTCGCTGTTTACCAAGTACCCCAGGGTCACAACAGGCATGTGTGCCCACTTTGAGCACCCCTGGGTCACTTTGGTATTACAGAAGGGGCCGCAAACAACTAGGCATCCCCTTCTGTAGTGCTGATAGAGCAGGGACACCTGCAGTGCCAGGGCTGTCATTAGAGCCGTTCCCTCTTTTGCATGTTGGCATGATCGTATGCAAACGAGGGAATCACTTTGCCTCTGCGCCCGCACCTATTATGGATACAGGGGCAGAGGAGAACATGCCTTCAGGAGGTACACTGAAAGTGTGCCATAAAAAGGGTCACACTTTCAGTGAACCTCCTAAAGGCATCCCTCTGGAGGGGGTATTAGGGTCCCATGGATCCCCCCAGATATCCCCTTGCAGGTGGGTACAGTCAGTCACTGCAACTGTCTGCAAGGGATCGCTCTCCACTCTTAAAAGTGCAGATGAGTTGCCGTCTTCGTAGTGAAACAGGAATGGCTTTAAAACAGCTGCTCTGTATTTCAGTTTGTGGCTGCCCTGGGGGCAGCAGATTCACCATAATAGGGCGCACTTTCTCGGTTTGCGCCTGGCATGCCTATTTGAAGGTGTACCATGGTGCAAAAAGGGAAAGTTCACCCTGTGTTTAATAGGACACCTGAGGTTGTATTATGGAAAATGCCCTGGGGTGGCATCGGGCATGTGCGCCCACTTGGTGTGCCCCCAGGGCACTCTGGTATTACAAAAAGGGTCACAGATGCTTGTGCGGCCCTTTCTGTAATACAGATAGCACTGGCGCACATATAACAGCACCGCTGTCATCAAAGGGTGTTCCCTCATTTCAATGGGGGCTTGTCCCATGCAGATGAGGGAATCCCTTTGCCTCTGCACCTGCCTCGTATAATAGATGCGGGTGCAGAGGCAAAGGACCTGTTAAGAGGCGCAGTTAGTGTGCTGCCTGATGCCAGCCCTCTGGATGTAGAAACAAGGGTCCCATGGACCCCCCCAGACATCCTGTGGCCCTCACTGTGGCCTCATGGTTGCTGTAGTCCCAGCCAGTTAATCCAAGTGGTTAGCCTGCTGATTAGTCCCAAATTAACAGTCTGTGTAAACCAAGTGGGTAGTGGCAGAGAAAAGCTGCGTAATGCCACCCCTTTCCGTTTTGCTTGAAAAACCGGCACCCGTGCCATATGTAAATCCGCAGTTGACGGATTCACTGGGATGCTGGAAAAGCATCAGGCCCTCTTCCGCGACCCAGGCTGGCCGCTACTATCAACAACACAAGGATTGCCTGATGTAGAAAAGGACTTCGCCACAGGTAAACTTCAGCCAAATATTGTTTATTCAAGTTAGGAGCAACAAAGCAGCATTTCAGTCCACTGAATCTTTAGTCCGTCCCAACGCGTTTCGTTGCTCACTTCCTCAGGGGCATTGGACTAGGAAGAAACAACAGGCAGGATTTGGCGGCACAATTTAACTTCCAGCATCCGCCTCCTTGGGCGTGGCCCTCACTGTGGCCTCATGGTTGCTGTAGTCCCAGCCAGTTAATCCATTTGGTTAACCTGCTGATTAGTCCCAAATTAACAGTCTGTGTAAACTAAGTGGGTAGTGGCAGAGAGAAGCTGGACTAAAGATTCAGTGGACTGAAATGCTGCTTTGCTGCTCCTAACTTGAATAAACGATATTTGGCTGACGTTTACCTGTGGCGAAGTCCTTTTCTACATCAGGCAATCCTTGTGTTGTTGATATATATATATATATATATATATATATATATATATATATATATATATATATATATATATATATATATATATATAGGTGTGAACAAGAGTACAACGTACTCGAAACGCGTCATTTGAAGGGTCCCAAATAAAAATATCATCCTGCCTGTAAAACGTGGGGTCTGCCTTCTTCTTTCGCCGCGCTGCCAGCGTGGAGGTTCGAGGATTTGTGCTACATATATATATAGTTGTACCGGAAGCCCACGGCTGGTAACACGCTGCTGCATGCGGACAGCCATCATCCCGCCCACTTAATTCGCAGCATCCCCTATGGGGAGATGCTGCGTGTCAGACGAATTTGCAGCAGTGAAAACCAGTGCCGTGTAGCACAATTGCAGTGTAGGGAGCGTTTTTTGCAGCGTGGCTACAAACCAGCTATCTTAGATGCTGCCATGACTAGGGCTAACAGGGCTAATAGGTTGGAACTCCTTGGTTTAGGAGGTGATAACCAGCCAACTGTCCCTGCTAGTGTGTGTGACAATGAAACTACATTGATCATTGGGTATAGTAACCAGCACAGATCAATTGAAAAAATAATCAGAAACAATTGGTCTCTGATTTCAACGGATCCTATACTGGGCACTATTTTGCCTAAACATCCCAGCATCACATACCGAAAAGCAAAAGCAATGAAAGATAGTCTGGAATCTAGTAGCCCAGAAGTCGTAACTGGCTCCTGGTTAGACGACAGCAAAGGGTTCATACGATGTTCTAGCTGCAAAGCATGTAAGCATGGTGTGAGTAAAACCGAGGTAGTTACACCCTTATCTCCCACACCCATCAAGATCCAACAAAAACTTAGCTGCAAAACAGAGTTTGCGGTCTATGTTTTAGAATGCCCATGCGGGCTTCGGTATGTAGGCAGCACTCGACCTCAGGTCCATAAGTGTATATTACAACATCTTCGTGCAATTGCACATGCTGATCCTACATACCCAGTAGCCAGGCATTTTGAACTAGCGCACGGTAAAGATGCATCAACGTTGCGCTACTTTGTTATAGATTGCATCCCCCCACAAAGGAGAGGTGGTGATAGGGAGGCCCAACTAAGAAAGCTGGAGACCCGCTATATTATCTCCCTTGACACCAAGACACCTCAGGGTCTCAATATGGGAGAGGATTGCTACACACATCTATAACTTGTACATACCCATGCTGTTATTGTCTTCCAGTCTAACCTGAACCAATTCCATGTGTCCTGTAACTTGAATCCAATATGGAAAAGGTATTACGGCTATTATCCAACATGAACCCTGGACCCTCACATTGTTTGACCAATGTTTTTAACTTAACTTTTTGAAAAATTAATGAATTAACATTACTTTTTGCACAATTTCACTTTACAGTAGCACTTTTTTGTCATTGTGTCATGTGATAATTTTGTAATAACTGTGTTGCACAACTGATTATTAGGCGGTTAACATTTTATCTTGTAGCAGCCCACATGGGCAGTATTTCTACATGTATTATCCGATCATTTGATACCTTGGTACAATATGATTTGTGGCCTGTACTATGTATACTGCAGTACTTGTTAACAAATAATGGTGATATCAAATTTTCCCGACAAGTACATAACTTGCATGGCGGCAGTTTTAAATTGCAATATGAACATTTAAAACTACTTATAGGCTTTTAAACTTTTTTAAACTTTTTGTACTATCAATAAGTTTATTTATTTATTTATTTATTAGCCATGCCATGAATCCCAACATTGTAAATCTAATGATTGTTGATATTTGCTTTTGTGCCACTTATGCATTTATGCAGTTATTGTACAACTATATTGTATTACATTAGTAAGTTGAGTATGTCTTCGCTTTCTATCACATGTGATGACTTGTATTGCACTTTAAAAGGGGTGGTCATCCCCCGTGACGTTTGTCATGTGATCAAGGCTATCTCTAGCCGAAACGCGTCATGGCGGATTGGTGCTGGGCTGACATTTAAATAAATCTATTTGCACCACGTTTGGGTCTTGCCTGTTCCTGACTGACAGTGTGGCTGACTGCGCTGCGCTGCGTTGTACTGGGAACTACACGTACCTCATATATATATATATATATATATATATATATCTATATATATATATATATATATATAGATATATATATATATATATATAGATATATATATATATAGATATATAGATATATATATATATATATATATATATATATATATATATTCAGCAAGGTCCAATTTTCCAATTGGAAATGAAAACGCACTCACTCGGATGTCTTTTCAAAAGTTATATTTTTGGCTCTTCGGTAAATTATATTTGGATGGTCTCCCATCAGTATTGCCAAGGTTTGGTTTGATTGCATTAAAATTCCCCTTTTTTAAATTGTTTTGCTTACACATTGAGCACTTGGAAATTTGAATTTGTTTTTGAATGGTTAAAATTGTGATAAATGAACCACATTAACCAGAATGCACTAGTAAGTTTGAAATCACTATGCATTCAAGATAAAAGAAGGCTCAATGCTAAGGCTCACCATCCCGTGATCAAGCCTTTGGATAAGGTGAAACGCGTTGGTCTTTGGGTAAAAACTTGATCAATAAAGCCGCTGGAAACGTTTGAAAAGACATACGAGTGAGGGTGTTTTCATTTCCAATTGGAAAATTGGACCTTGCTGAATAATTATCAACTGACCCTGTCGACAGAAAACGCACCGCGCTAGATAGTAAGCGCTGGCGTCAATGTGGGTCAAACTTGGTTTGGAGAGATATATTTGTATGTATATATGCAGTATGTGGACGTCCAAAACTCATCAACTCAGCCAAACAGACAAAGCGAGACCCAGGAATTGGTGCAGTTTATTTATTTCTTAGCCCAACACCAATCTGCCATGACGCGTTTCGGCTTAACGAAGCCTTGATCACATGACACCGTCATGGGGGCTGGCATACCGTTTTTAAAGTGCAAGATGCCGTTACGTAATGAACATAGTAAAGTTACTGATACAATTAACACATAATGCGTTAAAAAAAGACTTTCAATAGAGGTGAATTAAAATTGATTTCTACATTTATATGAATATATAACAACCTCTAAGTAGTATTGCACAAATTCAGGTAAAAATACATTGGTAATTTAGAATAATAATAAAACATATAAATACATAAAATGTTTTAAAATATAAATATTCCCATTCCTTGCCAATGATCAACCTAAAAAAGTCTTACCAATTTTATTAGGTGTACAATTCACCCAACCGTATGCCAAATAACAGCAATAGGGGTACTAATACATGTATTGTATAACCAGTACCAAGAACTATTTCTTTCATTGGTATCTATCGGAAACAACTATCAGTAAAGCCCAAGTGGGCAAAAAATATTATAGTGTGCAAAGTTTATATCATTGTGAAAAATACAGTAAAGTGCATATTTAGTAACGGTTTATACATTCATATGAAGGACAAGGGTTATAGTTCATTAGTTGTTTTAAGTTGCATAGCTTCAGGTTCATAATATATATATATATACTTACCTTTTGGTATCTTGATTTCAATACTTTGTCCTCAATATTTCAATACTACGATGTTCTGTCTTCGATATTCAGGAGTCGGACCTCTGGCTGTATAACGAGAGCAGAACAGTCAGCCACTGCTCTATGTTCTCTGTGCTCAGCTTGACATAGTGATCCAGAGGAGAGACTGCCATACATCCCTACAGAACTTCACCGGCTCACTATCATCAATCTAGTCACCTCCCGGCTGTACTACTGCAACGCTCTGTACCTTAACATCAGCACAGGCTACCGGATCAAGCTTTAGGTGGTACAGAACGCTGCGGCAAGGCTGATACTTAACATCCCGAAGCATCAGTCAGCCAGGGAAGGATTCGGTGCCCTGCACTGGCTTCCCATCAGGAAGCGCATCTCCTTCAAGGTTCTGAATTTGGTGTACAAGGCAATGCATAGTAAAGGCTCACCTTTTCTTAAAACTCTATTTCAATGGTCAACCTCAGGGAGGACTTAGATCTTCTTCTCTTAAAAAACTGGTCACTCCCAGATTTCGCAGGTCCAAGTGGGTGGGCAACTTCTTCTCGGTGGCAGCCGCAAAACTCTGCAACTCTTTGCCCCTTCCCATTTCCAAGGTGGGCTCGCTTCCAGTCTTTAGAAAGCTCTTAAAGACCTAGTTTTTGGCCTCCTACAGGGTTGTTGGTGCTGCCACTTCTCCCTGTCCACTTAGTGCAATGCGGTATTCGTGCGCTCTTTAAATACTATCCTATCCTATCCTAGATGATAGTGACAGAAGAGTATTGCAGCATTAGGGTGGGGTGTTGCTGGAGATGCACACTGCCCAAGGCACTCTTCCCTCTCCATACAACCTTCCCCTCCAACTCTGCACAGCCCCCTCGCTGGCAGCTTCAGAAAGAGACTCAAGACCTGGCTCTTTAACGGAGACACAGCGCCCACATACCCCCAGGGGTGACGGTGTTGTTTTACAAATGCTGATTGATTGATTCTTCTTCTAATGTGCCCAGGAGTACGGTCAAGGTGCAGCGGATTACCTCTAGTGCCCAATGCTGTTATCACCTGGTACCCACATCCACATTCTTCCCAGCAAGACCACGCCATGCTACGACCTGTGAGCAGCTTCCGCCACTCTCATCACCACCACAAAAGGCTGGTAGAGTCGGGGATATCGGACTGTGCACCCAGTCCAGTCAGTGACGCCATGTTGGATGTGTATGCAATCTTGCCCACAATTTGTAAGCCGCAGAGGTTGAGGCTGGCACAGGGGGTAGCAGACCTTAAGGAGCAGGCAGATTCGTTCTGGCATGGCCCAGTGGTTCAGCATTGGGATAGGCGTAACCAACGGGGTGTCACAAAGCTGGGAGTTGGGAACTGGTTCTTTTCCCAAGACATACTCACTAGAGTCATCCTTGCAGACACAGAGACAGGCTGAGAGAGAAGGAGCAGGTTGTAAAGGCCTCTTATTAAGCAGTAATAGCCCCAAGAGACTGAAGCCTTGCTGAAGTAAAGGTAGTGCATGTGTGTGTGTGTGGGGGGGGGGGGGGGGTTAAGGGAAGTGTACCCTCCTGCAGAACAGACCATACTTATTATCTCAGTGTCAGCAGTTCTTCTGTTTTCAGGAGGCCTAGAACTGAGGTGCACATGTGAAATGCATGTTGACGAGCCACAGAATGCCAACGACTCGAATTCTCACAGCAGCACAACAGGGTGTTCGACTTGCAAAAAAAGACACAATTAAGATGATGTTTTTATTTTCCGAGATCTGCAAAAGGCATCCTCTAACAAAGCTTGATTTAGAAAAGGTATGTTTAAGGGACCCATTCCCCCAGGCAGTAAGTACCCCGAGGGCTTTTTTATCTTGCCAGCATCCTTTTTATATCCTATTTGCACCTTCCCTGGTGGCTCAGACTCTGTGTTTTTGCCAAAGATTCGAATCCTCCTAGCAGTCCCAGCAGTGCAATGGGCTGTTTTGCCAAAACTTCACCCCTAGTTGCAAAAACACACGCATTTAATATCATGATTTTTATATTAGGAGTTTTTAAATGGTCTGCTTCTAGGAAAACATGATTTAGAAAGGGGTTATTCCGAGGCACCCACAGCCAGTGGCAGTAAGTGCCCCAAACACTTCTTCGATTGTCTGTGATGGCCTCGACCTTGTGTTTCTGCCCAAACCCTTATATACTCAGGCCATTTCCAAAGCCATCCGTTTAAGGATAAAATGCACCCTAAATGTACACGACTTTAGCTTTCCATTGGAGGAATGCGGATGTGCTTCTTTCAATCAGTGTCATGGTTGCCCTCCCCACACACAATACAGCTTCATAAGCGAACAGGTCAATATCTGACTAACGAATGCAGTTTCTGTAGCTCTGTTCAGCTGCAATGCAATAATTATTGTATTAAATCCCAGAAAAGGCACGTCAAAAACACTAGGGAAAGTGGAAACAGCATGGGCTGCATTTCTCATGCTTACTTTACCAAAAGCTGCTTTGATAAAAATAAGAAATGCTTCCTCTTTCCCAACCCGAAAGGTAAATCATAACAAATAAGCATAAAATCATTAAAAACAGTCAACATGAAACACTTCATCTTCAGAGACTTGTTAACAATATAATCAACGATAGTCCATTCTTTAAGTAACCTATGCAATGTCCTTATTAAAATACCAAGGGGCAGATTTACAAGCCCCTTGCGCCTCATTTACGCCGCCGTTGTGTCACTTTTGTGACGCAGTGGCGACGCAAATCCTGCTCCATGGTGCGGGGGTACTTACAACATGACGCATCTGGGAGATGCATCACGTTGTAATATCCTGCGCCACATGTAGGCGTTCCTGTGCAGGGGGGGGGGCATTCTGGCGCAGGAACGCCTCCTAAAAGTGGCTGAGTGAAATCTACAAGATTTCACTCAGCCACTTTTAGTCCCATGCTGCGTCAAAACCCTGTGCCTGCCTGAAGCAGGTGTAAGGATTGACACAGCATTAACTAGATAGGGCCCCTAGAACATTGCTGGAGCTGCGTCGCGCTTGCGACGCAACTCCAGCAATGCGTCACTTTTACGGCACAGATGTGTCACGCATCTCTGCTGTTTTTGCCCCATGGTGCGCCGCATTGTAAATGAGGCGCATCCATAATGGCGGAGCTGTGGCTCACAATAACTGGCGCATCCCTGCTGATTTGCAGGGATGCGCCAGTTATTGTAAATATGCCCCCAAGTGCCTCGTTCTAACCAAATCCGAATGGGTAGTTTCCATCATAAAAGTAGTACATCATCTCATTGCCACTAAAATTCATATTCAATATTAAATATTCCTACTTCAAAGTCAGGAGTATACACGCAGATCTAATTTATAATAACATGAGCCAAATTAAAATAATGCCCAAGTCTTTTACTTGGGGACCGGTGGAGCAGTTCAATCTGGAAGGACAAAGTTCCTATTGCATTCTAGTCTTGCCTAACTTGGAGCCTCCGGAGTACCGATTTGAGCTTAAAACATACCTCTGCCCTACCCTCCTGGTGGATACCCCATCAGCGGGGAATGCCCAAATACAAAGGTACCCACCATGATTCTCTACCAATTCCTCTTTTGGGAGCCTTAAAATCCCAAGTGTTCCTTCTAAAAAGGATTAAACCACACCACTGGGCCCCATCCGTCCTAGATGTCCACTGTACTCCAAATCGGCTCTTATTTACACTCCTACATAATGGGTGGATTTGTTGCTGACATTATTTTGGACAAAAAGCTATCGCCCGAGTGTTTAACAGTAATTTATTTAAAATGTTGACAAATTTAGCACATCTCCCCAGCCCCACGGGTGAGCTGCTGCTGAAGGCTGATGCCTGTGCAAAAGAACGAACTCCCTTTGCCCAAAAAATTGGTTTTAGCAGTAGTCTTCTTTGTTGTACTAGGGCCACGACAACAGCATAGCAGATGAAACCATGATTGCCGATAATTGTTGCATAGCCTACACTTGGAGCCACCCCCTCCTCCAGCCCAACGCGGGTTAAAATTTCTTATTGGTAACGCAAGCAATCTCATGTAAAGGATTTGGTCCCGAGTATTTGCTTTAATAAGATCCGAGAAATATTTTTGTGGCTTCCCAGAATGATAGGAATCCTTTAGGGGCTGGGCCCATCCTCGACACTGTAGTGTGGTTTATGGGCCTCTTTCTGCTTGCATGTTAAGTTAGCATGGCTTATTAGGAGTTTAAACACCATTTTTCCTTTTGCTGCTTTTTTGCACACAACAGTGCTTAGCTGTTTTTGCAGAGTTAGCTTACACGAAGGTCTATACATGAGGAAAGTTTTATTTTTCGACATCTCTAGACATACATCGTGTCCCCAGTCTGTACATTGAGTGCTAAGCCGCCAAGGTTATCATAACATGTGAGCCTGTTTATCGGCGTGTCCGTGTAACACATTCTAGAAACAACAATTTGGCAGCTTCAAGCCGAGTAGGATTCTGGCGCCTTTATCATAGCACACTTGCCAGAATTGAACACACTTGGAAGTTTCCAGGCATGCTGAGAGACTAGCCGATCCTGATGTAATTTACACTTACTGAGCGGACAGGTAAATGGGGTCCCCCTAAGAAAGCTCAAGAGACCTTCTATAGTTTTCTAATACATAGTTCCTAGATGGGGAGGGTGCTTCAAATAAGCGCTTTTATCACCTGTTTGCACTATCATTGTAATATGATTCCTCCTTTTGTATTTTATGGAATTGTAACCATGCTGACCGTATGATTCTTAATCATATGTATGCTTATGTTGATTAAAATACTGCGCTTGAGATCACGTTGTTAAAATAAACATTTTAACCTTACTGTGTCTCTATTTTCATCCTGTTGGGGACTGGTATGAACATATAACAAAAGAGTTTTCTCACTTCCCACCATTCCTGAGATGGTCCTAAGTCGCATGTTCTAGGTTGTCTAATCATTGGTTTCTTTGCTATAGGACGGAGAGCTAATGTTACACTGATTGCTAGTCTGGTAGGGGATTTGTGTACACCCTAATTCACTGAGGTCCTAAGTCTCTGTGCACAGTTCTGTGTTTGAGCAGAATCCCTGTTACATGGTGCCTCCAACGATTTTGGTCTTATTGTGAGACACTTGAGTAATGCTTATATCAGTCTACGAACCCCTCACTATCGTTTCCGGTTGACGGTAGTGGCAGATAAATAACCTACCTAAATTTACATAGGTTGATTCAAGCTTGATACTTCTCAAAAGTTTCCTCTTTGAATTACTACCCAGTTGTGCGTTATAGTATTGTATTATACTTATCTATTACTGTTTCGATATGGCTGCGGTTGATAGTTGTGTAGTTGTGCGTAATCATTTGCAGGAATACCTCGTTTCTCTAGAAGGACAGGCAGTGGTTTTTGTAGTCTCTGCTGACGTGGCATACCCATTTGAGTTGTATTACTCATGGGTCACATTTCCCGCGTTGGATGCTGTTTCTGGTGTTTTTCACACTTACACCCCCGCTGATGCTCCTGCAGTGTAGGCTCCATATCGGACGGTAGAAATTCCGATTTCTGTTTGGCAGCATGCCGTTTGGTTTAATGGTGCCCTCCCACATGTTTTTACAGCAGTCAGACAAGGACCTTTGTCCATTCCAGGTGCTACTTGGCCTGTGTTGGCTGCTTACACCTGCATCCTCAGGCGGGTGCTATGACAGCGCAGCAACTGCGACCCCTATATGCCTCTTCGGTAGCAGTTATTAGGGGTCTGGTTCACTACATTACTCGCAACCTCCTGGGTGGGACCCCGGATGGTGCAGCACATCCAGTTGGTGGTGCCGGACTCAAACTTAGCCCCGTCATGGTTAATGCGGTCATGGGCAAACATCCCCAGGATAAGGAAGAAATGCCTTTTTGGCTTGCCGAGAAATTTGACCAATTGAAAGCAGTGTTCCCAAATACTAGTCCTGGTGAGAAACACAGGATTCTCACGTGAGTTTGCAGAAATATTTAGTGCCGGACATATCTGAGTGTACAACTCGGGGGTGGCTTTTGCGGCAGTCTATACTAGGTGCTTTGGCACCCCGACAAAGACTATTTTGCCTACTGTGATCAAGCGTGTTCAGGATGAGCACGGACCATAGGCAGCTGTGGAGTTCGGAATGCAGCTTGTGGAAGCATTTGATATGGTGCGCGATCTCGTCCTTTCAAATGTCAAGGGAGATGCGGTAAGTTTCCAAGTCTCTAATGCTCTAAGCGAGGTACCCGACGCCGACAAACCCAGTCAGTTGCCGAAAATTATTACGGAGGTTTATAAGACTGTGGGCCGTAATAATTTAGGTGTAAAGCCTTTCGCGAAAAAAGAAAAGCTACAGCAGACTCAGCAAGGGTCATTTGATAAGGATGACCGCCCGAAGGTTTAGAAACAAAATTGGAGTAAGAACAAAAAAGCAGGGAAGCAGCAGCAGCAGAAACAGGGTTCCCGTCCCGCTTCGCCTACACCTGTCCCTGTTGAGCGTAAATATGATTTGCACGACCGCAGTACTATTAAGTCGCCTGATAGGTTTCAGGTTCCTGAACGGCATTCTCCTCGTTCTTTGAAGGAAATATCGGTAACAACCACCGGTAGAGGAGGTGGCGGCAGAGGTCAAGGTGCCCAACAGAGCCGTGAGCAGCCTCGTAAGGCTGACGGAAAAGGCAAGCAGGACGAGTCACCACGTCAAATACCCCAGTTCCAAAAGAACAGCAGGAAATGCCACAGATAGTGAGAACGCAGCTTCGGAATCTGACATGGGCTCTGAACCTGCTGGACAGCGCAGTGGAGATTACCATCATTCGAGAGGTGCTGCGTCCACTACTGAAGGTGACAGCGACTGACACCTTTGTTGTAGTTGAAACAGCAGACACTAGAGTGGCTCCCCTTGACAGACTTTATAAAATAGTCTTTGTGATTGAAGGTGACATATAACGTACCATAAAAGGTTTTTTTTGTGGAAAATCTAATGACTACTTATGACATTTTGTTGGCGGAGGTCGACTGGCCCCCACCTTTTGTCTTGGCCACTCCACAAGGGGAGGAGGTGATCCTCCCGGTTTTCGCGCAAACTGTGCTGAAGGAGCAGGCACTGCAATTTGCAGAAGATTGGGCTAAGGCGCTTGGGCCGGCGTTGTACCGTACTCACTGTGAATGGGACAAATTTTCCCCTCGACATGAGATCCCTTTTTCGGTCCATGCCACAGCCACATTCCCAATAACCCATACAGCGTGAGGCGAAAGCCTCTGTGGCCGAAAACCTTGAACAATTGGAATATCAAGGTGTAATTGAAATGTCTGTGTCTCCGATGAATAACCCACTTTTTACTGTGACCAACCCAGATTGCTCGTACCGTTTGGTGTTGGTATACCGCCACTTAAACTCAAATTGTCTTACGAGTGAGGTGCAGAATACTCGCAGCTCTCCTCTCATGGATAGTCTTGTCCGTAAAAGGTTCAAAACCATGCTTGACATTTCCAATGGATTATTTGCCCATAACTTGTCAACCCTTAGTAGTCAGTGGACGAGTTTTACCTGTTGTGGCAAACAACGCCAATTTCTTCGTTTGGCCATGGGCTACAAGAACAGTCCAGGCGTTTTTGCCGCCCGCATAGTCTCTCTGCTTGAGAGGCTCGACGCAGATGCCTGTTCGTATGTGGATGACATTTATCTCACAGACGACGAATTATGGCTGCATCTGTGCCTTGTTCACCGCATAATTTGCCCTTTTGCGGACTTTGGCTATAAATTCAACTTTGCGAAATCACATATTGCAGATATACACAGTGTTGTGCCTGGGCTACGAGATCAACAATGAAGGTAGAGGCTTGGCTCCTCACTTCTTGAAGAAATGGGCACTTTTTTGCGCTCCCACAACGCTGAAAAAGCTACAATCCTTACTGGGCTTTTTTAATTTCGGACAAACATACATTCCGGAATATGCCCAGGTATCAAGTCGCTCTATGCATTGAAACAACCTACTTTTTCCAAATCGTGCTGGCTGCCAGAACATACAGCCATCTTGCAATCTTTGCAGGCTTACCTACTTGAATCTAAGTTTTTGTCGACTCGTGATAATCATACCAACCTGGTAATAAGAATCGTACCAGGGGCGGTTAGTTTCACGTACCTCACTTTTATTGAGGGAGACACAGTCCCTATCGCTTACAAGTCACACCTGTACACTTTGGCCGAGTTGTGGTTTTCCACTGTGGAAAAAGTTTTGACAGCAGTGCAAATGGCGATTCTTAAGGAACGTGCACTGTCGCAGGAAAAACGCATTGTGGTTGTTACTCTGTATCCTGCCTTGGAGGCAGTGGCGAAGGCCAGTGTACCAAATTCCAAGGCTTTGCACCCTCGGTGGATACAATGGCCTACATCCTTGACATCCCCGGATGTAACGTTCATTTTCGATTCCTCTTTGCAGACTCAAGAGTTTTTGCAGTATGAGTTTGTTCATCCTGCTCCTCTGACTATGCGCCCACTTGAGGATTTCCATTGTATCATTTACACTGATGGAAGTGCCCAAGCGGCTACGGGTTCTAGACACTCGTATTCCGCGGCCTGTGCAATTGTGGTTGGTACGATGGTGGATGGTGAATTCAAGTCCGATGACGGGCCATAAATCCTGTTCCCAGGAAGACACTTTCATTTGCTTGTTAATAGCTGTCTTTCATGCCCGGTAAGGAATGGCACCGTCCCCCAGAGCAGAATCCTCAATCTTGAATAACAGAATCGCCTCATTAAGATGACTAGGCCATGGGTTCCCCGGTTCTTCGTGAATCAATTTCAAACAGTATTATTACGTATTATTGGGGGCCCTCTTACACCTAACAAAATATTTTAACAAGGATGCCTTACAGTCACTTGATTGAATTATTAACCCTAGCGCAAGTCTTAACCTGGAGTGTCGGGTGTGTCTTGGTTGATGGAATTTTATTTGTATGCTCTAATGTGACATAACTCTAAGGCATCATCCATCACACCAGGATAGGCAAGATGCCCATATTGCAATGCTGGGATTAAGGTTGCCTTTATTACTCTTAAAATGGGTAAAGCAGAAGCACTACTTAATGAGTGATTCAGTTGACCAATTCCATAAGTAATAGCAGCTGCTTTCTTATTAAGATCTTTTACTTGTGCCACTGCAAAACCATTTTCACTAAACCACATGCCCAGATATTTATAGTGCCTTGATGTAGTAATAGTCTGGCCTCCCAAATGCCAGGTTGCCAGCTTCTTCCTTCTGTAACTCCCGAATATCAGGACTTTAGTTTTGGACTGATTTACCAATAACTGGGGTGTCTTGTTATATCTACCCAAGGCATTAAAAGCCCTTTGCAAACCTGACTTGGTATGATCCATGACCACAATATAATCGGCGTACTGGAATATCTGTAATCATACTGAGCTTAGAGTAGGGGGGACCAAACTACAACCGTCCAGTGCTTTCCCTAAATCTGCTGTGTAGAGATTAAACAACATGGGTGCCAAAACACAACCCAGTTTTAGCCCTCGATTCGTTTTTACTTTCTGTGTTACTGTTGTTGCACTGATTTTCACCCGAACTCATGTCTCTGTATATAGTGATATGATGGCTCATATGATAGCAAGTTCGGTGGCATACCCCACCCCGCAAGCTTCCTCCGGACAATGGCCCTATCCACTCTGTCAAAAGCTGCGCTGTAATTTATAAAGCAGCACAGGAGAGGTGGTTTGTTGTTCCGAAAGGCATAATGCCTGAGGACAGAGAGAGCTTGAATATTGTCTACCATAGATGCTCTTGCCCTGAAACCTGTTTGAAAAAAATGGCACTATGCTCTCCTCTGCCACCCAGGATTCTTAGTATTCTAGTAAAATTCAGACATAGAATTTTGCTTCAATATCCAGTAAGGAAACCAATCTATAATTTGCGGCTTCGATCTTATCTCCGTTCTTAAATATAGGGCATAAAATTGAACCTCTCCAACTATCTGGTATGTCAGCGCTTAGAAAACAGTAATTATAAAGAGCTGAAAACACTATTGACCAACTTTTATGCTCCTCCTAAAACGGCTGGCTGGCAGCCTACTCGGGTCCAGGGCTCCACTCGCTTTCAGCTTTATTAATACCTTTGCCACCTTCTCACTTTATGTTAGATTACACATGGATCTCTTCATTGGGCTGGCCCAATCCTGTTTCTTAATCCTCTTGATATTGTCGACTTGATTCAGCTACCACCAACTTTTCTTTAAAAGATAAAGTTGGGGTGAAGGGCCCTCCAGCGTCTATTGAATTATCAATCTGTTTTACGTATAGCTCAACGATATGGCGCACCCAAGCTGTGTCTGAAACCAGATAATAGGTCTCTTTGTTATCCATATAGAAGGTAAACGCTCCACTAACAATGGAAGAGGCTTCAGATGTCTGCATCATAGGTTCTGCCAGATCCATTGGTCGGGGGCACCCTACCATGCTCCTGCCAGGTTGCTTTGATCTGTCAAAGAGTATTGAGCAAGAGAAAGTGGGGGAGAGGCTTGCCCAGAAACCCCCTCAGTAGTCATTTGAAAAGGCAGAGAACATAACAGGTGATTACAGGCCCCATAAAGGCATCCACACAAGATGTACAGACAGTCATAGCATAGTAAATGTGGAGGAGCACGCGTGGCGCGGAACCATCACCATGGGCGCTAAAACTCTATACACTAATGATGCATTCGATGCAGGCCACAGACTCCTCAATGTACTGTACTCAGGACAAAGGCGTAACCAACATTGACAGAAATGCCGGCTCCGGACAAATGTTGCACAAGGAGTCTGTCATCAGAAGGAAGCGGCCAAGAATAAATCAAGTCTGAAATTCATCACAAAAATCAGAATCCTTTCTTAAGCATTGCAGCCTTGAAGACAACATCTTCAATTATACCGTTGTTTTCTCACGTTGCTATGAAAATCAAACAACATAGTACTGCAGAGGTCTGAGAACACAGATCCTACTGTGGATTGTGGTAGTGCCCTCTACCACCTTAAGAGTTTTCAGTAACTCAGAACCCATCACCTCAAGCCCTTTTTGAGATTACCCTAGGCCATTGAACCTTTGTCAAACTTTGTCTGTGATGTGAGTCTGCTCAGGAGACTCTTCCAGCAGACACCTATTTGAGAATGCTGTGGTGTATCCAGCTTCAGCCTTTGGTGCTGTCTTCTCCTGCCTGGAGCTTTGTCTTTACTGCAAGACAGCCTCCTGCCAACTTACGCAGATCTGTAGAATTCATTTTGAACATCACTTGAGTCCACCTTACAATTGAGCGACTTGTGTTCGACACCTTCTTTCAAGTCTCAAGGTAACGTTCACCGCCATACCCGAATTCCCTCTTGAGGCGGCCGGGTTCCACTTGTGGCACAGTGCACCCATTGATTCGAGTAATGCTACAATGTAGGAGTGTCATCCCTATAGTAAGTGGGGCACGGTAGCCTTGGTCATTAGTAGTAAAGGTAGATATCTAAGAGAACTGGTGTCTGAGGAAATCCTGAAGCACTACACCAAGATTTGATGGAAGTTGGGAATAATGAAGATTATTTGAATCACTGTGACGTGGCAAAGTTAAATAATGTAAGCCAAGGATATAGAAATCTAAGGCAGCTCCCGCTCCCCAGGACTTGAAGTACAAATCCATGTTCCACCTCTTTTAAAGCTCTGTTTGGGTCCACGTATACAAGCAGGCACGTCATGTCTTCCTCAGTTCCTTCCACAGCGTCATCCAGACTTAAAGGAGGATTGATTCAATTGCATGTCTTAGTGAAAAGCAACCTGGAGTGGGTCAAAAAGGCTGTAGTGGTGAAGAAAATCAATCTATTGGGAAATAAGGGTTTACTTGAAGATCCAAGATGCTGCGGGGAGTCAACCAATGAGCATGTTGATGTTGAAAGTTGGCTTGAACTTAGCTCTCTTGAGCGGCTGTTCCATCATGGCTTGTTTGCGGGTTACTTGGACTATCCTTTAAATTGTTAATGTAATGTTGTCGGAGGATAAATCAGTGCTTGAGGGATCTGTGGGAATTGCTGAAACAGCAGTTGTTTTTTTCGATTGCTCATGCTATGTAGGGGATCAACTCTGAACATTGAAGGATTTAGACCACCCAAAAGCACTCTCTGCACAAGAGATTCGCGAGAAAGCTGGAAAGCTTACTGTATCTTTTGGTTCAGCAAAAATGTGATAAAGTAGGTCTCCATACTGCCAACGTTAAGCTTTCTTATAGCTAGTGAAATTCTGAAGATAGGGCAGATTTTTTTTTCTTCTATCTTTTGAACAAGTAAGATACACAAATGCCACTTCCCTTGGCCCAGCAGTCAATGAGCATGCATGCAATAGCAGGGTTATATCCAGTCGGCATAAAAAAGCTGGTCGTATACCAGAATAGCCAGGACAAACATTTCATGAGGCCAACATTTCAAGACCTAAAAATGGAGGACCAAAATGGTATGAAGGTAATTACTTATAAGGAAGTACAGATTTGCTATTCATAATTCCAACTATACGTACCTCAAATATATTTATAATGCTATGGGACATTAGTAAGTGTATGTTTATGTTAAGTATAGTAAACGTCCACTCACTTATATATATTTACCTTCACAATATTTTAGTTCTGAGTATTTAGACCTCATTATTTTGGCCCAACAATATTTTGTAGTCAATATTCGGGTAGAATACCATAACAATCAATGCCACCTAAACACAATAGACTATTTCCATGTCATTTAAATAAAAAATCGTGACATCATGCAAGGTATATCTTACTTCTAACGCATAACACAGAACAATAGCTGGCTCCCTTTGCCTCTACCGTCAAGGTAAACGACCACAAGCATCTATACTGAACTGTTTGGAACAGGAAGGCACATATGAACATGGCACAACATCAAGTCTGTAAGACAACACAATCGTCAACTTACATAAAAGAATCCCTCACATTCCACCCAACAAATAATTGACGCCAAGACAGACCAGAAGGAGGAATATCTTAGCCAGTGCTTAATTTGAGCCCGTGGTTGCCAGTGAAGGCCACCAGCACCAATTGTTGGGGACAGGCACTTATTCTCCCTCATCTGACATTTCCCGAGAGCAAGAGAGGGAAAAACAAACAAAGGGGGAAGAAGGAAAAAGAAAGAGACGGAAAACCATTTTAAAGTGAGAAAGCAGGAGATAAAGGGGTAGACAGTGCCAGGTAGTAAATTAAATAGGCACGAGGTGGATTCCAGACTACGCAGGCTTGGTACCGGGCACACCAGTGCCAGCCGAAGGCTTCTGAGTGGAGCTTGGACACCAGCGCTCATTCTTTAACAAATTAAGCACTGACAAGGGATCTTTTTCTCAAACAAGAAACAGCCCAAAGGACAAGAAAGACAACAACAAAGTGACGTACAAACGTAGAGCTTGATCCTGGCAAAATAATTGGTTGTGTGCCCAATGTGCCATTTAGTTATGTTGGTTATGGCTAACACTTAAGGCTGCTGGCACTAAGAAGCTGCAGTTTGAAGAATAGCCCACAGCCATTTCAAAGGCCCCTAAGAGGTTGGGGAATTGAAAACCATCTTCAAGCAAGGGCAGAGGAATCCATCTGCATACATTTAACATGGCTTACATTCACTCAACATCCTGTGATTCTGGGCAAATCCCTTAATCTCCCTGTGCCTAATAAAATGAATGTGTCCGTCTGTAATGCAACTGGTGTTCATGTAAAACACTGATACCTTCAAGTCAAGTCAAGTCAAAGAATTTATATAGCGCACTACATACCCAGAGGGTCTCAAGGCGCTTAAGGAGGGGTGGGGAGTTACTTGTCAAATATCCACGTTTTAAGTTGCTTTCTGAATGCTAGGTGGTTCTGGGTAAGGCGAAGGTAAGTGGGAAGTGAGTTCCAGGTTTTAGCTGCCAGGTAGGAGAAGGATCTACCTCCCATGGTGGTCTTGTTGATGCGAGGTACAGTGGCAAGGGCTTGGTTGGAAGATCGAAGCTGGCGGGAGGGGGTGTAGAAGGACAGTCGTGTGTTGAGGCATTCTGGTCCGATTTCGTAGAGTGCTTTGTGTGCGTGGGTTAGGAGCCGGAAAGTGATCCTCTTATTGACGGGAAGCCAGTGGAGGTTTTTCAGGTGATCAGAGATATGTTCTTTACGCGGGATGTCTAATATGAGCCTGGCTTAGGCGTTTTGGATTCGTTGGAGTTTTTTCTGGAGTTTAGCGGTAGTCCCGGCGTAGAGGGTGTTTCCATAGTCCAGTCGGCTCGTGACCAGAGCGTGGGTGACCGTTTTCCTAGTTTCGGTGGGAATCCAACTAAATGTTTTTTTGAGCATGCGAAGAATGCTGAAGCAGGATGAGGAGACGGCGTTGACTTGTCTGTTCATTGAAAGTGAGGAATCCAGGATGACACCCAGGTTCCGTGCGTGGTCTGTCGGGATGGGTGCTTTTCCAAGGGCTTCTGGCCACCAAGAGTCGTCCCATGCGGAGGGGGAGGTACCTAAGATGAGGACTTCTGTTTTATCAGAGTTCAGTTTCAGACGGCTGTGTTTCATCCATTCGGCTACTTCTTTCATTCCTTCGTGTAGGTTAGTTTTGGCAGTGCTAGGGTCATTGGTGAGTGATAGGATCAGTTGAGTGTCATCCGCGTAGGAGATGATGTTGAGGTTGTGTTGGCGGGCGATGGCCGCGAGGGGGCTCATGTATACGTTGAAAAGGGTGGGGCTGAGTGAAGATCCTTGAGGTACGCCGCAGATGACTTCAGTGGCCTCTGACTTGAATGGTGGGAGGCGGACTTTCTGGGTTCTTCCGGTGAGGAACGAGGTGATCCATTCCAGTGCTTTTCCTTGGATTCCGATGTTTCTGAGGCGCTGAAGAAGGGTGGTATGGCAGACTGTGTCAAAGGCTGCGGAGAGGTCGAGGAGGATGAGGGCGACTGTGTCTCCATTGTCCAGTAGAGTTCGAATGTCGTCTGTTGCTGCGATGAGGGCGGTCTCAGTGCTGTGTTTTGCTCGGAAGCCGGACTGTGAGGAGTCGAGGGATTTGTTGGCTTCGAGGAAGGCGGCGAGCTGGTTGTTGACAGCTTTCTCGATGACTTTGGCCGGGAATGGAAGGACCGAGATGGGGCGGTAATTTTTGAGTTCGGTGGGGTCCGCTGTGGGTTTTTTCAGAAGGGCGCAGAGTTCAGCGTGTTTCCAGCTTTCCGGGAAGGTGGCGGATTTGAAGGAGCAGTTGATGACGTCTCGGAGGTGCAGTGCTATGATGGAGTCTGCTTTGTTGAAGATGTGGTGAGGGCATGGGTCTGTGGGGGATCCTGAGTGGATGGAGTTCATCAGGCGGATGGTGTCCTCAGTGGAGATTGTGTTCCAGTCATTAAGGATGTTTGAGGAGGGTGAAGGTCCAGTAGATGGTTGGGTGGGTTGGTCTCCGGGTTGGTTGTCGAAGCTGTTGTGGATGTCTGCAATTTTGTTGTGGAAGAATGAGGCTAGGGAGTCGCAGAGGGCTTGAGAGGGGGTGATGTCGTTAGAGTTGGCCGAGGGATTGGTAAATTCCTTGACGATGTTGAAAAGTTCCTTGCTGTTGTGGGCGTTGTTATCTAGTCGTTCCTTGAAGGCGGTTTTCTTGGCCTTTCGGATCAGTTGATGGTGTATGCAGGTGGCGTTTTTGAAGGCGTCCTTGGTGCTGGTGGTTGGGTCTTTTTTCAAGGCCTTCTCAAGGGAGCGGCAGAGTTTCTTGGATTTCTTAAGGTCATCGTTGAACCATGAGGCCTTCTTGCTGCCAAGTTTGCTTTGTCGTTTTTTCAGTGGTGCTAGGATGTCGGCGCTGTTGGATAGCCATAGGGTGAGGTTGGTGGCAGCTTGGTCGGGGTTTGAGGAGTGGGCTGGGGGGTTTAGAAGAAGCGATGAGGAGATCTGGTCGATGGTGATTTTGTTCCAGTTTCTTTGCAGAGTTGGTTGGGGGTGGTTGTTGGGTTTGGGCTTGTTGTAGGTAAAGTGAACGCAGCTGCGGTCAGTCCGAAGGAGATTCGTGGTGTGGCTGAAGGAGACATGATTGCTGGAGGTGAAGAGAGGGTCGAGGGTGTGACCTGCGATGTGGGTGGGGGAAGTGACCAGTTGTTTAAGTCCGAGGTTGGCGAGGTTGTCCAGCAGGGTGGTGGAGTTGCGGTCGTTGTTCTTTTCAAGGTGAAAGTTGAGGTCTCCTAAAAGGATGTAATCTTTGGAGGGGAGCGCGTGTGGAGTGATGAAGTCCGTGATGTCCTCACTAAATTGTGCGCGGGGTCCTGGAGGCCTGTAGAGGAGGGTGCCTCTTAGTGTGGTCTTGGGGTCGATGTGGATCTGGAAGTGAAGGTGTTCAGAGTTGGCGAGGTTGACGTCAGAGCTGGTAGAGATTTGGATGGATTTCTTATGGACGATAGCGATTCCTCCTCCTGTGTGGCCGGTACGGTCCTTACGTATGATCTTATAATCTTCTGGGATGGCAATGGTGATGTCTGGGGCGGGGGAGGCGTTCATCCATGTTTCAGTAAGGAAGGCGACGTCCGGAGAGATGGTGTGTAGTAGATTCCATAGGTCAATGGCGTGCCTCATGTACATGTGGGCACAAGACCAGCAATGCTCGGAGAAGGATGCATGTCTAAATAGCAGATGACGGGGCATAATTCCAGCAGTTCCGCCCAGCTTGACTCAAAACCAACATTTACATGTTGCTACCAGGAATAGTCATAAAGCCATTTTTAATGTACGTTATTTATTCCTCGTAAAATTGTTTTGGAAACTCTTTGAAGCAATCCTCCAAATGGTGCTCCTGAAAACACCAAAATATTTAGCCTGAGCACAGCTCCTGAAAATACCGCGCCCCATTCAGAGCTCGGCTCCAGTGTACAAGAGAGTGTGGAGTGTGTGATGAACACTTCCATCTCCATGACCTTGCATGAAAGCATAATGTGCGACTACAAGCCTGCAAGTCTTTGTTTCACACATCAGACCCGGTCTCATCCCCACTGCAGGGTAAGATTCTGGGCATGGAGCGGATGCCACTGAAAGGTGTCAGGTGGTGGAGGCATATTTTAAGTGTGAGGTGGCATGGCGGTGGTAGGGTGAGAGGCATCACGGATAGTAGTTTGGCTTTCTGGGAGAGTTGGGAGAGCTTGAGATATGACTTGAGAATGACTGATGCACATCATCCAGCCAGTAGCGGCTACCATGTATGGTGGGTGGGCATGCGGGTGTAAAATAAATAAATAAATAAATACGTTTAAACTTCCTC
The DNA here is from genome assembly GCF_964263255.1 of Lissotriton vulgaris. Classification (NCBI taxonomy): domain Eukaryota; kingdom Metazoa; phylum Chordata; class Amphibia; order Caudata; family Salamandridae; genus Lissotriton; species Lissotriton vulgaris. The sequence continues at coordinate 417,895,073 of NC_141698.1, forward strand.
CACGATGCCACGTCCTTCTTCCATCTTCTGGCAGACTCCAACCCGGGACCCAGCAAACTCCCCTAACCAATCTTGGCGCTGCTCTCACCAGCATGAGAGCAGCGCCAGGATTGGAGGTAGTGACCTCACTCAGCACTCCTAAGAGCACTGGAGGCCTGCACTTTCTCTCACCGAGCTCTCTAAGACAGCCAGGTTAGTCAACTTTAAAATATGCATGCCTGACTGGCCATCGCAAGGCAGCCGGCCAAAGGGACACGCACATTCTAAAGTGCACAGCTCTCTGCTGCTGCCTCTCAGCAGCACTGGCCTCGCCCTATCCCGACACTTTGTCCGGGATGGGTTGCTGAAAAATAAAATGGTAATAAATAAATTAAAAAAATCAGCTCTGGCCTTGGGCTTTTCTTCGTGGGGCGATGTTCCTCCGCTCGAACGGAGGAGCCGCCCCCCTGCATCCACCTCACCTATACCAAATCTGTGCTTCATCAGGCCTGGGAAGCTCTTTAGCATTAGGTTGGCAAACACCAGTAGCAGCCTATGCTTTGCTGTGTTTCTGTGATGAAAACAAACCATCATTCTTGGTTGGAGATAAAGTCACTGTTGTGTGTTTATTTCTGAATGTTGAGTTGGTATTGAGAAGGGTACATGTCAGGACTTCTGTCTCACTATGGGGAGCGATCAGGCTGAGGAGAATTGCTGTTCTCTCCTTGCCCTCTGCTCCCACCCTGTACTAGCCTAACCATTGACTCAGATATTTCTCCCAGTCCCAGGTCCAGCTCTTTTCATCATCTTTTTCTCCTATCTTTTCTGGCTCTTCCCGCTCAATAAGGGACCCATTCTGTGTTGGATGTCTAGTATCCCCCCTCCACCTTTGGGGTTGCTATTACCAGGGGATTGGGTAGCTCCAGAGTTACGGTGGAGGGCATTTTTCAGATTAAAAGTGGGACAACGCAGGTTTCTTCAGAAATGGGGAGTTACCCAGGAAATTTGGGAATGACACGTCCAAGTACCCGGGTTATTCTTCATCCCTCTCCAGTGTCTTTACAGCTAACGCTTCCCTGCATTCTCCCACCCACTCCCCCTCTCTTTATTTCTATTTCCTACTCTGTCCAAACAAGAAATATCTACAGCATCTAGAGAGTTTCCAACAGAGTTATGCAATGCTTAATTTGTGGCAGTAGTTGCAGGTAGTTGCTACCAGCACTCATTTTGGTGACCAAACTGGAGAAAGAAGGATAAAGAAAAATAAGGAAGAAGAAAGTCCCAGGGAGGAAGCAGAGATGAAAAAGAACATGCAAGAGAGAGATAATGGATAATGGACGTTTAGGGTGGTGGAAGAAAGAGACACGAGGAATCGAGGCTTTTCAGCCTTGGTGTGTAATCTCTGAATTCAGCACCTAAGAAAAACATTGATTCCCTGCCCTTACTCAAAAAATAAGCATTTCAGCAATCACTGTCTAAACTCTTAAATCGATTATAAAAGCATCAGCCCAACTCAAAGGTTGCACTCTGCCAGACATGCTGGTTAGGGAGAGGGCTGAGGTGGTAGGGAGTACAGAAATAAATAAACACAATTGGACTTCACTGAAAATACTTGGGGCTCCACAATAAATTGGTCACAAATGTAGTTTGCACCATTTCAACCTCTACTGTCTACTAGGATTTGAGTGCAAATGGTGCTATCTCTGGTTCTAGCCCTGGTTTCACATAGAAATAAGATGTGGAAACACTATTTTACGATTGAGAGTTTTCTGCTCGAGCAAATACAACATGGGTCTGAATAAATGTAGTAAATTGTTAAACATAGTTACTAAAGGTTGTAAGCGCTCAACTGGAGCAAGTCTTGTCTCTACCCTTTGCAATCTATCCCCAGAGTGACTGTCTGATGACAAATGCCACTCCTGTGAAATGGGAGGCTGAAACTTTCCAGTATCTGGGTGTACAGATAAATGATAGGGCCCATCTGTTCAGTGAGTGTGAGTGCTTTCTAAATGTTTCTGAGTGTTACAGATATATATTAGGATAATATAAAACGTAAATAATTATAGCTTGTGTACTACTAAAAAGTAATACTATTTGGTAACACGTTTTATGTGAGTGGCTGTATGACTGTGTGTATCCGTGTGTGAGTAGGTGTATGAGTGGCTCTATGGGTGTGTGAGTGGTTGTATGAGTGAGTGAGTCACTGTATTGGTGAGTGAGTGACTGTATGTGTGACTATGTGAGTGAGTGAGTGGGTGTGTCAGTGGGACATGGGTGAGTAAGTGGGTATGTGAGAGGCTGTATAGGTGAGTGATGGGGTGTGTGAGTGGTTGTATGGGTGAGTGAGTGGGTGCATAGGTGGTGTATGAATGGGTGCATGTGTGTGTGAGTGGCTGTATGGGTGAGTGAGTGAATGTGAGAGTGGTTGTATGGGTGCATGAGTGGGTGAGACTGTATGTCTGTACAGCTGGATGTGTGAGCAAGGAAGTAGCCAGAAAACTAAAATACCCCCACTTCAAATCAATACTCTTATGTTCCCAAGCAAACGAAGCAAGTGAATACAACCCCTTCCCATGCCCACAAGAACTCTCTTGTCTTTTCCATCCACGGTTCTATCCATTCATCCTCCCATCCACCTAATATCCACAATTTCACCTTCACATTCTGTCTTCCATTCATCCTTCATCTATCATTCAGTCTTTAACCATTCCGTCCAGCAACCCATCCTTATACAAACCTATCTATCCATCTACAGACCTATCCATCAAACCTATCTATCTATATATCCATCTACCCTTTCACTCACTCATCTCTCCAGCCACCCATTCACTTACCCATCCACCCTTTCAGTCATGAGTGGCCCCCTCCCATTTAAAAAAAAACCCTTTCGGTTCCGGGGAGGTGGTGGTCCCCGGGGTTAGGGGGCTCCTTGAGGCCCCCCAACCTTACATCAAATATCCTCAGTAAGTGGTGGTCCCCAGGGCACAGGGGTGTCTGCAAGGCCACCCTTAAATTGTTTTCTTTTAGTGACAGGTAGGTGGCTGTGCCCAGGGCTGTGGGGGAGGCTGTAGGCCCCCACATTCATTTAAACAATAGACCCAAGGAGGAGGGTCGGGCACGGGGAGTCCATAACACCCTCCCCCCATTGGTTTTAAATAATGCCTGCATGCACACATGACTTGGCCCACTCCATGGGCTTAATAATAGATAGCCTGTGTTCTCTTTCTTTGTATTTCCCCTTCTCTTATTTTTTTTGTTTTTTTTTAGGAACTCGGCTCAAGCCGAGTCCCAAGATGGATGCTAACACTTCCTGGTTTGAAGTGTTGGCAGCAAATCAGATCTCAGCATGAGGTTGGGAGGTGTCGCAGAGCCTTTGTATTCCTATATATACAAATTTGGATTTCAGTTTATATCTCTAAAACTACTAATCGTAGTTAGACCAAATCACATAAAGGCAGTTCCCTTGATCAACATCTACCTTCCTGCTACATTTGGTGTAATTCTGTTTAGCAGTTCGGGCTACAGCCGTGTCTAGAGTTTCTATGGGAATTAACATAGGGAATGCATATTTTGGGACCCCGCTTTTTTTTGGCCCCCGCTTAACGGATCACCACAAAACTTTCAAGACAGCAAGCGGAGAGAGTGTCACACTAGTTTTGAGAATTTCACAAGGGTTTGTCAAGTGATGCCAATGTTATTGGCAAATGAAAAAACGCCCTTTCTATGGAAACTACATACTAAGGTTTAAATACCTAACTAAAACTATCATTTTAACCTTTGTTTTATCAGTGAATTTCTATTTTCTTTAGCATAATATGTACATTGCCATTCGTGGTGCCAGGCTGTGGGCACCAGGCCCTATACCAAATCCACATGAGCACCCAACACCCTTCCAGGCCCTGCCACTAACCTCTTCCCTGCACACGGCTGGCTATATCATGTAACAATATAAAATGTGTCACTTTAAGTGCGTGATACCTACTGGCTTAGCCAAAGGTTTAAAAAGCTAATAATTGTAGCAGGGCCTATTGGCTTCATGAAGGGGTCAGCACATTTACAAATATAAAGCCAGCCTATTGGCTTGGTCAAAAGTCATTAAAACCATAATCCAATGTATATTTCATCAATTCATGCATTGTAATGCTTAATAGTGATTGCGATAAAATGTTTTCAACAAAGCCCTTTTAAAAGAACCTTACATGTGTTTAAGTTGTATTTAACTTTTTTCATGCCACAATGTGCAGTCATAAAACCAATTACTAGAGGTGTCTGCATTCCGGCTGAAGAGCAAACATCTCCACCTCTAAGTGCTTTAAAAAATATGGTAAGCTCTACTAGGTTCATGGATTCAAAGACACTGGAGACTTAAGGTTTTTTAATGTTGTTGTGGGGCTGTTGCACTCCCTGCATCCCTGCCACAACATTACAAAATGTTTGCCCGTGCCTCTGCCCCTTATAGGGCACTACCAGCATGAAAATAAATAATTGAAAAAATGCCCTAGGGAATTATGGAGCACTCCTCGCCAGGGCAGTTAAAAATAAATATTTTGGGTGACTCAGTGGACCCCAGTCGACACCGAGAACACCAACATATTTTCATTTCATGGAGTGCTGGAGGGGGAGCCCTAGGGCCCCACAGCCTCTGCAAGGAGCTGGCCATGTTTTATATTATTGATGGGTGTCCAGTGGCATCCACAAGCCACCTTTCCTTTGGGGCGGGAGGAGCCCCAGGACACCTGGAGTGACTTTGGTTTTGCACGGCCTCAACCCCCCCTTGCTTTACATTAATAGCAGTACAAGGTTGGGAGCCTCACAAAGGGCCAGGAGGGGTGCACACCTTACTCCCCTTGGATTAACAATATAACACCCCTCCCCCTGGGTCCTGTCCTGTCCTGAAGTTTGTTTGTAATAGTTGTGAGCCCACCATGTCTTTTTATTGGATATGTGGATCCTCCACAGATCCACAGCATCAATAATATTTTATTATACATTTTTTACCCCAGAGTGGTCTCTCTGATCCCGCCCCCTCCCCCGCCCACAACAAGTTCAAGGATTTTTTGCACATATTTCCAGCACAGGAGACTCAGTCCCTGGTCCTAAAATAGCTGCCGCTACATCAATGTTGATGTGGTGGCAAGCAATAAGATCTTATCTCAAGATCTGGTTGCTCTGCAGAACCTCCGCAGCGTGAAGTAGCTGTATTTTTTTTTAGCCTTCATTTTTTAACAACCACTATTGGATTTACACCAATTTTCAAAAGGTTGCTTTCTGGACCAAGATCTAGCTTCCTGCTAAATGTGGTGTAATTCCATTCAGCCGTTTTGGCTGTAGCTGTGTCTAATTTTCTTATGGAAAACAAATGAGGAAAATGCATTCTGGGACCTCGCTTTCTCTTGACCCTGGCTTGATGTATCACCCCAAATTTTTCCAGGAAGGAGATGAGGAGGGTAACACTTTTTTGGAAAAGTTTCTTGAAGATTCTTCAAAAGACACAAAACTTATAAGCAAACCAAAAAATGCTTCTTCTATGGAAACTTGTTCCTAACACTTTTTTCCTCCACCAAAGTTGCAGTTGACTGTGTTCTCCAGACCATCAATGGTGCTCAGCACACAAAGCGCCCTCTTGCACATAACAACATTAGCGGTCTCTTTCCTCATTAAGAACAAGACCGGTAACCCAGTTGCTGCTTCCAAAGTTATTCCAATTGGACCATATCTCAACGTGTTTCAGTAGCACACCGCAACCTTGATCATTATATGAACACTTTGTTGATACTTTCATTAAGTACTTCCCACTTGTAGGTAACATAAATGAAGGACAAAAGCACAGTGAAAAAATAGCCACCATCTTTTAACATGTTACATATGCCGATATATGTGATACAGACAGTTAATATAATAAAAAAACAAATATTGTCAATACAAAACTCATGTATATTTCATATTTGCGAGTCAATATTACATTAATCAATTCTTTCCAATTTAATTTTCTGTCAAAATATACAGTTTAAAATTCACCATCATCTCATTTGCATTGCATATCAATCTAAGAATTCATCAGATCAATTACTGGTGCGTACAAGTGTTCATAAACTAATAAATGTAAATAGTGTGCAGCGATGCTACTCCATCAAATTACCACAGTAACACAACCAGACATTGTTTCAAATACAGATCCTGATGTATCATACCATAAACGAAATTCAAAAGGAAAAGCTTTGACTCAAACCAAATCCTCATACCTCTCGTCACCATCCACATCCTTTGAAATAAACTCCAGTTCATACTCACATATTTCATTAGATGGCTGTAAATGCCTGCTTGATCTGATACAAGAATAAATCAATAATTTAGTAGCAGCAACTGGGACAGAAATGGGGCAGCTGATATATATATATACATATAAGTGTTTACAAAACCCATGTGCTTCTAATACACCACAGGTGTGTAGAGGTATTGAACGCATTATAAATCTTTGTATTGAATAGTAACCCTGTGTGCAGGTGACAGTTGACTTGTGTTCATTATTTTCCACACAAGTTTTTTGGGGACTGCATAAAAGGTTTCCAGCAGGGCAAGCATTCGATGTACAAGATACTAAGGGCATCATTAGGATGGTGGGCAGACTTTGTCCGCCCGCCATCCTCACGGTAAAAGGGACCGCCCGCCATATGTGCGGGGGTCCCGTGAGTGACATTAGGATGCGCCTGCCACACTGGCGGGTGCATACTGCATCTTTAACATTGCGGCAGGCGGTGTTTCAACACCGCCTGCTGCAATGCAAAAATGCATGTTGTGCATGTGCATTCACAACGTGGCAGCCACCGCGCGGCGCCTGCCATGTTGTGCATGCACATAGGGGGTACCATAGGTACCCCCCATGTGCCCCCACAATCCCCCAACATCCTGGGGGGCGGCAACAGGCCCCCAGACTAAAAAACCGCATGCCTTTCCTTGGCGCTCCCTCCCGCCTGTATCCTGATATGGATGGCGGTGTCTAGCAGACACAGCCACCACATGAAACCCTTTTCCGCCCGGTTGACTTGTCGACCGGGTGGAAAAGCGGCTAAAGGTCTTCCCGTCCGCTGCGGTCCCCCCGCCATACTAAAATGGCAGGGGAAATTGGTGGCGGGCGGGCTAGGATGTAGGGCGGATCGCCATCGCAATGCGTGCAGTGGTGATCCGCCCTACATCCTAATGGGCCCCCAGGTATTTAAAGTAGCCTTGAGTTCATAGACAAAATCGTCTTAGCATGACAATTTCTACATAACATAGAAGACTGTTTGCACCAGGTATTAACCTATGCACATGTGCTTGTTGTGCTTCAGAAAATTGGCTATCTGTGAAGTTTTCACCACACTGTGAAGGCGGCAGGTAGTATGATCTTTAGCACCTTCAAATGTTGGTTATTTTAAGTGAATAGTAGCTCTTTGGATACATTTTGCAAAGAGTATACACTGTGCTTGGTTAAACTTTGTAATACTCTGTGGTGTATTTTTCATGAGAGTTCCACTGTTTGCAAACAGTGTGGTACAGAGTAAGCTCTCTCCATAGAGTATACACTGTTAACAGTACCCAATTGTCTACTCATAGCCACTTAATTTCTCCATGTAGGTTCGGCGACTGTCAGGGGTTTGATAGTGGCAAAGCGTGTCCGTAGTAGGGAATTAGTTATGTACCAGGGCTTGAGTGTTTGGAAGAACTTTGGCTTCCCTGAACAGTTTGATACAGATTGAACACTGTGTGCAGGTTAGGCCATCCTTTCATCTGTGGTTCATAGTCAACATGAACGTGAAGTGTATGGCATTGGGTCAATTTTACAACAAACACAAGCTTGCTTTTCCCATGGGGGTTGTATATATGCAGGCCTGGTGCCCAACCCCCAACAAACAGCCAACTCCATGCTGTGCCTGGCCTTGAGCAGTGGGGGGATTTCCAACCTCGTCAAAGGGAGCCAATCTCACACTGCACACAACCTTCTACGGTGCGCGGCCAGGGGATTGCCATAGGGCCGTACATATAAGTTAAAAGTGGAGGGGTGACACGCACGCTCCCCCAGTGAAGTTCATATAAGTTTAAAGAGGAGGGGGGCATGAGCCGCCCTCCCCAAGCTTGTAAAGCCCTGGGGCCTCCATCCCCATGTCCATTTATAAAAATAAAGGGGAGGGGGGCTGCACAGCCTCCCCTTCTCGACCCATTACTGGTCCTGGCCCCCTTCTTCAGGGACCACTTACTTAAATAAAGTGGAAGGGTGCATGCAGCCCCCTCCGAGAGCCTTTTTAGGGCCTGGGACCCCCCCCCCCCGGTTCATACATATATCTAAGCTGTTGGATATCTATATATCGAGCCGTTATCGGCCACAGGGACCTGAAAATAATTGTATATCTGGACACTTGGGTCCACGAGAGGCTGACAAGAGTCTCACGGAAGCGTCTATGTAAAATTAAAGCACTCTGATTGGCCCAGGGAGCTTTTTTCCTTTGGGCCATTTTGCTCCAGTGGGAGTCATTCTTCAGTGGGAGCGAGCACTCTGGCTGCCAGCAACATGAGTAAAATATTGCTAGCAGCCATTAAAGGACTCGGGGACATATGCCCCTGTCCTAAAGTTTAAAAAGAAGTGATATAGGGGGTAGGGTAGAGATACCCCGCCCAAATAGGCTCCATGGGGTGACCTAGAGGGACCTCCGGGCCAAAATACAGAAAAATCTGTATTTTTTATGCAATCCCACAAAATTCTGTGGGGTCAGAAAAAAATGGAGGCCAAATGATGTCATTTGAGATTTCATCAGTGATGTCATAGATTGCGTCATGGACCATGAGTGGTATGCAGTGCATGATGGGCCAGAAGTTATAGTTAGCTCTCCTAACTATAACTGGTGAATTTTTGTATTTCTTTTTGTTAAAAACGTTAATGATGTCATTGACAAACTCACCTAACTATAACGTTACTTTAACCTTTAGATTTTTCAGTGGAAAAAAAATACTGTTGTTAGTACCTAGTTTCAATAGACAATGCATTTTTTGTTTTGCTAATAACTTTGGCGCCGTTTGCCGAATCTTCAAAACATTTGTTAAACTAGTACTCTACTCACTTCAGCTGTTTTGAAACTTTTGGGCTGATCCATCAAGTCAGGGCAGAGAAAAGGGGGGGGGCATAACACGTTTTCCCTATGCAATTTCCCAGTTGAACACAACTACAGCCCAAACCTTCAATGGAATTACATGAAATTTGGGAGAAAGCTAGCTCTTAGCCCAGAAAGATTTGGTGTAAATCCACTCAGTAGTCTTGGAGTTAATAAAGAAAATTGCATATCTAGAGACTTGAATCCTCCGCGGATCTGACAGATCTCATGCTGGGATGTGATTGGGTGCCAACAATGCAAACAGGAAGTGTTGGCAGCCATCTTGGGACTCGGACTCAGCTGAATCCCAGAACAAAACGGGAAAAAAACTTAAATTGGGCAGAGTAGGAATACCCTGACTCTCTAGGCCTGATGGTGGGGTCCCAGAGGCACCCCGCTGGGGGCTAAAACTTTTTTGGTGTTCTAAATTTTTGCCATGAATTCATGCAGATCTGTGAATACACTGCATTTTTTTTAAAAACAAGCACGGTCTCCAGCACTTGTTCTTTAATTTACCCCATGGGGTCAGGTTCCGGGGACGGGATGTGGATTCTATATTATAATGGCGGTGTGTATGGCCCTCCTACCCAGGCATATTTTGACCCCGGGACCACCACCTTGGCAGGGCCAAATCAATTTGTACATTTGTTTCAAGAACGGGGAGGGGGGCACGTGGCCCTCTTCCCAGGCTTTTTTCGCCGCTGGGGGTCCGCCACCCCCCCAGGGCGCGTCCATGCACTTTCGAAAGGAAGTGGGCCTGGAGCCATTAATGGCACTGAGGACCACCATCCCCAGGGCCATCTCCAGCTATGTCCCATAGTGTCCACTCTTGGGACATAGCAGGGAAACCTCAGTTTGCTCACGCTTGGTGGGTGCTATTTGAAAGCTCCCGCCAAGTGAGAGCAAACACTAAGTGGGCTCACAGCAGGCAGTAGCATATAAAATGTTCCCGCCCACTGGCAGCTGACTTTTCATCTGTTCCCTGGCCTGCTGTGAAGTGGGCAGGGAAACAGATCAAAAACTTGCTCCTGCCCGCAGTGAGCAGCATTTTAAGCTGCTCATTGCAGGCGGAAGCAATGCCGGTTTCCGCAGGAGATATAGAGTTGGCTGGGGCTGCGGGAGCAGGGGATGGGGGTCCTAGGGTCAATATTGGCCACCTTCCCCTTTAGTGTCTCGACAGGCCTTAGGGGGTGGGGTTGTCAAAGCCAATATTGGCCCGGAGTGTGGGGCTGCATGCCCCCTACCCCTTAATAGCAAGACCAGGCCCTGGGAGATGGGGTCCCCTGGGCCAATATTGGCCAGGAGAGTGGGGTTAAATACTGCCCTCCCCATTTACATATTGGTCAGGCCGTGGGGGATGGAGTCCCTGAGACCAATATGGCCCTGAGGAGGGGGGCTGCACGATAGATAGATAGATAGATAAATAGATAGAGTGAGGGAGATAGATAGATAGATAGATAGATAGATAGATAGATAGATAGATAGATAGATAGATAGACAGACAGACAGACAGACAGACAGACAGACAGACAGACAGACAGACAGACAGACAGACAGACAGACAGATAGATAGATAGATAGATAGATAGATAGATAGATAGATAGATAGATAGATAGATAGATAGATAGATAGATAGATAGATAGATAGATAGATAGATTTAAATTAATATCTGAATTGAATTTACTGAACTACATCTTGGCATACTCACTCTTCGTCTTACCACTGCAGGAATTTCTTTCTTGCTAACAGCATTATTTCTGCCTGTGTGCCAGATTAACCCCAAAGTGATGGCCCCGCTGCGGGAGTGCTGCCATCGAGCACATTATGCAGGATTACATGATATCAGTTTCAAATGCTTCCCCCTTGTGGGAGGTGACTGTGTTAATTAAGAGATCTTTGTTTCAAAATCCCTGATCTGCCAAGCAATTCTCCTTGCGAGGCTGAACGGAGCATTTCATCTCCCCCGTTGCTTTTTCATAATCATAAAAATTGCGTGAACAAGGCCAACTTCCTTTAAAATGGGGACTTGTTAATTTCTTCACCCTGCTCAACACATGTTTGGTATTAGCTTGGTTGACAATGTATATTAAATAAATCTTACCTTTTTTTTTTAGATCTGATACTAACAAGACCTTTTGATTTTACTAAAATTATATATATGATCTACTTAACTTTAGGAGCTTTCAGCCAGCCCTCTTCATTCATTATCTGGCTTTTGCATTATTCACATTTCTGTTTCACTCACTACAGCATGGAGCAGAAGGTCAACCCACTTCAGCCAATGGCTAGCATCTTCGAGGGTGATGTCATTCTGCTCTTTCACAACAGCACATCGCCATACAAAATAGTTCCCTTCAGTGCCAGGGACTAATATTTTTGCTTTTAGCCATTTACAATTTATATTGGCGAGTGTTCAGCAGCTCCCCCAATAATAATAATATTCAAACAAAATGTCTTTTTTGTTTGGCTTATTGCATTTCTTGATCATCACTTCATCATTTATGCATGTAAGATTTATTCTTTTTGTATTGTACTTGTCTATTTCTTTTGTTTACAAAATACTTCAATAAAATCATTTTGAACTTAAAAATCAAGACAGGCTTTGACAAAACCAAGAGGCTGGCAGCCAACGCCAAACGTATTAGCTTTGCCAATTCTTGTTTTACATGTATGCCTTGTTATCAAAGTAAAGAGCAGCCTCCTTTATTTTGACAGCTTCACCTCTTGAGCATGCTCTCCTCCAAGGCTAGCCCTCTCATTGGCGCCATTTGATAGTGTTTGGAAATGCTGGGCAGTGTTGTGTGTTCACCAGGCTTGTTATAGGAGAAACGCTTTTGCTCACATGTTTCCTCTCAATCTTCTATTAAAATAAAATGTAAAGACTCAGCACTGTGATAAGCTGCTTTAGTAGGTCTCTGTTCGTTTCTATAATTTGCATATTACACCCTATTCGTTAGACATTTTAGAATGAAGAGTTGGGATGTATGGAGCTGGTCCTAGGCTGGACGTTAGATGAGCCTCCTCTGTTGATCTTTTTATGTTCTTTTACTAATAAAAGTCAACCTTGGCCTGTTGAAATTTTTGGGTCATTTTGGATGGAATTGTTACTAAAAATCAAAAATTGAGAATCTGGATATCCAATTTGGTTCAAATAGCTGAACGCTGGATTTTAGAAATATCCCTTTTTTCCAAATGAGAGGTCTGTTTTTAATCAAATGGACTTAGAACACAAATATGAAGGGAAATGGTATCATGTTGAATATATAATTATAATAATTCAATAATTTAATCACTCAGTCGATTATAGTTGATAGGAAATTCTCTTTTTGTTATTTTCTCTCTATCTCTCGTCTTCCACTATTGTTTATTTTGTCCTACGGTGTATTATTATATGGAATATCACACTTTTTCTTCTTATAAATGTTATTAGAACATTGGAATGTTGGGAGCTCCATTGAAAACAATGGAGTGCTCTGGGCTTATAATGGCTGGTATAAGCCTGGAGCTCCAACATTCCAATGTTTCTTTGTTCACAGCTCTGGCTGTGAACAAAGGCTTCAGGGAGCCTGAGGGGATTCCAATCCCCTCACGCTCCCAAAAGACTTTGTTTTTTTTTGTTAGAACATTCTGTCCTCTAGTGACAGAATGTTCTAATAGCCTTATAGCCCTTCGTAGATGGGCTATACCGCTATTAAAGTCCCTCTCCCTTGTTAAAGGCCCTCGCCTTTGGCTCGGGGCCTTTAACGCTGGAGAGGGCCTTTAATAGCTGGTATAGCCCTCTACGGCGGGCTATAAGGCTATATTAGAGCATTGGAATGTTGGGAGCTCCATTGAAAACAATGGAGTGCTCTGGGCTTATAATGGCTGGTATAAGCCTGGAGCTCCAACATTCCAATGTTTCTTTGTTCACAGCTCTGGCTGTGAACAAAGGCTTCAGGGAGCCTGAGGGGATTCCAATCCCCTCACACTCCCAAAAGGCTTTGTTTTTTTTGTTAGAACATTCTGTTCTCTAGTGACAGAATGTTCTAATAGCCTTATAGCCCTTCGTAGATGGGCTATACCGCTATTAAAGTCCCTCTCCCTTGTTAAAGGCCCTCGCCTTCGGCTCGGGGCCTTTAACGCTGGAGAGGGCCTTTAATAGCCGGTATAGCCCTCTACGACGGGCTATAAGGCTATATTGCTGACTTAGATAAGGACCCATGGATAGAAAACATTTCTGACTAGATATGCATTACACTTTGTCTGAAACATGGCAGTTCTTTCATTCTTCTTATGCTCTTTGAAAAAATATGATATATGTTTATTGGTAAGTTCACCCTTCTTATGCATGTATAGGCTATGGGCCTGATTTAGATATTGCGGGACCCTTGGTAAGCTAGCTCTGTTAGAAGTCGAGCAGACCATCAGTTTTCTGACAGTGGTGTCCCCGCTGGTTTTGCATCACACTCTGATGGCCTGATGGTGTAAGGGCTGTCAGGGTAAGAACATCAGACTGGCGGCCCTTTTTAGAACAGATGGTAGGTCACTGCCAGGAAAAGCCCGGAGGCCACTGACAGAAAAAATACTAATGACCTCTGGGAGAAAGTCCCAGAGTGTAGAGTGTCAGTAGTAATTTTGTTCTTGAGAATCCAACTCCTATTTCTGAAAAGCGAAAAAGTTTGGTGAACTGCCACTCACGACGGTCACTCGGAAGGCAGATAGATCACCGCTGGGCTGCCAGTGATCTCTATATATGTCTGTCTTCTGTCAGTCAGGGTGGCGGATGTAATGTCATTCACCACCATACTTCACGTCAGGCCCTATATTTTCTCTCAACTAAGTACAGAATTATTTTAGAAAGCAACCTTTTTACACTCCGCCATCCCATGTTGTGCTTCGACACAATGGGCCATATTTATCAAGGGCTTGCGTTACGTTGGCACCACACACCATGGGGCAAATTGACGCAACCCTCAAGATGTGATTTATCAAGCCATGCAAGGCCACCTTTGCGGGGCCCCGAGTGACTTGATAAATCCAGAGTAATGCAGCGAAGAGCAAAAAATCTCTGTGTTGCATTACTCTGCCCTAGGGAGGCATTCCATGGGTGGTGCATGGGTGTTCACTCACAAAACCCATGGATTTTGACACATTCACCGATTTACCATTACTGGTAGATCTGGGAATGTGCCAAACTGCTACCCCTTCCCAGGGGAGGCATAACAAGGAGAAATATCTTCATTGTACTTTGTTTGTTTCCTCTTTCTCTGTGTGCTGCATTCTATAGCACACTTAGAAAGAGGGAAATGCCTCAGGGTATTGTTTTTTTGCAGGAAGGCGTAATTTCCTGCACAAAAACAATCCTGCTTGCAATGCAGGCACCATTAAACCATGGTGAAAGAGTGCCTGCATTGTCCCTAGGCAGCATCTTGTGTCCCAACACTGGCAAAAGGCAACAATGTGCGTTATTGTTAAATACAGTGCATTCCTCCCTTTTCTCTGTCACGCAGTGCCACAAGGTGACTCGCTGCACTGCATAAATATGGCCCCATATAGTGTAGTTGGAGCTTTCTATTCTAGCAAATGTTGGCGATAGATTGTTAGAGAATATTTTCCTTATGTCAGTTACTGCCTGTGCTAGCTGGGGGTGACCAGATGACACGGGGTAAACTTCGATAAATATTTTATCGCTTTAATTCAGACTGAAGGAGTAATTTTCAACAAATATATTTCAAGAGTTGCAGTCTTTGTCTCTTCTCAGGAATACAATGCTAAATTCAGAGGTGCTTATTCATGAAAACTGTCACATCTCTGGGAAAAAGCAACGATGCAACAGTTTTCACTGCGAGATGAACAAAAGAGGGACCCTGAGAAAACTATTTCTAGGGGAACATCCAACCAGGGAAAAAGACAGACTGAAGAACATCAAAACATGTCCCCAACAATGAGCAAAAAAGGGTACTAGCTCCAAAATATAGAAAAATTCACCCACAGATCAGCTCAACTGCTTTTTATTTATTTATCATTATTAAATATTTATCATTTTCTTTTCAAAATCCAGGAATTTCAGTCTTCCAGGAGGTTTATCCTGTTCCGTCGGGACTCCAGGGGGCATATTATCAAGGAATGGCTTTAAAATGAAATTCCAATAGAAGCCCATGTTAACACCAGAACATGGGCTTCTATTGGAATCTCTACGGCATATTATCAAGCCCATTATCGCCGTTTTAGCAGCAGTTTACTGCCGCTAAGGTGGCGATAATTTTAAAGCCATTCCTTGATAATATGCCCCCAGGTTCAGAGAATAGTCTGTGCTCTTAGATTGTTAAGCTGTGCACATTGTATTATGCTCCTATTTCTTGATGATCACTCCTGGGTCACGAATACTGATCAAAGCATGAAATGTGCGCCCTGACGAAGGAATTTTTATAATGTTTTTGGTACTTTCCGAAACGTGCGTTGGCGCTTTTCCTTGTGTTTGTTTTGTATGGTATAGTTGTGAATTGTATATTTTGTCTTTTGTAATGCCTGATGTTTCTCATTTTTTTGTAATTGAATGTGCTTTATATGCTTTGTATGTGCTTGCTGTATTTGTTTCTTGGTTTCTGGATATATAGTGTGTACCTCTAATTTTGTATATTGTTAACTGTGGGCTGTTTTGCGTGTTTTATGAATATTTGTGTAAAGTTTATATGAATATGGTCTTATGTGATATATATTTTTTGTACTTTCATGGATGAATTTCTTTATTTTTCTGTCTGACTCTTTTGAAAGAAAATTATAAATATTTAATAATGATAAATAAATATAAAGCAGTTGAGCTGATCTGTGGGTGAATTTGTCTATATTTTGGAGCTATTGCCCTTTTTTTGCTTATTGTTAGGGACATCTTTGATGTTCTTCAGACAGTTTTCACTACGCCCTTCTTGATTGATGTGCTGCGTTTACTGTTCGGTGCTTCATGTCGCAAGCAGTGACAGATGATTCAGGAATCCAGACGTATCTGTCGGCACAAAAGTCATGCATTGCCGGAGTTGTGTCGCAAGCATGGCGCAACTCCAGCAATGCATGAGGCAGGCCCACATGCATAGTACTGCGTGACGCTTAGTCTTTCTATGAGGCAGGCGCAAGGTTTTGACGCGATGGCGTCCTAGAAGTGGTGCACAGAAATCTGATAGATTTCACTCCGCCACTCCTGCGAGGCTTTGTTGCGTGGGAACGCCCACCCTGCTTACGTCATATCTGATGCAGGTATAATGTGGTGCAGGGCTTTACAAGGTGACGCATCTGCCTAGATGCGGAGTGAACAGTCATTTTTTTTTATCTGGTCAACTGATGACTAAGACGTTTTGTATCCCATATGAGCCATGTGCAGAGGAATGTAAGGCACACTGGACTCTGTCTCACCCTCAGGTTCCCCAAGGTCAGAGTTTTCTATGTGCCCCAAACTACTTCCGGAGCTCATTTCCCAATGCATAGCGATGTTTGAAGTTACCACAGGGACCCATGTACTCTTTCATGAATGTCATCTGGTCCAGCTCCCTTCTGCTAACACTTCTGCCATTCCTTGGCACAGGTCTCAGTGGCATCATGGAAAGTCTAGTGCAGCCACCATGATAACGAAAGGTAAAGCTTATGCTGTGTCCATCCCCGCACCTCATTCACTGAAGCTGACGTTTGCGTCAACTCCATGACATCACAAGCCCACAACATTGGTTTTTCATATTGTATTGCAAGTCACGCCCGGCAGGGTATGTTCTCCTTTGCTAACCCAATGGCCTCACCAAACTCTGGCCATCTTCCACATAGGCCATTTTTCAGTCACCGATCTTCAAGGCAAAGCATGGAACAGTCTTGTTTTGGTCCAGAGTCAGTAGGTGACATTTCTGAGTTGCTCAGAGATAGCCCATGCCCTTTTTCCTCACACCTGAGCAATGGGTTATGGGCGTCTTGGATCACTCACGATTGAGCCATGTTGAAGGAAGTGTATGTTCGCAGGCCACTACGGGCCAGGGATTGGGGGAAGTGATGCGGTCTAGTGGCTGAGGTGCTGCCCCCTGACTTTAGAGTTCTGAGTTCAAATCTCATCTTCAGCAGCTGAAAACAGAAGCTTTTGGTTTAATGACTGTAGTGGCCTTTGCCGGCTCTGCATCAAATGCAAAGATACCTACCTGCACCAATAAGGAGTGTAAGCTACCAACTCACAATATTGTCAAATTAACCCCTTGCGCGCTAGCGGTTTTTCCCGCTGTGTGCTGGGTTTTTCGAAAACCCGCATTACATGGCGAGCTCAGCTCGTCATCAGCATACGAGCGCCGTAGCTGATGACGAGCTGAGCTCGTCATCAGCATCGAAGGGGTTAAGCATTACTTTCCATGGTGATACTGTGCAAGGCGATATCTTACAGTGGATATTGAAGCAGGTTGATATTTAGACGTATATAATGTAGCACCAACACCCCTGTGCCTTACCCTGCAATTGTAAATTCTGGTATTTAAAAACACTTGCTCAGTGCCCTGTCCAGAAATGCCCCAATTACATGCCCTCCCATTAAATATTTTTTTCTTTAACCTGTTCTCAAGGGTACCCGTTCTACACTGTTCTAAGTCCCTCCCCTCATGTTCCTGATGTTCCCCCCGCTACAAAATTGTCATTTGGAAAGGATTCTGCTGCTTATAGGAACTAAGGCCGTGGCACATCAAATGCTGACAAGAAAGTCAAGTGGTTAGTATTTGTTTATCCTGAAAAGGTTCTGTATATTGATCACGTCAATGTGTTTTTGTGAGCTTTTGATTGTGTGAGGACATTTTGTGAAATAAGCAGTATTGTTAAAAGAACAGTATTGTTAGGTTTGGTTGTGTAAACCAAACGTAATGGATTCATGAACCTTGTCAATAGTTGATTGTATCCTTCTAAGCATACAATGGTTTTCAAAGATAGTGATCGCATACAGTGCTTAATTTGAGCTTGTGGTTTCCGGTGCTCGGTATCAGCACTTAATTGTCAACACCGGCACTTATGACAGTCTGCCACATGGTGGAGATGCCCGTCAAGTTTAGAAATTAGCACAACAACAGCCGTTTATTAATTTAATATACATTACAAAGGACTATGACCTGCTGCCCAAGCCTTCTTTATAGTGTTGGGGCCCATGCAATTGTCTGAATTATCACACTTATAGGAGTGTGAGGGTCCGTAGTTTTGTTGTTACCATCATTTTAAGTGCTGGCTGTTGAATGGGTGGTGCAAGCTGCAGTGGCCTCCTTGCGAGGGCCCTGGCACTTATGTTTTTACAAATTAAGCATTGATAGTGTGAGGTGCAAACTGTAGACCGAGTAGAATATTTAACTCTGTTTTCCATGTCCAGCGCTGTTAAGTATTTTGCTTTCTATTTATCCGGGCGATCTGAAATAAGAGTGTCAAGAAATTTCTTATCTGTGGCATATATTTATCCTCTATGCCCAGGCAGGCAGGCAGGCAGGCAGGCAGGCAGGCAGGCAGGCAGATAGATAGATAGATAGATAGATAGATAGATAGATAGATAGATAGATAGATAGACAGACAGACAGACAGACAGACAGACAGACAGACAGACAGACAGACAGACAGACAGACAGACAGACAGACAGACAGACTTGATTCTCGTTTCAGGTGGCGCACAATTGGACACTTATAACTTGCATCTGCTTCAGCAGGCCATCAGGGGGGACAAAGATGCACTTAACATATCAGTGCAAGTTGCCACGTCATACTCTGTGGTTAGAAAGTGTTGTTGACTTTCTCAAGCCCTGCATCTATACACGGTACATAGGCCTGTATGTGTTATGTGGGAATGCTTTGTATGAGTGTGTGTATGCGTATGCACTCATTAACCATAGCCATTCATACAGTGCAAAATATAATGTACTTTTGGGCACCTATTCTGATTTTATTACTAAGCAACTGAGCCCATTGTTTCAAACTTAGAATAACTTGAGAAGATGGTCTGCTCACTCAGTGACACTCAATTGATTCCTGTGACACGTTATTTATTTATTTATTTTATTTTTGGAGTTTTCTATAGCGCTGGCCAGACCCGAGGGTATCGGAGCGCTTTACAATCGGCTGGAGGGAACAAGTGTAGAGCGGTATATCAAGAAAAAGTTTCATACAAGTTCAAGGATTAACATTGATATTTGGCGCCTGAGGGGCTTGTTTGAGGTACTGATTATGAGGTAGACATAGTTGCAGGGTGGGCTGCTGAGGTAGAGTTCGGGAATGCGCGGTTGAGGTAGAGGATTTTTAGGCGTCTCTTGAAGTCTGGAAAGGAAGCTGTAGTCCTGATGTCCACTGGGATGGAGTTCCAGATTTTTGGGGCATTGCCGGCAAACGAGCGATTTGCAGTTTTTTGTTTCCGGGTTCTCAAGGGGATGAGTAGTAGGGAGTTTGAACTTCTGAGGTTTCTGGATTGGCCCGCTCTCTTGAGTTTGGAGGCTAGGTATTCCGGTTTCCCGGTGTGCAAGGCTTTGTGTGTAAGACAGGCCATTCTGAAGCTGGCGCGCATTTCCATTGGGAGCCATTTTAAGTCTTTGAGTGCGGCGGATATGTGGTCGAATTTCTTTGCCCCCGAGACCATTCTGGCAGCTGCATTGAGGGTGGTTTTCATTGGTGCAAGGTGTGAAAGGGCTGTGCCTGATAAGGTTGCGGTCCCATAGTCCAGTCTGGACAACACCAGAGATTGGGTGGCTAGTTGGAGATCCCTTTGTGGGATGTGCGGTTTGATTTTGTTGAGGAGTTTGAGATTGAGGAAGGCGCTCTTTGCAGAGTTCTTAATGTGGTTTGACATTGAAAGTTTATGGTCAAGGGTGATTCCAAGAGATTTTACTGAGTTAGTCAGAGTGAGATTTCCATTGAGAGCGTCAATAGCTTTCACCCATTCTGTGATTTGGGGGTTGTCGTCCTTGTTGGAGATGAGGAGGAGTTCGTTTTTTCCTTGATTGAGTTTGAGGTGGTTCGTCCCAAGGCAGGCTTGGATTTCTTTGAGAGTGTTGTTGAGCCTTATGATGTCGTTGAAGGAGGTGGTTTCTGTGTAGATCTGTGTGTCATCTGCGTAGAGATGGAAGGGGATGTTGGCTTTCTTCAGTATGATGGTGAGGGGTACCATGTATATGTTAAACAGTTGGGGGGAGAGAACGGATCCTTGGGGAACCCCTCTGGTCACAGGGAGAGGGTCGGATGTGAAGGATTTTATTTTGACTCTTTGGAAGCGGTTCTGAAAGAAGGAGTCAAACCATTGCAGGACCACATCGTTTGCACCAACTCTTTCCTTGAGGGCCTTGATGAGGAGCTTGTGGTCAACCGTGTCGAAGGCCGCTGACAGGTCTAGGAGGATGAGTAGGCAGCACTGATCCGCGTCAAGGGAATTGCGGATGTCATCTATTATGTTCAGTATTGCGGTTTCAGTGCTAAATCCTTTTCTGAAGCCCGATTGATTGTGGTCAAGAAGGTTGATGTTGTCGAGCTGTTTGTTGAGTTGCCGTAATACACACTTTTCTAGGATTTTGGCTAGGAAAGGCAGACTTGAGACTGGTCTGAAGTTGTTGAGGTCGTTGGTGTCTAAGCCTGGTTTCTTCAGGAGAGGAGTTACCTGGCCGACTTTGAGGCAGTCCGGGACGGTGCCAGTCTTTAGGGAGCTATTGATGATTTCACACCAGAGTGGAGCAAGGGTGAGTTTGAGTTCTTTGGCCATTTGGGAGGGGATGGGATCGAGGTTGTGGGAGGAGGGTTTGGAGGATGAGATTAGGTTGAGGATCTCGGCTTCATGGACGAGGTCGAAGGAGGACCAGGCGGTAACAGTAGGATCTGTGGAGAGGTTTTCTGTTACTGTTGGATTGATGTTGGTAGCCAAGGGAGGGCTGATGCCTAGGGATAGTTCGATCTTGGCTATTTTATCATTGAAGAAGGTGACGAAGTTGTCACATAGGGCTTTGGAGGGTTGTACAAGGGCAGTGGTTGGCTTGGATGTTTGTTTTTTGATGATGTCGAAGAGTTCTCTGGGTCTATTTTTTGCCTTGTCAAGCGCATTGCAGAAAAAGTTTGTTTTTTTCGCTGTTGATATGGTTTTTGTACCTTCTTCGAACTTCCCTGAGTTCCCTGCGATGGATGGCGGAGGGGTTCTTTCTCCAGTGTCGCTCTGAGGCTCTGAGAAGTCTCCTTTCCTTGTTGATGTCCTTGTTAAACCAGGTTCTTGATGGGATGTTCCTTTGTTTTTTTTGTTTCAGGGGTGCCAGTTGGTTTAGGATGTCGGACGTGGTCGTGTTGTAGTATGAGGTGAGTTCAGTAGCTGAGAGTCCTTCTGAGGGGATTGGCAGACAGGAGGCTATTCTTTCTTCTAGATCTGATGTGTTGATTTGTGATAGGTTTCTGGACCATGTGGGGGGGGCTGCAATGGGGGGACGAGACTGGGTCCCTTGAGAGAGTTGAAATAGGATTAGGTGGTGGTCAGACCAGTCTACCGGGAGTATGTGATCGATGGAGATTGCATCATGTCGGGCGATGATGACGTCTAGGATCGACCCTTTGTAGTGGGTCTCTTCTGAGCAGTGTTGGGAGAGGTTGTTGGAGTGCAGAAGATCGTTTAGGGATTTAATAGTGATGTCGTTCTCGTTGTTCCAGCGTAGATTAAGATCCCCTAAAATGAGAGTGTTGGACTCTTTGAGAGAGCAGTTGGCGATCAGGTTTGAAAGTTGATCCGTGAAAGTGGCGTTGTTGCCTGGAGGATGATATAGTAGATAGCATTGCGTTAACTGGTTGTCGCTTGTTTTGATGTTAGTTGTGAGGCATTCAAAGGAGTTGTAGTTAAAAGCATCTGTTTCGGTCACCGAGAGGTCGTTCTTGTGGATGATTGCCACGCCTCCTCCTTTTTTTTTTTATGATTCTTCCTATCTTTATTGATGATGGAATAGCCTGGTGGGTCAAGCATATCTAGATTAGGTGATGAAGAGTCGTTGAGCCATGTCTCCGTGATGAATGCTATGACACGTCACAGGTCCATCAATGCTTCTGCCAGGCTGATTTCCCCAAAGTTCTCCTATTAAAGACACATATTCCCTTGGTTGTCAGTAGCCCTGCTGGGATCGTGCATCCCATTGATGCAATCAGAGGAATACTGGCAAAGATTGTGCGTTGTCATGGGATGGAGAGTGAAAAAGTATGCGCCTTTCATTCACTGTCACAGCTCTGTAAGAAACGCTTGAGCACTACCTCGACCCTAGGCTTTGTCTTCCTTTCCTCTTTACCACCCTTGCTGCTAAGGACAGAAGGACACTGCCTAGAGATAGAGGTCCTGGATTAATGGGGTTAACACTTGGGGGCATATTTACAAGCCCCTTGCGCCTCCAGTGCGTCACTTTGGTGCAAGGGTGCCTGCGTTGGCGCATGGCAGCCAATTGTGCACCGGCGCAGGGGGGAGCTCGAGGATATGTCATATTGTTGTAAGTATGACCCATCCCTTTGCTTTGAAAGTAGAGCAGCCGCGCACAGCCAAATGGCTTGCGGCACAGCGCTGAGTTACTTTCTTGTAAATAAGGCCCTTAGTGTACTTTTCCTTCCTTCAAAACTATTACATAAAAAAATCCATATAATTTTATTAAATTATGCAATTTTGGCTGAATAGTCTTTCAATCGTTGGGAGTGGTTTTCCTTCCCATTGTGCTAACTCTATATTTTCTGCTCATGTGAAAACCCCCTACGAGCCATTTGCTGCATGCACAGGATAGGAGCATTGCGGAAAGCAGACGTCATTCTATGTAGGCAGGCAGCTCAGAACATAGCATCATGACTTCTGGCTTACTCCTATGACCTCTTTCTCTACACCTGCCTTCCCTCCCTCTTGCATCCATTCAGTTCTTTCAAGTGGGTACCGGGCAGCATAAAGCGTTCTAGTCTGGAGGGCAGAATCAGGCTGGGTACGAAAATAGACCCAAGCACCAAAATAAAAGTGGCCTCCATTAGTGAACCAGATAGGTAAAATAGTGGCCATGTTTAGAAATTATGGCAGTTGATTTGCAAAGTATAGAAGTATGGAATACTGCTTGGCCGGGTGGCCATTTTGTGGTTTTTTTTTGCGGTAAACGCATGGGAGTCCTGCTGAATTGCGATAAAAAGTTTAGTGTTTTTTTTACTATTTTGGCCCCAGTGGGTCCCTCTGTGTCCCCCTCATGTGGCCTATTTGGGCAGGGTATCCCTACCATGCCTTCTTATATGATTTTTTCTTTTTTAAAGTTTCGGAGGGGAGACTACATTCTTGAGACCTGTAATGCTGCCAGCAAAATGTTTCTCTTGTTGCTGGTAGTCAATCAGAGCGCCCCAGGAAATATTGGGTGCTAGGGACTCTCACAAGAGTCCCTAGCACCCAACTGTCCAGCTACATCAATATATTTCAACCTTAATCTCTCAGAAACTACTGAATGAATTTTCATCAAATACCAAAAAGCACAATGCGGAACAAGCTCTAGCTTAGTGCCAAATGCATTTTCCATAGACTTCTTCCAAACAGGATACAGCAAAAACTGCTGAACGGAATTATACCAAATTTGACAGGAAGCTAGATCTTAGTCCACAGATTGTGTTTTTGTGATTTGGTGTAAATCTGCTCTGTAAATTTTGAGAAATTGGGTATAAAAAACAATTGTATATTTAGGCAGTTGGGTCCTCAAGAGGAGTGCCAACTTGAAAATTGAGCATTCTGTTTGGCCCAGGGAGCTTTTTTCTCCCTTGGGTAATCTCGCTCTCACTGGAGTTTGACTTAAGTGCTCTGATTGGGGGAAACAGCCACTACAACATGGCCATTTCCACGCATAACCTTAACCACGCATGCATTACAAAGAAAAAAAATGCACCTGTTTCTGTTTGTGGAGGCAATCTGCATCGTTAGAGGAAAGGGAAAGACAATTCCGCTTTCTCTTAACGACGTACAACGCACCACGTAAGAGAATGAAGAGGAGAGGATGGGGAGAGGTAAGGGGGATGAAAGGTAAAAAATAAAAATAATAAAAGGAATCAGGGGGTGGTGTAGCACAGGGGTCATTTTAAGGGATACGTGGAGAAGTATTTCATAGAAGGGTTTGAGGGTAGTTGCAGAGGGTTGCACAAGAGAACAGGTAGGGGTAAAATGAAAAAAAGAGAGCGGGAGGGGGAAGGGCACAGGGGAGCAGTGAAAGAAATTAGGGCCCGGATCGGAGAAAACCTATACCATGAAAATGCCACTACCAAGCATGGTTTTACAATGAAAATCGTTGTAAAGGTATGCGTGGTAAAGATATTTTCGTGGGAAAGGTTATGCGTAGCAATGGCATTCGCGTTGTAACGCATGCGTGGTAATGTTGCTGGCAGCCATTCCAGGTCTTAGGGACTTAGTGCTACTTACTGAAGTAAAAGAGAAGTTATTTTAGGGGGCACAGTAGGGATACCCCAACCACCTAGGCCACATGCAGGGGATCCAGAGGGACCCCCCTCTCCCCCCCCCCCGGGAGGCAAAAAATATACTGGTAAAAAATTCTGCGAACCCGCAAGACTCTCACGTTATCAGAAAAAAAACAAAATGGCAGCCGGGCCGCATTTATTAACTATAAGCCCCGGGAAGCCCATCCTCAGGGCTCTGTTCATAAAGGGGAAGTGAGCTGTTTGTGCCTTGCAGAAGCTTCCAATGAGCCCATGCCTGGGGCCAAAAATTGTTTATATGGGGAGGGGGACTGCACAGCCCCCTCCCTAAGCCTCCAGAAGCCAAGGAGATCCCAAACCCCAGGGGATGAAAATGTCTTTATTTGGGGAGGGAGGCCCATGGACCCCCATCCTTGAGCCTCAAAAGGCCCTAGGGAGCCCACCCCTGGTTGACCCACCTCCCTCAGCCATTAATGGCACAGGTATCCCATCGCATGGGGGCCGGCTCACAAGCTGTGTCCTGGGGAGCCCATCTCCCCAGACACCGCGGTTCCCCTGCCCAGAGTTACGTTTGCTTTCTTTTGGCCGGAGCATTTTCAAAACGCCGCTAAGTAAGAGCAAATACCAAGGCCGGTTCCAGCTAACAGGAGTCTCAAAAATGCTTCTGCCAGCTGGGACAGACTTTAGATCTCTTCCCTGCCCGAAGTGATGCAGACAGGGAAACAGATCAAAATATTGCTCCCACTGCAAGCAGCAGCATTAGGAACTACCCCTTGAGGGCAGGACTAATGCCACAGCCCCCAACGAGACTATGGTGGGTGCCCTGGGTGGGCACCAGGGCACCCACCTTTAAGTTTAAGGGCCACTGGTGATAGGGTCCCTCAGGACAAAATCCACCCAGGGACGGGGGCCATATGCCCCACCACCCCCTGCAAAATGTTGACTAGCCTCAGAGGATGGGGACCCATGGGTCAAAATCAGCTCATGGAGGGGGCACATGATGGCTGATATTCTCCTGAGCTATCTTGTACTTACTGTCAGGTCTCTTATACCAGAGTAATTTTAGAGCAATATGCAGGAAAACAAAGCATGGATGATGTCGCCAGTGATGTCATCAATGATGTCAGTCGAGATTTCATCAGTGGTGTCATAAATTATGTCATAAGCGGTACACAGCAGGGGCACAAGTTATAGTTAGTGCTGCAAATTGATGGGTTTTTTGTTTTTGTTCAAAACATTACTGTTGTCATTGACAAACTCACCTAACTATAAGGTTACTTTACTATACATTTGTATATACTGTGTGGCTTTTGTTCAGCTTTAACCCATTGGATTGTTTAAGTACATCAGCTTGGAGCAATTGGTCATGCCACTTTGCCCACTCTCTTTAATTTATGTACTCCTATGTTAAATGGTACCACTGTGAATGACAGCTTTTGCATGTGCACATCTGCATAAAGAACATGCTTGGTGGAGCTTGGCAATAAATACATTTGGTCACTTTCTAGTCTATTGTTTACCAATGGAAGGATAGATGAAGCTGCCTACCATGGATTATAATTGAAACGTTCAGTTTCAGAGCTTTGTGCAGGAGAATCGCTCCATCCTGTTCATCTCCGTAAAAACACTGACTTGAATGTTTTACCAAAGTTCAGATGCGTGTTAACTACCTGTGGTATCCTGCTCACGATTCCTTACCTGCAGTAACTCTCTAGAATCCATTTGATCCCTATATTTGGATTTGCTTTCATATTACACAATTGTTTTCATGACAATACTTTTGCAAATAACTTATAGAAGTAGGTCCTTTGAGTAATTGACGAGGAGGATTTCATAGTGACTGCCCGCCCTCTGCTTATGTACCAGGGGAGGAAGCTCAAAGTCCCAAATGTGGACGTGTCGTATGTCAGGATTTGGGGAAGAAAAGACAGGCTGTGCTCTTTAAGTTTGTAAGAAATCTGAAGGGAGAGCACTCTCTGGTGCTCCTTAAAATGCCCATTAATGCTGCACTGTCAGTGGCCACTAAGCTTCCTTAGCAGGCCATCTGATGCATGCAGTGCTTGGCTAGGCCTGGGCGGAGTTTGCAGGAACCCCGCGAAGTAACAAAAAATCTTTGCCGCGCTTCACGAAGTTCCGCAAACAGTGGAGTGTGGTAAGTCATGCTCCTCTCACAGAATTTTAGTGCTGGGTGTTTGTCCCGCATTGCAAAATCAGCATGAACAGCACCAAGTGGAGCACAAGAGGGTGCAGATTCTTTCTGCGGCTCGAGTATGTGATCTACTCAAGCGTCAGCTTCCTCAATGCGAGCTGCAGGTTTCTCCGCACAAGTGGTAGCGACCTGCCACGACCGCCCACGTTGAGAAATCTCGCAGGGAGGTGGTCTAGCGTTGGATTTTCCTCACCGGCTCTCACCAACTTAACGTTGGCAAGCCATGAGTGACTACACTACGCTGAGTTTTTCGGAACTCTCCGCTTTGCGTGGAGCTCAAAGTGGGAAAAACTCAACAAACTCTTCGAGCAGAGCAGAGTTTACCACTCAGGCCTATGCGTGGCTACTGAGAATTGGCACAAAGCCCATTGATGCATGCAGTGTGTGTGGGTCACTAACACTTATTATTAGGGCCTGTGATGTATATAGTTTGTGGGCAACTGACAAACATTACTATCCTCAAAGATGCACTCACTGTGTGGGGCTAAGGAGACTCATTACAAAGTCCACTAATGCATAAACGGCATGTATTCTGCCTGGTCGCTAACACTGATTATTATGTCATTTAATGCGTGCACTGTATGGGGACTGAGACTTGTTACTAGGCCCATTGAGGCATGCATGTCGGGCCACTGTCACTCGTTGATAGGCCCATAGATACATGCCCCATATGGCCACTCAGCTGTTACTAGGTCCAGTGATGCAGGTATTGGAAGCACTGATGTTCATAACTATGCCCATGATGCATCTACTGTGTGGCTTCATACACATTCCTTACAAGGCCTATCAGGGCGTGCAGTGGTTGGGGCCCCGGAGGTCTTTACTATACCAATAGATGCATGTGCTATATGGGATCCCTCCCCCCGCTGCCTGGGTCATAAATACATGCACTCTCTGGGGATACCGATGCTCACTTATGAGCCCACTACTCCAATATTTGTAAAGCGCGAACTACTCACCCTTTTGGGTCTCAAGACGCTGGGGGCCATCGTGGAAATTAAGTGAGCTATTGCCCAGAGTCACATGGTGCTGAGCTGATCTGCCGCCAGATCCAGGGATCGAACCGTGAGCCCTGTGCTCCGAAGTCAGCTGCCCTGGCCGCTGCACCACACCTCTCCACCGCTGCACCACACCGCCCACACTACTGTGTGGGCGACTGCATTCCTTACTTGGCCCATTTGTGAATGCACTGTGTGGCACCCCTGATGCTCATTATCAAGCCTACTAATGCGTGTACTGTGTGTGACACCTGTTCCCTGCTATCAGGCACAGTGGTGCGTGTATTGTGTACTGTGTGGCCATTAAAACCAATTAATGTGTGTGCTATGTGTAACCACTGACAATCATTACCAAGGCTATTATGCATTTACATGTACTGAGTGCGCCCGCTTACACTCTGTACTTGGCCCATTAACTCTAGCTACTGGAGCCATCCATGCTTGGACTGTGTGAAGCCACTGGTGCTCATTACCAGGCCTACTGGTATGGGGCTGCTGATGTTCATTAACTGCTCTGTCTTTTAGAAACGCTTACCCCTGCTGATGCATTTGCTGCACCGTTACTGTGGGTCTGAGGGAAGCTGCATACTTTTTTACTTTTTTAATGTGTGAGAGGGAAGTCTGTGTGTGGGGGTATTCTTACCACTGCTGCCCCTGCTGCAGCTGTTGGGTGAGTGTTGTGTTGTCAGTGTTATACCTGGTCAGTGTTTGAGACGTGCTTGTACACCTGGTGTCATTGCTGTACCTGTAAGTGAGTATTAAGTAAAGTCATTTCCGGTGCTGCATCTGCTCTCTGAATGAGAGATGCTTGCATTGCTACTCCTGCTTGCCTATGCAAGGTATGAGGAAAGCTTGTAGTATGATTCTCTATACTATAAAGCTTACAGCATAGAGACAAAGCCAAACGCGTTTCGCGTTATCAAAACCCTGGATCACTGGCAGTCAATTTGTCAGCAATAGTGCACGGACACAGTAGATTGTTTTCAGGATCTCCATTTTATTATAATCACAAGCCCCGCCCATGTGTCTGTGCACTATTGCTGACGAATTGCCTGCCAGTGATCAAGGGTTTTGATAACTCAAAACGCGTTTGGCTTTGACAACGAAGTACGGCAGGAGCGCTGTGATGCAACCGCCTATGGCAGCTGTGTAGCGAACCCCCTCGGATGCGACTGCTTTAGTGGGGCAAATCTTGGTGTATATATATATATATATCAACAAACAGTTTTTTTCAATTTGAATAGATTTATCTATGTCATTTTGCTTACACATGTTTGTTTCGCCCCTGTACTCATAAGCACTATGCTTTAATTGTCTTTTTTGGTTGCTTCTCGCCATTTGGATCTGTTTACTATTTTTTGATTCTATGCTTGATTTACATCACTTTCCACCCATGCGTTCTGTTTCTTTAGGCGCATGGGCTTTTATTGCCCATAAAATGCTCTGCCTACTCCTGACGCGCCATGTGACCAAGCTCCGTCCGCGGAGCGAAACGCGTCAGGGAGGGCACTTGCTCTGTTACTTTTGAAAATAAATTTTGCACTGCTGGCACTTTCACCGGTGTTGTGGCGTCAATGATTTAACATCGATCTGATCGTGGAGAGGAGGTCTACGCCCATTAGGACCGTGGCGAGAAGTGGTCGGGACTTCTGTCATATATATATATATATATATATTCGAAAATTCACAAAGCACACCTTAAAAGAGCTTTGTCACTGAAGAAAAGAACTACTTTTGAGCAGATGTGAATAAATTGCCCCACATTTTTTGGTGTGGCGGGTGGAAGCAAAATGTGAATGACAATTCAACAGACCAATGGATGAGGGCCGCTGACCTCAAACACCTCACTGCATGTATATTATGTATGAATTTTTGGGAAACAATATCCTAGCAAGACAGCTAATTCTTGCCAGATAATTTTGCTTTCTTGTTTGTTTTACGGCAAAAACACAAATAAGAAAGCAAAAAACGTTGTACCTTATTCCCACTTTAATGCTAGGTGACAAGGCTATGAGCGCGCTGCAGTGCGTCTGTGGTCCTCGTATGCAGCACGGGTGCGGCTCCCTTGGCACAGGCTCAGGGTGCGCTGCCAGCGCTGGCCCCTTAGAGCCGTTCCGGTGGCAGCGCTGCTCCATTATTCATGGCAGAAGTCTCAGTTAGTACCATATGCCAAGAAACCAGGTTCAGCACCCACAGCCGACTGAATGCCAAGAGCTTCCGCTAATTAAATCCAGTGAATGTAAATCAGCCCTTTTTAATGGAGTCCCTATCCGTGGAGTGACAGAGAGGAGCCCGCGCTGTCCCATGTGCACGGAGTCCCACCTGAGCCCATCTACGTACAAAGCTGCTCTGCTTCCGGCAATCACGGCTTTGAGCTCGATTCCTTTGCTCTACTTCCATGAAGACAAGCCAATTTCCCCTACAGGGTATGTTCATATTCTCAGCCCTGGAGAGCCAGACCCAGGCCATATATACACTGTTATTGGGAGTCTGTGAGCTCCACTAATCTACTTGGCAATTACTGCCAGTGCGTCAATTGCAAAAAAATTAGTTCAGGGGTTGATTGATTGATTTCTTTATTCGATTATAAATATATCATCATGAAAAAGCAAGCATAAAAATACATTAAGAGACAATAGAATTACATTTTTTTAAAAGCTGTCATTAAAGAGACAGCCATTCCATATTACTGCGCTCTTTCTGGTTTATCTGGCTTAAGCATACACAGCTATGCATGAAGGTACAATCAGTAACAGATAAGATATTAATATTTATAAATTGTTACTGTATATTCTGTCTGTGATCTTTAACTTTATGTGATACTCAGCAATATATGAATTTTATGTGTTAACTGTAAATTTATTTAAATGTGCTTTTATGGATGTTACTATGAACATTCGAATAAAGTTCTTTTGACTTGACTTGAACAGATAAGGAGCTCCAGTACAATATGCATGCCAAATAAGAAAAAAAAACAGCTAAACTTGGGGGAGATCTAAATATCAATTGACTTTTGCCAATGTAGGGCATATTTTAGAAATGCTCCCACAAAATAACATACGGAGTAGTCAAACAGGATACGCAGAAAATAAAGTGCGGGCTTATACAGATACAAACCCCAGGTTTTAAGAATTAGTTTTAAGTATTTGAGTCTAAAAGATTGATAAGATTTACAGAAGAATAGAACATGATTCAAAGTTTGAGGGGAAGATTAATCACAGGGACAAAGTAAAATGGACTTAGAGTCAAATTGGCCTATGGGAAAACAAAGATGGCATCTGACAGTCCACATACAAAATGTTGTCAGACGTGCTCTTTCCCATAAAATGTTTACATATGAAAGATATGGCTCAACACATATAACAGACGTATGATGGAACCACGCAAGCCAATACCACACATGGCTTTACAACGCAGTCATTACAATGACCGCGACACTACCACACTAGTTTTTACCAAACAAATCTTTACCACTAATGCCTTTGCTATAAAATTTTGTTGTAAACACATGTATGGTAAAGGCATATGCGTGATAAAAATGTAATAGGAAAGTATTACCCCAGTGTTTTGTTTCGCTTTGTATATATATATATATATATATATATGCACTGCTCCTGCCATCCCATAACAAACTCTGCTTCACTTCATGGAAGAGAGAGCAGCAAAAATGCTCTTGCTTCCATGGGCCTTGAGGCCCCCCAGCGGTCCCGAACGAGTTGGACAAGCTCCAGGGGATGGGGTCCCTGGGGCCAAAAATGGCCTTGAGGAGAATGCCGCTTGGCCCCCTTCCCGTTAGAATTTTTTTAAATAAAAATTGGGCGGGCCTCTGGATGGTAATTAAAATAGAACTACAGGCCTAACCCCAGGGATCAGACTTGGGAGGGGGGCTGCGTGCTCCCCCTACCTTTTTTATTTCATTTTTTTTTATGGGTTTGGCCCTGGGCAATGGGGTCCCCGGGGCCCAAAAGGGTGAAATGTAAGGGAGGGCCGCACAACTCCCCCTTCCTAAAATGCAAGATAAATTAAGGCGACAAATAGCTGGAGGCCCTGTCCCCTTTTGCCATTACTCTGCAAACACGCCTCTTGGTGTGCTCTTGGTTGGGGGAGGTGGTCCCCTTCAATGCTGATGATCCTTAGGGACCAACTAGCCCACCTGTTATCTCCAGTAAGCCCCACACAGTGAGATTGCTGAGAGGTGGTCGGAGGACATGTCCATTTTTACAACACCCTGCAAACACGTCTCTTGGCGACTGGTGGTGGGATAATTAGGTCATCTTGTGTCCTGAGGTCATTAGGACTAAAGTGGACTTCATCCCCCAAGCAGCAGTGCATCAGGAGGCATGTTTGCAGAGTGGTGGAGATAGGGGCCATAGCCTTGGAACACCCATCAGCAATCCAGCTGTGTGGGGCTTACTGGAGGTAACAGGAGACCCCCAGGAAACCTCAAGAGGAAAGGGGACTTCATCCCCGAACCGAGAGTGCGCCAGGAGGTGTGTTTGCAGAGTTGTGGCGAAATGGAGCGGGCCTGCGACCACCTCACAGTAATCCCACTGTGTGAGGCTTACTGGAAGTAACAGGTAGGCTAGTTGTCATAGTTCAGCCTTTTTTGGCCCGTTTTATTTAATTTCTTCATTTGTTAATCTCTCTTTTCTTCCTCAAGGCCGTTTTGTAGTTCTTACTAGACCGGACTGTCATGGAGTGAAAGTCACACATACCCCTGTTAGTGGTAGTGTAAGTTTCATACACTTTGTAGCATCTTGTTCCATTTTATTTAAAGTTATGAAGTTCAAGGGGGTCATTTAGAGTTTGGTGGATGTGGGGCATGCGTTAAAAAGTGGCAGATGCCAATTGAATGTGGCTCTGCTGGTGGGAACCTTAGACCAACAGATAGTCCAACACAGGTCTGTTGGTCAATGGACATCAGAAAATCTGGCCTATTTGGATGAGTCCTTCCACTTTACAGTTTCCTGTTTGGGGCCACCTGGGAAAGAATGGTAATTCTGAAAAGAAGAAGCAGAAAAGACCCTAAGATGCGGGAGAAAGTTCCCAGCACATAGAAGCCACAGATTTTTTGATTTTCAGAAGTAATCCGACTCTTTGAGGGGTTGTTTCCATTTAAAATAAATGACAACGGTTTGCCATGCATGGCGGAGGGATAGCATTTCACTTTTGCCAAAAGGGTTTTGCCACACTGGAACACACATTTTCAGCAACTAATTCCTGCCTAAGAGCTCCTATGGTATGGCAGGCAGCCAACCAGGCGGCTTGGGACAGTCCACCATACTCCAAATACCACCTAAGTCCCTAAAGTTGTTGCTACTGGGCTAGAAGACTAAGAATAGCCTCCTGTGTGTGAATTAGGTGCAATGAGATGCACAATGAGTGTGGAGGATGAGCTTAGAAAAAAAGTGTGCAACAATCTGAACAATAAGGGAACAGTTTAATGAAATGGAACTCATGAGCCCATCTGAACCTTCTTAAGTTGTCTCGACTCTCTCATAATGCTCTCGGGAGAATAAGGGGCATATTACCAACAACTAGCGATAATTATCGCTCAGTTGGCTTAGCGGGAATATTTCTATCGCCGCCCTTCACCTGTTTTTATCGCTGAGATACCTTGCTATTAGCAAGGTTTATCTCAGAAACGATAAAAAAACAGGCGAAATGCGTCAATATCACTGTCAATACAGCGATATTCAGGCATTACTGTGACAATGCTCTTAGCCGTGTTATCCACCTCACATTGGATAACATGGCTAAGAACTGGTCAGGGCAGGCGTTAGCTTTTGGAGATATTTGCGCTTAGCGCGAATATTTCCAAAACTACGCCTGTGTTGATCATAGGCGATAGCGATTGCAGCGACTGTTTTCAGTCGCTGACATTTTGGCACGCCCACTTTGCATGTCATTAGCGATAATTATCGCTGACATGCAAAGTGGGCACCTAAATGCCCGCTATCGCCTACAAGCTGTCGCTAACTGGTGTTAGCGACAGCTTGGTAATAGGGCGATAAAATTATCAACGCTTTAGCGGGAAAAAGTCCCGCTAAAGCGGCGATAATGGCCCTTGGTAATATGCCCCTAAGACGTTCTCATAACACTCTCAGACTCTGGAGAAAGAGGTTTTCTCATAAAGCTCTTTAGAGAAAGGCGAAAGAAACAATTGGAGGACCAGAGGATTCTGGAACAATTATAACAATTTAAATTCAGAACAATATGTTTGACAATGGATTATATCAGCCTTCCTCCTCACCTTAGTTGAAAAAGCAGCCAAATACAAGTTTATGGGGTTTAGGGTGTATGATTGGCTGTCCATAGGTCGAAGGGCATTCCACAACCTTAAGGGCTCTTGAATATTCATGGTAATAATGCTTTTTTTTAAACAAAAAGAAGTTCAATTCGTCTAAGTCAATTGTAGAGAAATAGTCCACGTTGCTATTTCAGGAAACCTGGCTGCAGGAGAGCCTTTCATATGATGGTGACATAGTTTGTGCAAAAAATGCCAACCAACATAATCAAGGTCACACTTTAAGTGACCCATTGATTCTGGTTTCAGTCATGTCTGTGGAAAATGTCTTGATCTTGGAAACTACTGGTAAGTGGCTACAAGTTTGCCTTATTGCCATAACTAATCCCCTTGGTGATTGTTGTTCCTTAGTTTGTTTGAATGCATATATTCCACCTAATGTATGAGGAAGATCTGAAGAAATTAGAACTTATGTTGCAGTTTTCCAACCTCAATTGTTATCTTAGCAGGTAACTTTAATGTAAAAATGTCACTTAATTTTGATGGCCTTCAGCAAGACCAATTGAGTACATATAAGAAACCTCTCATGTGGTCAAAGTTGAAGGCAATAGCGCTGGTAGGTCTACCCAGTTGTTCCCACTTTTAGTGCTGCATAATTATTCAATCTTAACAGCCGTTGTCTACATGACATCCGAGCTCTGGCGACATTTAGATATGGCAATTGATAGGTCTCCATGGTCTTTTATTCCTTTACAGCAATATAAGCAAATTGAACATTTTAAGGTAGTACATTTGGATTTTAGTGATCATCTTGCATTGGACATAACCCCAAGGGTCAATATCTAAACAAGATTAAGTCTACCCTAGAGTTGGATTTGGTTTATAATCACAAAATTAGAGTTACTATCTCAGTAGACAATTTACAAGATCTGCTAAGCTTTGGAACAGAGGAGTTATCTCTTGATCCAGATGGTTCTTGGGATTTAGAGCGATGTAATGAGCTAGTAAAAGCTTTTTGCTGAAGTCTTAAAGCCAATTTTAACCCTTGCCCTGTAGAGAGTGTAAAAACATGTAGGTCCTCTTCTAGTTGGTCTGATCTAAAATGCAATTTTCAAAGAAAGGTATTAAATAGGATGTGTTGAAAGTTAGTTAATGACAAGAGAAACGCAACAAGACAATGGCACAATATTGTGGAAAAAATACTATTTATTACTGATGCAAAAGAAATGAGATGTTTTAAATGTAATTTGAGCCAAAGGCAAGATGCCATATCACAGGGTATCATAAAATGTGGGCAGCAGGTCGATGCTGAGTTAACAACATCACCAAGCAACTTGGAAGCACAAGTTTGCGTAGCTCACTGGGTGGAATTTATTCTGAACTATATAAACATTAGTCCCATGAAACTACTAAACCGTATGAAACAGATTACATGGTGGAGGCCAATCTAATGTTGTGCAAGGAAGTAATATTGACTGTTATTGCACTTAAATGGTTTGGCTTCCAGTTTTAGTGGCTTATAATTCAATCCGCTACAAAAGGACAAGTTAATTCCCCAGGCTCCGTTTGTTGCTGAGTTGCTGGTTTTAGATTGAAGAGCTAACTGGGAGTACCCTGAGAGCAGGTGTTTAAAGTAAATCTTTAATTTCTTAGAAAAATCAATGATTCAGGCATTAAGGTTAGAGGTGTGCTGTCATGGGACTGGTTATCTTTATCCGATGCTTTAAGGGTCTTCTTCTCGCTGAAGAGTGAGGATGGAGATAAACTCTGAGTAAAAATAATGTGGGATGTACTTGATCATTCGGATGTATGACGTTAGCACGCATACTTTTACCACGCATACCATTACCACGCAATTTTTACAACGCAGGACCCTTTACAACGAATGCCTTTACAACGCATTACACTACAACGCAGATACTATTACAACACATACCATTACAACGTAAGTATAGGTAAGTATATAGTATTTTAAAATAATGTAACTAATAATTTTTTTTAAATTGTATTTAATTATATTAATTTTTATTTAAGAATTTGTTAATATATATGTTAAAAATACCCCTATACTCCAAAACCCAAACCTAGCCCTGAACCCTAAAAATACCCCTGTACCCCAAAACCCAAACCTAGCCAGGAACCCTAAAAATACCCCTGTACCCCATAACCCAAACCCAGCCCTGAACCCTAAAAATACCCCTGTACCCCAAAACCCAAACTCAGCCCTTAACCCTAAAAATACCCCTGTACCCCATAACCCAAACCCAGCCCTGAACCCTAAAAATATCCCTGTACCCCAAAACCCAAACCCAGCCCTGAATCCTAAAAATACCCCTGTACCCTAAAAATCCAAACCCAGCCCTGAACACTAAAAATACCCCTGTACCCCATAACCCAATACCCCTAATAAATGTTTTTTAAAAAAGATAAACTTACCTATACTTACGTTGTAATGGTATGCGTTGTAATAGTATCTGCGTTGTAGTGTAATGTGTTGTAAATACATGCGTTGTAAATACACTTGCGCTGTAATAGTTTCGTTGTAACAGTATTTCGTGATAAAAGATGCGTGGTAACGATTGTATCCCGATCATTCTTATGAACTAGCTCGTAAAATAATCTATTTAGCATCCAACCATGTTTTAGGAGTTGAACTTCTTAACACAGATGGCGTATTTTTTCTTTCAAAGATAAAATGACTTCTTAATAAAAGTGTCTGAGAAATTAGCCAATGTAAATACAGAAACAATATACTAAAATGTCTGTGATGCAGTCTTCTATTAGTATAAGAGATTAAGGTTTTTTTTCTAATCTAGCCCTAAATTCATATAAAAGAAGTTGATAGACGTTGGGGAATTGCTAGCCTCAAACGTAGAATTTGATTGAATAACAACTTTTGTATATGCAAACTTATAAACAAACTAAATCCACATAACTGATCACCTTTAAGATTGGCCACTTTTTTGTCTGAAATGAAAAAATTATTTGTCCAGTATTTAAGAAATATGTTGTGACAACTTGTAGCAAAACACTAGTCAGTTTATCTTCACTGCAATATTTTGATATTGATGTAGGTATCACAAGATGTATTGTGTTTATTCAGATACATGTTTTATTTGTACTTCTAATCAAATACCTTAAGTAATGTCAAATTGTTGTGATACTGGATTAAAGGGATGTTGAACATTACAAGAGTGAACTATATTTTGTCTTTCGTTCATGAAATTATTGCATAATTGTAGTCTATGGTATATGACCTTGAAAGACTTAGTTTAATGATTCTGTAAACTTTTAATGACTTAAATGTGTTTAATATATTTTATTGGGCTAAATTTACTTACCACACCAAATTGTTAATGGTGTACTGCGGCTTCAATAAGTTCAAAAGATCTGTTGGTAGAATGTGACTTCTTTCCACAAATGGTAAAACGAAATTTGTCACCGAAGTCATAAGGATGCACATGGGAGGTATATGGTATGTGGCATAATGCAGGATTATAAACAAATCTTTGTTTTAGTAATAGTATTATCCAAAAAACAAAATGGAGGTGCCAGAATGCCTATTGATCATCGTATCCATGTGCTTCTATGTTAAAATATTTAAGTTGCAATTTCACATTTTCTGTGCTGACATTTGTATTGCCATAATAACAACCTAAACAAACTTTTGCTGTAGTTCATAATTGTTTCTCCAATAATTCCAATAATCATTTTACCTATGTCAACCTCACTAATACCCACCAGCTCCATGACTGTTTATAAATCAATTTACTTTTAATTTCCCACGCAACACTCAACAGTCAATTTTTACTGCGGTATGTGCCTCCTATTCTTCCTCTGTTCCTTCTCCATCTCCATCCATATCAAGTCTCTTTACCTCTTCCAAGTCTATCTTCATTCTGTCTCACTTATTTTTCTCTCCCCCTATCTCTGTTCCACTGTCACAATTATTAATTGTTTAGATTTTTTATGTTTGTTTCTCATTTCTCAACTTTGAGACTGTGAAAGTAAATAAGTCAAAGAAACACTTGAGCAATTGAAAATTGGAGAATCAAGAACGACTGCATGACCCCTCTCCCCTCCTACAGGCATGATGGATTTAGCAACACGTCATAGTACTCTTGTACACGACTCCAATTACTTCCGCAAATTATGCAACATACTTTGAGTATTGCACCCTCATGTTAAAAAAAAGTGCATGTCCATGTGTCTGTTTCTCCGTGTCTCAGAGGTGTCTAACAGGAAGAACCTAAAACCTGTTTGGAGTAAATCAAAGTGTACAAAAAACAATTGGAGTGGGCTAGCAATCCATCACAATTGCAATTGGAGTTTTTCTTGCTTTATAAAATATATCCTGACAAAATGAACTAACCATTTAGCTTCTCTTAAAATATTTCACTGACATCACAAAATATTATGTTCTTCCCTTGCCTTCAGGATATACTTTCAAGGAAAAATCACTGAAAACCTCACGGCCATTCACTCTGAGATGGCCCTAATATCTTTTATGTTGACACTCTAACAAAAAATAATTTATCTGCTACTCATCACAAAACTTGCATCTACTTCCCCTCTCCATCACACCCCAGCACCCTTACTTCCTCCAACTTGACAGGAACCCTGGTGTTCACTTTCATCCCAATAATAAAATGTTCTGTCTTTGCTCCATCTGCCCCCTTACAGCTTCTTAACAGTTTACTATCATAATATTGTATTTTAAATACTGACCTACAAAAAACCCAGTGCCCAAAAACATAGACTACCACAATATTATGAAGGTAAGTATATTAAGGTATATATAAATGTATTATTTTTAACTTCATTTATGTAACTTGTTGACACATGGATAAGTATAGACTCACTATTCTTAACTCTTTATGGATTTACAATTCTGAACTTCACATTTATGAAAATTATCAATATATTTATAGCAAGGTGAATATATGTGAAGTTTAGAATAGTAAAACGATACTTACTATATCTACATAAATTCACATTATTGCAGTAGGTAATATTTTGGGTAAGA
This sequence comes from Lissotriton vulgaris, assembly GCF_964263255.1. NCBI lineage: Eukaryota > Metazoa > Chordata > Amphibia > Caudata > Salamandridae > Lissotriton > Lissotriton vulgaris. The sequence goes on from NC_141698.1 coordinate 417,934,055, forward strand.
TATTTTTGAAGCATACACTTTTTTTTGCATGATTTTCTAACATGCTGTCTCCAATAAAATAAAGTTTGTTAAACACCAACACCGCTAATTGCAATTGGCTACTAATACTAAATTAACTAATTTGTTTCACTCAAATTCATCCATTAAAAATATCTCCTCCTGCCGCTACACCAGTACAGCAGCCCTCATAATTTGATCATCATTGGTTTCTGAAAACTGCCTTTTAATAGAAACAAGCTAACTTGAAACTTCGTCCACTCTAAATTTCTTCTCTCTTGTATGAACATTAGTTTTACAAATTTCATTTCTCTATCTGCCTTTGTAAAGTGTGAGCATGTGAAGGTAAATCGTTGGTGCCCCTCTGAAAATGTTTTAAGCACCATGCATCCTAAATTGAGCCCCCTAAGGCAGATGGTGTCTGTACACTATCACAACAGCCTCTATCCTTGAAAATGTCCCGAGCTTAGCCATACTCATCTGAGCATGGAGATCTCATTAAAAAATGTATATGTAGCTCCACTTCAAACCTACTAAGTGAACTTCCAATTTCCACTCCTCTTCAAGTCGATGGATCTTTGCCACTGTATAGGATTTGGAGCACAAACCAAACAAATCTCTAAAATAAACATGGTCTTCATCATTGGATGTTCATTGAATAATGAGAATGCTGGTGAATTTTCAAAGTATATATTTTCTAATTAAGAGATTAGTCTTTATTCTTTATCTTTTTCTTCCGATTAGTCAAAAAAATCCATCTATAAAAATATTGAGAGAATTTGGTTAGAACAATTATACATATTAAGAGCGTGTTCCATAAAGAATGAATCCCTATCTTTGCAGGTATACTCTGCTAGCTGTTCAGTGTGTAATTGTGTAACAATGGTCTACTTTATAAAATTAAACACTAATATCTACCATGTCCTGGTTAGATCATGGAATTTAGACCTACAACAAGCATTTCTTTCATTAAAATACGTGTTCATTGTTAACATGTGGCAGGGGAAACATCTTAAAATATAATGTAGCCGTATGGTGTGAGGAAGGAAAAAACATAGTTTTGCAGGAAACATCCCTTTTCGTGAAGATGTCAAGTTCTACACTTTAGTTATAACTTTAAATCATCATTTTACAAAAAGGCATTGTTTTTCTTAAAGGGACAGGATAGAATTAAGAAAATGTTGAGGCCTAACAATGAAAGAAATATAGAAATGGGAGCTTTCTGCAGAAATCAGAAGCATTTTCATTTTTTGCACATTTAATAAAACCCGATTTTTTAATGACTATTTTGATATGCATTTTCTATGTTACGGTTAACACCTATTTCTACATTATTATGAGGGTAAATTTACACTAATACAATTTCAACTTCCACACTCCTGCTGTTCAACTAACTCAGTGTCACCTGCACCACCCATTCAGGCAGAGGTTGAATGGCTTTCTCCCCCATAACCGAGCAATGTTCCCATATCTAACTGTAGTCCTCAAGGCTAAGCTTCTCCCAATATTGCTAACAGTGTCAACATCTCTTTTCCCCCACAGGCCTAAGTCTCAGCACTTCTATTCTACCCTCCAAGCAACCAAGCACTGCTTTTCATTAGAGATGGGGACACTATTTCGCAGGTGATATATCGCATGACAAAAATATTGCATCAATTATATACACTATCGTTATATAGTCAGTTAAGTAGATATAGAGTTACGAATATTAACTCTATACTTGGTAATATGCTTAACTTGCTTGTATAGTGGTATGCGATAAAGTGGATGTGATATTTTCTTAGGTCAATATAGTTGCCCATGATGTGTCAAACATTATTTGTAGATTTAGGGCATTCTCCCTTGAAATGAAATGAAATAAATTTGTACTTGTAAACCACACTTATACCCCAACCAGGGTTTCCTGGCGCTGTACGCATACCGCTGTGGGACCCTTCCTGGCTTTTCCCTGTGAAATGTCCACTCCTGGGCACCCCCAAGGTGAAGCCAGGCATCCCAGCGCTGTTGGGGCCATTGTGTAGATTAAGCAAGCTATTGCCCGGAGTTGCAGAGTGGGACCCATGATTAGAATAGGCACTGAGGCGAGAATTATCAGGTCCGAGGAAATTGAGCCCAAGACCCACCGAGGCGGGAATTGAACCCTGGTCCCGGGCTAGACCTCTGCATCAGGGTCTGCCGCTCTAACCATTGAGCCACACTTCTCCACCGCCTCCCTTACTACTCTCCTGTACTGGTACACTCACTCCCTATTGTTTTAGTGCACTACTCTCCCTCAAGACTTTTAAACAAGCTCTCACAACACAACTCACGACCGAAGAGGATCCATGACCAGACCCAACACTTCTGACAAATTCTCCCTTCCTTCTGCAGGCTCAAACCTCTATGAGGCTCCCCTTATGGACATTGTTGGTGTTTACATAAGCTTCAATTAATCACTTGCAAACCCACCTTGCAATCTCATCAAGACTTGATACAGTGTTTCATCCTCTTCTCCCTAAGCATCGTCATGGAAACACAGAGTTTGCTTTGCTGATGCCGTAAGACCTAACATTAGACCCCAAAGCTTATTACCAGAAGTTAGATTATTAGCTCTCCTCAACAAAACAAGTGAGCTTGTATTTCAGATAGTAAACTCCAGAACCATAGTGAGTTGCCCAAGAAAGGTGTTTTTCGACCAAAAAAGAGCTTTAACCAAGGCTTGTTATTCCTAGAGGCTACTTCATAAGATACAGCAGTGTATGCAATTGAGACTTTCCACCACTGTGTAATGTTTGTAGGGGCTCAGTCAGGACATATTTTATGAGCACCAGGAGTGCTTTTCCTACACTGCAGCTGCGTAAAGGGCCAGAAGATGTCTCCAGTGACCATGTGTGCCTGTAACTTTGCCACCACGCCGAAAGGCGCCAAGGACCCTTGAGTGAGCTGTCCATCATAGTTGGGAAAGGGCGGAAAGACGTTTGATACTGCTAGTGTGTGGTGCGGGGCTTCTATGCGTGTCAACATGCCTCTTGTGTATAAAGGGTCAGAGAGCAAGCAGGGCAGCAGGTAAGGAGAATGCAGCCTCCTGGTCACAGGAACTACACGGGGTTGCGCTCGAGAAAATCATGGATGCAAAGACCTCCCTCGAGTATTACAGCTAATTTTTGACGGCAAATATGGGGTTAAAGCACACTTGCACAGCCTCCACCGTGCTCACTAATGTTTTGGGCTGATTAAAAACGTTACTGAATTTGAACTTCAACTCAGGCACCAGCTTTATCTGTAAGTGCTTCCTGTTGAGGTTTAATTTTTGTGACAGGAGCCTCGTGCCAGAATGAATCCTGCCCTGCATAGTTATTCACGAAGATGCCACTGTTTTGTGCAATAGTTGGGAAAGGGCGGGAAAAACGTTTGATACTGCTAGTGTGTGGTGTGGGGCTTCTATGCGTGTGCACATGTCTCTTGTGTAAATGATCAGAGAGCGAGCAGGGCAGCAGATGAGGAGAAAGCAGCCTCCTGGCCACAGGAACTAGAGTTATCCACGAAGATGCCACCGTTTTGTGCAATACCTCTACTCAACTGGAGTACTGGCTAATCAGTAAGTGCTACCTCGTTGTGTAAATGTATAGTGCTTATCCTACACTGCAGCTTCGTAAAGGGCCAGAATATTTGTCTCCACTGACCATGTGTGCCTGTAACTTTGCCACCACGCCAAAAGGCGCTGAGGTCCCTTGAGTGAGCTGTCCATCATAGTTGGGAAAGGGTGCGAAAAACGTTTGATACTGCTAGTGTGTGGTGCGGGGCTTCTATACGTGTGCACATGCCTCTTGTGTAAAGGGTCAGAGAGCGAGCAGGGCAGCAGGTGAGGAGAAAGCAGCCTCCTGGCCACAGGAACTACAAGGGGATCGCGCTCGAGAAACTCATGAATGCAAAGACCTCCCTCGAGTATTACAGCTAATTACCGACAGCAGGGATGGGGTTAAAGCACACTTGCCCAGCCTCGACTGTGCTCACTAATGTTTTGGGCTGATTAAAATGTTACTGAATTTAGGTTTCAACTCGGGCACCTGCTTTACTTATCTGTAAGTGCTTCCTGTTTAATTTTTGTGACAGGAGCCTCGTGCCATACTTGTAACTATTCTCTGACCCTGCTTCGAGGGTCAGAGCAGGGTCAGAGAATAGTTGCAAGTAGGAAATGAGGCGCCGCTCAGGAAGCACTTACAGCGTTACAGCAGGTGCCCAAGTTGAAGTTAATTTCTTTGTAACCATTTTGTAAATGTTACAAAGAAATTAGCTTCAACTTGGGCACCTGCTGTAACCCTGTAAGTGCTTCCTGGAACAAATGTGTCCCGCTTGCGGATTCACAGATTTTTCTGCAATTTCGCGAGATTCGCGGATCGCGAAATTGCGGAAAATCTGCAAACTTCGCAAGCGGAACGAATTTTTGGCCCATACTTAATATTTTGCCCTCAATATTGTGGCCCATCAATATTCTAGGAAACACAACAAGACGATGGACGGAGCGCTGAAACTTTTCAACCACTCACCTCCGGTCACAGATATGGGTTTAATCCATTGTTCTTTTGCTTATTGTGCCACCTCAGTTTGGAGGCAGCCATATGCAAATCAGTGTTGACACTGTTCTTCCTGGGAACAGTCCAGCCCGAACTGCCAGACCAGGTCCTCCCTGGACTGGAAACAAGCATCCTGGGACCAGTTTCGTGGTATTCCCCCTCATCAACCAGCCTAGTTTGAATCTAGGGACATGGAGAGCATTGGACCCACATCTGGGCATATCCTTGTCCACTTAGTGCAAACATAGCAAACACAACAAGATTATGGACGAAGTGCTGAAACATTTCAATCACTCGCCCCCAGTAAGATCGAAATCAGATTCAACTTAGACTGGCTGATGAGGGGTGACACCCCGAAACCAGTCCCAGGATGCTGGTTTCCAGTCCAGGGAGGACCTAGCCTGGCAGTTCGGGCAGGACTGTTCTCATGTGGAACAGAGTCAGACTGATTTGCATATGGCCGGGTCCAAACTGGGGTGGCATCGTGAGCAAAGGAACAATGGTTTAAACCTGTATCTGTGACTGGGGTGAGTGGTTGAAAAGTTTAAGCACTCTGTCCAACATCTTGTGTTTGCTAACATCGATATTCTCGGGTCGTTGTTCAAGGTGCACACTGAACAATACATTTACAGCACTTTCAACACTGACTTCTGCTGTTCCCTTCAAGAACCATTCGTCTGATGTGTACCTTCATCAGCATGCTTTTTCTGCCACCAATATTCAACTTGCATTATGGGTGCTAGAAATGGGTGGTTCCAGTGCTGGCATCCTGAAAACGATGTTGGTTCCTGTTACTTCTTACAAATTGTGGGCCTCTTTCCAGAGTGAATTCCAGCTCCTCACAAGAAAAGTTCATTGTTTGAAGATCAGTGCTGTCATAGTCTGCACGTGCCAAGTTCATTGCAACTGTAGCACGCAATACTTCTCCAGAGTGATTGTACCTGGAATTCACTCTGGGGCATAGCTACCATTGGTGCAGCTGGTGCAGTAGTACCACGACCCATTGAACTCTGAGAATTGCTACATTTCACTTCCCCAACAGCAGTCAAAGGGGTCATTCTCCTTGCTCGTACAAGGCCCCACGGCATCCCTGCTTCACTACTAGATTCGCTTTTAAGAGTTCAGTCTAAGGACTGCCTTTGTGTCACTTTCGTTTGCCATGATTTGAGGCAGACTCCACTCTTGTAACTCATTCTGTGCTTCCTTTCCTTTAACCTGTGATAGAAGTTGGTTTCCACTCTGCATAGCTGAGTGTCCTGCACAGAGACCATCACTACTTCTTCCTACCTAATCAGCTTCCTTTGGTTCTAAGCAAGCCTGCTCTCCAGCTATAGGTCCAGAGGGGACAGCCAAACTAGTGATCTACCTCCTGATCCACTTTCTCAATAGGTGTCCTGTACAGTGATGTCCTGTACAGGCTTCGCTGAGATCTTATCCAAGCCAGCCTTCCTTCAGCTAGAGTGAACAATTAAAGAGTACAAAAGAGGGGGCAAAGGTTTTTTGGTTAAAAACCTCCCGATCCACTTTCTCAATAGGTGGTCACAGAGCAGCGTTATAGAGCTGATAACAAACAGGAAGCAAGTCTGTGGTGATTTGTGTTGCCACTTCCTATCTGTCATGTGGACACCACACATCCTCATTGGAAAGATATTTTCAGTTGTAAACATAATTTACGACTAAAATTACCTTTTTTATGCCAGCCAGCCTCAGCATTTTGTCACTCAGAACCATTCGCCCTGACACTACTTATTTTCATTTTTCGCTGCTCTTGCAACCTTTCATTTGACCTTGTCTCATTTCTCCTCTGACTTTTCTTATTTGTTCCTCAAATTTCTGCCCTCGTTTTCCTTTCTCCTCTCTTGCTACACAGTTCTGTGTTCCCTCTGCTTCCCTTTCTCCACTCACTGACCCTTTTCTCGTCTCTCGTCTTTAACTTCTATTCTCTCTTTTTCTCATCCAACCTTCTCTTCATCTTCAACACATATTTTCTTCCCACTAACCATCCTCTTGCCACCCCTCTTTTGTCTCCTGACCTCCTCCTTTGGTCCTTACTCTTCCCCAACCTGTTTCTTCCTTTTTTTCTACTCCATTCCTTCCCTTACCCTTGTTTCTTCTCTTACCTCTGCAACCCTGTCCACATCTACCACTTGTTTCCCTCTTCTCTTCCTCGTCTCACTTCCTTTCCCATTCTCTTCCATTTCTCCATTCCTTCCCTTATCTTCTTGCCTTTTCCAAATTTCCTCCCATACTCTTTTCGCCTCTCTTGCCTCTCACCTCCCCATCCATGAGCCCTCTTCTGTTTGGACATTACTGGAGAATGGCTTTGGCTCTGCACACATGTTGGAAGCCAGGAGTACATATTTTGACTGGGAGGAAGTTGTATGGTTCTGAAAAAAAGTGTTTGCCTTCCACACAGCTGTGATCATTTTGTTTATTTAAGCTCAAACTTTCAGGAGATCAACCATGATATTGGAATGCTAATAAAGTGTTTAAGCTGTTTTTCTCCGGCAGCAGCACAGATGGGAGGGGGTAGTCATTACCCCACATGGAATTTTCCATCTGGTTAGAAGGTGCAACTGTCACCTTACCTTCTAATCTGCACAATATTATTCTACAATTCTTTGTGTCCCCCAAAATACATATCTAGTACCAAGCTAATTACTTGTAATGCTTCAAATTGTAGAGCTGAAACTTTCCAGACACTCACCCCCAGTCACACATCTGCTTTAAGTCCATCATCATTCTTTAGCACACTTCATCACCTCAGTTCAAACCCAGCTATATGCTAATCAGTCTTGACCTTATGCCTCATGGGAACAGTCCAACCCGGACCGGTTTCTGGGTAACACCCTTCTTCAGCCAGGCTAGATAGAATCCAGTGGCATAGTGAGCACGAGACCCACGTCTGGGCATACCCTGCCAACTTAGGGCGAACAAAGCAAACATGTGGAGATGATGGACGCAGCGCTGAAACTTTTCAGACACTCACCCCCAGTCACAGATCTGGGTTGAATCCATCATTAGTCTTTAGCTCACTCCGCCACCCCAGTTCAGACCCAGCTATATGGAAATCAGTCTTGACCCTGTGCCTCATGGGAAAAGTCCAGCCCAGTATGAAAATGTGTTTCCAATGGGTCATTGGTTACATCCCCTTCAGGCACTCTTATAGTGGTTCCTATTCAATAAGGACTCCAATTCCATTCATTCACTGGTTTTATCCAGTTTTATTTTTTTATTTTGTACTTCTTTGCAATTACTTCATTGCTGTTTTCCTTCCTGTATTCATTTTTGTATCAATTAAACATAATCTGTTTGCACACGTTTTCTTTGTGAGCTCCAAAGTCCAAACAGCCAAGCCAGGTCTTACATTACAGCAATCCTTTAATGGCAGACCTTCTGGCATTGCCAATGCTTGGTTCCTGTCTCTTCCCTCTCCTCTTAGACCCTAACCCTGGTTCCGAACTCATCTCCTCTTCTCCCCTCATCACCTCATCTGCTTCCAGTCTCTCCCTTTCGTCCCAGTATCTCTTCACCATTTTCTCCCCTATCTTATCTTCCCTCCCCTCCCTACTGGCCTCTCTTTTCATCTTCCCTCGTGGCCGCCTTCCCTCAGATGTCGCTTCTCTGCCTCTGCGGCCGGTTTCCTCTCCGCCCATCCTTTCAGCACGTCCCACCGCCCCCTCTGTCCCCGCCCCTCTCTTCCTGTTCTGCCGCCAGGGCTCCGGCGCTCTCCGAGGTGCTGATCCTCGCGGTATCTCTCAGCAGGCCCTGGCGGTGGTACACAGCTCCCCTGCAGGAGGCCGGCTGCGCTCCTTGCAGCCCTGCTGCCGGCTGGTTCACACACCGCTCCTCCGCTGGGTGCTGCTGCCGGCTGTCCTACACGCAGCTGCCCTCTGTGATGTGCCGCACCCCCCGCCCCTACCCCCCTGCACCGCAGCAGGGGCACATAAATCTTTTCAGTAATTCCGCCTCGGTGAGAACAAAGGAGGCATGTTGCGCCCTCCAGTTTATTCGCGGTCTCCAGGCTGCTTCCCTTTGTGAAAGGAGCGCCGCGGTTATTTTTAGCCGTCTCCCTCCTTGAGCGCGGCCTCTGCTCCGTGTGTGTGGGGGTGGCGAGGAGGTGCAGCGGGGCCGCTCGTCAGGTGATGCTGGGCGCGGTGCGAAGCCGCCTTTGCTGATTGAGAGCGGGAAATCCGAATAACAGCTTTGTTTACGATTATTTACGTCGGAAATCAAACAGAGTAGGAATCAACGGAGCAGCACCACTCGTACACCCGGGTTTCACAATATATGGCGGAAGGCCCCGCCCCACACTGTTCTTAACGAAATATTGGACAAATGTACATTTGCCAAGGAATGCAGAAGAGATTACAATACCCTGCTTCTACATGTTAGAAAATATTATATTTCCTAATGTACGTGGCTCCCCTACTGGTGGCCATATACGGTTTGTAAATTGTGTTCTACGAATTTAAAATTCAGTTCCGGGAGGGGCTCTTTCAAATCCATACGAATGTTAAAATAAAACAAGTCAATTGACCTAGCTTTGCTGCCAAGGCTTGTTTTGTTTTGTCATCGTTTTTGAAAGCATTTCATGCCGGGGAAGCTTCAACGCTCTCATGAATTTATAATAAAAATGGCAAAAAGCATACATTGTCATGGTAGTCCCTGACACCAAAGAGAACTTCTTTCTGTGTAGATGAGGTCCTTATGGAAGGGTAGAATGACGTCACTCAGCGAAGGCAGCCAATGGCTGAAGTGAACTGAACCATTGCCCCAGGCTGTATGCTGAGGCGGGAGGAAGAAACAGGTGAATGAGAGAATGGCACTGCAGTGGACGAAGAGCACTGGCGGAAACCACTGTATGTATATTATACATATATGGGCCAGATGTAGGTGGCCGTTTGAGGCCATTTACTGAGCGGTAACGGCCGATTTTGGCCGTTACCGATCGGTAAATGGGTGACAGGTATGTAGGGGGCATTATTTTAACGAATCGGTAAAATTACCGATTCGGTAATTTTACCGATTCGGTAAAATAAAAATTCGGTAATTTTACCAATTCTGAGGCACCCAGATGTAGGTGGGACTCTTCAGAGTCCCAGAGGCCTTACAGAATCGGTATTTTACCATCAAATCCAATTTGATGGTAAATTACCGATTCTGGTGTGCATGCACATGTGTGCATGCACACCTATGCCATGTGACAGGCAGACCTGCCCTTAGGGCATGTATGCCTGCCACATGGCACCCGAGCCTGTTTTGGGGGTGCCAGAGGGTGTCAAAGTGACACCCCCTGCACCCTTGTGAAATCGGTATTTACCGATTCGGTAAATACTGAATCGGTAATGCCCATTCATTCCTATGGGCTTCAAAGCCCATAGGAATGAATGAGTATTACCGATTTGGTATTTACCGAATCGGTAAATACCGAATTCTTCCGATTCGGTATTCCAGCACATCTGGAATACCTACATATCCACCCCTTAGATTTACCGATTTTTAATTACCGAATCGGTAAAATTCGGTAATTAAAAATCGGTAAATCTATTTTACCTACATCTGGCCATTAGTTTTAGTAAAAATCAAAAGATATCAGCTATCACCAGACCTACAAAATGTGTACAACAGTGTACAAGGAAATATACAGTGGCAGTTGTCATGGGGACTGATATCGAGTTGCCCGGGAATCCCATTTATGTCAAAAACCTGCCGGTTTACAGGTGTCCTTGTGTTTCTAATCACATATCTACCTGCAGAAAGCAGGCAGGAATGGCAGGAAAAAATCTGGCAATCGGAAAAAAAAGCGTAAAAACAGTTGCACTTACATAGCTTTGCTTTAAATGACAAAATCCGGTCATTAGGCTCCACCCGGATGGGAATTGTAAATGTTTGCTAGGCATCAAGGGTGATATGCTGCATATTTTGATAGATTGTATGGCCCTTATATCTCAGCGTAAATTGCACTTGAGGCCTCTTTTTGTAAAATATGAAATAAGGTCTCGTGCGCAGGCGATTGATTTACAAAAATGCCTAATCTAGAGATTTCTATCGCTATTGGAATATATATGAAATCTGTAAAAAGCTTTTAGCAAAATACCATAAAAGTTTTAGATTTAATTTGGATTTTAGTGATTTTATGATGAATATTTATAAATTTTAAATTAATATGAATTAAATCTTCCTTCTTGGTGCCATACGGGTAGAGTTTTAATGTGTAAGTACGCTTTTGTAACTACTTAGTGAACCTTAGTTTCTATTGGACATCAAAAAGCATATCCTGGAACAAGAATGTATTGATGAATATGTTGTTTCTTATCGTGTGTTACTGATTGTGTATTTAACTTCTGTTTTAATATTTTTATCATGGGTATTGCAGTTTAAAGACTAAGGTCTAAATAAACATTGCTTTTGACTGACTGACAAAAGCCAGTCCAGAGAGGAAACATTGAGTTGTCCGGTAAAAGAATGGTAATAACTCCGGGTATTGGTAATACCGGGTGCAGTATTACCAAACCTCATCTCTAGGACAATTGTAATCCCCCCACATGTCTCCATTTTGGCTGGCCAAGAAAGTTCACCTGAAATAAATCTCAAAGGAGATTTGAAGACCTGATCACAACCAGGGTATTGTCACTCTCCAACAATGAATACTTTTATGTTATGACTAATAGCTTTTGCATAGAGCATCGTTCCCCAGTTATTTGGCCTCTTGGTGCCTTCGTGTGTTGCAATGTCCTGCTCTTTAACCCCTTCGATGCTGATGACCAGCTCAGCTCGTCATCAGCCACGGGTGACGTGTGCGAATGACGAGCTGAGCTCGTCATGTAACGCGGTTATTCGAAAACAGCCGCACAGCGCAAAAATAACCGCAGCAGCGATGCGGTTAAAGATGTTTGCCACCAGCTCTTCCCTACACTGGAGCTGGGTTGGGGCAGTGCTGATGAATACACGCATGTCTGTTCAGATCCTCACTGCAAGGATGGGTATTGCCTTGTTTTTTCTTTCTTTCTTCGTCTTTAGTCTGATGGCATGCTGACAGCAGGGTTACCAATACTATAGCATTATAAGTTGCCTCTACAGGGTAGTTTCATTAGGGTTCAGTTTTAACAATTCACAAATAAGAAGTATTTGCTACTGATTTTTCAGGGCCTAGAATATTGGAAGTGGAAGTGTAGTAACAGAGGATCCACTCTTGGCATCTGGGTTGCTTCTTCTTGTTTCTATGTGCTTGGTCTGCTTTGTCAAGTCTTTAGTGAGCTGTGATCGAGGGATCTGTTGCTTTTCTGATAGGAATTTCTGACCCACGTGATTCTGAAAAGAATGATGGGTTCTTGGTTTCTGTTCTAGACTTGTTTAACTTTACTGGTCTTTGGCATATTCCATCCCACATTGTCTCTAATGCCCCCAAATCCTATCTTTAGCCTTATATATAATGGAATCTCTGTCCCAATAAATTCCCTTTTCTCCTGGAATTCAAGTTAGTTGATGGGTAGACGAGGTTCTGTGTTGTGTGATGTGGGCATGTGAGATGGGAGGATGGGTGGCAGCGAGTTGTGTCAGGGTATGCTGCTTTATGACTGGTATACTGTCTGGTATGTGAGTGTGATGTGAAATGCAGTGTAGTGTTGAGTGATGGAACGGGATGGGTTTCGTGATGGGGAAGGTGTTATGTTTTAAAAAGTGATGATTTGCAGTGTTGTGTGTTTTTTGGTGTGGTGTGGCGTTCATACAATGTGTGCTGCAGGACGTAATATAATGTTTGTTAAGTATGCTGTAGTGTGGTGTGGTCTTGTGTAACACGGAGAGGATGTTGCAGTGGGTGGTGTTAAATTATTGTGAGTTAGTATGATGAGATACATTTTTGTAAATAATTATGAGGCGATAGATCATTGTGATGTAATGCATGTAGGCGGTATTTGTATAGCGTAAACCTTGCTGAAAGGCAGTGGAGCACTGTATGGGGTCACATACAAAAAATACAAGGAAATTGTAACGGGTGCGATAGATGGTTTCTAAGAACGAAAGCGGACTGTGACTTTATCGTGATGTGATAATCACTTAAAAGGTTTGGCTTCAACTCTTTCCTAAATTGAGCAGAGTTGGGGGAAATACTTGTGAATATGGGTATGCCATTCCGATCCCAGGTGCATAGACAGAGAAGGCCCACTGCCTTTGTTTTTTTTCTTTTCTTGAACCTTTTCGTCTCCAAACTTAGTGTCCCAACTGCAAGTATGGGTAGAGTCACCGGACTTCGTGAACCTCTCAGTCAGATAGTCAAGAGTGAAGGCTGTGATGGCTTTGTAGGAAATGCCTCTGGTGTTTAAGATGGTGCAGGCCAAGAAGGAGTTCCATCAGGGTAAGAGTGGTGACATACTTCTTCAAGCCCTTGATGAGATGTGCTGCAGCTTGTCGAGTGTTCATATCGGGTGCCAGTGATTAATCTGTGAGGCCAAGGTGTAGAGCATTGCTACCATCCAGATGAGGTGCAAGGTTTTGCTGTAGTTTTTAGTCGCTCCCTAGGAGGAATGGTTTAATTTACTTTAGTAGAGGGTTCGGTTATCAGAACATCGTTGCCTTCCTGGCAATGTGTTCCTTGAGTGACTCGGGTGAAACTTGCGATTTGAATCTATCTAGTTTCATGTTGATGAGCCAGGTTTGACTGGTTGGTGCTTGTTGTTCTTGGTGAATAGCAGAACATTTGTTTAGTGGGGTTAAGCATGAGGTAGGTACAGCATCCAGGTCTGGACGAAGAGCTTGCAGTTATTTAAGGTGCCTGATGTCTGTTTTAAACAAGACTTTTAAATATGGATGTGTGTAAACAGCCTACTGGTGAATGTTGATGCTTTTGTCGGTGAGTATAACCCAAAGTGACGCCATGTAGAGACTGAAGCTGACAGAGGTCAGAATGGAACCCTAGTAGACTTTGCTGGTGATAAGGATGCTCTGAGACCTAGAATAGAATAAAATGGTGTCAATTGGACATCTACCAGGAGAACCAGTGGAGGTTGTTGCTGGTGAATCTCTTTGGCGACTTCAGGGGAGGATGAGGATGGACTTCGATGATATCAACGGCAGCTGAACAGTTCAGCAATACTAGGAGTCATCTTTATCTTTGTTCACAAGGCTATCATCCTTGATTTTTAAACTATCGGTCTCCATTTTGCATCATGATTTCAAGCTCATAGGCGGTCATGCATGAGGTGGCTGTAGTTGATATGATCTTGAAGTTGAGCGTAGACTGCCCTTTCAATGGTCTTGCTGATGAAGAGCAGGTGAGTGGTGAGTCAGTAGTTGACAGGTTTGTAGGGATCTAGTCTGGGTTTCTGCAGGGGTGGGAGGAACAGGTATGTTTTAGGAGCTTCAGGGAGCATTTCCTCAATGAGGGAGTTGTTGATGGTGAGCAGAGATGAGACAGCTTCTTCAGAGAGGGATTTCATGAAGGCTGAGATTAGCACATTGTTTTCATAGGTGGTGGCTAAGAGGAAGTTGGTGTCTGAGCATTATCTTTTGAGCACTTGCAAAGCACACCCATGCCATTTGTGCAGTCTCACAGTACTTTAGGCTATCTGTGACTGCCCTTTTGTATGGTTCTGCGTTTTTCATTGGCAAACATTGCGGCTAGATGTGACTGTGCCGTCATGCTCTCCCACATGCAAATCTGGTTTTGGGACCAGGTGCATTCAGTAGACTATCAGGAGTAGTGGGGAAGATGCAATCCAATGCTGGTGATGAGTACACAGGGAGCTCTTTTGATGCAGAGACCAAAGACAGAGCAAAATGAGGGTGGAGGGAATTCACAAATGTACAGCAAGGGATAGCGGAAACAGGGAGCACACAAACGACACAGGCCAAGGATGGAGTAAAAGGAGAGAGCAGAAAAGCACAAATACGTACCGGAGAGAAGGGATCAAGGTATAGGGATCAGAAAATAGGTAGAAAGAGACTGACAGAAGGGAGCAAAGGACAACAAATGGAGGATAAGATACATGAAACTTTAAAGGAATACAGTGGTGGTGGGGGGAAATGCGACTCCTCGCAGAGGGAGAGAAAGGCGTTATAGGGTTGGTTGAGGAGCAACTTTATGTGACCATAGCATGCCCGAGGCATCTATCAGGCATGGAAAGAAGGTGAGGAATGACCGAATGAGAATTAACGAAAGGAAAGGCAGACACTGGGAGCCAGTAAGTGTCAGTAGGCAAGGAAAGGGCCAAAAGGATAGGGTGCACCGGAACATCGAGGGGAAAGAGGAACAGAGGGAGCACCATAGAGACATGGGCTCAGGACAGAGGCAAAGGAGAAGCATATATAACTATTGGTTATTTACTTCTGCTGTGTGCCAAAATAAACTGACATTTCATCAGCAGATTCAACTTCAGTTGTTGCAAGGAATAGCAGACAATGTGTTTCTATTTCTGTGCCACTGGTGAATCAGGATGCAATATTTCTGTTATGCTGTTCTAAGAAACCAGCTCAAGGTTTCATGACTTGTGTCAGTGTGAAGGAAGTACATGGGAAGTGTCAGAATATGAAGGAATATGAAGGAACTAAATATAATTAGACAAGCTAAATACAAACCATCAATTATTCTCTCTTTCTTCCTCTTTACCACGTTTCTTTCCTTTCTATTTCCCACAGAAAAGCACCCATACCGAGCAAAATAGGTACAGCCCATGCTCAATGTATATCTATCTCCTAACACTCATAAATGCAGAGGTGCATCTTGGAACACTAGCTGTGGCACCCCTTGATGGTTTGCAGGAGCATGACATGCCCACATATATGTATAAAGGTTAGAACGGATGTGGGGTTACACTTGTGTAGGTCGTAGCCTATCAGACAGCACAGCACACATTAAATGTAAAGGTCTGTAAATGAACTGTGCAAATCTATCAGAATTAGGAAAGCTCGAATTAAACATAATTGTTTGTAATTCTGAAATGTGGTGGAAATAAATATTTTAATACGTCAAAATAAATCAATAGGTGATGCCATTTCTACACAATATAATTTGTGTGCTGTATAGTTCTATCAGTAAAGCTGTATGTGTAGAGGTAATGGTCATTTCAATTGAAAATGCGTTGTGTGTAATGGTAGTGTGCTACCATGCCATGCATGCTCCACTTTATGCCACTGCACTGTACAACACTCTTTCACTCTATGCTTCTCTACGACTCACCCCTCTATGACACACCGCTCCACGACACACCACTCTTCAACACAACACAACATGTCAGTCTATGCCACTCCACTCCACTCTACTCCACTCTGCCTACTCTATGCCACTTCATTCTAGGCCAATCTACCCCACTCTACGCCAATCCACTCTATGACAACACTCTCTGACATTTCACTACATTCGATGCCACTTCACTAGACACCATTTCACTCTACGCCACTACACTCGACGCCACTACACTCTATGATACTCTATTCCCCTCCACGACACGACATGCCACTTTATTTATTTATTTATTTATTTATTTTATTTTATTTTGGAGATTTATAGAGCGGATTTATAGAGCGCATGGCTGCCCGAGAGCGTCCCAGCGCTAATTGAAATCCACTATCAACTCCAGAGGAGGGGACCGGCGGGAAAGAAGAGATCAGGGGAACAGCCATGTCTTCAGGGATTTGCGGAATGAAAGGAGATTAGGTTGGGCCCCAAGGTCTGGTGGAAGAGTATTCCACATCTTGGACGCCTGAAATGAGAACTGTCGACCTCCAAAACGTGTTTTTTTGATCTTAGGTATTTTGGTCAGGTGGGCATTGGTTGAGCGTAGGGTTCTGATTGTCGTGTGAGGGGTCACGAGATCTTTCAGGACCGGGGGGGCTTTTCCATGCAGGATTTTGTGGGTTAGGCACATGGCCTTGAACTGCACCCTTTGTTCAACCGGGAGCCAGTGGAGCTCCTTGAGTGCAGGTTTGGCGGAACAGCGTTTTTTGGTGCCAGTGAGAATTCTGGCGTCCGCATTTTGCACCACCTGCAGCCTAGAGATGACTTTTTTTGGGGAACCAAGATATAGGGCGTTGCCGTAGTCAAGTCTAGACAATATGAGGCCCTGCATGACCAATTTTCTTGACTGGAATGGTAGGAGTGGGAGAATTTTACGGATGGAGCGGAGCAGGCCAAAGCAAATTCCTGCAGTTTTCTTGGCCTGCGTGTTGAGAGTAAGTTTGTCATCCAGCCAAATCCCCAGACTCTTGATATCAGTTTTGGGGATTGGTGGTGGGCCCATACTGGAAGGCCAGAGAGACTCCGGGCGGAAGTGGGACTGGTTGCCTAGTACCATTAGCTCAGTTTTTTCCCCGTTGAGCTTTAAGTGGGAGTCGCTCATCCAGCTGACTATATTCTCCAAGCAGGAATACAGATCAATGGTGGGGGGTTCTGACTGGCGGAGGGAGACGACCAGCTGTGTGTCGTCTGCGTATGTCAAGAGTTTAATGCCATAGGGGACGACGATTTGTTCCAGAGGTGCCATGTATATGTTGAAGAGTGTAGGGCTCAATGAGGAGCCCTGGGGCACTCCGCAACGTATAGGGGTTTCCCTAGAGATACAGTCTCCTTCTGCCACCTGAAAGGAGTGATTGTGGAGGAAGGATTTTAGCCATTCAAGGGCTTTCCCAGTGATGGTGAGGTTTTCCAGGCGTTGGGCAAGGATGCTATGGTTGACGGTGTCGAATGCTGCGCTGAGGTCCAGGAGGATCACTGCCACTGATCCTCCTGCATCGATGATTTTCCTGGTTTCTTCGACTACCGCCACCATTGCCGTTTCTGTCCCTTGGCCCGGGCGGAAACCAGTTTGGGAGGTTTTTAGCAGTTCATTGGACTCCAGATAATGAGAGAGCTGGGAGTTGATGTATTTTTCCACTAGTTTACTAATGCCTGGGAGGAGTGATATTGGTCTGAAGTTGGCCAGGTTTTCCGGGTCAAGGGATGGTTTTTTTATAAGTGCCTTCACCACCGCTTTTTTCCAACTTGTGGGCACAGTTCCAGATTCAAAAGAGGCGTTAAGTAGGTTGGTCATGAGTGGAAGGATGCTCGGGGAAACCTGCTTCAGATGTCTCACCGGAGCTGGGTCATGAGGCGATCCGCTTTTGAGGGCTTGTAATATAGAACCAAGCGTTTCCGCGTTAATGAGTTGGAACTTGCTTAGCTCAATGTCTCTGTTCTGATGTTGGGAAGAGGGACGGGGGGAGTGGTCTATAGGAGAAAGAGGCGGAAGTTGTTTGAGTATAGTTTATATTTTTGAGTCGAAGAAATTGGCTAGCTCATTGCAGTGTTCGATTGAAGGGTCTCGCGCAGCTGGGGGGGTAGGGGGTTTTAGAAGCTTTTTCAGGGTGAGAAACGTCTCCCTCGACGAGCTTGCTGCTTTGCTAATTTTCTCACTGTAAAAGGAGATTTGTGCATTTTTAAGAGCTTTTTTATAGTTAAGAATCATCAGTCTGTAGTTGTTTTTGCTGATGGGATTAAAGTCTTTTCTCCAGACTCTTTCTGCTCTCTTGCAGATTTTCTTTAAAAGGCGAATTTCTTGGGTAAACCATGGAGAGGTTGCTTTTGTCCTTGGTTTACGATGAGGTTTTTTTGGGAGAGCTTTGTCTAGAGAATTGGTGATCCAGGATGAGAATTCCCTATCAGCAAGGTCAATGGTTGAACTAAGGGTAGGGACTGTATCCTCGAGAGCTTGTTTCCATTTATCATAGTCTAGTTTCGCCCAGGGTCGAGATGGTCTGCCGGGAGCTTGGATTTGCGGCAGTTTGGGGTAAGTACACCAGCTGAAAGGAATAAGTAGGTGGTCGGACCATGGCACCGGAATGGGAGGCCTGGTCACAAGATCCTGGAAATTACAGAATATGGGGTTGAGCAAATGCCCACAGTTATGAGTGGGGAGGGAGTTCTTTACTTTACTCCACTATATGCCACTCTTCACTACCCTACTCTATTCTATGAAACTTTACTCCACTCTATGCTATACCACTCAACTCTCTAAAGCACTTCACTCTAAGCCACTTCACTCCTTTCTATAACACTCTACTCCACTCCATTCCACTCCTCTATACAAAACTCTACATCACTACTCCATGCCACTCTATGCCACTTAACTCTACAGCATTCTTTGCAGCTCCACTCTACGACACTCTACTCTAACCCTGGGCATAGTGGGGCTTTGCGGAGCTACGTGAAGTGGGCGAGAAACTACGCCCACCTCCGCACTCCGCGTAGCCCCACTACGCACCGCAGGCCTCCCTCCCGCCCTCCCTAAATACTTTAAATTAAAAGTGTAAAATAATTAAAAGGCACTTACCTTGCCCGCCGCTGCCCGCCGCGTCCCCGTGGCTCGCTATCTTCATTGCTGCCGTCTTGTTTACTAATGCGCATGCGCGGGCGGCCGCGCATGCGCATTATTTCGTGAGAAATGCGCATGCGCGGCCGCCCGCGCATGTGCATTAGTACACAAGACGGCAGAATGTTATGTTATGTTATGTTATGTTATTTATTATTTATTAAGCGCACATACGCCCAAGGGCTTCTTGGCGCTGGTGAGAGAGTCAAACATAACAATACATAAAAGAAATACAATCACTGTTTACCATAAGCCTGGGAAAAAAGAAAAGTTTTAAATGCCTTCCTGAAGGCAAGGAGGTCCTTACTGTGTCGCAGAGTCAAAGGGAGGGAGTTCCACAATGAAGCGGCAAAAAATTGAAAACTGCTGCCTCCCTGACGTTTCTTTTGAAACGAGGGACCTCAAGTAGGTCTTTGTGGATTGATCTCAAGCTGCGCAAGGGTTTGTATTTGCGCAGTAGTAATCTAAGGAACATGGGACCCTTACCCTCCAGAGCCTTGAACACAATACAGCCCACCTTGAATGTGGCTCTCTGTTCCACAGGCAGTCAGTGCAAAGTCTCTAGTCCATGTCTAATTGATTTCCACTTAGGGACTTTGCAGATAAGTCTCGCAGCTTGATTTTGCAAGTATTGCAATCTTTTAAGTTGGCCAATAGGCGCCCCCAAATAGAGGCCATTTGAAAAATCAATGTGAGACAGGACTAGAGCACTAACTGTCTGAATTAAGGCCAGACCTGTAAGGAGATGTGCTATTTTCTTGATCTTCCTCAGTTGAAAGAACCCCGAGGAGACCACAGTTCCGACTTGACTTACCAAGGTAAGATCCTCACTAAGAGTCACTCCCAAACTTTTTACTGTACGGGATTTTTTTGGGGGCGAGCCCATGTCCGACGGCCAAAAGCTAGGACTCCAACTGATCTCACTCTTCTCAGGTAGAATGAGCTCCGTTTTTCCCGGATTTAACTTAAGGTGGTTTAGAGACATCCACCTCTGGATAAAAGACATAGTTGCTCGGAATTCCTCGGCAGCATTGTGAGGATTTAGCACAAAAACCAACTGCAGGTCGTCTGCATAATTATATACATCAACCTTAAACTCTCGTAGAGAGAACAACAGAGGCCGCATATACAAATTAAATAATAAAGGGGACAAGGAGGATCCTTGAGGAACCCCACAAAAGGAAATTTTTTTAGGGGCTGTGAAAGAACCCAGTCGAACCGATTGGGTACGTCCTGAAATAAAGGACTTGAGCCAGGCCAAGGCCAAGTCCCGAAGACCGGCCTGTTCGACACGGTTGACCAAGATGGTATAGTCAACCGTGTCGAACGCAGCAGACAGGTCCAATAACACCAAGGCCTGGTGCAAGTCCCTGTCTGCGTTGGACCTTAAAGTATTCTGAACGGCCAATATCACTGCCTCAGTAGAGTGACCAGGCCGGAAACCTGCCTGGTTGGGTTGTAAATAGCCAGAGGCTTCCACAAAACTTGATAGGCAGTTGGTTACATGCGCCTCCAATATTTTGGATAAATAAGGCAGTAGCGATATTGGTCTGTAATTAGAAAGGTCTGAGGAGTCAATGCCAGGTTTCTTTTTTAAAGGGATCAATAAGGCCTGTTTAAAACTATTAGGAACATTCCCTGACATAAGGGAGTTATTAAGCAGTGGAATCAGGCTACTTGGGAGTGCCCGACCAATTTCTCTCATTACTTGGGGAGGGCAGACATCCTGAGGAGATCCTGATTTAACTCTAGTGAGCAAATCTTGAAGGGTTTGGTCAGTGATTAAGGGAAAGGAATGCAGAGTAAGAGGGTTAAAAAAGGTATCATCTATCGGGACACAAACTGGTAGCTTAGATAGAGTATCCTTAATCAACACTATTTTATCATTAAAATAGTCATTCAGCGAGTTGCAGAGCAATTGTGAGGGGACAACCGGGGGAGAAGTTCTCTCATCATTGCACAACTCAGTCACAATCCTGAAAATTTCTTTCGACTTATTGGTCGCATTAAGTATTTTAGAAGAGAAATAAGCAGTTTTGTGAGTGTGCAACGTCTTTTGGTGGGCTTTACGAGCTGAACAGTATGCGATCCTTGCTTGGGGACAGTAGTTGGTACGCCATGTTCTCTCTTGCTGCCTCACTTCAAGTTTTAATTTCCTCAACTCCGGCGTGAACCACTTATGCGCGTCCGCGCCGCGTGAGTTATCAAAGCGAGTGAGGGGAACACAGACATTAATGGCCGAGGTTAGCCAATCTTGAAGCCTACAATCGGCTATCTCCACATCTGAGCTCTGCTCTGAGAATGAAGATAGCGAGCCCCGGGGACGCGGCGGGCAGCGGCGGGCAAGGTAAGTGCCTTTTAATTATTTTACACTTTTAATTTAAAGTATTTAGGGAGGGCAGGAGGGAGGCGGATGGCGGATGGCGGCCAGCTATGCTCCGTCTGCGGAGCGTGCGTAGTGCCGCCTGGCTACGCCCGCTACGCAATATGCGGAGTAGACGGCACTACGCACACTCCGTGCACGGAGCGTAGCTGGCCGCCCACCCCTACTCTACTCCACCCTCCACTCTGCACCACTTCTCTCTATGCCCCTCTACTTTATAATACTCCGCTCTAGAACACTCCTCTACGACACTCCACTCTACAGCACTCTATGCTACTCCACTCTACTTCACTGTACACCACTCCATTTTCCGCCACTCTAAGTCACTCCATTGTATGACACTCTATGCCCCTCCACTCTACAACACTCTAATCATACCTACACAAACGGAGTTTCCAGGTTTCCCAAAAACCTTTCAGTTTGGAAAGCGTGCCTCTAGCACAAGGCGTGCCTCAGGGCTCCATTTTAAGCCCAACCTTATTCAATCTCCATATGGGCCCACTGGCAGAGATCGTGGAACGTCACAAGGTGATTATAGTGTCATATGCGGATGACACGCAACTTATAGTCATACTCTCTCAAGACTCGGAAGTCCGGCCACCCGCTTTTCTGCCTGCTTGGAAGAGCTAGCAACATGGATGACCAATCATTGCCTCAAGCTAAATAGCAATAAGATCTATATGGTCATCAGCATGGTGGCCCAATGCATTAGATCAAGTCCCCACGCCCAACTACAACTAATCTTGGGATTTGGTTTGATTCAAATCTCTCCTTCGATCATCAGATCAGAGTAGTTGCAGGTAAGTGCTTTGGCATTCTTGAAATACTAAGGAAATGGACTGATCTCCTGCCGATACCTGCCAGAAAGACCATTGTTCATGCTCTGGTCACAGCACATTTGGACCACAGGAATGTCCTTTATTTATGCACCAACAAAGGAAGCCTTACAAGACTCCAATGTATTCAGAATGCTGCAGGTCATCTGGTCTTAGGCCCAGGGTTTCCCAAGAGTTCATCTGCCTCCAAAGCTCTGGCTAATTTACATTGGCTTCCAGTGAAAAAGAGAGTTATTTTTAAGGCAATGGGTTACTTCCACAAAATTTAGTGGAACAAGAGGCCCAGCTA
Source organism: Lissotriton vulgaris (assembly GCF_964263255.1). Classification (NCBI taxonomy): domain Eukaryota; kingdom Metazoa; phylum Chordata; class Amphibia; order Caudata; family Salamandridae; genus Lissotriton; species Lissotriton vulgaris. The sequence goes on from NC_141698.1 coordinate 417,956,458, forward strand.
CCTGAGAGCTCTCATTACACCATAGTGCTCTTCTTGTACTTTGCGATCATGTGGAACTCTGCGGGTAAGAGTCTCCAGAGTATGCAGGGCTAGAATGGGCGCTCACTCGTTCAGCTACCGAGCTTCAAAAACATTGCATTCTCTTCCTCCCTCCCTGAAGGCTTGCTCTACTGAACGAGTCTTCCGCAAAGATTTGAAAACATAGATTTTTAGGTCCCTCTCTTAATCCGTCCACTCTTGCCAAGTTCTACTCTCCTCCCGTTTGTCTTGTTGCAGCGCAGGGACACACCGTTTGGTGTAACCATGTGCTCTACAAATGACTATGATGATGATGAGAATCCACTCTATACTCCTCCACCCTACTCCCTCTACTCTATGCTTCTCCACTCAGCCACACAGGTGCACATCATGGCTAAAACACATTGGCAAAGCCAATAGCTCTTGAATATGCAAGACCTTTTGGCTTTGCCAGTGCTTGTTTTCTAGCTGTTATTTAGAGCCTGAATTCGGCCAAAAGGGATTGGAGTGCTTTACATAAGTACCAGTTAATTTGCACAAGGTCAGATTGATTTTTGGCCCAAGGAAGCTGTGAGATGCCAAGAATCAGAGGATGTTGAGTCAACGCTGAGACTCAAACGTGGTTCCACAGCCTCAAATTTGGCAACTCTGGCTGTAAAACCAGATCCCCTTCTGAGCTCATTCTTAAGCAACACTTCTGATTAGAGGTCCCTACAGGGGGCTCCTTACACTGTTTAATTTGTGCAGGTGGTTGGAACCAGTACTCGATTTGGGAACTGGGATTTACTTTTCATCATTTCACTTTGAGTTAATGAAGTTGAAAGAAAGGCCGAAAAGGGAGAATGAAGGAGAAACATAGGAAAGTTAACAAAGGCAAAAAGCACGGATGAAAAAGAACATGCAAGTTAGAGAGACAGAAGTTTAGGGTGATGGAAGAAAGAGACATGAGGTGGAATGCAAGTTATAACAGTGCCCTTTGAGTTCTGACCATGACAGGGCAATATTACATTACACCTTGTTTGAATATTACCAATCCATTCACACTCTTGGGATTTTTCTTATTCCTGTAGCTCTGTAACAGCTTCCGCAGCCCCCTCAGTGCTGGGGGGACGGTGAGCTCCAGGAGGCCCCCTCAAGCACTTTGCACGGTTGGCAGCTGAGAGCTCATTGACTTGATCTGGGGCGTGGGGGGCCTTCATGTACTTTGCAGGAGGTTCCCCTTCAGGGCCAGACTTACAGTAGCCGGCACCGGACATTTCCCTGCGAGCCAGTTTTGTGGCTGTGGGGGTGGTTTTGTCACTGGGAGCCAGTTTTATCATAATATCCTCATTTAAAATCCTAATTTATGGTAAAATCGGGATTTTTAAATTATAATTCTGAAAGTGCCGCTATTTTGAAAGTTGACATTTTCTTGCAAAAGACCCACATCTAGGCCCGCAAGTACTCGGAACCAAAGAATTGCCACATCAAAGTGGCACATCCGCAGCCCAGATCCTTGCATCCATTGTTGACGGCAGCCTCAACGATGACAGACTCCACATCGCAGCCTTGTAGCTCCTTGGAACAGATGCATCCCTAGCTGCATGCCGTATCCCCCTCACTGGATTTTATTTAGCAAGTGCCTTCGGCGGGACCCTCGACGACAACGCAACAGGGCCTCCCACTGCTTTCTTGCCGCATATCAGAACCAACGCATTGCTTTGGCCGCAAAGTGCATCTTCAACGTGGATCCATGCAACGTGTCACAACCAGAATTTGAACTACGTTGTTCGGCAGGCCTAACTGGGTCTTTGTAGCTAGCCCATGCATTATCGTAGTCGGCCTGAACTTGCGACTTTGTCCTGGTCCAGCGTAAGCAGATATCCTAAATAGCTCTTTGTGCTTCTTGGCATAACTTCACTATAAACTTTAATATTCAATATCTTAAGTTCTACTAATTGGATTTTTGTCATTTTGGTCTTGTTTTATTTTTTTAAACTTACTCTATTTTTCTACACCTGTTCTGGGCTCCTTTTGTGGTGTGTTTTTACAGTTTTACTGTTTGAAGTGCTGCACAAATACTTTACGCATTGCCTCTAAGTTAAGCCGGATTGCTCTGTGTCAAGCTACCAAGGGGGTAAACACTGGTTAATTTGGGGTTTGCTTGAGCCTTATCCTGACGAGCATTGTGGTTGCTGCCTGACCAGGGCTTACACCCCGGTCAATCAACTTTGTGAATGCACTGAGTGACTGCCATATCAAAACCATATGTTACACATTACTTTTTAGGCATGGGGAGGTTAAGTGATTTGTCTATAATCACAGGGTGTTGAGCCTAGGTTGGGATGAGAACTTCACTCTCAAGGTCCAAGAGTGGTACCTCTTTTCGTTCTTCCACATGTCAGGCCTACCTAAAATAAGTCCTTTATTACTCCTGACAAACATGAGTTAACGATGACTGTGCCTCTTTCCCCCAGCTCTCATCGCTGTTTAGGCCATTCTATTGTCACATGGCTGTATTAGGCCCCGGAAAAAACACAGCCCTTTTACATGCACATTTTTCTCAAGTTGTCTTTTTTAACACACTGGCATTTTTTTTAATTATTTTTTTTATTGAGAATTCATCACTGGTACATAATAACAAAAAAAACATGTCATACATTATTCCATCTGGTAAAGCTAAAAGGAGATACAATAAATAAAATAAATAGACATTATATATAAAGGCATTCTTCTGTCTTCAATAAAACCATTGCAGTTCTTAAATATATTATACACGTAAAAATACAGAATATACTAGCCTATATTTACAATCGTGAATCTCTTCAAGCTTTCAAGGGCGCCCAGATTTTTAACCCAAATTCCTGTGTTTTCCTGCCCTTGAGTACATACAGTGTAGACTCAATATTATGAATGCCCAAGAGTCTAGTCAACCACATTTGAAATGATGGAGCAGTATCATCCTTCCATGCTGCTGATATAAGGATACGCAGCACTGCCATTGATATAAAGACGAACGCTTCGGTCTCTTTATTTACACCCAGCTTACTTTTACTTCTGAAGATCATTACGGTCGGGATAGGCAGATCTTAAGGCCTAGCAGCACTTCCCAAAATGTCTCAATCTCCCCTTTTATGATGCTTAATTTCTCGCAGTATTGGAACATATGCAACAGATCCGCAGGGCCTTTTAGACGTCTGGGACATCTATTATCTTCTCTTTTACCCCAGTCGAATAGTTTAGAGGGTGTAAAATACAGATTGAATAATGTTTCAAAATGTTGTGCTTTCAGATTAGAAGAACGTAAAATCTCCTTATCCAATTGTAGCGCTCTATCTAGATCCACATCTGTATCACCCAATTTTATGGCCCAGGAGGCTTCATTTTTTTCCAGTTCAGTTCAGTTCAAAATCTTTATTCGATTGTAGATTTTACAATCATAAAAGTACAATTTATAAGCACACAATTAAAAACATTACAAACAATTCATTTCAAATGGCAAATAATGACACAGTATACAGTACAATATATCAAACAATATGAGCATGGGCAATATATGATTAAAAATATAAATAACTGTAATCTTAAAAAGCACCTAAAATTTTTGCAGCGTGGTTAGCCATCCATGCTTTTCCTGAAGCAAATGGCTTTTTTTAAAAAAGTTACATACAAATAAAGTGCAATCGCTATTCAGTAGTTGTAAGTGATAAAGTGCGGGTTTAATTTGTGTGAAACTCAATTTTTTAAGGCACTGTTTAAGGTATAATTTCCGTGGGGTAGAGTAATAGGGGCAGATAAAAAGGAAGTGTGCCAGATCTTGAGGAGACTTTCCGTCGCAGCCACAAGCTGGCAACACTTCGCCCCGTTGAGCACCACTTGGGACTGCCAATAGAAGATGATAGAGGTCAAAGCGGAACCTTGTTAACAGAAACCGTTCATAACTAGACATAGGCCATGTCAGGTAAGGTTCCATTTGCAAACATGTTTTTAATAATAGGTGTTTCCTAACACTGACCTTCTGTATCTCAACCTCTTCTCTGTCGGAACATCTTAACAGTAATATAGCATTCTTAACCGAGCTCACATCAGATTTTTTAATTGAGTTTGGGGCATAGAACAGATCCTGTCGATCAATTGCCGTTAGGCTGTCCTTTATGTACTTCACCCACGGTACCTTAAACCTCCCGTCTAGCTGTAAAGCTTCTTTCAGTAGGGCATGTGTTAATTGAATATCGTTGTTCAGCCAGCAGTTCAACCAGCATATGACTGGGCTTACTGCTATTCTGTCGCCTAAGTAGGGGATCCCCAGCTCCTCATGTACCGAGTAGTTCCCAATGCCCCTGGGCAGTCTCAGAGTCTTTTTTAGGAAGTTATTTTCTGTAACCTCTAGGTCTTTAATCTTACGATAGCCCCAGAGCTCACTCCCATAGCAGGCAACAGCAACGCTTTTTGCCTGGTACAGTTTAAGCAATGCGGCCAACGGGCAATTGCCGATTTTTTTTGCAAAGCCAAGGATGGCCGCATTGACCCTTGTTGTTTCTCCCTTCTTCTTAGAGACTGCTGGGCCCCATGATAACTTGTGATCTAGCAGGACCCCGAGGTAAGAGAAGGAGTTGGTTGATGGAATTTTCTCCCCATTTATACTGAAATAGTCAGTTTTCAGAACACCCTTACCTGCTTTCATAACGTATGACTTGGAGTTATTTACATTTTTTTCCATGTCATCCTGGATCCCAGATATTAAAGCTTTATAGATAATTTTGATTCTACACCCCCCTTTTAGCAAGTACTCCAATGTACTACAACGATTGCCAGGGGAAATGCAAGGTCTTATAGCTTTTAGTATTTGAATGACCTGGAGATATTTAAAGCTTTGACTACTAGATATCCGATATTTCTGCTGAATCGCCCCGAAGCTCATCACACCATCCCCCTTCATTATGTCCCCTACTGTGCAAATACCCAGTTGTTCCCAGTATTTCCAAGCACCGTCCATACATACGTTTGTGAAAAACCCTGACTTTCAGAGAGGTGTATACAAATTAATCTTTGGAATCAATAACAACTTCTGTAATTTTTTCCATACCTCCCAAGCATTGTCTTCTATCTTATATCTCATTTTCTTAAAATACCTACAACCTGTTTTCCTTAACAATATCCCCACAGCCTCCCTTCCCATTATAGCTCATATATAGTGGGGATATTTTGATTGCTGTGTGGAGGGTCTTGGGCAGAAGATTTGCTTGTAGATGGATCAAATAAAATTGCCATTTGCGTTAATAGGCATGCCCAATGATAATACCTTACATTCGGAATGCCCAAACCACCTGAATCCTGTGCAAGAGACATGAGTTTAACGAGCGTCCAATCTTCCCATATTGCCATAAGAACCTCATAAAGATAGCTTCCATTGATTTTAACACCGCCTCATCTATTAAAAAGGGAATAGACCAAAACTGATGCAGGACTTTAGGTAACATAGTCATTTTCAGGACATTGGATCTACCTATGAGTGACAAGTGCAGAGAATCCATTATCTTAAGGTCCCGTTTGATCGTTTTGAACAGCAGGAAAAAGTTGTCCTTTATAATTAATTCTGTCGCTGCATTAATTGTCACCCCCAAATATATTGCTGCATCCATATATCTATGATCTGATTAAACTATGTTTTTCGTACAGATTACCTGGGTTTTCCCCTCATTCAAACGATATCCTGAGTATCTACCAAACTCCTTGGTGATTTCGACTAATGCTCGCATAGCCGAGACAATTTCCACAGAGATTACTGCCAGGTCATCAGCGTAAGCTAATATCTTGGTCTCAAAGCCATTCATTATGACCGGCTTAATCTCCTCCTTGCGGAGTATCTGCCCAATTAATGGATCTATAAACATGGCAAACAGAATGGGTGCACAGGGGTACCCCTGATGTGTCCCTCTTAATATATATTTCACCCATCAACTGCACCTTGGCAACCGGGTCGGAGTACATAGCTTTAATGGCAGACAAAATTCTTGGGCCAAACCCTCGGCCTACAGTATCCCCCACAGGTAACCCCACCAAACACGGTCAAAGGCTTTTTCGGCGTCGAGGAGGATAATGACCATCCCACCCCCCCACCCCCCCCCCCCCCCCCCGGCAGCCGGGGCCCCAAACAAATATATTAGTTGTCTTATATGATCAGTTGTTCCCCGCCCGGGATAAACCCATGCTGCCAGGGGGAAACCAGACCGCCAATAACCCTCCCCAAACGCTTCGCCAAAATCTTAGCATACATTTTATTGTCCGCGTTTATACGTGATATCGGCCTGTAGGACCCCGGATTTTCCTTCGGCTTCCCTTTCTTGTGGAATACCACTATGTTTGTGTCCTTCCATGCCCCCGGTATTTTACCAGTGCCCACTATGCCATTGAATAGATCCAGTACCAATGGTGTCACCTCACTAGAAATACACTTATAAACCTCCAATGGAATGCTGTCCGGCGCGCTGCCTTACCAGCAGCTAGCTCCTGTAATGCCTCTAGCACCTCATTGGCAGTTATATCCCTCTCCAATATTTCCCTCTCTAACTCATCTAATTTAGGCCCTTCATCCGGATACTCTCCCTGTGGGTTCTCCCCATACGTCTCTTCCTGGTACATTATTTGGTAACATTTTTTAAACAACTCTAAAATCTCATGTGGTTCTATAAACTCCTGACTGTTCTCCTGGATACTCGTTATTGTATTTTTAGTGGTACCCTGTCTAATTCGTAGTGCCAATGCTCTGCCCGCCTGTTCACCTGTTTCATACATTTTGCCTTTATAGGTTTGATATTCGGAGGCAGCTTTAACAGCCATTTGTTTCTGCATCTCTGCTTTAACAGAGCTAATTCTCAGCTGGCTTATTTTCCCATCTTTCCCTTGTAGGATATCTTGGCCATGTTGTTCTTCTGCTTCTACCAATTTAACTAATAACTTATCCTTCTCTACCCGCACTTTTTTCCTAATCCCAGCAACATAGCTAATTGTTTCCCCCGTAGTGCTGCTTTGAATGCATCCCATACACTATTTCGGGATGCGCTGTAACGATTAGCATCGAAGAATTCCCTGGTCCATTTTCTCAAATGCTCAACGTATATGCTGTCTGCCAACAATTTCCTGTCGAAGGTCCAGGCCCTTTGTTTTCTTGGTGACTTTAAAAATCATAGCTCAGATACAGGGGGCTATGGTCTGATAGGACCTTCAGTAGCTTCCTGATGCTAACTTTGCTCATTTCCGTAGATGAGATCAGAAAATAATCTAGTTTTGTATATTTTATTTTTGATAAGGACAGGAGAAATAGGTATACCCTGGGTTACTCGGCTCCTTATTTCCCTATACATCAGAAAGACCATGGGACTGCATCATAGAGCACAGGGCCCGAAAAACCCTTGGCTTCTGGCCTGCATACAGATTCTTATTCATAAGGTCGTCAGATATATTCAGATCATCACTTACCACCAAAGGGGTAGGCCAGTTAGCCAACTCTCTCTAATAGCTCAAAGGCCTCGGGATCATCCTGGTTAGAACCATATAACCCACAGATTGTTATACCCATACACATTTTGGCCAATGCCCATCTCCCTAATGAATCAGACTTAGAGCGCTTGACCGCACCAAGTCTAGTTTTCCCTAGGATGGCTACCCCTCTCACTGTCGAAGTCTGAGAAGAACATGACAAAATATCGAAGCCTCCCAAATTAAGTAGCTGTTTTTTTGCCCAGGGTAGATGCGTTTCTTGTAGACATAAAATGTCTATATATTCTGATTTAACAAACTCAGCCAATCTCCGCCTCTTTTCCAATCGTCAAGCCCCCCTGTATTAAATTGAGCAAATGCTAAGATTCACCATTATTGCAATTGTACATTTCCTTCACTATTTGTACCAGCCATTGAATAAAGACAACATATAATCCAAAATAAAAACCAAGCCCTACTCCCAACAGTGAAAACACATTTGTACCAAAAGTTCTCTTTTCTTGACTTTTTCCTCCATTGCTCCCCCTGTCACCCCCCCATCCTTCCCTCATCCACCCCCACCCCCTCCCCCCCTTCCCTTTATCCATCTCCTCCCACCCTCGTGAAGCGCTCAGATCTTAGTCTGTGCTCGTGATGTTTGCAGTAATAGCAGTTTGGGCAATTCACGCAATTACTATTCAGCGCCTTGTGCCCCCTTGCTACCCCCGGCGCGAATTTATAAACAGAAAAACAAGAAAGAAACAGGTAAGAAGAGAGAGAGAAAAAGACAGGAACACAGCGTCCCGTCCCTCCTTGAGTAGAGCCAGCCAGTTTCTTCATTATTCCACTTGTTTCCCTAGCTTCCAAGGGAGTCCAGATACAATTGTGCCTTCACTTCTTAGGCAAAGTACTGAGTCCGACCTTCATTTATTATTTTGAGTTGTGCTGGATTGATGAGATATACTTGAATGTGCTTATCTTGAAACGGTTTGATCCATTGTCTCAGCCTCCAATGCCTCTCCACCGTTGCGTGGCAATAATCTGGCCTGACAAAGAAAGTGACTCCCTCGCTGGATCTTCGTGCCTCTGGTCTGGCATTTTCAGCAATGGCCTGCCGTAAAATGAAATTGACGTTAGTCAGAAAGAAATTCTTTCTGACTAACGTCAATTGCGGAACCCTATCCCTTTGGTTTTGGGGTCCCTCTCTCTTTTATTAGAGTAAAATGAAATTGCCCAAGAATATTAAAATTGCCCTTGGCTTGTCCTCTCTCCCTGCACCAGATCGGATTCTGAACGTAGTGCGATGCGCCCTCTGAATTTCTGCTGACCAGTTCCAGTCAGAGAGCTCTGGGAACACCAATTTGAATAGATTTGTCATGTATTCCCTGATATCTGATCCCTCCACCCCTTCAGGTATCCCAAGTACCCGCAAATTGCTTTGCCTAAGCCTGTTTTCCATATCCTCCAGTTTCCACTGGATGTCTATGACCTGGGCACTTTGGGACTCTACTTTAATGGTGGCAGCGGCAGCCTCTGATTCTGTTGCGACAATCCTTTCTTCAAGGTTTGATACCCTATCCCCCACAGTGCACATGCCTTGCACAACTTCCTGACCACTCCTTGCATCTTCCTCATTGCAGCCTGTGATTTGCGGCTATCCTGGCGTGTTTCCTCACAATGGGCAAGAATTGCCTGGTGGATGACCTCCAAGAGCGGTGTATGAGTTACAAGGCTCTCTGAATTGGGACTTCCCTGGAGTGGCAAGGAGGATGAGTGATCCCAACTTAAGTCTTGCGCCGGCTCCTGCCGATTTGATTGAGCTTTAGACCTTTTAGCTGTGCTGGGGGGATCCTGTTCGAGATCACTTTCTGATTCAAAGTTACTCTCCCCCTGAGATGAACTCCGGTCATCATCCGACCACTCCTCCTCTTCTGAAACAGAGTAGAAGCATTCACTGCGTTCTTTCTCCTTCTCCGTGCCATCCAACAAGACCACGGGGGACACAGTCCTCCCAACACTTCTTCTCCTAGAGTACTGCCTGCAGCTGCTTGAGCCGGTATCAATACCGCCCGACCCCTCTCCGCTTCACTCCTTCCCTGTGAAGTCAGAATCTCATTGCCCAGGGGCTCCCCCTCTGTCACTGCTGCCTTGGTGCTACTAGATGCTGTGCCCAAGTTGCCAGAGTCGTTATTACTCGCGCCTCCCCTTTATCCAGCCGAGGAGACCTCTGCTCGCATTGTTAATGCATTTTTCCCTGCGAAAACCTGAGGGCCATCTTGGATAATAGTGTCCTTTAACCCAGAAGCATCCATACCTGAGACTTGTGTTGCTAGTATCTCAACCTCCTCCTACAGACGTGGCATGGGGGCGACTACCTCTTCAATGCCACCAGTCTTGGAATTCGGCCCTCCCTTGTTCCGTGCAAACATCCCTGGAATTATTGCAGTCACTGGGTGTGTCTTTGCTGCAGCATGCTTACACCCTTTCTTAGCGCTTCTACAGGGGGCGTGCGAAGTTTACTCAGCGACAAATCCTTTGCGGATTCCTGTCCGGATTGCTCCGCTGCCTGGATTTTCCTCCGGGCTGCTGCCGCCATTGCCGATTTCGCTGAGGCTCCAATTGCGAGCTTCGGCGCCATTCCGCCCGTACTCCGCTCTCTCTGCTCACTCTGCCTGTTCCTTCTGCCACGCCTACCACTCTGAAGCCGATGCCGGAGCCACAGCAACAAAGCACCGCTAGACCCTCGCCGCCGCAAGAGACCAGGCTCCATGACTCGCGTAGCCCTTGTTGTGACCAAAAATGAGCAGTAAGTAACCAACAGCATTTAGATTATATTTTCTTCCTTATTAGTGCTAGTTGTTGCCTCCTAACGCCACTGTGGGGCTTCAATGAACCGTGCCCTTCCCGCTAGTACTGCAGAACTACCACTACGGGGTCGCCATATTGCTTCCCCGACGAGGAACGCATCAACACACTGACTTTTGACACACATTTGCCTGTGCGAAAGTGCAGGATTTGTTTCTCTGAAACCATATTGCTTACATTTCCACTTCATAAGTATATCATCACGACACCTTGAGCATTTAGTACAAGACCTAAACATACATTTAGCAAATGTTGGTATTTGTGATTCATCCGTAAGGTGACATAGCTATCACAAGAAGATAAAGAATGACAGCCTAGCTGAGGCCTCTGTCCGGAGGCATGGATACTTTTATTACCAATACACCTGCATTTCCATGTTTAAATCAGAAGAGCACTTTGCTGTCACTGCTGGTTCGCTGTTGTCGGAGTATCAGCCCAGCTTATTCCTGTTTTCCCTCTGCAAGGAGGGATGTCCAACTTGTGACCTAGACGGGAACCTTCATACACTTATCTTCAGGTAAGGGGAAGTTAGATCATCCAGTAGGGAATTTTGGCAGATCACATGCCCTAGGCATCTAGGTTAGGGAGCGCATAGTAGGAGTACACTATAGACTTATATGCCAGCATATATACACACTACTTTAGCACAATTGTGGACTTGTTTAGCCTTTTCACAGTTCTCAAATTGCTAATCACTTTTATCTGCTTCTGTTTATTTATCCTCTCGCCTCTTTGTGTATTTCTTGTGTATCTCTCTGGGCAAGCACAAGTGACTGAGTGAAAAGGTTCTAGATCAGGTACCACAAATCCTTGGGGAGTCAGGGTTGTCATGTTCTGAGGTTGCCCAATCCATGTGTTACCCTCTTAGATTTAGGGGCACGTATGGTGGCACTGTGAGCTAGCAGGACTTCAGGCCAATATACCTTGAGTAGGTGCATAGAATAAGTCTGGCACCATCCCAACATTTATGTTGTCCAACAAAAGTACAGTTCCTACCAGGAATTAGAAGCTGTATGACACTCCCCAACATTCCTTTGCTGCTTAGATGGAGTTAGTAATTGTCATCACTGAAGCAGTCCTTCTACACTGCTTATACTTACTAGCCCGCATTAATGGAAGTCTGTGCAGTGCAGCCCCACCACAGTTTAATTTCACTTAAGAAAATAAACATGAAGATTGAATGTGTTTCACTAGATTTCGAAAATTCAAAATAGATAAACATGTAATTGTTGTTTCATATTTTCATTTTTGCCTGTTGACATTTCATTGCACTATACTGAACTCCCTGAGGCCCCACAATAAGGGCACTACTGTTAATGTAGCCCAAATATGCCTGACACGCCCAAAATCACTTCTGGTGTGTTCTTCAAGAATTTTATGAAAAATTCTTTTTTTAGTAATTGTATTTCATCAATGTTACACTGACTGCCAGCCCCTTATAACAGTTTATGGAGATATATTTTTTAATAATTTATTATGAAGTTTAATATTCTTTTACATTTTTGCTATACTCTATCATAGGAAGAACTCCACCTGGACTATTGAGACTCTGTATGGTAAACTAAATGTAAACGTCAAAAATATAATTTAGCCTTCCAAAAAATTAATAAAAATATAATTGTATTTAAAAGGTACTATTGGGAGTCGCAATTGGGAGCTATAAATCATGGCACTTATGGGTCTAATACGGATCCAGGCTACGCAATGGATAGATGGCTACTCCCTGGTGGTGATTACAACAGAGCCCTTTATACTAGATCTGTGGAGAAAAGTTTAACGGGCCCAACTAGAGTAGCAGTACGTATATGGCATGATGCTACCTGTTCTTTGGGATGGAGGAATCGTTTGACGTTGGCTACTCCGTTATTTGGTTCGGAAATGCTAGGTCGGTTGTGGAACACAAAAGGGTTTGGCAAATGGGACTTGATAGGGATCTCTACTGTGGGTGATGTTTGCGCGAAGGGTAAAATGAAGTCATTTGTGGAACTACAAGCCGAGTATGATTTGAATGGTATTGAATATTTCCGCTATGCGCAGGTGCGCCATGCACTGAAATCAATATCCCCTGAGGTGGAGGTCATACCTGAGTCATCCCCATTAGAAGACGGAATATTAGATGGGTACTTACCAGATAGGACCATCTCACTTGTTTATAAAAAACTGCTAAATCATAGAATTGACCTCTTGACTGATTTAAGAAATAAGTGGATGCAGGAGGGTATTGAACTAGATGATGAAGACTGGCAGTCTGCGGTATCTTCCCCGAAGGAAGTCCCTATTCTGGCCAGATTGAGACTTGTCTAATTGAAAATTCTGCATAGGATCTATGTCACCGGTCCCCGTATGGTTGCAATGGGGTTCTCGCAGGATGACTTGTGTAAGCGCGGATGCAGCAGGGTGGGAACATTCTTCCATATATTGTGGGAATGTCGAGATATGGTGGAGTACTGGAATGGGGTACATGATGCAATGCATGAGGTAACAAATGTGAGGCTCTTACCAGAAGCTAGGAGATGTTTATTGAATGTTTGGGAGCCCACAGACCTCAACGTTGCGCAAACTCAATGGGTTACTCTGGGGAATATGATTGCATAATGTAATATTGCTCAGAAATGGGGGTCCGCGAGGCCTCCTACTGTGGACAAGTGGAAAGAAAGTATGGACTGGTGCATGTTCCGTGAAAAAACTGTCTATCTGGCTCTAGGCCGCCCTCGAAAATGGAACAATATTTGGGGACCTTGGAACCAATATAGAGGAAACATTTGTACACCACCTGCAATCGTTGAGCTGGAATCTGCTCTTTCCCCCTGATCCCTACGTGTAAAGCTGCCTATTAATTGTATCTCGTGCTCTTGCCCCGCTTCCCCCTATCGCCTATATGTTGATACTAGTACTGTACTTGTGAATGACCCTCCTCTACCATATGCACTGATGTAATTTGATGATGCCTTTTGTTAATAAAAAGAAATATAAAAAATATATATATATAATTGTATATATTTATTTTGAATGTAGAAGCAATTAAAAAATGCTACATCACTATTAATTTAATTTGTAATTACATATTTAATTAATGTAAATATATACCATTAAATAACAATTATTAAATGAATTAAAAATAATGTAATTATATTTTATTAAAAAATGTGACATGAATTTATAAATTCATAAAAGTTGCTAAACGTTGTTTGGATTACCTAATACATGTTTTACTTTTAGTATTATTTAAAATTACATTATTTTTATATATTTGACTAATTCAGTAATGTATTTTAATTTAATATTATTTTCTAAAGGTGTTTTATTTTAAGTTCCTATCTCCAATATTTTCAATGGAAGAGTGTTGCAGTACCAGTGGTTGGCTGTGTATGGTGCTGAACTACTACTATTTGTGTGACTTTTGTGCAGTAAGCTAATAGCAACAGGCTTACTCTTTTGTGGGTGGATGCATTCCCTCCATAAACTCCTCCTTAAGCCTCTATAAACCTCTCCTAACGTCTCCTGAAACCCCTCCAAATTAGTAGAAAGTATGCCCCTTATTCCAGCCGCTCCTCTTCGTCCCTCCAACACTTACTACTAATGGCCTGATTGCAAGGATAGGAGGTAGTTATCATAGATGATAAATAACGATACCATCGGGTATGTTAATATCAAGGGTGATAAATACCACCGATTACTAGTTGTTGGAGAGTATCATGTGGATTTTGGTATTTTAGGGCACCAAAATTCACATAGTACTGTAAATACCATATGGTTTTCCTCCGTTAAATATTGGTATGTTGGACCTGCCGAAATTTTGCAAAAGGTTGAGTTATTTCAAGCATTGGTAATTCCTCTTGTGCATAAACAGGGGTTAAACATAGGTTGAAATCAACTTCCCAACTCATAATCGGGCACTAAGTATGTTTGAAGATCGTTCCATAAAAACGATAGACAAAGCGGAGGGAAGTTACGCTAGTAAGTTTGTGAATAGCATCTTGTAGAACTTTAGTAATGCTATTGTACTACTATACATATTACAAAATGCAATTTGTGAATAGACCCCATAGGTTAGTGAGTAAAATTGTGTAGTACCTTAGGGGCACTACTGTAGTTTTACTAAGCATAATGAAAAATGAAGTTCATGAATAGGCCCTCAAATATTTAAGAAGAAAAAATAATACCTTTGTTTAGACACATTGTTTTCCTACTAGTAGCCTATTACTATCAGACTATTACTCTTATGTTGGCCATAGCTTGTTAACCCTATTGTAAACATCTAACACAATTAGTGCCCTCTGAAGGCTAATTCTCCTGCAGTGATGGATACAGGGTTGTTGGCATATTGCATCACCAGAAGATGTATGGTCCATTCATTTCAGAGAAAATGCCTTAGCATTAAAAAGCGGAGGAGTGGATGCAAAATGTACCCCATGCTTTAAGCATCTACTCATATAAATGTGGTCCGATAACTATGAGTCAACATCAGATTTTATCGTTTGGCCTCAACTCAAGTATTAGCATAGAGGGGTTGGATGGCTCTAAGTATCCCAGGCTCTATTCCCCATCTCTGCAGTTTATGCCACTGCAAGGCCTTGGCCACTCAATTGGAAGCTGCGCAGTAGTAACTATAACAGACGTACAGCTTGGCACTAAGGGCGTGGACATATATTATGAGCAAGAGAAGAGATTGTCATCAGATTGTCAAGAGGGCAGGACTTGGCATGGAACCCACTTTGATGAAAGGGAGTAGCCCACTGGAAACCACCCAGGCTTTTAGCTCTTCTAGCAGCAAACTTGCATATGTTTTTGACTTCACATTAAGCAAACTTACCACCCTGTATCGTGAGAGCAGAGGCTTTCCAGCCAATATTCTGTCTCAGAAAATGTTATGTTGTGCTACACATGTTATGTTTTGCTATGCTATGTTATCAGTGTGTTTTTAGCACAATAAAACACCCGTGAGGGAAATAAGGTGCTCTGTAGCAGGTGTACGAGCCCTGGGGTCTTGCTTGAAAAGCCATGGCTTTAGCTTCTTGCAAAAGTTAAGAAGAATGGAGAAAGCTCGGATATGTTGTGGACATCATTCCAGGCTTTAGGATCCATGAGAAGGCATAGCCCCCTGCTCTGCTTTTGTGTATGCGTGGGTTGTGTGCTATGAGAGACCGGCAGAGCAGTGCTTAATTTGAGCCAGTGATTTCTGATGCTAGGGACCGGCACTTAGTCGTCAGCACCAGCACATATGACAGTATACATCGTGTCTGCACTTTGTGTCTAATTTAGAGATGAGCACAACAACAGTTGTTTAATAATTCAATATATATATATAATAACAATCAGAATCAGAAAAATGCTTTATTCGATTTTAGCAGAAACATAAAATCATAAAAGCAACCATCATATAAACCATTTTATAAATTATCAGCCAAACATTTGAACATTAAAATGAGATTAAATTGATACAGTTTTCAATCCAAAGCATTTTCATACTAAAATTAACATATAATAGAATTCCGTTTCCTTAGAATACTTTTTAAAAAAACAGTTATAATCATGACACATTTTTCATTTGCCATTTGCTGTAAAAATAAATAGGCTGGTCGACATTGGCGCCAAGAGCCCTGCTTCAAATATTGTCTAATCCATTTTCTACGTTCAAACTCATACTATTTACAGAATAAAATCAGTTGAAATGTGGTTTGCAATGATGAATTATCGCATGGGCAGAACACCAGGATCCTTAACCAGTCATTTTTTATTGGAAAGGTTACCAGGCGATGGAACATTTCAAATCTGAACCTAGTCAGAATAAACTGATCAAAACCCATTATGCAATGCGATAGATAGGGTTGAATCGCATAACAGGCTTAGGTCATTTGATGCTGAACTACGGTTGTTTTAGTGAGTTCACCCGAGGATCTTAGTAGTTCAAAATGATCCATACATATCATTTTTAGTTCCTTTCTTGATAACCTGCAGATTAGTTCAGGGTTATTATAAAATTCCGGTCTGTGGAGATCAGTTAATGTTTTTTTGACGTACTCAAGCCATGGAATGCGTTTTGAGTTGTCCAAAGCCATAACGGCCTTAATAATTTCCCGGTTAAGGCCCAACGCATCTACAGACCACACTCTCTGCGAGAGTAAAATTGGTTGTAATTTAATAAGATCGGAAATAAACTCCATACCTAATTCTGCAAGACAATTAAAAACTGACGATCCCTGTGGAAGCGCTAAAAGATATCTTAAAAAACAATTCTCTGCTATTTGAATGGCCGCTACATTCTGAAAACCCCAGATACCCGCCCCATGAAGTGCAATACTTCTACATTTAGCTATGTATATTTTTAGGAGAATTTCAGGTGGTATTTTTCCTAGTTTTTGGGCAAAATTCATCAATGCCATGATTGAGCGTTTAAACAGTAGAGTCCTGCTCTTGACTGCAGGACCCCACGAGCCAGAGCCATCTAGGAGCACCCCTAGGTAGAAGAAGGTTTTGGTATGTTCAATTGAAACACCATCCGCCTGAATGTTTTTTCTTTTAGCCCGGCCTTTCCCACACTTCATCACATACGATTTTTTGGCATTGATTTTAAGGCCCCTGATTTCCATAAACTCTGAATATTTAGCGAGAGCCTTCTCGGCACCTATCCTAGTTCTTGCCATTAGCACTGCATCGTCCGCATAGAGAAGGGAGAAGGCCTGTTTTTTCCCATACCTTGGTGAATCTACTATACTGCTCTCCAAATCCTCCTCCAAAGCGTTCGCATATATGGAGAAGAGGAATGGAGCCAGGACGCAGCCCTGTCTGACTCCCTTCTCTATGCGGAAAGGCTTGGTGCATTCGCCCTTCAGGCCGTGTCTCACCTTCGCAGCGGCTCCTGTATACAGCTGTCTAAGGAAATGTACAATTGCAGGTTCCACCCTATAATCTTCCAATAATTGCCAAAGCTTATTATGATCTACACAGTCGAAAGCGGCCGTGAGATCGACAAATATGGCATATAGACATCCTGTCTTTGCCTGGGTGTATTTCCCTTGTAACATCACAAAATTTAGCACCTGCTCCACTGTACCCATCCCCTCCCTAAAGCCATACTGGACCGGGCTCAAGATGTTATTATCATCTGCCCAAGTTTGTAGTTTATTTAGGACCACCCTACCTGCGATCTTCATGAGGGAGTCCAGGAGAAATATAGGTCTATAATTAGCTGGATTCTCTCTATCCCCTTTTTTATAGATAGGTATTATTACTGATTCGAACCAAGTTTTAATGAATCCTTTGGCACAACTGGCCGTCAGCACACGTGTGCATATTGGGGCCCATAATTCGTTAGTCATCTTAAAGATATCATTTGGGATTCCATCGGGACCCGGGGCTTTTTTTCACTTAGTGTTATTGATTGCCGGTAGCACTTCCTCATAAGAGAACTCTATTGTTATCGGAGAATGTTCCTGGTCGTGATCACCCACCTCATTATTCTCTGGGGGCCTGACAAGATTTCCATCCTCTGCTTTATATACCTTCGAGAAGAAATCTATCCAGGTACTTTCATCAATGGCGGCTTTCATTCTAGAGGAATCTTTTTTGGTAAAATAGGGAGCATTCACTGCCTGCCAGAACAGCTGAGAGTCTCTACTTTGAGCAGCCTCCAACAAATTTTGCCAGGCCTGTTCTTTTATTTATTTTTTCCGAAGGTTCCTTGCTAAATTATAAGACTTTCTGCAATCTCTAATTAATTCATAGTCCCTTATTTTTCTACTAAGTGCAGCTTTGAGGTGGGAATATGCTTTTGTACACTGGGAGTCAAACCCCCATTACTCCTATTTTGTTTCTTTTTGTTTGGCCTGGAGAGAAAGTCTTGGATAACAAGGGTGACCTGTCCAAAGGCATCTAGGATTTCATCATAAGTAGAATCCTCTTCCAGACAAACCAGGATGGGTGTCAAAGCCCTAGCTATAATGTCGGCATTCATTTTAATTGGGTCTTTTTTACCCCACTTAAGTGCAAAACCATTTTGGCGGGCCAACACAATTTCTTGCGACCATGCCAAGGACTCAACAGTAGAAGAATCTGTACAGTCCGGCAAAACTAAATGCAAACTAAGGGGAAAATGGTTGCTAAGGCCATTTGGGTGTATCATAAACTTTTCTACCATTTAGAATATCGAGTAGGTACAATAATAAAATCAATAACAGATTTAAAACCTCGACCTATGAAGGTCGGACTAAATTTTACTTTTGAGGAGCATATATTGTTTGCAAAACCAAGATCAAATGTGGCCATAATCAAACAAATAGAAAAAATCACCCTGCCAAACTTGGTAAATGGTGGTCCCAACGTGGGATCCAGTTCTGATTAAAGGGGGGCAGTATCCAGTGAATATCCAAGACCAAGGGGGCAAACAGACCGCAATCAAATCATCCTATGTAGAGAATTAATGTTTTTTTCTTTTCAAATTTTTTTATTATTTGGTTTAGTGCATATAGTCATCTTATCAAAATAGTCAAAATAAAGTGAGTACAAAAATAGATAAAATCAACAGTACAATTCATCATTTCATGGAAAAGGGTAAATTCATGAGAAATGATACGTAAAGGAATAAATATACAGTGTTCCACTCACTCAAGGGGGTAAAGGCAAGGGGCTCAACAGGCACTCACAAATAACAAAAACCATTCATACTCAAACATATTCAATCACTTCATACGGGTAATTCATAACGGCCTGCAACAGAAAAGGGTGGACTTATGGTTGCATGGACGCGGGTGCAACTAGGGGAAGGCAAGAAGTTGGAAAGTTGTTGCCGTTCCTGGTGGTAATGCCGTAATGACGCCAACGCGCGTTTCGGTGTGGAGCACCTTCGTCAGGGCTGGCACAGATGGGAGGGGGAGGGGAACACACAGGCTGCGATAATGAAGAATCGTGGATTTAGATGGGGTGATCCTTTCGGAGGGATCGTGGAGGGATATGGTAGTGTGGTGCTTCTCTCTATACCCGGATATCTTGCCATTTCCCTCCACGATCCCTCCGAAAGGATCACCCCATCTAAATGCAACCATAAGTCCACCCTTTTCTTCTGCAGGCCGTTATGAATTACCCGTATGAAGTGATTGAATATGTTTGAGTATGAATGGTTTTTGTTATTTGTGAGTGCCTGTCGAGCCCCTTGCCTTTACCCCCTTGAGTGAGTGGAACACTGTATATTTATTCCTTTACGTATCATTTCTCATGAATTTACCCTTTTCCATGAAATGATGAATTGTACTGTTGATTTTATCTATTTTTGTACTCACTTTATTTTGACTATTTTTATAAGATGACTATATGCACTAAACCAAATAATAAAAACATTTGAAAAGAAAAAAACATTAATTCTCTACATAGAATGATTTGATTGCGGTCTGTTTGCCCCCTTGGTCTTGGATATTCACTGGATACTGCCCCCCTTTAATCAGAACTGGATCCCACGTTGGAACCACCATTTACCAAGTTTGGCAGGGTGATTTTTTCTATTTGTTTGCGTATTTTCCCCTTCGTTCCTGCCTATATCAGTTATCTGCCCTGGGGAACCCCCTTCTATTGCACAAATGTGGCCATAATATCATTAATTTTTTTCCCTCTATCTGTGTGTACAAGATGGTTCAGGCCACCGTTTTCGTCCCAATCGTTATCCCCAAAGCCACACGGATTCAGGTTACATACACTTATGTTGAAGTCCCCTCCCCATAGCAAAATTACATCTCTTCCTTTTGCTGACATTAGTTGGTTTAGATCTTCTAAGAAAGATTTCATCACTTCTGTGAAATTAAAATTTTCGATGTTATTATAGAAGTTTACCACCAGTAGCTCTATGGGCGAGTGTAGATAGATGGATACCATTTGATAGTAAGGGGAGCTCTTTATCATTTTAACACCCTGCACCCTCAACATATTTGATACATATATACAAATTCCCCCTTTGTGTCTACCATGCTTAGAACGCACCGCTGGGGTATGAAAAGTTTTGTAGCCATCCAGGTGTATTTCGTCTTTGAGCTAAGTTTCCTGAATACACAGTATATCAAAATTCTGGATAAAATCTCCCCAAACTTGTTAGAAACTTTACTCTCAAGGCCACAAATATTCCAGGAGACTATCCTTATAAGCCCTCCAGTTGGTGGTGAGTTAGCTAATGAAGTATCAACATCATTGCTAGGTGACATTACTCTTCCCTCCTTGACCACATCAACCATACAAACTCCATCCTCCGTTACCGTTAAGTTCCCAACTTCTAAGCTACGTTGTATGCTGTGGGGACTTATGAAATTTGTACAATCATTTTTATTTAAGTCACATAGTAGGTCATTGTTAGGGGGCACATCTTTAGCGTGCAAGGAAACTGCATTCCGTACCAGAATAGGTTCATTTGAGGCCTCTGTTAAGACCTTATCTAAATGATACACTGACAATGAATTCTCTTTCTGGACTGCACTACATGTTTTATGAGTACCATCATGAAGTCAGTCCACCTCTTCTAACTGGCCCAAAGGTTCATATCTATTGTGTGTTACAACTTTATAGATCAGATTGTCATCATGGAAACCGTGCCTCAGCATAATATTTTCCCTCCTTACCGAATGTGGGTGATAGAAAAAACCCAATGGGAGGACCTTTATTCCTTCGGTTCTTAGGTCTGCTTGCCCCACTCTTTTTAAAATTTCATAAACCAGAGCGAGAGAACTCAGGGACAAAATCACACAGTCTCCGGTCCATCATTTTTTCTCCCAACCCACCCAGGAAACGTGTTGCACCATTTTAAATGCCTCAAACATATCCTTAGCTAGGCCAGTCTTGAGACCCAGGTGATGAATGGACTTATTCCGCAGGGTAACCCAGCATTCCTTAGCAATATCATCTATCAGGGGTACATTAGCCAGTACTATAGTATACGGGCCGTAGCCGGGGGAAGATTAAGAGTAGTCGATTTTTGGCGCGGTATGTGGTTAGGTAACTTTTGCAACTTTTCCTTTGGGTAAGTATCGGAGTGTAATATCCTCCCTTTTTGAACTTTTTCTGTACATCCTGCTCCATTTTCTACACCCTGGTTATTGTTATTAGGTCCATTAATATCACCTTCGCTAGAAGTTTTTCCAGCTTACTAGGGGTATGTGCTCCTAGTCTCTGGGTAGAAGGAGTCTGCTTACGTAACCTTTCATCAACCCCAATTGATGACTTGGGTGCAAGCTCAATTAATTTATTAAGTTTATCCATAATAGAAGCTTTTGCGGCTTCTAATTGCGCCAGCCTTTCCTCTAGTGGGCCGATGAGAGTTTGGAGTGTAGATACCAGATCTGCATATAGGATCTTAGAATCAGATGGGCGACTAGAGGTTTGCAATTTAATGTTACTTTTTGGCTGGGTTGTCCGTTTTTTCCCTCTATGGGTACCTGTATTAGTTTTACCTTTGGTCACAGTTACAACTTGGAACTTGTTGTCAGGTGCCTCTACGGTGATATGTATCACAGGAGGTAAACTAATGGGACGAGCTGACTTTTCCTTTATGCAATTTCTCTTTGGGGGGGCGGTGTCAGGGCATCTTGATCTTCAGAGAGAATCTCATCCCCTCCCTTATGAACACAGCCATTACTTAACTTATTTGAGATGTTAGTACAATTTTGTATTCCGGGTGGTATTGTCCCTTCATTACTAACATTAATACTAGGCACCTCTGTGAGGAATCCTTCTTTCTCCTTAATCAATGCATCTTCGACAGTAGATATTTGTTTTTCTATAACCCCAACTGCACCAGTCAGGTAGGTCATTAGCGACATGTTCATTAATTTTTTCTTATCTGCTGGTAATGCACCATTAGATCTGTTTAGCTTTCTTTTCCCCATCAATGGTATGGCAGGCTTTCCCTATTTATACAAGGGACACTGTATCGGGCAATAGAGTCTACTAAACATGCAAGGTCCTTGGGCAATAATTATGTCCTTACTTGGTAGCAGTCCAGTAATCCGGGTTCTAGAGAAGCCAAGAGACAGGGCCCAGCCTAGCCTCTTCTGGGCTATGACGGGCAAGGACGGGTCCACCCTTGGCCCGCGCGCATCTTGCGTCGCGCTGGGTCCCGTCAGATTTAAAGGGCTGGCGCTGGGATAGCCTCTCGGGGCCCCTGCCGCGAGACCGCACTGCCTCCTGGGGGGTGTAGTGCCCCGGCAGTCAGCGGTCCGCGGGGGCAACGAGGTATATGGCAGAGGTTAGTAGAGTCCACAGTAGAGGCAGCAGCACGCTAAGGAACAACAAAACGGGTCGCTCCCCAAACGAGTCAGCGCGTCTCGCGCCGCACTGGGTCCCGTTAGATTTAAAGGGCTGGCGCTGGGATAGCCTCTCGCGAGACCACACTGCCTCCTGGGGGGTGTAGTGCCACGGCAGTCAGCGGTCCGCTGGGGCAATGAGGTAGATGGCAGAGGTAGGTGGCAGAGGTTAGTAGAGTCCACAGTAGAGGCAGCAGCATGCTAAGGAACAGCAAAAACGGGTCTCTCCCCAAACGAGTAAGCACGTCCCCCAATCACCAATGAGTGACGCCCAAGCCCTTCTTATAGCTTTGGGGTCCTGCAATAGTCTGAATTGTCACACTTGTGGAAGTGAGCTGATTAGTAGTTAAGTTGGCACTGTCATTGGCACTGCTGACAGGGGCAATATGTAGTGCATGCTGCGGTCGCATCCAGACGAGGGCCCTATCACTTATGTTTTTTACAAATAAAACTCTGGTCTGGAAGGTTGCTGAAGGCAAATGCGTCTGTTCATGTAGCAAGGGCCAGTGTTGTGGAGAGCTTTGCAGGTGTGGGTGAGGAGTTTAAAGTGTGCATACTTGTGTATGGGAGCCGGTGGAGTTCCTTAAAGGTGTGGTGTGATGTGGGCTCAGCATGGGAGGTTGAGGACTAGTCTGGCTGCTGTGATTTGAATGGTCTTCAGTTTTCCAGTTGGTTATCCCTGCGTGCAGGGTGTTTCCATAGTCTAGTCTGCTGGTGATGAGGTCTTGGGTGATCGTTTTCCTGACATTGTCTAGGAACCCACTTGAAGATTTTCTTAAGCATCCTTAATGTATTGAAGCAGGCCGAGAGTTGGCCGATCATGCCTAGTGTGCTGTCTATTATATTTGTAAGATTTCTTGCTTGTGAGTAGGGCGTGGTGTGGTCAAAGGTCTCTGAGCTATCACGTCTGTGGGCCACCAGGAGACCCATGTCGAGGCGTTCTTCCCAAAAAATGACTACCTCAGTCTTCTCTGAGTTCAATTTGAGGCAATTGGATTTCATCCAGGTGGCTACTTCTGTCATGCATGTGATGAACTTGTTCTCTGGTGATGGGGACAGTATGCGTTGCTTGTCATGGCGAATGTAAGGATGTTTATGTTGTGAGCTTAAATGACGTTGGCCGTAATTCCATCAGGTATTGGAATCTGATGCTCTCATAAATTTGCAGCACGAGCCCCACTTTAACTCCTCAAACTCTCTCCCCTAAATGGGCAAAGTGGGATCGATATACACAGGTTTTTTTTATTACCCATTTGTGTTGATTACTACTGTCAGCACCATCCTCATTGTATGAATTTTTCGCTCTGTTCATGAAGAGCCACCCCAGGGCTAACCTTTTTCTGTGAAATACTCAAGATCTTATTCCATTGACTCTCAATAATGATAATTACGCACTTATATAGCGCACGACTACCCGGAAACATCTCGGCGCTTGTATGAATACCGCAGAGGAACCCTTCCTGGCCTTTCCCTGTGAGGAGCTCACTCCTGGGCACCCCCAAGGTGAAGTCAGGTATCCTCAGCGTTGTTGGGGCCATTGTACAGATTAAGCAAGCTATTGCCCAGAGGTGCAGAGTGGGGCTCATGATCAGAATAGGCACTGAGGTGAGAATTATTAGGTCCGAGAAAATTGAGCCCGAGACCCGCCGAGGCGGGAATTGAACCCTGGTCCCAGCCAGACTACTGCATCAGGGTCTGCCGCTCTAACCTTTGAGCCACGCTTCTCTAAGAACTTGTTTGCTTTCCCAGGCAGCCATTTTATAGGAAAGCTGTAGCTGATAGGAGCAAGATGTTAAGTGAGAATGTGTGAATGTTGTCAACTGCTTTAATTCCTTATGCACCAACAATCTAGTCTGTTTCTGAGAACTAGTGAACCTCCTTTCATCGTGAGTCACCAACCCACTCGAATTCTACTAGCAAGATGTAATGGGGCATTGCGTCAATTGATGTAGCAGTTATGAGCATATGCTATCCTTCATCCCTGGGGAGTTGTGGCTATTGAAATCCTCATAACCACCACTGTTCTACTTTTAAATCCACAGAACTAATGGTTAGCAGACCTATAGGCTCTGCTTGGCTCTTTTTTATTGCCACACTTCTAAAATGGTTCCCCTGGCCTGATTATCTTCTGAGTTTGCAGGTCATTTATACTGATAAAGGGAAGGGAACACTATCTTCTCTTTTAATTGCTTTCAAAGCTACATTTTAGCCACAAGAATGTAATCTTAGACAGCTATGTGATGTTTCTAGATATGTGCTAAAGGAATGTCCATGCGCTGGCCCATACTGGGCTACAAAAGCCAGTTTGGGAACCACATTCAAAATACCATAAAAGGTGTCACTAGCTTCTGACTCAGAATCAATATAGTTCAAATTTAAAGTTCCACCACTTGGACCACTTGAAATCCCATATTGTGCAGATAAAAAGAGCAATGCATCCCTTTTTGATATTTTATGGGTGCTTAGATGTACATAATTAGGCAAAAGCGAGGGTACCGAATATTGTTCCTTGTTTCTAAAAATTCTTCTTGAATGAAAAAATTGAGGTTTACTTGAGACTCTCAATCTTATCCTTGAAGGACCTCGAAACAACCATGGCCCCGAGATGGCATTCCAAATTTGATACTAGCCTTTGCCAAAATATGGAATTCCATAAAAGTAGGAAACGTGTGTACTGCCATCAACCAGATTTCCTGCATATCTCCCAAGATACGATAAATGTTCATAATTCTCAACAATTGGTACTGGCCTGGTGTATTCCAGGACAATAGGGATAGGTCTGCAAGAGGGGTTTGAACATTAGGGGACGCATCATGATGGGCTGTGCCACCTCTGCGCAGAGCCGGGTGCCTGTCTTTTTGCAACTTAGGCGTCTAAGTTCATACTTGAAACCATGGACGCCATTTAGGGGTTGCTAGTGGGCGTAGATGTGACCCCTAGCAGTGTCTTTGAAACCCCTGTCCTCAAAGGTGGGAAAATTTGTGCCAGGAGCTCAGCATCAGGCCCCAACGCCTTGATTTCTGCTCTTTTTTTAATTATACTAATACTGAATAATACTTTGTCGTTCACTATTAATTAAATGACAAGTGGAGCATTGGGATCAGGAATTGGACCTTCAGTAGCATCCTAGATAAGTAAAATCGAAACTTTTTACATTTATGTCGTGTGCGTGCATGTGAGTGAGAAAGAGTTTGGGTGAGTGTATGTGTGTATGTGTGAGCATGTATATTTGTAAGTGGAATCATGTGTGTGTGAGTGAGTCAGAATGAGTGTACATGACTGAGTCAAAGTATTGTATTGTATTGCGATTTATATAGCGCACGTATCACCCGAAGGCATCAAGGCGGCCTCTCACTCGTGTCAGCGGTGACTAGACCACTGACTTCACAAAATGGCCACCAGTTAGTGGCACGACTTCCTGTATTCTGTGTTTATTCTACTCCTATGCCGGTTTGTGCCTGCTAGCTGGTGGGTGGAAAAAACATTTGGTTATTTTGTGATTTGAAAATAAAAAAAATCATTGTAGACGAAAAACCAAAATTCTTTCAAAAGTAATGGAATCATTGTTTTTACAAACTCTATTTCGAAATTCCCCAATTCGGTTTGTAATGGAGAGAGAGGAGAGAAAAGCAGTTAAGATACATTACGGTTCCTGTTGCTACAGTGGAATTCATATTTCTACCAATCCCAAATAATATCCACATAAAAAAGAGTCATTAGGTGGAGGCTTATTGATTATAGTTTTTTTTAGAAGGTTTGTTCGGAAAAGCAGATGCTCAGCAGGTTTTTCTTAAACCGGTTGTCAAGAAACAGGGTCAAAAGGCTATTTGTGAAAGGCTAGTACAGATGTGTTGCAATTGTTGATGTATAGTCATAGGTTTAAGACCTGTCTACTCAATTATATGCCATCTTTCAAACCTTTTTCATATGTGGTGTTAGCTTGTTCACCTCGGACGTTGGTTGTTTTAGGAACTAAGTCAAAAAAGGCTATTTACACCAACCAATTAGAAATCTGCAACAGGTTGCTAAAACACAATAGTGGTTCTATGCAAAATAGCTCCATGGTATGCCATCATTCAGTCCTTTTGTATGAGTTCCTGAGCAGAAAACTAGGGTTAGTCCCATGTCAAAAAAAGTCATGACTTTTTTTGCCATGGAACTAAGCCAATATGAACCCTTTAGCCAACACAAGATTTGGAAATGCTGGGAGCTGAATGGGTGGTCACAATTGACTTGACTATAACTCAACAATTGAAGATTACCTCTATGGATACATGATGGACAATTATTCCCTAAAGGATGAAGAAGCAGTCTAAGTGCAACAGAGTGCTGGTGTTATTCTTCCCGGCTCCCCTTCCCCCCACCCCCGCTTACTTTTGCAACAGCCGCCAATGGCAAGAATGGTCTGTGGTGCAAGAATTTTATTTTGACATGTAAATTGCGCTGTGGTGCATGACAGTGAGAGAGCAGGAGAGCGCCATATTCACAGAGATATAGCACTCTCCCCCACTATCTCCCTAGAACCGACGCTGAATTCAGCTGCTGTGCACCAGGCACATACCTGAGCGCCGCAGTGCAAGGGTGTGTGCCTGAGTCTAGAATGGGTTTTGTACAGGAAATGTACCCTTCCTGTACAAAATACTGGGCCAGATGTATCAAAGGGTTTTACCAATTCTGTGTCTATGGGAAAATGTGTTCGTACATATGGACCCCTATTCCTAGACAAGTTTGTAAAGCTGTTCTTACTTTTTATTTGTGGTGTACAGTGCGAAAAGTTGGAAAAGCATGGAGAAATTAAGATATAGTTATGTTTAAGGCCTGTTTTTCAGCTATGTTAATTTTTGGCACTAAACCCTTTCTGCCAATGTTAGTGAATAGGGTTTAGCATCAAAAAGCATGGGTGGTTCCATGGGAACGCCCATGTACCACCCATCTAACACCCCCTTGATGCAAAGTAATGCCAATCAACGTTCCGCCCTGTTTTGCATTACTTTGACATACAAACCAGCCCTAATACCAATAAGCGTTGGTTTGTAAATCCCAAAACATCTTTAGTGTCATGTTTGCGTTGAAAAAGTAATGCTAACCCGACGCTAAACCTCTGAGTATCTGGGCCTAGGTGTGAGGAAAGAACAAGGAGAGAGAAGTCGAAAAATAGAAGAGCATATGGAGGAACATACAAGGAGACCTCAGAAGAAAGCTAGTAAATGAAGGGGACGGCAAGAGGAAAGAAGCGGGGAAGTGAAGAGGAAATGTGAAGAAAGCAGAAAAGAAGAGGAGAATGAATTCTGTACAGAAGAGGTAGGGCAAATACAGGCGCAGCCGAAACAGGAAAGAGCGGTGGGTGGGGCGGAGTGGACATCGACAGACTACGGAATAGGGAAAATAAAATAAATAAGTAAATAAAACCACTTACCTTGAGCTTGCCGCATTGCTGACTCAGTGGTGCAGCGAGTGCAAGGGAAGTGATTTTATTTATTTTATGTTCCCTATCTCGTTGTATTTCAATGTCCCTACCCCCGCCTCTCCACTCTAACCTGTACCGGCCGCACCTGGGGGAATAGAGGAGGGAGGAAGAACGAGGACAAGGGAAAAGGAGAGAGAGAAGGGGAAGAGAATGTAGAGGAAAGATGGAAGACAGAGGAATTTTAGGATGAAAGGGCATAGGGACGATGAGAGGCAGGAGAGGAATGAAGAAGGATGGAGAGAAGACAAAACTAGGGAAGAGAACACGAATGAAAAGAAAGAACGTATGTAAGAGGCGTAGTAGCAGGGAAGAATCACAGAATAAACCCATTCTGGATAACTGCTGGAAGACCAGACTCCAATCTTGCGCACAGATTGCCAGGAGGATGGAGCAGTAATTCAGACCTCATATCACAAGGACACTTATTTTTATGCTGCAAGGCATAAGCTGCCAGAATGATGAAGAGGGGTCAGAACTCATAAACGTTCCATTGTAGTGCATTAAATGAATCGCCTGCTATCAGTGAGCACACATGGCCCATTGCAAGGCGAGACATCACTCGACCGGCGAGCCGGACCACGGCGGCGACCGCAGTCCACTCCGCACTCTGCCATATGAACTCGTTGACAGCCAGTTGGTTCATTTAAAAGGTGTATTATGTTGGTTCGTTAAAACCATTTACTATGATATATTTTTCATTGAATAAGATAAAATGTTAATTTCTTATTGATTAACCCCAACAAATGAAGAAATCGAAGATCGAGGTAATCAAGGCAAGTCCCATAAAATTCAAATAAGACACATTGAAGGACATAGCACTTTTAAAGTCATAATTTTGAACTTAAAAGCATATTTTATGCAATTAAGTAGTAAGGCTGGGTTTAATCAATAGAAGATGTTAATAGAATTTAAACACAGCACCCCTTGAATTTGTAAAACCTTTCACCCTTCAGTCTCATAAATTACCAAATACATGAACGTGTTTTAGTGTTCATGCTTAAATTAATAATTTTCAGATAATTCCTTATTTGTAGCCGGCAAGTTCCTGATTTGGCAAATTATTTCAGCCATACAGTGATCATTAGGTCACAATCTGATCACAACATTATGCAAGAACTGTGGTCCCTCTGACAACATTTATTTCAACTATTAGTTTTTTCTTGGCATATTTAAAAATCCTACTACTTCAGTAAAGACATCTGCTTATTTTGGTTATTAAAGACCCTGGAGTTGTAGCCAAAGGGGAGGGCCTTTAATGAGGGAGAGGGCCTTTAACAACTAGTATAGTCCGAGGCAAAAGGACTATAAAGCTACTAAAACGTTCCACCCACTGAGGGTAGAATGTTCTAAATTAAGAAGAGATAAACAGAAAGACAAACATTGGAATGTTGGCACTAAAGTCCTATACCAGCCTTTATTTTCCCTGGACCACTAAATTATCGTTCATTTCCCAAATACTTTAGTAATAAAGTTTTGAGAAGTTTTTTGCAGACATATCCAACAATCCTTCCATTCTCTAATTGGCGGGATCAGTATCCTTCCTATATTCTTTTAGGTCTTGGTGAGCCAAAATATTTTGTTTTTATTATACATTTATATGGTATGCATTTTTACTGATCGGGGCTTTCAGTTAGCCCTCTTGACCAGTTAGTCGGCTGTAGTATCATTCATATTCGTACAGCATGGGGCACAGGGCTATCCCACCCACCACGGCATATAGCATGGGGCACAGGTTTAGTGCACTTCAGGCTTACCTGACTGTGAGCAATGGTTCTCTGTTCTTGCACATTGTACACATCCACAAGTAAGTAGTCCCCTTCAGAAACACTGACTACTGGTGCAATATATGCTTTTACATTTCAAAAATATGTATCTGAATCAGCTTTTAGACAATCCTTATTTTACTTACGCAAGGAACATGTACTCCCCCAACACTGCTTTCAGATCACACCTATATTATGAGTATTCTTACAAAAAACA
This sequence comes from Lissotriton vulgaris, assembly GCF_964263255.1. Classification (NCBI taxonomy): domain Eukaryota; kingdom Metazoa; phylum Chordata; class Amphibia; order Caudata; family Salamandridae; genus Lissotriton; species Lissotriton vulgaris. Next base: position 417,986,521 of record NC_141698.1, read on the forward strand.
GACACAAACAAAATGAGCATTGGCAAAGCTTAAAGGTCGGCCGCCAATGCCAGACCCATATACTTTGCCAATGCTTGTCTATTACTGGGATGATTTTTCACCCTAAGACTCTGTTACTTCTTCTTATCTTTATAGGTAGCCACATACATCATCCAGGAATTAAAGTAGATTATCATGTGATGAACATAATTGACGGTTTTCAATTGGAAGTGCTTGCTTCTTCACTTTTTAATTGCTATAAAATACAAGTTGCTACTTTTAACTCAGTGAGTTTCATTGTCACAGTTCCCACTTCAGTTCTATGGAATATCAATCAATATGCCAGAAATATTGTTTCTTAAATATATCTTAGAATAATACCACACCATTGGGTATTGCGTTTTTATTATTAACTCAAGTGGGGAGACATTTTTGTAAGTGATATTTGGGACACAATATTTCCCTTAGATTATATTTTTGTTATAGTATTCTGGCACCACGCCCTCCTCATAGCCTCAACTGTGTGCAGCCAGACACACACCGAGGAAGTTCAGGCACTGCCAGAGTGGTGGTCACAGGCTGAAGGCCTCAGCCTGCTTATGAATCACTACAATCAGGAATAAGGACAAAGATCCAGCGACGCTCCCCTGTGAACAAGAAGTACTTCCGCCATTTTTCAATCTCCTAGCAATATGGGGCACCCCAAGAGAGGACTTTTTCCTGGAAACGGTCACTTCCCGAACAGGAGCCTATATATCTGACCCCTAATAATGCCCAGATGTCATCTGCATCCAAGGGCTATAAGGAAGTTGTGAGATCTCTGGTCAGTCCAGGCTTAGACAGTCACAATGAGGAATCCATTACAAATGCTTCCTTGTTCCCCTCTGCTAGTCCTGCAATCCTAGAAGGGCGGTCCTCCACATGGCGAGGAGCGTCGCCTCACTGCTTTTAAGCAGTAACTTAGCGTTATTATCAGTTTGTGCCACATGTCCTCCTGCTTTGCGGCGGGCAGGTGGGCAGCGCTGCTCTGCTCTCAGTGCAGGGTAGGTGTGCTTTCCCCACTCCTGAGTGTTCAATGACTGCTTGATCGGCCCTCTCGGGTCGCCCAAACCAGTCATGTGCACTTTTCCCTTCTCCATGCAGGCTGAGAACATGCCCACACCTCCAGTGTCATGGCGCTGAGACCAATCACAACAGTTCTTAACACAGCCCTACCGCTTCTACGCTCCCGCTCGGTCTCACTTCCTACCCCTCAGGCAACCTGGCTCTTACTAGGACTGCTAGCAGGGGGTGCCCTCAGCAAAGGCTAGTCTCTCCTCCTTCTCCCCATCGCAAGGCGGCTGCACACGCGGGTCCCCATGCTCGTCGCCAATGTAATGCTGCAGGGCCCTAGGCCCCCATTCATAAATAACTATGACACATACACTGTTAGTTACTGGGTGGAACTGGCCCAGGGCACTTGCGCCTGGCCGCTTTTATTGCCAGGGTCACATGTCCTGTGATGCCTGTGTTGGATGGGAGTGGGGTGGGATGTAAGCCAGCCCTCGGGGAGTGGCTGGCACGAGCAACAACTAGAGCAGTGACCAGCAGGTCACTACAAGCAGGAGGTCCAGAACAAATGTCCGCCCTCTTGGGCTCTCTGCTTAACTGTGAACATTCTCCCAGTTTGGCCAAGACTGGCACATGACTAACTACCCTATAGCTCTAACCACTGGCCAATAAGGAAGGTCGGCCCACTCACAATCATTAGTACTGGCAGCAGAATATACTGCGCAAACTGAAGAGGGGTGATAAAAAACGGACAACTGCAACAATAAAAACATCATTATGAATACAGACCAACGCACAGCAGTCGCCCGCAGTAAGGATACAACACAAAGTACATAAAAAAGCAATTAAGTCGCACCAAGGGGAAGAAACACCGTACATAAAAAAAAGGTAAATAATTACCGGGCTGCTGAGAAATAGTCGAGGCCGGCTGCAGTGTGGACATGAAAGCGGGTTTTTTAAAGCGACAATAAATCTGTAGCTCTAGGAAGCCCGCCCCCACCACAGACTATAAAATCAGGGAAGACATCAAACAGCCGCAGATTCCTGATTGCTTCCTGGACTTATTTTTAGAACTAATTTAAATGTCTCTAACTAAGAAATCATAATTGCTAATGCTAAGTGGAGCCATTTTTGGACAGTGGATTTAAAGGGTTCCTCCTTCTAGGGGTTTAAACAGGCTATAAATGTCCACTTTTGTTTTAAAAGGAGCTTTGTACTAGTCAGTATTTTTTTTATTAAACCATTTGTTGTCCTGTATGAGGCCTTCTTTCAGCAGACATCTTGAATACTGTTGGGTGTTGCTAAGGCTACAGGCTTCCTGTGATTGGAGCTCTGCGGTCACCTGTAGGAGGGCAGTCCTTGCAATGACCACCACTTGCAGAAAGGGAAGTCAGTAAACTAACAGCCAGAAGTCAGTCTCCATGCACCTTGCTTGTTGAAGATTCTCAACGGATCCTGCACGCGTAGAAGAAATATGAACTTTAATTCTTCCGGCTTGTGCACTGAACTTAAGTACCCGGATATACCATGGTTGGATGATACAAGGATGTCCCTTCTTGTAAACACTTCATAACCTCGTGTTTGCTATCGTCATTCCTGGCAGAACCAGCAGGAAGTAGTGACTGCTGTGAACTTTAGCAAAGTGATGAATAAGCAGGCAAATCCTGTGGGTAAGAGCCTAACCAGTTAGGCTGTATTCCTGTGTTGAGGGGAGTTGTGGTTAGGTGATTAGTGCCTAGTCTATCCCGATCAGGTCTCAATCTGCTCTGGGACCATCTTCATAAAAAAGGGGACATCCTTCAGGTACACAGAAGCAGGGTTGGATTGGGATTAAAAATCATCAGCCTGGGCACACTTGTGGCCCACATTTGCATATTGCCTTTCTGCAAAACACTGCTTTGGCGAAGTTTTATGAATAGAAGGTGGGGGGTTCTGGCTTCTGCTTTCTTAACTTTTCCGATATCTAAAAAGTGCACGGATTAGTTCAGACTGGTGAAACTCACCTGAAAACAAGTGAGGCCACTTTTGCTCAGGCCCCCTGCCCCCGCTCAATATGCATACATTAATGGGCCGGCCCAGCAAGAGCAAGGAAGTGATACCTCTGTCCATTGATGCAAGGGAGGTTATGGACGTCCATCTGCCCCCAGAAAGGCCAGTCAGGCACCCACTGGGCCGCTGGCGGCATCTGAACACACCAGACACAGCCCAAATCACCCCAAGGATGCACAGAAAAAGCAGCCCAGAGCTGGAACTGGGATACCGGCCCCTTGGCCATTGACCGAGTGCCCGCCTACCCACAGGAGTGCTCAGCAGCTTTGTCTTGATGCTATGTATGTATGCTCGCATGTATGGTTATAAGGGTATTTATATTGAAGAATCCCACGCCAGAGCAAGGAAGTGCTGTGCAAGGAAGAAAAGACATGATTCACTATTGTGTACAAGGGAAGATAGAGGGGAGCCTCTGATTGACAGGCTGACTGGCCTGTGGACCCGGGTTTCAGGAGTAATGCGGTGAGACTGATATGCAGAGAGAGATCCTTCTGCATCCTGTGGAGAAGTGTTGCTCACCGGTTAGAGGAGGCAGACCCGAATGCAGAGGTCAGACCTAGGACCAGGGTTCAATCCCCGACGTGGCAGGGTCTTGAGCTCAAAATGTCCACGGACTCGATAATTCTCGCCTCTGTGCCTACTCGAATCATGGGTTCACACTCTGCAACTCTGGGCAATAGCTTGCTTAACCTTCACTACGGCCCCACTGCGATGGGATGCCTGGCTTTCACCTTGGGGATTCCCAGTAGGGCTTATCTTGCATGGAAAAGCCAGGACGGGTTCCCAAAGCAAGCGCCTTGAGACCTTACAGTGAAAGGCGCTATATAAGAACGTATGATTTACGATTTATTTATATATCAAATGAGAAGGGTTATCTTCTGGGTGTTCCTGTCTTCATTACTAAGCTTTGAGTCTGGCAAAGGGATGGCTCTTGGAGTCTCATCAGGGTCATAGAGTAATTACATTTTTGAGAATGTAGTCGGATACGCAAGCCGCTAGTCGGATACGCAAGTCGTTACTCCCCTGAGGTGAAACCAGCAGCCCATGGGTCTGTGGATGCCCTTGGATGTAGATTTTTTCTGGTTCATATTGTTATCATTATTGACACGATGGTGCCCATCTTTTCTCTAATGGTGGCTCCGGAATGATGGTGGTGATAATTATTGGAATATTTTGAGCACCCTTGACATGATGGCGCCCATCTTTAACATAATTGCCATAATGATGCTGATTCTTGTATTATTGCGCGCATCTGTGGTATGAGCCAACAAAGGTGTAATGCTGGCATATTGTGGCATCCAAATTGCACTCTCATTTCTAGATGAGGCTGGTTACTGCCACCTCATGGCACACTGTGGAGATACTGGGCAGGTGGCGGACGCTGATTTGATTTCAGGGGCATAGCTCTTTTTAATGTACCTCAGAAGGACAAGAACCTACATCATCTGCCATGCAGAAAGTGTTAGAACCTCTAACTAGGGTCCTTATTTTTGCTCGCGATGCTGCATGTAATACATTTCAAGTGGCTATAGGTTTGTATGAAGTGAGCCCTATGGAGGGCTCTATGGTGTCTCCTTAAAAGATGGTTCCCTTGCTGTTTTTTCCTTCATTGTGTACCTAACAAACTGCATGCTGCCTCTCTTGAGCTCTGTCTCATAGACCCTGCAGATGTCTGATGCACTAGGAGAATATACATTCATTTCCTTTTCCCCATAACCTGTTATGGGCATTACCAAGTAACCAGACGGCTTAACTGAATGATATGGGTTTGATCCTATTCTTTTGACCAAAAGTGTCAGCACCTTTCTTTTACTCTGCACTAGCCCAGGAAGATGCACTCTTTCTTCATCCCTAGAGGGATTAAATTAAGAAGGAATATGTGCATTTTGTTTGACTCCAGATTCATGCCAGTACCACAAAGTGGGATACATAGGGACTCTGTACAGCTACTACTTACAGCTTGTCTGAACGCCACACGAAAATCTGTGCACTAGTCCAGAATGATGTATGCAGAGACATGACTAGGGCTACGTTAAGGAAAAGACCACAGGGCAAATTTATTTAGAAGTCACGCAAGGCAGCACTGAAACCAGAGTTCCTGTGTTGCGTTGTATGTATGGGAGAAAAGGATAGCTTCATATCTACTAAGATATGGCTCTGTTGCCCTCTCGTCCAGTGCTATTGCACTGCAGAGTGTTTTGCGCCACACACATCACTTTGCACCACCATAATGCAAGGGTGTTTGCATGATGTCCATCATAGATTTTTACAGTTCCAGTACAACATCTATGCTTGGATATAGTTTAAAATTTTCAAAATATGTATGTGTACAACACACATGCAAAGTTTGAAAAGTCTCTCCCTCAATCAGGTATACATTTTAGTCGCAAAGCCCTGCCCACAAATGTTAGTAGCTGGGGATTTTCACCAATATCCATGATTGGTTGCTTGGGGACGCCTATGTAGCACCCATGATGTCAAGAAGTGCAAAGCAGAGCTTGCATTACTTTAAGGCTGCTTTCCAGCACAAAACAATTGTTGTGCTGGAAAGTAAATCCTAAATCAACACTTTGCTCCATGTGAATCATTTTAGTGATTTTGCACCATTGAAAAGTATTGACAAATCTGGCCCCTTCTTTTGTGACCCACCTTGGAAGAAGGGGAAAAGTGTTATATGTAATGTGTTGAAAAAAACAAACTCATGACGTGGAGAAGAGAGGTCCACCTAATAGAACCTGGTTTGGAGATTGGCTTGTAGACAGAGCCACTGATGATAGAGAAGACCATGCAGCCCAAGATAGACCCTAGAATGGCTGTGGCACCCAGAAGATCAGGATCTAAAGACAGCATCCAAGATCTGTGATTGTGGTAAGCAAGGATTGTCCTTAACCTGCATGCACCATCATTGCATTGGGGGAGCATGAGCCCACCACTGTGAAGCCTGAGAGGGACACAAAGGGTTTTCTTCTTCATCCAGGACATTGGTTGCTAAGGCACTGGCTGTGGTTGATTTAGTCTGAACCACTCTGAAGATGCAATTGTACCCTAAACCTTCGATCATCAGAGATCAAATGTTACAGCCAAATGATAATCTCCAGAGACCAAACATACAAATCTATAAAGACGTATATGGAAATTGAAAAAAGATCCCGTAAATACTGTAAGATCAGGCACGGAAATCGATATAATGTAATAGCAATCAGCAGAGACCAGGAATCTGATCAAAAACAGGCTGCAAATTATTTTCTGAGCGACAATACTTATTAGTCCAGCTGGTGAAACCTGGCACAAATTGTTGGAGCCAATGGTACACATTTCCTGGTTATTGGCTCTAGAATGGAGAATAACATCAACCTGGAGTGTGCTATTCCCCATTCATTTACAGTAGTGAGAACATTATGCATCCGTTAATATGCAAACCACACGAAAGCAAATTTGCTGGGTGTGCAATTTGCACCTTATTTTAACTTTAGTATTATGATCATGCAAATCTTTGGAATTCCCATTGCAATTCACAATGATCATGCCCTCAAAAAGAAAGAAAACCATGGGAAAAGAATTCCAATACCCCAATTATATCCATGGAAACCCATGGAGACATCAAAAATGGGAATATGCATCTCCTCGGCAAATCTCTTTATCTAAGTTTATATGCCTATTACTCGATTTGAAGCTCCCGTCCTCCATGCTAAACTTCCCAAATAAATAAAAAATGTCAGCACTACTTTGCACCCAGTGTCCCCTGTGTATATTCCATTAATTTGTGTATATTTTTCGATGCTTGCATAGAACCAATATTCTTGCCACTTCTGAGGAGTTAATTACCCTAACATAATGTAAGCACACAGAAAGTAATAGTAAGGTTCAGAAAACATCACTAGGCAGAGCAAAACAAGTGACCATTCTGCTTAAAGGTGAATACAACATTCATACAAGGTGGCAGCACTGGAGCTCCACAGACCAATCTAGCCTGCCTGTTCCCCTCTTTAAAACCCTAGTTAGTCTTTGGCTTGACCATGGTGGTTCCCCAGTGGCAGCCACCTTAGTACCATAAGATATAAGACTTCCTAGGGCTCCCACTAATGACCTTAGAAGTGTTTGCTCAAGGATTGGTAGATTCATGTTTCGGTCTTTGAGGAGACATTCTCAGGTTCGAGGGCAGTCAGTGTTTAATGGGCATTATCTGTGGTGGGCACTGTTGTTTCTCACTAGAGTCCTGGGGCATTGGGTAGTTAGTACCGTACTTCCAATAAATAACCAAGTGAATTCTTTTGTACACTATCATCTCCAAAAGTATCAATCCTGAGAAATTGAGACACACTCCATGAGACAATGTTATGTTAAATGTATACATAGGATGCACTAACACTAAGCATCTTGGCGCTAAGGCGGTAACATAACGAGGTTAGAAAGAAGAAAAGAATAGTTATTAAAAAAAACAAGTTATAATGCATTTCCTGAATTGAATACCCGGCATTCTGGACAACTGTCAGAAAAAAATGTCTGCTGCAGCAGGAAAGACCAGTCTTCGTAAGTGACATTCCTGGCTGGAGGGGTCAGATGATTTTTCAATCAGTTAATTTGGGACCCAAGTAATTAGATAAAATAAACACAATGTCCATTCAGAGCTATACCTTTGAAAAAGGACATGTCTCTTATTTTTTGTAGATATGAAGTGGGGAGAGATCTTAGAGATTGGGGTGTTGAATGATCACAATATTTAGCAATAAACATCATAATTTGAGAAGTATGTGACCTATGCCTTTAGATAGTGATGATGCTAGATACACATTTACTGATTTCCATGACTGCTTGGGCCTTCAGCTAGAGGAGTGATAAACTGGTATCTGATGGGTCTCCTGCTTTTAGGATTTATTTTCCAAGAGTTATTCCAGCAAAGAAAGCTCTCATTAATCCAAGTGTATATGCGTGTTGAGCATGTAGGGACGCTTCTCTTCTGTATAGATCTAGAACTGACCGTTTGGGCGTTATAACCATAAGTACCTGCATATACATTTCAAGGAGATTAGTGAAAAGTGATATCTTTAAGGAGCCCAGCACAAGATTTTTCAAGCTGTCAAAGATGATGAATTTGTTTAATTTCAGTGGCTCCTGTTTGATAAAAATGTTTTGGAATATTGAAGGGACGAACTAGTGAACTCAGACTATTCTATCTAGGCACTCCAGAAGCGTTTTATGATCTACTGTATGCAGTGCTTAATTTGAGCCGGTGGTTTCTGGTGCTCAGCACCGGCACTCAATTGTCAGCACCAGCACTTAAACAAGCAGTGCCACCATGTGGCAGTCTTCCCTAATTTAGAGATCAGCACAAAAACATTTGCTTATTAGTTCAAAATACATGACAAATGACTAATATCTGTGGCATAAGCCACTCTTAAAGCTATGGAGGCCTAGAATAGTCTGAATTGTCACACTGCTAGCTGTGTGTTGGTTAGTAGTTGTTTTGGTAGCGGTATTGCCAGCGCTGGTAGGAGCAATGATGGTGCAAGCTTCAGTGGCCTCCTGACGAGAGCCCTGGCACTTATTTTACAAATTAAGCACTGACTGTATGATCTACTAGGAGGTGGAGAAGGATCAAAAATTGTGTTTATCATACATCTAGCATTCTCTGATATTGGCTATTGCAGTCTCAATGTCTCACCCAGGTCCAAAACCTGACTGCCTGTCATGGAAAGTATTATTATTATGCATATCTACTTTTTCATGATTTTGCTGTGGAAGGGCGCTAATTGTGTGTCTTAAGGTTTAAATGTATTCTTAACCTTTCTTTTGAAGAAGAAAGCTTTAATAATGTAATTTATCACCAAAGCAAAGAGCACGCTTTCTTTTGTTGTGGCAGTTGAGCAAAAGTCAACAGATATTTGAAGCTTACGGCTTACCAGCAACTTTTGCCATTTGCTCAGGCTAACTGTTGTACAGGATTCAAACAATGCGTGAGAAGTTCATTCTGGATTGTATGGGATGTCTGGGTTTTTTTAGGATGATAACTTGTATTTTGAGAACTTTGTTTTCTTTGAAAGATATCGAGTTCTTGTTTTGTTGGACCAAGATGGTTAGAACCTTTTTAAATACGTCTGCAACAGTTAGTTCCCTGAATGTTCTAAACGGTCCCCTCCCTCATTTCGTCTGTTACTTGATACATTTAAATTACATAATGATCTTTCTTTGCCTCCTATAAGGATCATAGGGGTTTTACAATTCAGGCTTTGCGTCACTTCATGCCGGATTTGATGAATCCTTCAGTTACACCAGGATGAGTTCTCCCTGATTTTTATTTTTTATTTTTTAAATATTTTTTATTTTTTTCCATACACAACTAGCGTACAAGATGACCAATCCAAATTACTCATGGGCATGGCATTGTCAAGGCGCGTGCAACAATATGTGACACACAACGGTACATTCAAGGTGGAACATGCAAGTAAACAGCAAAGAATGAAGGAAAACCAATTGTTAACAGCGTGGTCAGGAGTGAATTGTTCCACATTAGCAACGGGATACTTGTGCCAGCACTGTTCGTTGCATTATAAGGCCTTATCGTAAATAGGTCAGCTTGTACTGCCCTCCCTCAACCCTCCCACCTCCCCTCCGTCTCACCGGCGAATCAATTAATCCAACACATTTTAGTAGATCAATAAGCTATAACAACTGAGCACAGGCAACCAGTTACACAGCAATATGGAATACTGTGACTATATTAGAAGTGGAGGGGGGGAATCCCATCTGTGCGCCTCCACATCGCTACCATAGGATAGTTACACTACAACTCGCCGTCCCCAATAGGTGCGCTCAATTCCGAATCAGAGTCCACCCCAGTTGTCCTCAGTTCTGCGACCAGGGCCTCCCATGCCCACCCTGTTTCTAGTGCCTTATCATTGTGGGACCTTTGAGCCTGCTGCAGGCGAACCACACTCTCACTCCCAGCCCATGTAAGCAAAACACTGCCGTCCATCTAGCAAAACTGGGCCCATCCGGGGTCTTCCAATGGAACGTAATTTCTCTTTTGGCCAACACCAATCCCAAGTCCAGAAATTTGCTGAGAAAAATACAAATGGGCACTTAGGTTTTCTCCAGCCCAGCTGCATTGAGCAGTCAGGCAAGAGAAAACCCATAGACTCCCTAGTCTGAGCAGGGCGTCTTTCCTGCCTGCTCAGACCAATCCCCATGCTGCAGTGCAGGGATTGACAGTGAATCTGTCCCTTTGGCTGCTGGGACAGGCAGGCAGGAAGAGGAGAGCCGGTGCGACAAGACGCGACGCTGGAGTGGCAGGCGGCAAAAGGTACATTTTATTCTTTTTATATAGTAATCCCCTACCCCCTGACCCCACATGTGACCCACCCGCCCCACCACCCTTTATTTAGGGCTGCTCTGCTGAACTAGGGATAAATAAGATAACAACAGCGTTCCCAGAGGGAACATTCTACTTAAAAGTGTGCAGTTCTGTAACTTTCTTTGAACATATGTAATGAATCATTTATTAGAAAAACCTTGAAAAGAGCAGGTGACCTATGAGTTCAGAGGCAAAGCAGCATTAGCACTATTAGTGTAGGAAGTCTCACTGAAGGAAGACACGAAGAAAATGAGTTGATTGAAGATGAGATTTATTTAAGCTCCACTGTGAGAAGTTGGCCTGATATGTAGTGTTTCCAATTCTGGAACCACTGGGTATCAGTCCAAACAAACCCCAAAGATGTCAGGTTGTAAGTCAACCTTGTTAGACAAGCTATCCTAGTGGTAGCATGGACTAAGCAGCCTTAAAGGCTTAACTTAAGAGGTCGTGTTAAGCGAGCTGTTTTACCACCTACAATCCTGTAATCAAATGAAAGGACACCACACCAGTATATATTATAAAAATATATGTATTTATTTCTAAATTACTCCCCAGTACTCTTTATGAGGAAAGGGGCACAAGCGTTAAATCAAAAGCACAGTAAAACATATGAAGTTGCACAATTATGGATGAGGGCGGGTGGCCACTCAGACCATATACTAAAAAAGTGGTATAAGGAACACTTCTCGAACAATGGTTAGGCCTAGGGCCTAGAGATTCGCTGGGAGCAGTCAGGACTAGCAATGCTGAAGTCGGGAGTAGCCCACAGGAGACGGGTGCAGCACGGAAAGTGCGGCGCGCACCAATGCACTGTCAATGGTGCGTAAAAGTCAGTTAAAGTGAATTAAAAGATACTTCCGCTGAACCTAGGAACACAAAACTTTAGACACAGACCCTAGAGGTGTGTACCAGTGTATAGACACCGGCGTTGCAATGTTACCTCACCCACAGGCCGTGGGTGCACAGGGTCGAAGTGGCGTCGGGTTCTGACACGCAGGTTCTTGGTGCTTGAAGCTGTTGCAGCTGCAGGCGATGTGAAGCAGAAGTGTCCGGTGCGATCCAAGGGTGGATCGAAGTTGAAAAGTACCTGAAAGCAGAGGGGACAGAGTCTGGGTCACTCAGCAGTGACCAGGGTGGAACCAGGACGGAACCAGGCAATGTCGGGCGCAATCAGGCGGTTGTCGATAGGCTTCTCTCCGCTGTCACGTGGGCTCTGGGGCATCTGCGACGTCCAGGAGCAGGTCACGATCTGTCCCACGTAGGCTCTCGCCGTCAGCACCGTCGGCTTCAAGATTGCAGCAAACAGCACTTGGCAAAAGCAATCCACGCGGAACCGGGAGATTGCTTATCACTCGGACCAGGAGGGTCAGAGTGGGGGCTCCTTTTCACAGGAGCTGGTGCAGATCTGGAGCAACCAGAAAAGCGAGTCGTATTTCAAGTTTTGTCGGCACAGGGGCCACAAGCCAGCTGGCAAGTGACCGGGCCAACGCGTCGAGCTCACACAAGCAGAAGGGCCCCACGCAGCACTCGTCGAGTGTGGAGGGGTGAGCTTTGGTGCAAGTGGAGCTCGGGGCTGGGGCTTCTCAAACCCCGGTGCACAGCTTCGAGGATCACTCGTGGGCTGCACGGTCAGCGTCTCGTGGCCTTTTCAAGATGGCGTGCCCCACGCTTCCGGTCGCCTCCACGGGTCTCAGCTCTGCAGGGACTGTGGATCGGGCAGGTAGAAGGCAGGCAAGCTTGATCTCGTCGATCTCTGTCGCTCGAGTTCCGGCGGGAACTGCAACAAAGCAAGGGTCGAGGGCTGGATGGTGCCTGTTTGCACAGGGTGGTCACTCCTTGACCACAAGGGAGATTCTTCAGTCTTCTCACGTCGTGTAGAAAGTCGAAGGGTCCAGAATTCGTTTCTTATGTTTCTTCAGGATGATCTGAGTTCCATTGGGACTGCTCCCCCTCTTATTCGAATCTGGGGGGTTGGACATCCTGCTAGGTCCCCTCCTATGGGTGGGACCCAGGAAGGGGGTGGTTACACCCCTCTCCTTTGATCCTGGCCGCGCTGGGACAGGGGCTGGGAGGCCCCAGAACCGGTTTGGCCGGATTATGCAAGGGGCAGCCTTGTGCTCTCCAGGCAGTGTCTGGTTTCTTTGAAACCTCCCTACTCCAATCCACTATCTCCTGTCTGGGGTGGTTTGACACCGCCCTGTGACAGGAAACTCTTTGTCCAGGCCTCCTCTGCCGGGTTTCGGTCAGCAGCAGGAGGCCAGACCCGTGTCTGTGGCAGGGGCATCCATTTTGTGGATCTGAGGCTCATTTTAAATCAACCGCGTTTCAGTAAAGTAACATGTCTTCTCCCTCTAGAAGGGTGGAATGCTACCGCCGTCGCCAGAACTGGCGAGGGGGTAGTATTCCAATTCGTATGACACCTTACACGACATGTTTTGATAAAGCCAAACCAAAGTTGCTATATAACCGCGAGGATTATAAGGCGCTTAAGAGTATATGGTATGGCATTATCCCGGATCAGCTTAGGGAGTTGTTCCCGACAGCTGCAGACAGGCTCAGCTCATGCCAGAGCACCATCTCACATAAAACCACGCACTCTGCCTCCAGGATTGATGAGGCCTTCCATAGGAGTGGCTTACAGGCTATATATGTGTCCAGATATAGGTTTAGATATAGGTATACTATATCTAAGCAAGGGGTGATTACACCCACTTGCCCCAGCTGAGTGATCAGCCAGTTGTGTCAATTTAAGAACCAGCCAGGGGTGGCAAAAGCTATGCTTCAGCCCCTGGTAGGCCTTGGTGGCACCTATGCCCTGAGCACCTATAGTGCATGGTACAGGGGCTGACAAGGAGTCCATTTCCAATTGTGGTATGTACCTATAGCACATGTATTATAAATTTAGAGAGAGAACAGCAGGCTGGGGGTCTGATTAGCAGGCCCACAGCCTCAGTAAGTCGAAAACCAGTGAAGCAAAAAGCAAAAATTGGGGTGACCATAGGATAGCAGACCCTACTCTCCTACATAACCCCCCCCCCAAACGCAGGGACATTAAACTTAACCTTGACCAGATAAGTCTTCATGTTCTAAGTGGAAGTACCTGGAGAGACCATCTGCATTACCATGGTCAGTCCCTGGGCGGTGCTCCACTGTAAAGTCCATCCCCTGTAGGGAAATGGACCACCTGAGCAGTTTGGGATTTTCACCCTTCATCTGATTTAGCCACAAGAGGGGCTTATGGTCTGTCTGAATTAGGAAGTGAGTACCAAACAAGTATGGCCTCAACTTCTTCAGGGCCCAAACCACAGCAAAGGCCTCCCTCTCAATAGCTGACCAACGTTTCTCCCTGGGGGTCAGCCTTCTGCTAATAAAAGCAATGGGCTGGTCTTGACCATCTTGATTAAGTTGTGAAAGCACAGCTCCCACCCCCAACTCAGAAGCATCTGTCTGTACAATGACTGTTTGGAGTAGTCAGGACTCTTCAGGATAGGTGCAGAGCACATGGCCTTCTTCAGGTCATCAAATGCCTTTTGACAGCTAACTGTCCACTGAACCTTTTTGGGCATCTTCTTGGATGTCAAGTCATTCAATGGTGTCACAATGGACCCATAGTTCTTTACAAATTTTCTGTAATACCCAGTCAGGCCCAAGAAGGCTCTGACTTGTGTCTGGGTAGTTGGAGGAGCCCAGTCCTGTATGGTCTGGATCTTGCTCTCCAGTGGTTGAACTTGACCCCCACCTACTAGGTGGCCCAAGTACACAACCTTGCTCTGCCCTATCTGGCACTTAGTAGCCTTGATAGTCAGGCCTGCCTTTTGCAGGGCCTCCAGAACCTTCTTCAGGTGGATCAGGTGATCCTCCCAGGTGGAGCTAAAGACAGCAATATCGTCTAGATATGCTGCACAAAAGTCATCCAGCCCAGCAAGGACTTGATTCACCAACCTTTGGAAGGTGGCAGGTGCATTCTTCAAACCAAAGGGCATTACCACAAATTGATAATGTCCACTAGGGGTAGAGAATGCTGTTTTGGCTTTTGACTCTTCAGCTAGTCTGATTTGCCAGTAGCCAGCTGTCAAATCAAATGTGCTCAGAAACTTGGCAGAAGCCAATTTATCAATGAGCTCATCTGCTCTTGGAATGGGATGAGCATCTGTCCTAGTGACAGCATTGAGACCTCTGTAGTCCACACAAAACCTCATTTCTCTCTTCCCATCTTTGGTATGAGGTTTTGGCACAAGGACCACTGGGCTAGCCCATGGGCTCTCTGATGGCTCAATCACTCCAAGCTCCAACATCTTTTGCACCTCAGCCTTTATACAATCCCTGACATGGTCAGGTTGCCTGTAGATCTTATTCTTCACAGGCAGATTGTCACCAGTGTCCACCTCATGGGTGCACCAGTTAGTCTGACTGGGTGTGAGTGAAAACAAATGTCTGTGGGCCTGCAACACCTGTCTGCAGTCCACCTGTTGCTGCTCAGTGAGGCTGCCTGCCAAGGCTACTCCATCAACTGAACCATCATCAGGGTTCTGGGAAAGCAGGTCTGGGAGAGGGTCACTCTCTTCCTCCTGTTCCCCATCTGTGGCCATGAGGAGACTCATGTCCTCCCTGTCAACAAATGCTTTCAAACGATTTACATGGAGCACCCTGTGGGGGCTCCTAGGGGTACCAAAGTCAACCAAGTAGGTGACTTCTCCCTTCTTTTCAATGATAGGGTAGGGTCCAGTCCATTGGTCCTGGAGAGCTGCTGGCCCCACTGGGTCCAACACCCACACCTTCTGCCCTGGCTGGTACTCAACCAGAACAGCCTTTTGGTCATGCCAAGCTTTCTGTAATTCTTGACTTGCCTCAAGGTTTTTGGATGCTCTCTCCATGTATTCAGCCATCCTGGAGCGGAGACCAAGTACATAGTCCACAATGTCTAGTTTAGGCTTTTTGAGAGGTAACTCCCATCCTTCCTTCACCAAACTCAGTGGACCCCTTACAGGGTGGCCAAACAAAAGTTCAAAAGGGCTGTAGCCAACCCCCTTCTGTGGGACCTCTCTGTAAGCAAAGAGCAAGCAGGGTAAAAGGATGTCCCATTTCCGCCTAAGCTTCTCTGGTAACCCTTTTATCATTCCCTTTAGGGTCTTGTTGAACCTTTCCACAAGCCCATTGCATTGTGGATGGTAGGGTGTGGTAAACTTATAGTTTACTCCACACTCTTTCCACATTGCTTTTAAGTATCCAGACATAAAGTTAGTACCTCTGTCTGAAAGAACCTCCTTTGGAAAGCCCACTCTTGAGAAAACTGCAATGAGGGCTTTTGCCACCACAGGAGCTGTGGTGGTCCTCAGGGGAATTGCCTCTGGATACCTGGTGGCATGATCCACTACCACCAGTATAAATCTGTGCCCAGATGCTGTTGGAGGATCCATGGGACCCACAATGTCTATTCCAACTCTTTCAAAGGGTACCCCCACCACAGGTAGTGGTATCAGGGGGGCCTTTGTTGTGCCACCTGACTTACCACTGGCTTGGCAAGTGACACAGGAGCGACAAAACTCCTTGACATTTTCTGACATGTGAGGCCAGTGAAAGTGTGGAACAAGCCTGTCCCAAGTCTTATTCTGGCCTAAGTGTCCTGCAAGGGGAATATCATGGGCCAAGGTAAGAAGGAAGCCCCTAAACTTCAAAGGTATAACCAACCTCCTGGTTGTGCCAGGCTTGGGGTCTCTAGCCTCTGAATAAAGGAGTCCTTCATCCCAATACACTTTATGGGTACCTTGAGCATTCCCTGCAGCCTCAGCAGCAGCTTGCTGTCTGAGGGGTTCAAGTGAAGGGCAATCTAATTGGGCCTGCCCCAGGTCTGCCCTTGAGGGTCCCCCTGTCCCCAGAAACTCAACCTGATCAGGTTCAAGCTCCTCTGAGACAGTCTCCTCTTGGACTGCAGAATCAGTTTCCTGTGAAACTTGATCCTCAACCTGGGGCAAGTGGGAAGGCACAGCCTTAACCCTCTTGCTCCTTCTCTTGGGTTGTGGTTGGTCTATTGTTTCAAGATCCACCACTGGTTCAGGAAGGCACTTCTTAGCCTGAGACCTTGTCACTGCAAGGACATGAGCTGAAATCCCTAGCATTTCTGCATGAGTCCTGTACTCCACTTCTGACCAAACTGAGCTTTCAAGATCATTGCCTAACAGACAGTCTACTGGGAGGTCTGCACTCACAACAACTTTCTTTAGGCCATCTACCCCTCCCCAGGAGAAGTTCACAACAGCCACACTATGGGAAGTAGTGGAGTTGCTTGCATTGGTCACTAGGTAACTTTCACCTAGTACTATCTGTCCAGGGTCCACAAAGCCAGGTGTCACCATTGTGACACTGGCACAAGTGTCCCTGTAGGCCTGAGCCAGTTTCTCATTAATTAAGGGAGTCTGCCTATATTTGCCCAGGTTACTGGGGCTTACTGCAGTGGGCAAAGATAAGTCCACATCATATAGGAGAACTGCCTGTGTGGGGATTCTGACTAGGCCAGATTCCACCTCAGTACCCAGGGTCAACCCTACTAAACCCTTTGGCTGTGTACCACCACTGTTAACTGTACTAGGGGGTGCAGGTGCTTTAGGAGCTGCAGTGGTGGGGACTGGATTTTTCTTAGTGCATTCACTGCCCCAGTGTGAAACTGATTTGCAGGTATTACACCAAGGTTTCTTTGGGCCATCATTCTTCTTTTTCTTGTTTCCATTTTGGGAACCCCCCTCCTTATTACTAGTTTGGGGGCCTGAAGACTTCTGGTCCTTTTCTTTATCTTTCTGATTCCCACCCTTCTGGTCTGTTTTCTTCTGGTCACCTTGGTTCTGGTTTTTCTGCTTAATCCTTGTTCTGACCCATTTGTCTGCCTTCTTTCCCAATTCTTGGGGAGAGGTCAAATCAGAGTCAACAAGGTATTGATGCAACAGCTGGTTCTGACAGTTATTAAGGATCTGCTCTCTCATCATAAGATTGTACAATCCTGTATAGTCTGAAACTTTACTTCCCTGCAGCCAACCCTACAGAGCCTTAGTGGCACAATCTACAAAATCAGTCCAGTCCTGAGTCTGTGCTTTTTGGGTGTCTCTGAACAACAACCTGTATTGCTCAGTGGTTAGGCCAAACCCTTCAATAAGAGCACTCTTCAGAACAGAGTAGTTTTTGGCATCCTCAGGTCTAACAGTGAGGAGCCTGTCCCTCCCTTTCTCAGAAAAGGAGTACCATAAAATTGCTGCCCACTGATCCTCAGGGACCTGCTGTACCATGCAGGCCCTCTCAAGAGCAGTCATCCATTTGTGGATATCATCCCCTTCCTTGTAGGGGGGCACAATTTTTGTCAGGTTTCTATTGTCATAGGCCCTGTCTTTTTCTTTAGGAACTTTGCTGCCACCAGTGGCATCTAAGCCACACAATTTTCTTTCTCTTGCTAAAGCAAGTTTAGCTTGAGCCAAGGCTACCTCTTCCCTTTCTATTTGGAGTTGGACAGCCCTCATCCTGGCCCTATGCTCTTTTCTCTGGGAGGAAGTCATTCCTCTTTGAGATTCTCTTGAGGCACTAGAAAGATGAGAGTCCCCTGATGGAGATCTCACCCTCCTGTTGCCTGGGAGAATTTGGTTATGAGATCTGGAGTGGTGCTGGCCCTCTCCATTCTCATGTAGGTCCAAGTTGGCCTGGTTAAGCCTGGCAACCTGTACCTGGTTTCCCCCCTGATCCTGATCTTCAGGCTCTTCTAAATCAGAGTCTTCCTCTTCCTCCTCCTCCACTACTTCATCTGGAAGATCCTCATTCTCAGGGGAGTTTATCCCTTCACCTGTTTCTAAGGGAGCCTGACTCACCTTATCTAGGTCATCCTTTTCTAGGAGAGCTACTAGGGAAGGAATGGTAGGGCCTCTGCCCTTTTTTAGCCCCCTGGCTGTGCACAAGGCACTCAGGTCTTTGTGGCTAAGGTTGTCATATCTGGATGTTGTCCCTATAGGATCAACTATTACAGGAGCAGAGCCTGAGGCTCTACCTGTATCAGACATGACTGCTAGTGAGGTGTAAGTGATGCACTTACCTACACTAAGTGGTTTCCTACTGTACCTTGCTAGTGAGTTGTAGTCAGGGTGTGCTAATCCCTTTAATCTACAACTACTAAGTTCAGTAGAACTTAATATGCTAAGCTTTTGATTTATATGTACCTAGAGGTACTTGATGTGATCTTTCAATTTGATAAAGATTGCAATGGTAAAACAAACAGCAAGCTCAAATCCGCACCGCTGCACACCAATGTGAGAAGTTGGCCTGATATGTAGTGTTTCCAATTCTGGAACCACTGGGTATCAGTCCAAACAAACCCCAAAGATGTCAGGTTGTAAGTCAACCTTGTTAGACAAGCTATCCTAGTGGTAGCATGGACTAAGCAGCCTTAAAGGCTTAACTTAAGAGGTCGTGTTAAGCGAGCTGTTTTACCACCTACAATCCTGTAATCAAATGAAAGGACACCACACCAGTATATATTATAAAAATATATGTATTTATTTCTAAATTACTCCCCAGTACTCTTTATGAGGAAAGGGGCACAAGCGTTAAATCAAAAGCACAGTAAAACATATGAAGTTGCACAATTATGGATGAGGGCGGGTGGCCACTCAGACCATATACTAAAAAAGTGGTATAAGGAACACTTCTCGAACAATGGTTAGGCCTAGGGCCTAGAGATTCGCTGGGAGCAGTCAGGACTAGCAATGCTGAAGTCGGGAGTAGCCCACAGGAGACGGGTGCAGCACGGAAAGTGCGGCGCGCACCAATGCACTGTCAATGGTGCGTAAAAGTCAGTTAAAGTGAATTAAAAGATACTTCCGCTGAACCTAGGAACACAAAACTTTAGACACAGACCCTAGAGGTGTGTACCAGTGTATAGACACCGGCGTTGCAATGTTACCTCACCCCCAGGACGTGGGTGCACAGGGTCGAAGTGGCGTCGGGTTCTGACACGCAGGTTCTTGGTGCTTGAAGCTTTTGCAGCTGCAGGCGATGTGAAGCAGAAGTGTCCGGTGCGATCCAAGGGTGGATCGAAGTTGAAAAGTACCTGAAAGCAGAGGGGACAGAGTCTGGGTCACTCAGCAGTGACCAGGGTGGAACCAGGACGGAACCAGGCAATGTCGGGCGCAATCAGGCGGTTGTCGATAGGCTTCTCTCCGCTGTCACGTGGGCTCTGGGGCATCTGCGACGTCCAGGAGCAGGTCACGATCTGTCCCACGTAGGCTCTCGCCGTCAGCACCGTCGGCTTCAAGATTGCAGCAAACAGCACTTGGCAAAAGCAATCCACGCGGAACCGGGAGATTGCTTATCACTCGGACCAGGAGGGTCAGATTGGGGGCTCCTTTTCACAGGAGCTGGTGCAGATCTGGAGCAACCAGAAAAGCGAGTCGTATTTCAAGTTTCGTCGGCACAGGGGCCACAAGCCAGCTGGCAAGTGACCGGGCCAACGCGTCGAGCCCACACAAGCAGAAGGGCCCCACGCAGCACTCGTCGAGTGTGGAGGGGTGAGCTTTGGTGCAAGTGGAGCTCGGGGCTGGGGCTTCTCAAACCCCGGTGCACAGCTTCGAGGATCACTCGTGGGCTGCACGGTCAGCGTCTCGTGGCCTTTTCAAGATGGCGTGCCCCACGCTTCCGGTCGCCTCCACGGGTCTCAGCTCTGCAGGGACTGTGGATCGGGCAGGTAGAAGGCAGGCAAGCTTGATCTTGTCGATCTCTGTCGCTCGAGTTCCGGCGGGAACTGCAACAAAGCAAGGGTCGAGGGCTGGATGGTGCCTGTTTGCACAGGGTGGTCACTCCTTGACCACAAGGGAGATTCTTCAGTCTTCTCACGTCGTGTAGAAAGTCGAAGGGTCCAGAATTCGTTTCTTATGTTTCTTCAGGATGATCTGAGTTCCATTGGGACTGCTCCCCCTCTTATTCGAATCTGGGGGGTTGGACATCCTGCTAGGTCCCCTCCTATGGGTGGGACCCAGGAAGGGGGTGGTTACACCCCTCTCCTTTGATCCTGGCCGCGCTGGGACAGGGGCTGGGAGGCCCCAGAACCGGTTTGGCCGGATTATGCAAGGGGCAGCCTTGTGCTCCCCAGGCAGTGTCTGGTTTCTTTGAAACCTCCCTACTCCAATCCACTATCTCCTGTCTGGGGTGGTTTGACACCGCCCTGTGACAGGAAACTCTTTGTCCAGGCCTCCTCTGCCGGGTTTCGGTCAGCAGCAGGAGGCCAGACCCGTGTCTGTGGCAGGGGCATCCATTTTGTGGATCTGAGGCTCATTTTAAATCAACCGCGTTTCAGTAAAGTAACATGTCTTCTCCCTCTAGAAGGGTGGAATGCTACCCCCGTCGCCAGAACTGGCGAGGGGGTAGTATTCCAATTCGTATGACACCTTACACGACATGTTTTGATAAAGCCAAACCAAAGTTGCTATATAACCGCGAGGATTATAAGGCGCTTAAGAGTATATGGTATGGCATTATCCCGGATCAGCTTAGGGAGTTGTTCCCGACAGCTGCAGACAGGCTCAGCTCATGCCAGAGCACCATCTCACATAAAACCACGCACTCTGCCTCCAGGATTGATGAGGCCTTCCATAGGAGTGGCTTACAGGCTATATATGTGTCCAGATATAGGTTTAGATATAGGTATACTATATCTAAGCAAGGGGTGATTACACCCACTTGCCCCAGCTGAGTGATCAGCCAGTTGTGTCAATTTAAGAACCAGCCAGGGGTGGCAAAAGCTATGCTTCAGCCCCTGGTAGGCCTTGGTGGCACCTATGCCCTGAGCACCTATAGTGCATGGTACAGGGGCTGACAAGGAGTCCATTTCCAATTGTGGTATGTACCTATAGCACATGTATTATAAATTTAGAGAGAGAACAGCAGGCTGGGGGTCTGATTAGCAGGCCCACAGCCTCAGTAAGTCGAAAACCAGTGAAGCAAAAAGCAAAAATTGGGGTGACCATAGGATAGCAGACCCTACTCTCCTACATCCACTCATCACGGAGTCCAGCCTTGTAATAATCACAGCTCTCTTAACCCCCTAACTCCCAAACATTCCACTTATTCAAAATACAACAAGATCCCAACATTCCCATGATACACGAGCTGGTCACGAGCTAAGAACAACAAGCATGCTCGTGACAGCTCGCATAACATTACATGAATAATACCCAACAATTACCACAAGATTTTCCAGATATTATTCCTCAGAGTATTGGACATCCTTGTGAATAATTTATATTCGTACATCACATAACAACCACTCTATTACGTGGACAAAAATGTGGTGAGTTTCCTTTAGCCATGTGTACTTCTCCTGATTACGACTTCCTCATAGTTTTGACAGATAGGGCTAAATATCTTTAGCCCTACGAATACTCAAAATTTAAGTGCAAAATAATATGTGGTTATACCATTGGTCATTTTTGCAACAAGCTGCATGAAAGGGAAAGGGCCGGAATGCACTGTACTTAACATCATATGGCGCAATCCTGTCCGTTCACGGGTGCACTTTTGACTGCACAGAGCCAATGCAGGCATCCTTGGTGCATGGGTGTCTGCATTGTAAACAGGATTGTTTTTGTGTAGGAAGGGGCACCGACCTGTACAAAAACAATCCTCAGAGGCATTTCCTTCTATTTGTGCTGCAGAATGCAGCTCACATAGAAAGAGGAAAAAACAAGGATAAATAAAGATATTTCTCCTTATCATACCTCCCCTGGGGAAGAATAGCATTTTGACGCATTTCCAGGTCGACCACTAATGGTAAATGTGGATCCATGGGTGGATGCGTAGAAATACCTACACTCCACCCATGGAACGCCTCCCTGGGGCAGGGTCACGCAAGGCAGTTATTTTCGCTGCCTTGCGTTGCTCCATGTAAATCAAGCCGCGCAGTGCTACGCAATGTGGCCTCGCACGGCTTGATTAACCTGCCCTTAGTGTTGCATCGTCCTTGCGCTCACTTGCGTGGCGCAAGGGTAAACGTAACACTATGATATATAGGGGCCTCATTGTAAAAACAATTGTTTTTTTTCTTATAAATTTTAACGCGACATCAAGCACAGATTACTGTGCGGCTTGCTTCGTTGTTTCTCTCGTCTTGATTTCACTATTTATACGCATCTTCTTGTCTATATTAATTTCGGAAGAGTTTTGTTTCTTAGCATTACAAAAAGCCTTCTGAAGTAAAACGACTATCTCCTGCTTCCAGAAGGGCTCTTGTCCTTATCATTTTTTGTTGTATTTTTTTATTGAAAGACTTCCACTTGTTACTATGCACTAGATATCGCTACTGTTCTCCAATGAAAAGTAGAGGAGGCTGGATTTAAGGACTAAGCTGACAAGGGCTCATGGGGAATGAGGTTGCTAAGGCGAAGGAAGAAAACATCCCTCACCCCATTCCCAATATTCCCTGTAAGCTCCCTCACCTCACAGGTCTCTTCCCCTCACTCTCTACTGCTACTATTTGCCACATATACCTACTCACTTGACTCTTCAATTTGTGCAGCAGGATGCTCTGGGTGACGTGTACTGCACCTTGAAGCTAAGCTGCTCACAGGATTTAATGTGGGAGGACAACACACCCTCTTGACTTTAACATGACGTTTTCACTCCTCCTTCTGAGCATCCCTCGTGTTCCTGTTCCACGTGCTGTGTCCTCCCTACTTGCAAAGATCGATGCACAGCTGAGTCACCTCGTCTTCCTGTCACCGAGCCCCCGAGTCACCTCGTCTTCCTGTCACTGAGCCGCGGCCACCTCTAGCTTCCGGAAACCGCTTCCGCACACAGGCTGCCATGGTGGTGACTCACTGTCAGCCCTTTATCTCAGTATCTGGGGTGTTAGGTTGGCCACACTGCTGTTTACCCCTGCTGCTGCGTCCCAAAAGAGCAACAAAGTTACTCTCTCACTAAAGCTGACACCCCAAGTGTAGCTAGAAGGCCAGCAGGTGGAAGAATGTTTGTAATTCATATACAGTGTGACACAGAAATCACACACAAAAAAACTCATTATGCATTCAGGTGCAGGTTGTAAAAACAACAGATGCTTTTAATATAGTGACTGCAAGACCATCAGTTAAATAAACCAGAATGTTATAGCACTTTCTGGGGCCGGCATGCAATTTACAAGGAAACTTATACTACCAAAGTAGGGCACTGTACACAAAACCACACTAAGGACCTGATTACGACTTTGGCGGTGTAGGAGCAGGCCGCCACACCAGTGCCCGGCTCCCACACCGCCACAGTCGACTGCCGCCTACTCGCCAGATTACAAGTCATTTTGTGGTCTGGCGGGCACGCGGCGCAGCGGTCTTGGTGTGGTGCAGTTCAAAGGCTCATATGTGAGCCTTCGAACTGCAGCTACGAAGGAGCGCCAAAGCAAGTTCCTGCACAGTATGGACTTTGCAGTCCATGCCGTGCATGAACTGGGGTGCATCCACACAGGAGGGCACATCATGTCCCCCCCTGCATGTATAGCCAGACCCCTGGGGCAACAGAGCCCCCTTAGTTTCCTCACCACCAGCATTTTCATGGCGTGGATACCGCCATGAGACGGCTGGTGGTAAGGAAATTCGTAATGTGCTTGGCAGTGCCACTAAGCATATTTAGGCCTCAGACCACCATGCCACCAGCAGAGATCAAAGATCCCTGGCAGGTGCTGCGGCCCAATGGCGGCCAACCACCGTAGTTGTAATATAGTGGACGGACAGCTGCTGCGGCAGTCCCAGACCGCCACAATACCTCCGCCGCGGGTTTGGCTGTATGATGGACATCCCTTAGTCCGAAAGAGGATGTTATCATGTGGGAAGACCTGAGGGAAATCCCTGTTGTCTTCAAAAACACTTGAGTCTTATTTCTTCTACAGTCTCCAGTCAAAGGACCTACAGGTAGAAGGTAAAATGTTACAAGCTGTTATCATGTGTTTACTTTTTGTCTCATTTTTCAGCAGTCTGTGATGCAAGTGCAGGCAACTCAGTGGTTGTGAAACTAGGCAATCGAGAATCTTCTCAAAATATCACTGAGCCCAAAATGGTTTAAACAGTTAATAGCCCACCACCCAAAGCTGACGTGAAATTTACACCCTTAGGATGTCAAGGTAGTTGTTTGATTTCCAGCATTCAGTCATAGTGGCTGCAGGCTCCTGTGGTCCTGTGATCACTATCAAGGGAGAACTGATTATGTTTCACTAACAGAGCAGTTACTAGTCCAAAATCAGTCACAAACAGGAGGAGTACTGGTTCTGGAAACTGGTTAAGCACCCACAGGAAGTTCCCTCAGGTTGCTAAACTTTATGTATCAACCCTGTTATCTCAGAGGGTTTTATCCAGAATGTAGTCTTCAAGAAGGACTCTGGACCGAGACTAAACATGACTGAAGAAGCCATAAGCTCCGTGAGATGGAGCCCTAGAAGGTGCTTTATGGATATGGAATCTACAGCCACTTTCCCCTGCATATCCTCCCCCACCTCATAATCCAACAAACACTCACGAGAAAGAGGAGGACCCCAATTAAAAGGAGAGTGGACATATGTTACCCATAGAGTAGAATCCTCTCTTATGTACACAGTTTAGAAATCCTGTGCTCCTCCTTAGATTCTTAAGTTGACACAAAACATCAGTTTCAGCAAAGCCAGGTAACCGAGCAGGATCCACAATACACCACGAGTGGGCTTGCACATTCAAGAGCACTCACTGTTAAGCACAGCGTTATGCTCTGTTGATGAACAACATGGTGCACCTCCTCTGAGATCACAGATGTAGGGTTAATTAAAAAAATACAGGTCCAGGCAGAAATTCGAACAATGGTGCAGAATTGATTGCACAGTTTTTCACACAGTGCAACTACAACTATTACTAGGCCCATGATGGGCTTAGTTGTGAAAGGGGTTCTTGTGACATTCAATAACTCTTCCTACATTCCAAATATTCCTAATACAAATAGGAAGATCGATAAGCCTTGCAGTGGTAAGACTTATATCAATTACTTTCTAGCTGGGATTTATCCAAATCAGAGGGCATTTTCGGAGTGTAGTCGTTGGTCTTAACCTTAACCATACCATCTGCTACTTCATCAGGTCTCAAGCACCACTCAACCAGTATACCCATCTCGTGTCCTACAAAACTGTTGTGGATTATTGGAAACCTGTGATTTTCCTCTCCTTGAAGAACACGCCTGCAGTAAACTAAGAGAGGTTCTTCGGTTGCATCTTAAACGAGAACATCTTTAAAATACTTTTACTGTGAATACCTCTGCTTGTCACACCCTAGGAAAGGTCAGACACTTCACTAGGTTTTGGGAGCTGGGGAGATAGGTGAGGTTAGCCAAGAAGGAAATAATCCAGAGGCGCCAGTGAAGTCTAATCATGCCAGTTGGTTATGGAGAATCATCATTTCTGGTGCAGAGATCCCCATAGGAAGTGCATAGTCACTGAGAGCATAAGAAGGAAATCAGAAGACAAAGACCTGGTAGTTTAACAGGCAGTTTTAAAGGTGGATTCCACTTTAATCGAAGAGCAAAGCATAAACATAGAGAAGCAAGCACACTTTCCTGATTTATGGCAAGCCACAAAGAATGCCAGTAGCCTTGCAAAGAGGTGACCAGCACAGCAACAATAACATATAGTCGTAGACTGTACCATAATAAGATTGCTGTGGGCCCTAGTAAGAGCTGTAGAGCAGTGTGCAAGGCAGCTGGCATTGGCATTTGTAACAAGGATCTTCCAGAAAAGAAGAAGACAAGGCTCCTCATCCGTTAAGATTTAGGTTTAGTCAGTCATCCAACGTCAGAGAGCCCATCCACATCTAATGTGTAATCCAACTGCCGTCAAATCAATTAATGCATTACCTCTTGACAACCACTAATTCTAAGTTCCCTGCATCATCACCTGGATACTAACACACTGCATCACAGGTTAGATACAGAACACTACATAACCTCTCTCCCAATATTTAACAAATAATAAAAGATACATAAATTAAGAAAGAGAAAATATAACTATTAAAACTGAAAAACAAAAACAAACAGAATTACAGTTCTCAACATATACAATCTTGTAACCGGAGTGGATTTTTGGTTGAACTCTGTGGTTTAGCGACACTGTCTTATGGAACACCTGTACTAGACACATCCTCTCCATCGGGCTGACTTTAAGCAACCCTATTCAGATTCCAAACTCTGTGGCCATTGGTTTTTACCTCATTTTCAAAAACCTTGACAACTCTGAATGGTTCACTTAATTTTGAGTTCTTACAATTTTTCCTTGGCGATGTGATCTTTACCCAATCATCTACATTCATAACAGTGCTTCTCACTGCTCTCTTCTCATCAAACCACCTTTTCCTTTTCTCCATTTCTCCCTTTCTCTTTTTCTACATCCCTCTGTGCTCCCAACACTTCCATCCACCTCTGACATTTTAGTTGTGACCAGAAAGCTTTATCTCAGTATTTGCAACCCTTCCTTTAAATAATCGTAAAGGAGCCACATCCGTTGTGGATTGTGGTGTTACTCTGTACTCACTTACCTTCTTCCTCATAGCCAATTCCCAGTTCGCACCAGTTCAACAACCTGTTGTAGAGTCTCTTTAAGTGCTGTTACAATTCTCTCAGCTACTCCATTGCTCTCTGGCTCCAGATGGTACAATGCTGCCTTTTTATATTTGTTTCCTCTACTTAAAAACTCTTCGACAACCCTGGAGGTAAACTGTACCCTATTGTCTGAGAGTAGAGACAATGGAAGAGCCTCTCTCTCAAAGAGATCTTTCAAAATTTCAATCATTATCCCTGATTCAATAGAATTTACGACCTTGATTTCAGGCCACCGTGAGAACATATCATTGCATACCAACAGGTAACGGTCCTGAGACTTCAACCTAACTGGCCAAAAATGCCAACAGCAATGTCTGACCACAGACCACTGTCTGTTTTTCTCACTACAATTGGCTGTGTCATACACTTTAAAACTCTCTCACTGATGAGGAGGACTGGAGGGAGGCGGTGTCATCCCCTAGGGTAGTGGCGGTTCCAATGAGGCTCCGATTGGTCCAATTGCGGATTCTGCACCGCTCCTACACTACGGGTCCTGGCTTATTGAAAATGGGGTTGGCCCTCTCCGGGGATTGTCGACGAGGGGGTGGAGTGCCAGGTACATTCCTTCATATCCTATGGGAGTGCAAGAAGGTCCTTGAGTTTTGGAATAGAATATATCTGAAGATGAGTAAAGTTTGGGGAGTGCGGATTGAGTTGGAGGCGCGCCGCTGTCTGTTGAATGTTTGGGAGCCCACGGACCTCTCGATTCATGGCAGGGTTTGGGTCACATTGGCTTGCGCGATTGCCAAACGTAATATCGCACAGCTCTGGGGTGCTTCTCATGCGCCTCGAGATGGGAAGTGGATGGAACACCTCGACGTTCGGGGAGAGGTCTGTGTATGTGTCGAGGGGGCGACCCCGCAAGTGGGGCAGAGTCTGGGGTGCCTGTTATGCCTACCGGGGTGATATCTGCACGCCACCTGAGGTAGATCCTGATAGTGAGGAACCGGAAGACTCTTAAGTCTGTTCTCCATAATCTTTGTTTCTATTTATTTATCTCCATGGAGGTCTATGCTCTCACTGTAAACATTTGTAGTCACTCAATGCGCTCTCGTCAGTTTCAACTTGTGTAATGTTTTTGTTATTGCTTAATAAAAAGATGTTTAAAAAAACTCTGTCACTGCACAAGCATTCCGCACAATTCCGAACTTTTCTTTCTATATGCATATCCATGGATGCCACCAATACACTTCTCCAGTTCTCTCTTTTGTTTTAGTAATACCTTATGACTGGCATGAGAATTATTTAACAGCCTGTCTCTTAGTTTATATGGGGGAATCAATTTGCTGCACCTCATCAGAAGATCATCCACTACACCAAAATCCCATCTAACTTTCCAGTACCCTTTTAGTCCATCCTCACAATCTTTCTTCTTGCACCAACTACCTGAAATCAATACTACCACCTTTTGAGACACTCCATCATTCACCAAACTTTCTTTCTAGTCTTCCACTCAAATCAAGCCTTCGATAATTAAACACACATTGATCTCTTAATCAAGTTCATCAACACCAAACCACTCTGCTTCCTCAGAAACTTCACATTCTGCATCTCCTTATCTGGATAGACAGTCAGCCAAAATGTTTATGGCCCCAGGCAAATAGGACACTACAAAATCAAGTTCCTTCAATGAAACCATCCTTTTCTGTATCCGGTGCGAAACAAAGTCTATACCCTTCTTGGTGGGCACTTCCTTCATGGGTTTATGATCTGTCAACACTTCAAACCTCTTCCCCAATGAAACTTTCTCAACCTGCACTTGAATAAGAAAAATGGCCAGAGCTTCCTTTTCTATCACTGAATAGTTACACTCTACACCTCTTAAAGGCCTGGAAATAAATAAGATAGTCTATTGTTTCCCATCAACTTTTTGTATCAGCACAGCCCCTAACTCTTTCGAGCTGTCGTCCGTCATTATGTTTGAATTTTTTGTTGGATCAAAACTTCCTAAATTCGGTGCCTTACTTAGAAACTTCTTAACACACACAAACTCCTTATCACAATCCTGAGACCACACAAATTCTGCCCCCTTTTTAAGTAGATTGCTCAAGCAATAGGTTTTCCCTGCAACATGTGGGACAAATGTATTGTAGAACTTTGACATACCCAGAAATGTCACCAGTTCTTCTTTGTTTTGAGATGCTTGAAGATTACAAATGGTGTCAACCAGGAAAGCTTTAGGTTTAATTTCAGACGCAGGGACCAAGTGACCTAAATTTTCAATCTCTTGGATTTATCCGCTCTGAGAGTGAGACCCGCTTCACACAATTTTCCATAAACTTTCCTCAACCTACCATCATGTTCCTCAAAATCAACACTATAAATCAGCACATCATTCTGGTACACCTTGACACCCTCTATCCCCTTCAGAATGCATTCCATTTCCCTCTGGATAACTGATGCTGCTGAGATAAGACCAACGGGAATTCTTAGGAACTTGAAGGTGTCAAAGGGCGTGATGAAGGCTGTGAGATCCTGAGACAAGGAATGTAACTTGACTTGATGGTAGGCTGCAGTTAAATCCAAGCACGAGAAATGCTTTGCCCCTTCAAATGAGCATAACATCTTGCTAATGTTGGGAAGCGAATAGTGGTCTACCACAATATCCTTGTTGAATTCTCTTAAATCAATACGCAGCCTCGCCTCCCTATTGGCTTTCCGTGCCATAACAACCAGAGAAAGCTATTCTGTGGCCTCAACTTCCTGTATAATTCCATTCTCAATGAGCTCATCCAGCTCAATTCCCATGCTTTTCTTCACCAAAAGTGGTACATTTCTGACCTTGGCTATTTTGGGTGTGACACCACGTTTAATATTTATGAGGTGAGTATAGTTCTTAAGCCTAATTTGCTGACAAGCACCTCAATAAAATCTTTGATCCAAATTTCCCTCCCTCCAAACACAGATGTGACAGGTAGCACTTCCTGTTCTACCCTCATCGCCAATTGTTACAAGGATCCTTCGTAAAAGAAGAAGAACAAGGCTCCTTATCTGTTAAGATGTAGGTTTATTAAGTCATCCAAAGGCAGAGACCCCATCCACATCTAATGTATTATCCAACTACCATCAAATCAAACAATGCATCACCATTTGACAACAACCCACATTATAAGTTCCCCACATCATCACCTGGATACTAACACACTGCATCACAGATTAGATACAGAACACCACAGCATGCTATTTATAGTTTACTAGGCAGCGGCTAAGAAGTTAATTATATCTGAGCGGTATTATGTTTTCCTATACCCTTGAAATTCGGAGAATGTATTTCTTTACTGACAATTATCTAGCATAGGGTGAGTAATTTCCAGAAAATGCCAGGGAAAGAAATACACTCTTCCCAAACCCTGACAGAATTGCCAAACCCAGAAGCCATACTTTCCACACAAACTTCGAAATGTCCCCATTCCTCCATCCATTCCACTTAACATCCGTCCTAAAACCTGCAGCAGAAAGACTGATACGCCCAAGTAAACCCAGGTATTCTACATAACTTCTGCATAGTGGGAGAAGATGCTCCTCACACCATTGAGTCTGTTATAGGGTTAAGTAAGATCCAGCCCACTTGAAGAGAGAATTGCCTCCCATCCTGGCAGATTATTAGGGAAGAATAGGCCTCCCTTAAGGGAAAGAAGACCCAAGAAAGAAGTTGCTCAAAGTGTGGCACACTTTGGCTGCTAAGGGGTTTTCCCCTCCTGCGCTGTAAATTCAGGATCCCCATTGTTCATGACAAGGTCAACTCGTCATAAGCACAGCGCAGGTAAAACCCATGACGAGTTGGCCTTGTTATGAGCACTGAAGGTGTTAAATTAAATATGCTTCATTGTAGCTCATAACTAGGGCTCACAATTTTTATGGTATTTATTTATTTACAATTTCTGTCTGTATTTATCCATATTTATTTTGTGTTGTGTGAATATATTAAGTTGTAATATGGTATTTGTCCACATGTATTTAAATAATAAATATGCACTCATACTTCGACCCCTGTCATGCTTTAGTAAATTAAGCAGCTAAATATAAAATAACAATACACCCAGAGGGAACTATTGGCATTATAATACAAATGGATGTTAAAATATGTTGTTATTTAATGAAACCTCATTCCATTTTTTCCCTCCCCATGACATCTAGCTGCTCAGCTGTTCACCTGTTATTAATGAACTACAGTATGGAAAGGCACTTAAAAGAAGCCCACATTTCTGTATTGTTCCCTTTTTAAAAATAAATGCAGACAGGAAACACATTGATTTCTGTCTGTGGTTATCTGTAAATATCAGTAAAAACTAAAAAACTGGGAGCCCTAACCATAACTATGGTCATTGCTCGGCATGGAGGCTACCACTCACAGGACGTTGATGGTATACATTAGAATGCCATTTACTGTTGTGTTCCATCTCTAGTCGGAGTAAATGCTATTACACTATCTCAAGGGCTTCGTCAGTTTCTTGGTTAACTGACCTGCCAAGATCTTTGTAAATCATTTTAAAACTCCAGGTAATAGTGAAACTGGTGAATGTTAATCGTAGTTGCTTAGGCCCGTGTACTACTACTTTTTCAGAAAGAGTGTTCCAGTGGATTGTGGCTAAAGCACCTTAAATTCTTTATTTGTTCCCTCTTGAAGACATAACATGTTTTCAAAAGTAGCTGACAAGGCACCTGGGCCAGTATTTAGCATTTTTCAAATCTGAAATGGTCTTTTCAGTTCAAGACCAAATGGAAGTTAAACCCTCTGATAATTCGCGATCAGTGGGAGCAGAGGGTCGCTTCCCACAATTGAGGAGTGGTGACATGACCTTACATTCTGCAGCGTCGCATCAGGAATTTATGGGTTATTAATGTCACCTAAATATAGACCACGTAACATATGGTCCCCTTATCAGACAGTTGCCATTACGTGCTGCTAATGACCACAACATAAATTAGGCCACAAGTCATGAGTAGGGTGGATTATTTCTAATGACTCTGTACTGCCCATACATTGCATAGAATCTGAATGTCGCTCTATTGATTAATTGTCTTCATGCTATAGGTATGTAATATCAATATACTCTCATTTGAACATCCTAGCAGTGAAAAAACCTTCTGACATTCTTTACACTGAATAATCCCTGTAATACACGAATTACATCACTGACAGCTATGTAGGTAAAGTCCACTTTCTGTGTACATTTATATGCTTTCTAAAATAAAATGTCCTCCAATACTTATGCTGTACTAATTTAAATTGCTCACTTAAGGGATTTGTTTCTCTCTGGCATTTAGGCCCAAATGTACTAACACATTTTGTCATAGACGCAGAATGGGAAAAACCCTTTGAGGCATCAAGTTCCTTGGGACACATTTATCAAAAAATCATGCTGTGCAGCAAGACACCTTGTTGTGCTGCATGATATGGAAAGGGCAGGAGTGTGCTGTATTTAACATTATATGGTACATTCCTGTCCCCTTCCTGCACTGGCGCACAATGTGCTTTCTGGCGCCAACACAAGCACTCTTGCGCCATGATGCAAGCAGGATTGTTTTTGTGCAGGAAGGGACGCCTTCCTGCACGTAAACAATTCTCAGTGGCATTTTCTTCTTTCTATGTGTGCTGCAGAGGAAAAAACATGGAGAAATAAAGGTATTTCTCCTTTTTATGCCTCACCTGGGGAGGTGTAGCATTTTGACGTATTCCAAGGTTTACCAGCAATGTTAAATCTGGGAAAGCGGCAAAATTCCATGGGTGGATGTGTAGGAACACCCGTACTCCACCCATAGAATACCTCTCTGGGGCAGAGTACCGCAACACAGTGATTTGCGATGCACTGTGTTGCGTTACTCTAGATTTACCAAGCCAAGCAGGGCCATGCAAGACTGCCTTGTGTGGCTTGATAAATCTTAGGTACTAGTTGCATCTCCCTTGTGCCCCATTGCATGGCGCAAGGGCAATGCAGCTGCATGATAAATATGACCCATGGGGCCCGATGTAGGTCACCCAATACCGGTCGGTAACAGCCGATTTTGGCCGTTACCGACCGGTATTTGGCATTTGACATGTAGGTGTCTCTGAATTTACAGAATCGGTATATTTACCGATTCGGTAAATTTACCGCTTCGGTATTCTTCTGAACAATTCAGAAAAGGGGGTGGTGATGGACAGAGTATCTGAATTAAACAGAATATTCATATCCAGTCAACAGATCAGGGCTTGATCCATCACCGTTTTTTAGCTCACTGCACCATCCCAGCTCAGATTCTTCTGAATCGGTAAATATACCGATTCTGTAAATCCATATGTAGGTGGCACAGTTTGCAGTGCCACAGGCTCTTAGGAATTCATAATTTATCACTCAATCCTATTGGGTGGTAAAATACAGAATTCCAGTGTACATGCACATCTGTGCATGTACACCTATGCCATGTGACACACAGACATGCCCTTAGGGCATGTATGTGTGCCACATGGCACACAAGCCTGCAATTGGGGTGCTACAGGGTGTCAAAGTCCCATAGGAATCAATGGGAAATACCGATTCGGTATTTACCGATTCGGTAAATACCAAATCTTACAGATTCGGTAATTGAAAAAGTAAAATTACCTACATCTGCCTACTTCCAATTTACCTACTCTTAAATACCGAATCGGTATAATTCGGTATTTAAGAGTAGGTAAATCCGAATTACCTACATCTGGCCCTTAGTTCTTTACAAAATGTGTTGTATGGCGAGATGGCATAGTCAGATTGTTGATATACTAAGATTTGTCCTGATCTAACATTTCATTCTTACAATTTCATTTCCTGTTCTTAACCTTTAAGGCTAACTAGTTTGCAACTTACATTGTAGTTTTATTATTGTATCATTTTACAATTCAAATAATCTTCTGAGTGGTTCTATCTAAGTGATTTTCGATTATCTGCCTTTTGATTTTTGTTGCTGCATTAATTTATTGGGGACATTTTTCAGCGCGAAGTTATGTTGTTTATCATTGGTATCTAGTTGTTTTATGAATCTAGTACAAGTATTACTCTATTCCATGGACTGTTTAGGTAGACCCAAAGCTAAAGTGCACTTATGGTGAAATCAACTGTAGACCTCCATATGAGGCATACCTTTCCTTCACTCTACAATTTTGAAGTAAAAGGGGTACAATGTGGGTCCTGAAATGTAGTGAACAAAATTGGGGAAGAACAATAAGATGCAAAGTAGTATATCATGAATGTTGAACGCACCGGTGCTGTATCTGCATGTTTGGACAATTGTACAGGATCCACAATTTAAGGCAACTGGCACATAGATTTGGCATTGTCCAATGTAAGATAAATCTTGGGAGAAGAAGAATGTATTTACTTTATCTCAGTGTATTAACGGCAGTGAGTCTATTGGGGATAAAGTCTTTATTTAGTGTTAGCTTTTGGAGATATCCGCGCTTAGCACGAATATCTCCAAAAGTTGGTAATAGGAGATAGCGATGTTAGCGACTGTTTCCAGTCGCTAACATCTTGGCACGCCCACTTTGCATGTCATTAGTGATAAATATCACTGACATGCAAAGTGGGGCCCAAGATGGTCGCTATCTCCTACTAGCTGTCGCTAACTGGTATTAGCGACAGATAGGTAATAGGGAGATAATTTTATCTCCGCTTTCTTGGCTTTTAAAGCCAAAAAAGCGGAGATAAACCCCCTTGATAATATGCCCCTAAATTCCCTTAAGACCGAATTCCTCCTAATCACTCCTCCCTCACAAGTAACCATCATTCAAGATTGGCTGAAATACCTTACATCACTCAATTGCCAACCCCTGATTATTGACTCAGCAAAACCTCTGAGAGTAACTCTGTACAGAAATCTAAATATGTAGAAACACATTAGCGCTACAACAAAAAGAGCCAACTTTCAGAGGAACACTTTGAGAAAACTAAAACCCTTCTTACCGGCAAATGACTTCAAACTGGCAGTTCAAGCACTAGTCATACCAAGATTGGAATATGGGAGTGTCTCACTTTGCAGACTTCCCAAACCGTTGACAGCCCTGCTAATAGCCTCAATCAACGCCGCAGCCAGACTCATCACAGGTGCCAAAATAAGCTGTCATATCTCCCCTGACTTCAGATCCCTTAATTGGCATCCTTTTGAAGCCAGAATCCAACTAAAAATCGCATGTATGACGTATAAAGCCATACACCACAACACCATGAGTTACCTAGCACAGAAATTGGTGCCTTCATGTAGCAATAGAGCCTCCAGGAGTTCCAAGAACCCTTTACTGAAACCACAACGAATTGCTTAAAAGAAAACATATAGCTGTTCCTTCTCATGGATGGCGCCCAGAATTTTGAATGCACTGCCCCCAGAAACCAGACTGAGTCCCTCTACCACATCCTTCAAAAAAGAAGTGAAATCTCTTCTTATGTCTAAATACGCCTGATCCATGTATATTACCTATTATTCTATTCTTGATTTATATGCAACATATTTTTATTATTCTATGCCTGTTTGTGTTTATATGATTATTGCTTTGTATGAGACATATTCCTATTACTCTATGCCTGTCGTGTTTCTTATATTTACCCGGTAAAGCACTCTGATACCTGCAAGGGTCTTGTCCTCGCTATATAAAACCTTCAAATAAATAAATAAAATAAATACTAGGAGATAACCTAGATTAGAAAGAATATGCACACATTTACCTTGGTCTTACATGGTAGCCGAAAAGCCAATAATCTCATTCAGGGTAATAGACTACAAAACTCATCGAGTGCACTCTGACACATATCAAAAAGAGTGAGTCCTATAGATAAGCTTGATGTTGGTGTACTAGGGTAATTCACACTGCCCACAACTGATGATAGGTGACCCTGAAGGTGTTAAAGTGCAGCAAAGAGAAAATGAGCATAGTGTTTTCTGTACAACACCTGACTATGCAGTAGGATGACAGTCACCAGTTGAAAAAATTACCTTTAGTCATCCTTTTGTACTAATACACAAGGGCAACTTTGTCAGAGGAATTGTTCAGAGCAACAGACTCGGCGACTCAGTGATGGTGAGATGACTTGGTGCCAAATTAGTGGGGTGTCAGAAACCTAAAGCTATTTTGAGAAGTCTCTGACCTGAAAGTTTGGCTTTTTAAGCTTTAGAAAGACTTCATTGCTCACAGTTTAAAATGTGAGATAACAAACATTAAGTAATGAAAACGGAATTATCCTTTAGCATAGAAAATAGTGTATAGTAATACTGTCTAGATTAATGCATTTAGAATTAGCAATCATTCAATACATTAACGGAGGGTTTATACATAATAATCTATATATGATCCAGGATGAAATTAGAAAAAGAAAGTAGAAAGAAAAGAGATGAAAAGAAAGAGAGGGAGAAAAAATGACTGGATAGTAGGATATTATTTAAAAGTTAGACATTTTTGAGAATTAAATGAGAAGGGAGGCCTACTAAATACGATACAAAGATCATGATATACTTATAATTTTGATAATTCAGTAAAAACTATTGTATGTTCTAGAAAAATATTCATTTAGAATCATCATGTCATTAAAAATATATATATTTATATATATATATATATATATACATATATTTATATATTTATATATATATATATATATATATATATATATATAAATATATAAATATATGTATATATATATATATATATATATATATATATATATATATATATATATCCATGGGGAAGGTCCAACATTAAGCGGCACGTTAGAGTGAGAAGCTTTTCCCCAAAGCCTTTATTGGTACGGACATGCACAGTAGGAGTTAATTACATACACCTGACTCTCACCGCCGACGCGTTTCGTATAGTTACTTCCTCATGGGCTTCAGACAGTCAGAGGGGTGCATTATGGTCCTGTAAGTCCCTTCGTTTGGCATCTATCGTTTTCCCACATGGGTGCTAAAGTAGCCTTAGGACCCACAGCTCATTTACTTCCTGAATGGATGCATCCCCAATCCTGTGTTAAAAAGGCTCCGCATGAGCCCCTCCTGTCGCACAGTCCCTCAATCCATGCTCACTCTCCACCTTGTGAGCTCGACATCACTCGAAGCTCGGTGCCCCCCACAGCAGGGGTGGTGCCAGCTCCCCCCCACAGCAGGGGTGGTGTATATACGCAAGTATATATAAATAAGGTAATGAATCATCCACTTTACATACAATAGAATGAATAATAAAGCATTTTCAAGGGGCTATAAGCACCTCTTCAAAGGTTAAGGTAAACCATATGAAATAGCGGTATACTTACATGAATGGTAACAGGAGACCACAGAGCTTCCTTTTTCATTGCAAGTGAGATGGGTATAATAATGAAAGGTTGGCTTAAAGAAATATATTCTGATTGAAACACCAAGTCTATTTATAGCTCAGTGCCCTTGGCATGCTGGTAGAAACATCATCAGAAATACTCCATAGCAACATCCAGATACATTCTAACTGAATCTTGAAGCCTTATTTGGATTGGGTGGATTGCCAATCGTCCCTAGACCACTGGTTCCCATACCTATGGCTGATTAAGCTTTCAGTTTCTCTGAGCACCACTTTCTGCCATGATGTGTGATCTATCAGCCACCAGGCACTGGTCATGTGGGCTGGACGAGGAAGCTTGAGGAGGGTGCAGAAGTAGATGCCTCAGTGCAAGCTGAGAAGTGCCTACCCCTGAACTATCACTGTAATGTAACCCACACCATTTGTTCTAGGGAGCCAAATATGAGTATTACCTGCCCATTGCAGTTACACTTTAATAAAGAATAGCCTATCCAAAGGTGCAGGGCATTCACTTCTTGTTTTAATCCCATCTGGCAGCTGAAAACCAGATTTTCCTGATAACGCCCATCCCCGGCATGATGTCTAGCAAGTTGTCAACACGGGGGCTTCGTTCTGCTTTGGTGTGTTTCATTTGTCAGTATGTCGGAGCTAGTGCATATTCTACTGTCATTAGTTCTCTTGTTGGCCAGTACAAATGTTATGTTATGTTATGTTATGTTATGTTATGGTATGGTATGGTATGGTATGGTATGGTATGGTATGGTATGGTACGGTACGGTATGGTATGGTATGATATGGTATGGTATGGTATGGTATGGTATGGTATGGTATGGTATGGTATGGTATGGTATGGTATGGTATGGTATGGTATGGTATGATATGGTATGGTATGGTATGTTATCAATGTCTTAAGTCCTCCGACCTTCCCCATATCAGCTGTCATTGCGGAGTTGTAGAACACTGAATCCCGGCGGACCGCTTATGGAAGACACGTGGTGGGGTACTGTTAGTGACTATGTGAGGCTACAGTGGGAGGCATAGTAGAGATGTTAAACTAGATGTTCTGGTCCCAGAAGTGGGGTCTAAGCCTGTGACTGGCTCTTCTAGTACTCGAGCAGATGGTTGCCTGGAGATTTATTGAGACCTTTGCTGTCCCACATCTGCTGACCCACTCTGCATGGGTCATAGCCCCTTTGGCCCTGATCTTGTTTCGTTTTCATTGTCCTAGCATTTTATTTACCCCACAACTTCAGTCTTGGGAGTTCGATAGTTCCATTGTGTTCGAGGTTAAAGTCACTGACTGGTTGCACACCTATAGACCCATAGGTGTATCTCCCATGGCACCAGTGTATTTGCTGTGCCAGCTAAAGTTTTATTTAAAGTTTTTTTCAAAAAATTTCCAATCAAACGTTATATCTTGTTCAAAATGAATTGTATTTCACATTGTTTTTAGTTATCACAATGTTTCTTCACTCATCATTTGTAGCAACATAATCCAATGCATTTCGGTGAATAGGTTCACCTTCGTCAGGGATTTCTTCAGGCCTGTAGGCCACTAACATTGGAAGCCACGCTACCACGCTGGCCGATATACAGGCCTGAAAAAATCCCTGACGAAGGTGAACCTATTCACCGAAATGCATTGGATTATGTTGCTACAAATGATGAGTGAAGAAACATTGTGATAACTAAAAACAATGTGAAATACAATTCATTTTGAACAAGATATAACGTTTGATTGGAAATTTGTTTAAAAAAACTTTAAATAAAACTTTAGCTGGCACAGCAAATACACTGGTGCCATGGGAGATGCACCTATGGGTCTATAGGTGTGCAACCAGTCAGTATTAACTCTTTACACTCCAGGAGGGGAGTGATTTCCATGAGCACAGTAAAAATTATTTACAACTAAGGCGGTGCACATTCCCTACATCCACAAGGCGAGGTTAAAGTCAGGCAGGCCGGTACGGATAAGAGCCGCAGACGGGGGAGAATTCGACAGATGACGGGATAGGGAAAATAAAATAAATAAATGAATAAAATTAAGAAGTGTTCCATATTATGGCATCCTGTAGCTGTTCACCATCACGAGTTAAAAGATGCAGTAAATCAGGCCTCACAAGCTTCAAGTGTGGAGAAGTTGCCCAGTGTGCTCTGGAGAAAAGGTGGGTGAAGAATCCCTCGGAACCACCCTTGCCATGTGTATCGACCAGTGGAGTTGTATAGTTGAGCGGGGTTCTTAACTGTGCCAGCAGAGCAGAACATGAGATCAGTGTCAAGATGTCAACTGGATGAGTGTGGAATGAGTGATTAATAGTGTGTATTGAGAGCGGAGTTAGTGTGTGAGTGACTGGCTGAGGGGTGGGAATATGGGATGAGTGAAGTGAGGAACAGGAATCTCTACACAGTGGAGGAGGGATATAGCCTGTGGCGCTAGCACTTGAAGAGACGAATTTGAGTACACCTTCAACTGAAGGTATGGAGCAAGTGTGTAGGGTGGAGGATGGGAAGGCAGGCACACAGGAGGAATTCAGTGTCTCAGAGGTAGCAAGGTGGGAAAACTGGATGTGCTGGTGGGTCAAAGGTGGTTTGGTAAGGGAGAGTTAGGGTAAGTATTGGTTACTTTGATGGGTCACAATTGGACAGAGAGAAGTTATGTTGCTTAATAGTGTTGCTGTGGTATAAGTGGTGCTGTGTGGTTTGATATAGGCTAGTTGGGGGGCTGGCATCTGTCTGTGGGGTGCGTGAAGGAGACTGAATAGGAAGAGATGTGTGGGTTGGAGGTTTACTATGTAGATTAGTGTGGTGAATCATAATGTCTCTGAGGCTCTTGGATGGTCCATGCTATCTTTAACCTCTGTCTCTGATGGGATTAGGACTCTTTAAAGGGTTATCAGTTTTGAGGCGGGAAGTATAGAGTGGTTAATTTGTAAGAGAATAAGTTCCTAGGACCAATGCTCAGCTTAGAAGCCTGAGGCAGGTGCTATTAAATCACAACACGCTGAATACCAAGGCTGCGTAGCCTTGAACATACCCTAGGCCTCTTTAATCCACTACCAAGCCCTCCCAGCCCAGTTATCTCACTCTTGCTGGTTCCTGCTTTCTCTCTTTAAGACAGTTTTTCTGTCATTCTCTTCTTCAGTCTTTCCATTCAGTGTGTTTTGTGTGTTTTTTCTTCTCTTGCTCTCAGGAAATATCTGATTCTGAAAAATAAGTTTTGGTTCCTAAAATTGAGTGTCAGCGGCAACCACCAACTCAAACTAAGCAGCGGAAATATGTAGCATTCTTTTAGTGATTCTGGCTTTAAGCAGCCACCAAAGTTCAATTGATTAGCTCTTCATCACTTCCTAAGCATCAGCATAGGTGTCATACCATATTCTGATAGATGGTGAGATTTGGTGTAGTGGCTACAGACACAGGGATGTTGGACTGTGGTCCTTGCACGTAGTAACTAGAAACCTCTTTACCAATGTGGCTTCCTTGGAAACTCCATCAGAATAGCCCACTTACACGTGAGCTACATCACGGATTCTGCTGCCGTCATCATCTGGCAGGCACTAGCGGAAATAGTGACTGACACTCCTTTGAGCGGGATGGCTTTGTTAATTGATCCATGCATCTTCTCGTTCTCCTTCCAGATGTATATTTTCCAATATGAAGGGTGCAAATCCAGATTTCTGATGTGGTCAAGCCTTGGCATGGTTTGGCAAAATAAACTAAATAGGGCTGTATGTTGGTCTGCCCACTTTCAGGGCACATGAAATCCAATGTTGTCAGCTCCTGAGAGACACAAACATGTACATAAGCAAACATGAGGTACTTTATTAAAATGTCTCCTGCTCCTATAAGCTCAAGAAGGTTGCATGCAGAATATCAATGCAGAACTATTGTCTGACATACACATTGTGTCCAAAATATTGTTCACAAAAATATTGGCCTATTAGGTGTAGATTTTCTATCATTTTTTATCATTAGCAATAGGACACAATAGTTGCCAGACAATGTTATGATAAAGATACTTGGTATACATTGCGACTTGAAGGTTGCTTAGTTAGATGCTTTTAGTACAAGTGTTTGTGGATGGTGCTGTCCCACAAGACACTGTCTAGTATCGCAAAGTTCAATTGGCTCCTCCTCTTAGTCTCAACATGCTTTCTGTGATGTTTGTGATTCACAAAGCTTCTTTTCTGCTTATGGGGCTCTGGCCACTTGCTCTTCCATTGATATCTTCAACAGCTCTATAGCCTTCCGATTTCATGCTCAATGGTGCCTGCTTTCTGTGAGAACCACCTAGTGATTTCCCGCTACCTGGCTTGGTTTCAAAATTATTCATTTTTCTAAGCCTAACACATTGATTGTTGAGTAAGAAGACTTAGATACACCGAGAGCTGTTTGGGCACCTGGGCTGGATTCAGCACAGTTGGCGCCTGGTGAGACAATAATTTTTGGCGCCACCCCATGACCGCCTCCTCGGATCCCCACACCACTACTATCCAACAATGGCCCTCTTTTCTCCATAGCCCCTCTCTCACATACATTTAATTTGTTTTAAAGCTCTGGTAAAGGCCAGCTTCACTAAAACGAATGTATATCTACTCAAACAAACCATTTTCAGCAACATTAGGAATAGTTAATGAAAGAAAGACTGAGAGAAAAAAACAGAACGTCCTGACCTATTTTATGTGGGTTGCATGCAGCTCTCTGATGACAGTTCGTAACAGTCACTGTTCTATATTAGGGCTGTATCTTATGAACTGCGGTGACAAACGGATCTCTGTGACAAAAGCAGTGATCCACTCAGGTATCCACATAAAATAGAATATCTGATGTAACAACACGATCAAAATGATCGCCGTATGTTACATCGCAGTCTTTAGAATGCAAGTCGTAACAACGACTTGCGCTAGAGGGCGCTGGACTTAGGAATTGTAAGATGTACTATTCCAACACCAGTCTACGTACAGTAGGGAAGGTGTTGGAATAGTAAATCTTACTATTCCTTAGGTTATAGCGCCATCCAGCGCAAGTCGATACAACGACTTGTGTTGTAACTGCTGCGTTGCAACTGCATCACGGTGTAATCACCGCGATGTAAAGGATGTTTCCCCATAAAATATAGATCTGCGATCTGAACAGTACAAGCTCTTTGCAGTAGGCATAGTAACCCTCTGTGCTACTTTATGGCGAGTTAAAAGTGCCACTAGACAAAACTCTGATCTCTTTCTAGCAGAAACATTAATCACGAGAGTTACCTTGACATTTTAAATGCTGCCTGAAAACTGAATGTCCTGGTGTTTTTAAATTGTAAGTTATTGCTAAACACCGCTCCTCCCTGGTTAGCGCCCTGTGGGGCCACACCAGTAGCACTGCCCTAAACTTTGTTTTATCCTTCTTCAAGGATAAAACAACCAAGATAGAGAAAGAACTTCAACTAGCGAAGAGATTCCTACCGGCCCTCCAGTCAACCTATCACACAACTCCCAATCTACGGAAGAAACGGAACCACCCGGACTCCCCTCCAAAAATAATGCCACTTGGAATGCCTTTTCCACAATCAGCGAACAAGAAATCTATAATATTACCTTGTCTTTAAACCCATCTAACCATTTTACGGACCCTCTACCTCTCAGCATATTCAAAGAGATCAAAACCTGTATCCTCCCACTATGGTCAAAGATTTTACACCAAGGCACAATACCAGTCTGCTTAAAAATCGTTCAAGTAACACCCATTCTAAAAAAAACAACGGCAGACTGCTCTGACCCTAACAACTTCCGACGACCCATCTCCAACATCCCTACCCTGGCTAAGCTCTTAGAAAAATGTGTACATAAACAACTCTGCAATCACATAGAAAACTCTCAACTACTTGATCAATTCCATTCAGGCTTCCATCAAGATCACAGCACAAAATCAGCCCTTACTCATATTGTAGATGATATACTAAAAATGCTGGCAAAGAACGAATCATGCCTTCTAATATTGCTTGATTTATCTGCTGCCTTTGACACCGTCAAACACGACACCCTACTAAAACTACTGGAGCAAAGAATGGGCTTATCAGCGGCCGTATTACAATGGTTTGCTTCTTTCCTCCAAAACAGATCCTTAAGAGTCAAAATGAATCAATCTGAATCTAAGTCACAAGCGATAACTCTTGGTGTTCCTCAAGGATCCGCTCTCTCCCCCATTCTCTTTAACTTATTCATGGAACCACTATCAAACCGCCTAAAAGCAGCTAACATCCACTACCATATGTATGCAGATGACACCCAGCTATATCTCAACATTGCTTCTCCAGATGACATTATATCCCTCAACTCCATCCTACAAAACACACACCTCTAGCTCACAGTGAATCACCTCAAACTCAAAGCTGATAAAAAGGAATTTCTTCTCATCTCTCCACCAAATAACAGCATCAAGATTGATCTGTGGCTGAATCATCTTACAGCCCTCAAATGCTCGCCCCACATCATAGACTCTGCCAGATCCTTAGGTATTACATTAGACAAGCAACTAAATATGCAGGGTCACATTAATGCGGCCACCAAAGAAGCAAACTAGCAACTGAGCATTCTGCGGAACCTGAAACCATACCTGCCACATGAAGATCTAAAGCTAGCGGTCCAATCCCTAGTCTTACCCAGATTGGATTACGGTAGTGGCCACAGTGGCCTACCGAAAATACAAATTAGCACCAC
The DNA here is from genome assembly GCF_964263255.1 of Lissotriton vulgaris. Taxonomy (NCBI): domain Eukaryota; kingdom Metazoa; phylum Chordata; class Amphibia; order Caudata; family Salamandridae; genus Lissotriton; species Lissotriton vulgaris. The sequence continues at coordinate 418,030,544 of NC_141698.1, forward strand.
TAAGAGCCTCTCTCAATGCAGCAGCAAGACTTGTCATCGGAACTAAAAGAAATGCACACATCTCACCAGCCCTATAAACTTTGAATTGGCTACCATATGAAGCAAGAATCCAACAGAAAATTGCCTGCATGATGTGCAAAGCGTTACACTTTAACACACCCAGTTACCTGGCCCAAAAACTAGAAAAATCAGGGGGCAGTATATCCTCTCGAAGTGCCCTCACCTTGTCGCTGAAACCCCAACAAATCCCTCAAAAAGAGAACTGGGGCTACAGCATTCTCGACTGTCACTCCCAAGATTTGGAATTCTTTACCGCCGGACCTTCGACTACTGTCCTCCACCTACGCCTTCAAAAGAGAAGCCAAATCATACCCACCGTCTAAATTCTTACCCTAAATCAACTTAAAGATGTCATTGAATAGACTCAGATCGCAATTTATGTAAACTATCCTGTCCAGCACTGGCAGTATGATACTCCAACCACAGTTAGCCTATTCTTAATAGCTGATTTGTTTGTCTCTCATGCATATGTTTGCATGCTGATCTGACCAAGTGCTAATCGTGTTATCTCCATGTAAAGCGCTCTGATTCCCTAGAGGGTCACGTTCGGGCTATACAAAACTTTCTAAATAAAAATAAAATACGCCCGGCCCTGATGGGCCTATGGCCGCGGTCGTTTAGTACATCAATGCAATGCGTTTCCTCGCGCTGCCAAGTGCCAGCACAAACCGTTGTTCGCTCCAGGCCTAGCGGTGTCTTTGCCTATTCACGCTTCAGTGATAAAGCAAGAATCACATAAAGCGACACAACGCAAGCGGTAGGTAGCTGTTGGAAGTATCCTGAACTGCTGCCCTTGCGTTCATTAAAAGTGTTTTCACGTGTTCGTTCTAAATGTTAATCGAAGTGATGGCTTTTTTTGGTTTGTGTGTACACCTCATCTGGAAATCTAGTAAAATGGTGTGGAGAGTCGCGCGCCTGTGGGAGTGTTAGTGAGGTGGGAACAAGAAACAGGCTGTGTTTGGTTATGTTTTCAGTTCGTTCGCCTTGCCAGGGGCGTCAATAACCCTCCACCACAGCAGGTTGAGTGGGGGCGACGGGGTGGGTGTCACTTGACAGTTATGTGATATGCCACATTCAAGATGTTTTTATGGCTCCTTAGACTTTTATTAGAGTTTCTGCAAGAAATGTGTAGATCTCTTGAAGTGGAAGGAAAGCCAAAATGGTGGGAGGTCTGAGATAAGGAGTGATCATAAGAAAGATGGAAAGACGGTGGATGAATGCAGAGGAGGATGGATGGAGGTATGGATAAAGAGAATGATGGATGTAGACACAAATGGAGAAAGGATGGGTAGATAGGTGGATGGATGCGTAGATGGTTGGATGGAGAGAAGCATAAAGAGAGGGTGGAGAGAAGGATGGTTGATAGTGGGAGAGAAGTATGAATGCAAAAATGATGAATGGATGGAGAGAGAGAAACGAGAGATAGATGTAAGGAAAAAAGGAAGGTAAGATAGATGGAAGGCTGTGAAGATGGTTTAAGGAATCATGGATGGATGTGTGAATGGATGGATAGATGGCAAAGAAAATGGGATGGATGAACAGTGAAGGTGCAAAACAGCTGGATGGAAGGATAGATAACTGAATGGATCGATCGAGCGACAAAGTAAAAAGGATGGAGAAGGAAGGACAAAAGAGTGGAAGAAGGATGGAGAAAAGGAAGGAAGGAAGGATATCTAGGCCTCTCAGAATTCCCTGTGGGAGTAATCTCACGAAAACTGCAGTTTTTTTTGCCTCATCCGTTCACTCAGAGCTATATGGGGCAAAGCGAGAGGTACTTTACTTTTCTGGCTGCTCCCTTGGGCCTTGTAACTCTGCCTTCTCTAGCAACACTTTGCAAAACCAGAAAGTATTAAAAAATCTCCAACCGAGAAATACATAGTATATATCTCTATTGCTGTATCATCTCCCTCTAGGCTGCATGTTTTGAGGTTTTCAACCCCCTCGCTAAATATTGTGGGGCTTATTTATGAGGCCTTACGCTGCAGTTCGACACTTTTTTCGGACGCTGCAGTGGCGAGAAAATGTGCCACACTGCACCCAATTTACAAAGTGACGAATCAAGGCAGATGCATCATGTTTTAAAGCCCTGAGCTGCATTATACCTGTGTCAGGTATAATGTATGCAGGGTGGCCATTCCCACGCAAAAAAAGGCTCTCAGAAGTGGCGCAGTGAAATCTATGAAATGTTACTGTGCCACTACCATGCCTTCACTTCTTCAAACCCTTAGGCCTGCTACACAGCAGGTGTAAGGAGTGCCGCAGGCCTTTTTACATGGGACTCGCCCATATGTAATGACACATTCCTGGAGTTGTGTCTGTTTTGCGACAAACTCCAGCAATTTGTCATTACTGCGCCAACAGCTACGTCAGGATTCCTCACGTATCTGTTCAATCCTTGCGACATGGAGTGCTATAGTTTAAATACTGCGCATTCATGGTGTCGCAAGGAGAGTGCACTGAAATGTGTTACATCGCTGTTTTTGTCCAGCAATGCGGCACTTTTCATAAATGAGGCGCTGTATGTCCTGCGGAATGTCCTCACACACTTTTACATTGCCACACAGAACCGTGTGCATTGCGTGACACAGTTCATTCGCACACAGAAACATGTAAATACCAAAGGCTGAGGCCATTCCAGTTTGCAAAACATCTCTTCTGAAGAGGTAAAAGGCACGATGAATCGTGGCTGCTGAGAAAGACATTGATGCTAATAAAATAACTTAAGTGTGCATGTTATAAAGCAGGGGGAGCAGGGAGCTGAGAATTCGCTGAAAGATAGGTTGGAACTCCGAATTCCAAACCCGGATGTGGCCCAGAGTGCACCTGGTCAGTAGGAGCGTGACTTACACTTTGTACCGAAACTCTCTGGTCGTTTGATTTGCTGTTCTGATTTTCCCGCTGAAAAGACACGAGAACAAGAGATGCAAAGCTTTAAGAAGGGTGAGCCCATGAGGGCGAAAGCTCTACTGCCACAGAATGCAATTCCTCGTCTTACACAACACCGAGTGCTCAGAAGTTGGCTGGTGCCCTCTAGTGGCGTGAATAGAAAGCATGTTATGATAGTGCGATTTGTTACACATTGTGTACAGGTGAATACAGCTAAAACACATCGGATATATATGCCTTATACCCCCTTCTAGACTGTATCTAGTGACAATTTCTTCCTGGCATAAAAAACAGCCCATAAAAAAGATGACATTCCACAGCAGATCTCCAACGTAGGCAGTGATTGCAAAAATAAATATGCAGGGCGGCATTGTGTAAAACCTAATGGTCTAATCTTAGGTAAAATGCAAGGTTTCCTAAGTTGACTATAACATTTACAAAAAAGAACCACATGCATGGTGTTCTGGGGCATCATTACATCGCATGGGCAGTTTGTCAATGTTATAGACCAATCGTTAATGTTTGGGAAACTAATTAATCGGTGAAATATGTCCAATCTTAGGCGAGTCAAAACAAACCTGTGCTGTGCATTCAAAACAGTTCTGAGATATGGTTGAATATTAAAAGTGGTTAAGATCAATTGATTTTTTAAAACACTAGGTTTAGGGGTTTCAGTCATCAACCTAAGATTTTCTAAAGGTATCATTCCTTCCTTTTTTTAAGTATTTCTACTAATAGACTCCAGCGTTTCAGGCTTCTCATGGGGTGGCCCATGTCACAAAGGAACTGATGGACATAGGCCAACCATGAGGTACTTAAATATGATCTTGATTTGAGGCAGTTCCCTATTATCGCTCAATTAAAATCTGCATGTTCTGATATCCAGATTTTTTGCCACAGTGCGATTGGCTGTAACTTGATGAAAACAGTAAGAAATGGAGCACCCAATATGGCGTGGCATAAATACACTGATGTACTTTTGGGAGTTGCTAGAAGATATCTGAAGAATTAATTTTCTTTCTTATATCCTCATACACCCACCCCGTAGAGTGCTATACTAAGGCATTTAGCTTTATAGTTCATCATCATCGTTCAGGTAAGTTGGAGGCCAATCTTCTCGCGAAGCTTCTGAGGAACATACAAGACTTGCTGAATTGTAGCTTCCTATTAGTAATGGCCTTATTCTATGAACCGTCCCTATCCAATAAAATCCCCAGGTAGGAAAAGGTGTCAGTAAAACCAATATTTGTGCCATTTATTTTTATATCCCTGGATGTCATGCTGTTCTTCCTGGACTTCATAATGAGGGTATTTGTTTGGTTGACTTGGAGGCCGAGTGCCTTTATATACTCGAGAAAGTTAGTAAGCAGGGATAAAAGTGCCAGTGGGGTGCGAACCATGTGTACGGCATCATCGGCGTAGACAAGGGCCGGGACAGGGCTCATTCCTATTTGTGGGAGATCTTTTGAGGATGCCACGAGTTCCTCACCCACACTGTTTATGTATATTGAGAACAGGAAAGGAGCCAGAACGCACCCCTACCTCACCCCTCTCACCACACCAAATGCTTTAATGCATTCTCCTCTAGCCCTATATCTGAGCCTAGCTCTACAACCCAAATATAGATCCCTCAGAAAGCTAATGATTGGTATCTCCGCCCCATTTCTATCATTTTTGTCCATAATTTCGCATGTATAACGCAATCAAAAGCTGATGAAAGATCGACGAACGCTAAATAAATCTTCCCCTTTTTAATGTTAATATATTTCCCATTCAGCATATTCAAATTGAGACTCTGTTCTATTGTCCCAATCCCAGAGCAGATGCTGTATTGTAGATCTGACATTTTACCTTGCACTTCCGCCCTGTCCTGCAATCTGTTCAGAATTATACAACCCCCTTTGCTGTGCATTTCTTACTTGGACTCAACTTATCTGGATTTGGCAGTATTGTCTGACATCATCAGTACGTATCCGATCTTTGAAGTACCTTCTTTTAAACTTTGAAATACATGTCTGACTTTGCAATATGAGCCTGCCTTTGACACTTCCTGCCTGACCATGGTAATGTCTGTTAAACCTTGGCAATGTGTTTCCAAACTTAGCAATACAAATTTGATGCTTGTAGTCCTGTCTGTTGATAGTCAATATGTTTCTAACTTTTGCAATTGCTGTCTGATTCTAGCAATAATGTATCCATGTGGTTTTGGCAACATATGTTTGAATTTGTCAATAGTGTATTTCCCTTGGTAATATTTGCTTGATTAAATATTTTGTACTAAATAACAAAAGGATGAGAGTGATTGGACATGAGACCATGCCACTTTCTAAAAGTGCTTCTTTTCTCTCTGGTCCACAGCGAGCTTGGAAGATGTCGAAGCAGAGCAACGGTGACAACAAACCCCCATGTTTACCCCGGAATGGACTGGTGAAAATCCCCACGCCTTCCAATGGACTGGGCTCAGCCAGCATCACCAAAGGAACCCCGGCAGTGAAGAATCGCTTGTGCCAGCCCTCCTGTGTGCCGGCCATCATTGGCCAAGCCTTACCGAACCACAGTGACCTACCGGGCCTGACATCCCCACTGCCTCTAGTAACCATTGCTGGCTTACCTTCCCCATCCACCATCATTCCACTGGGACTTAGTCCGGTGAGCGACACCACACGGGTGATCGACCCCTCCTCCATGGAGAGGAATTTGGGTTCCTCTCCGGACAAGCAGCTGGCTCTGGATGAGAAAATCCTCAACCGTCTCTTCTGGTACTTCTCCACCTGTGAGAAGTGCGTCCTGGCCCAGGTGTGCAAGGTGTGGCGACGTGTGCTCTACCAGCCCAAGTTCTGGGTTGGGATGACACCGGTGCTTCATGCCAAGGAACTCTACAACGTGCAGCCGGGTGGAGAGAAAGAGTTTGTGAACCTGCAAGGCTTTGTGGTCCGAGGTTTTGATGGTTTCTGCCTAGTAGGGGTGTCTGATCTGGACATTTGTGAATTTATAGACAACTACCCGCTGTCCAAGAAGGGAGTAAAGTCCATGAGCCTGAAGCGATCGACCATCACGGATGCAGGACTGGAGGTGAGTGTAACCTGCATGAAAGACAGAGCACTGTGGTTAGAAATAAAGGTAGTGCATCTATTTAAGACTAGTAATAAAGGTAGTAAATTATTAGGGACTGATAGACCCAAAAATAAACACTATGGGCCCGATGTAAGTGGACATTTACCGACCCGGCCGATTCGGCCGTTACCGACGGGTAAATGGCTATACTAGATGTAGGTGGCCTATTTTACCGATTCGGTAAATTTACCGAATCGGTAAAAGACCGAATCGGTATTTTTACCGATTCAGTAATTTTGAAATGTAGGTGGGACTCTTTTGAGTCCCACAGGCCTTACCGAATCAATATTTTACCACCCAATCCAATTGGGTGGTAAAATACCGATTCCAGGTGTGCATGCACATGTGTGCATGCACACCTATGGAATGTGACAGACGGACATGCCCTTAGGGCATGTCTGTGTGCCACATGTCACACATGCCTTAAATCGGGGTGCTAGAGGGTGTCAAAGTGACACCCTATGCACCCTTGCAAAATTCGGTATTTACCGAATCGGTAAATACCGATTCGGTAATGCCCATTGATTCCTATGGGCTTCAATGCCCATAGGAAACAATGGGCATTACCGAATTGGTATTTACCGATCCGGTAAATACCGATTCCTACAGAATCGGTAATTCAATTAGCGATTTTCCCTACATCTCCCCCCTTCTATTTTACCGATTCATAAATACCGAATCGGTAAAATTCGGTATTTATGAATCGGTAAAATATACTTACCTACATCTGGCCCAAATCCCCAAACATTAAAAGTTACCCAAAAAAACATTTTTTTTATTTCCTGCAGTCCTTATCATGAACACATAACCTTAGAAATAACCTCCAAACACAGCCAGCCATGAGGTGATCATGTTCATCTGTCAAGAGGTCTTTTTTGGGAAGCATGTGGGATGACCCTGGAATGACCCGGGGGGAGAATGATTTGTTTTGGGGATCTTCCCTTTTAAGAGGTTAGTAAAGGGTGTAATGCAAGAATCCTACATTTACCATGCCACAGCCTCAGATTCCTTGCACAGTGTCCCAGTTTCCGCCCCTTGTAGTGATGACTAATCCATATATTTACTGGTCATTCAATTGTGGCAGAGAGATGCCGAGTGGTTTTAGACTTAACATCATCTCATGCAGGTGACCTAGCTTCATCTGATGGTTGTTTCAGTCCACAGCCATGCTTCTAAATTGTGTAGCCACTAATTCAGTTCCTCTTGTGCTGCTGCTGTTACTTGTACTTGGTCCCCATGCCATAAACCTTCCGTAGGCCTTCCGCTTTCAGTCTCTATTAACTCCTGTAATGAAGAGGGCCTGGATAGACCACCTGAATAGAGGAAGAAAATAAACACATAACCCTTGCTAAAGATCTCAGAGTAATGCAAGATTTCTTCAGAATCGGTTTCACCTCTGACTTTATATTTGCAACCTTTATTTCTGGTACATTCAAAATTGCAAGAGTAGGGTTCACCTGAAACCCAAGGAACTCTATCTCCTGACACGGAACCAGCACTGATTTCTCCAAATTGACAAAAAACGCTAGGAGATCTAAAAGATGAAGAGCTACAGAAAGCTGTGTCCTCATCTTCTCCAGATTCTGGAACATAAAAAGGAAATTGTCCGGGTACATATTCATACGAATTCCTTTCTCTTTGAAAAAAGATACCACTGGCCTCAAAACTTTTGTAAAACACCAAGGAGCTGATACTAGTCCAAAATGAGGCAAGTGAAATGATAAAGGACTCCTAACCAACTGATTTGCAGGAACCTGCAACTCTCCTCCACTATTGGAATAGCGAAAAAAAGTCTTTCAAATCCAGTTTTAGCAACCAATCGTTCCTTTCCAGAATAACTCCAAAAAGATGGATACTCTCCATCTTGAAAAGTATGAAAATCAAAAACCAATTCAGATTCTTTAAATGTATTACAGGGACCAAAAATATTGTGCTCACAAAAAAAGCATCCTTTCACGATAATCTCTCTATTGCTTCTTTTTTCAACATCTCTTGAACCTTCAAATCCACCAACTTCTGTTGGTCTTCCTGAAATACCATGTCCCGTGGTTCTACCTCCTAAAGAGGCAGTTCCATGAACTCTATTGTGTATCTATTTACCACTTGTAGGACCCATTAATGCCTAGTTACACACTTCCAATTGCCTATGATTTTTTTCAAGCAACCCTCTAGCTTTTCTTGGAAAGAACCAGAAATCGTCCTCGTACTTACCTTGATTTCCTTGTGTAAAATGAGCTCTTTCTCCTGCCTGATGTCCTCTTATACTTCTTCCTCTCTGACGATAGAAACTAGTGGCAGACTGGAATCCTCAAAAAGAAGCGGGTCCTTGTGATTGGTAATGGGATCTTGAGGATAACCGGCCAGAGAAACGTCTCCTTGCTCTGGCCCTGTCAAAAAACACATCCCCAAAAACTCTTCTGAGAGAACTCTGAGCCTTATCAAGGCCTGTGAAAGAAGAAGTGTACTTTCTCACACCTTTCACTAAGCCTTCTCCTAATAAATACCTTTTAGGGTCCTCACTAGGCTCTTTTTTAGCAAAATCCCCTAATGTAGGACTTATGCGCATGAGGATAGCTTTTTGCCTTTCCCCCAATCAATGCCGCATTCTCGTTCCATAAAATGCAAGCTGCTCTTTGTGATCAACCCCTTAACAAATCTGTATCCACAGAAACTGACTATGACTTAGCTTCCTCAACCATATCTAATATTCTCACAAGAGGGCCAATAACATCTAGTAGCCTGTACTGGAACTGTTTGAAGGCCCTTTCTAGACCATTCCTGGGGTCACGACCCATCTTCAAAAGAACAATTATCAAATCTAAGTCTGGGGTCATCCACGTCTTATCCCCAATCACAGGACGAGAGCATTCTGCTCTCATTACAGCCTGTGACTCCTTCTTCAAAGGCCTCTTTATTCACAACTTCACAAAATCTGAAACATGTGCCAAAGACCGGCAGTCTGCACGTCTAGGGTGCCCTACATATCTACCCCCTGTGGATCCTACACAATACCTTTCTCCTTTCTAATCTTCTCTTTCTTATCAAAATCTAGATCCCAACCATTATCCTCATAATTGTCAAGGACAAACTCATCACAACTATCCTCTCTGGGATTGTAGGAATTTTCCTTATCAGGGCTTGCCTTAATCCTGTGTGCGTCGTCAAAAGACACCTTCCTTTGTGCCGCGCAAGACACCCTCCCTAACCGTGTTGTCTAGAACAACTCTCTGCCATGCTATTAAATTAGTCTTTGACTCATCCTCAATATTTTTCTTTTTCATCCTTTACTTTCCTGTACTTTTAAATGTATTCTGCTCCTCCTCCTCCAAGGACCAACATTCCTCCTCTGAATCATCTGATGCCTTCCTTTTCCTCATCATAACCTAACACATCCTTCCCAGATGCCCTTACCTTTTCCTGGGCCATTTTCCTAATGATCTCATCATTATTCCCAGCTCAAGATGGCCCTCCTTCCTTGCTCATCTTTTCAGATGTTTCAAAATTCTCCCACTTTAAATCCCAAGTCAAAACAGTTTTATTTATTTATTTTTTAGAAACTTAGCTGTTATCAACTTTCTTCCCTTAAGAGCAAAAGTGCCACAAGATTTTCAAACATAACAAGCTGTAACCGAAGAGTGTTACACTCTTCACAAAACTGCTGTCCGGAGACGCCAATCTCCACGCAACCGCTTTGAACAAAATGGTTGCCTGTTCCGATGACGTTGTGACGTGTGCACCACTCATGATGCCATCGCAACAGGAACCACAGAAAGACGGCAAGCTGCTGAGAACACTCGTTCCCCTGGTGCCTGAAGAGCCGAATGCACGGACCATGTTGGCATTTGGTCCAACTAGGAAAACCTTTGCGCTGAGAGCTTTTCTCCCACCCTCGACACACTCCTAGACGAGAGGTGCCCAAGGGTGAAAAAGGCGAGATCAATTTTATTCTACGTTCATTAAACTTATTCTAAGAAACATACATAAATACCATAATCACTATTAGCCATTTCCCCTTTTCTTTTATCTTAACATTTTAAAAATACATATCCCGTAGATTGGAAAACCACAGAAAACAACAAATTTGAATCTACAAACTTCTCATTTACAAACTAATAAACAAATCATAGTTACAACCAACATAAAATCTCAACTTTTCCATTAATAATCAAAACGTAAAATAGTGCTGACAGATATTTAACTGGCCAGGAGCAGCAAATAAAAGAGGAAGATGGCTGCTGAGCTTTGGTTTACATAGACTGTAAGGGGGTTCTAATTCTAGAACTTTAAGTGTGGTTAAAGTTTGCTTTAAAGTACTGCATTTTGGAGTAGCAATGAAAGGTTATGCAAAATGCTAGCCTCCGGGCTTGACATTAAGGGCCAGATGTACGACCATTGAATTTTGCAACTCGCAAATTGTGAGTTGCAATTTGGCACTCACAAAATTCAACGTACAACAGTGTCTCAGACACTGGCTGTGATTCCCAATAGGGTAGCAAACTGCATGCCTCATGAATATTAATGAGGCTCTTGCAATTTGCAGCCCCATTGGGAATGGTTACCACTCCCAGGGAATGTGGCCTGCTGGAGTCAGCAGCCCAGCATGTCTGGGACTGCTTTGACAATAAAGCAGTGTTTTTTTTTAATGCAGCCCGTTTTCCTTAAACGAAAACCAAATGCTTATAAAACAGAAAAATGAAACATTTCTGTTTAATTTTTTAAGGGCAGACCACTGCCTGCTCTTGAAAAATATTTGCGCACCCATTCACAAAGGGGAGGGGGTCCCCTGGAGACCCCTTCCTGTTTGCGAATGGTTTACCACCTACTTGAAATAGATGGTGAACTGCAAGTTTTTTGCACTGCAAATGCGGTCACAAAACACTCATACATGTCATTTGCACTGGCTATTAGGCAGGAACCCCTTTGGCACACCCCTATCTAATAGAAAATCGCTAACCCTATTTTGCTAGTCGCTAATAGTTAAGAGACTCTCAAAAAAGGGTTAGTATGTTGTGCGTCAGTTTTTTTGTGGTCGCAAACGAGCCTAATGCCCCTTTGTGATCGCAAAAAATGGTCGTACATCTGGCCCAAAATCATATCTCCTCGCTAGTTTGAACTGGTGCTGAATGTGTCCTGGTGCATGCTCAGTTTCCCGAAATACGCAGTTGAGCCTGAGTCCAGATTAAGGTCCAGATATACTAAATGCTGATTTCAAAATACTGGCCTCAATTTGCAACCAGTTTTTAAGAACCAATCTTGAATTTTGAAAACCGTGATAGGCATTAGTAGGTGAGTTTACAAAATTCTCGATTGTAGTGGGTCGCAATGCAACCTATCCCATCAATATTCGTGAGTAGCTCACATATTGCAACCAACTATGATTTGCTGCTATCACAGGAACAGTGCCCTGCTAGGATCAGCAATCCACCATAGGTGTGATCTAATGTACAATAAAGTACATGTTTCTTTTAAATACACCACATTTTTTTTACAGGAATGGGGCTGCATTTAAGTTTGTCAAGGGTTGGCTTTGGTCCCCTCGGCCAGTGGCTACTCACAAATACATGTTTCTTTTGCATTCTCAAAGGGGGAAGGGGTCTCAACGGGACCCTTTTTTGTGAATGGGTTACCACTCTAATTTGGGAGTGTGTAACTTGTCAATGTTTTGCTACTACAGTTCCATCACAAAACATTGATACATTACATTACTAATCGCTATTTGGAAGAGGTGCCCTAAACATCCCCTTTCAAAATAGCGATTCGTAATGTATTTCTAAAGCCATTTAGCAATTTGGTAGCCTGTTACCTAATTGCTAAGTGGGCTTAGTGTAGTGACTTCTGCATCTTTCTTCATTACAATATCTCCTGCTTTGCTTATTAGAATGTTACCAAGTTGTGATGTAATGGAATGCTGCCTCAGCTTTGAGTTCAGTTAGGACTTGGGGCTGAACTGAGATGATACTGCTCCTGGTGGGGTTCTTATTATCCTAATTACTTTTCTACTACTCTCTAAGAATGTACCTTGTACCATCTAACTTCAAATAAATTACATCCACAAGTAACTATTCGGCCCTTCCATCACTACACTTAGTTCATGCAAATAAGCCATACAGGTGTCACAAACCCTGCGATTCAGTGAATCACACACTTTGTGACCTCAAATGGCTTCATACATCTGGCTTTTAGTGCCCAGCTGACAATGATGGGCCCTGGAGGCAACTGAACAGAATTTCCTCCATTGCAAAAGGGGCCTTCCTAATAAGTATTTAACAGATTACCTCTAGAAAACACCATGTGACTTAGCCTTTACGTTGTCACTTCTTGGCTTTCCTTTAACAAACCATTAGAATGGGATACTTTAGTCCAACGGGGTCAATTAAAGTAAACAAAAGCAACTGATCCTAGACAGCAGTAGGTTGTTGAACTAGATCCCAGGGGCAGAGCTTTACTGCCCTTGAGACATGCATCACTATGGTCATACTGCTTTTCCATCATCTTCAGTGTCATATTAAGGATTATGGGGGCCTGACAAAGAAATATTTTGGGGTCCCCTGTTCAGAACAACTTTGAATTTTATTGCCCATTTTCTGGTAATTCAAGCCCGAATGGCGCCAAACAATATTGAATAATATGTTACAGGTTGAGGTAGAGGAGTTGATGTAAGATAAAGAAAAAATCTAATTTTCATGTGGGCGTCGGGGATGGTGGAGACTCTGGGCAATTGCCCACTTTGCCAATGCCTCAAAACATCTCTGATCATTACAGCCCACATGCAGAGCATTTATTAGACAAACGTCTTATGACTGTAAGATTGCGGTTAACATAGTTGCAATCACTTGTTACTCTATCCTCCCCAGGTGTGGATGTAGAGACTCCTTGATTTGCTAATTAGTCAGTGTCTAGTGTAGGGAGAAGGAAGAAAGAAAGAAAGAAAGAATGAAAGAAAGAACGAAAGAAAGAAAGAAGGAAAGAAAGAAAGAAAGAAAGAAAGAAAGAAAGAAAGAAAGAAGGAAAGAAAGAAAGAAAGAAGGAAGGAAAGAAAGAAAGAAAGAAAGAAAGAAGGAAGGAAAGAAAGAAAGAAGGAAAGAAAGAAAGAAAGAAAGAAAGAAAGAAAGAAAGAAAGAAAGAAGGAAAGAAAGAAAGAAAGAAGGAAGGAAAGAAAGAAAGAAAGAAAGAAAGAAAGAAAGAAAGAAGGAAAGAAAGAAAGAAAGAAAGAAAGAAAGAAAGAAGGAAAGAAAGAAAGAAAGAAAGAAAGAAAGAAAGAAAGAAAGAAAGAAAGAAAGAAGGAAAGAAAGAAAAAGAAAGAAAGAAAGAAAGAAAGAAAGAAAGAAAGAAGGAAAGAAAGAAAGAAAGAAAGAAAGAAAGAAAGAAAGAAAGAAGGAAAGAAAGAAAGAAAGAAAGAAAGAAAGAAAGAAAGAGAAAGTAGGTTTACAGAGAGAGTTGGGTAAGCGAGGAAGAAAGAAAGGTTGGAGAAAGGGAGGAAGAAAGCAATAGTTGGAAAAAGGCTGGCAGAAAGGAGAACCAGTGGCGTCACAGGTGAGGGGGCCCCCTCAGCACAATACTCAGGCTGGAGAGCTCCATATTGAGTCTGGAGGGGGGCCCTTCACGCACCTTGCATGGGGGCCCCCTCAAGTTTTAATACACCGGTGAGGAGAACAGGAGAAAGGAAAGAAGAGGCGGGGTGAGCAGTAGGAAGTGAGGGAGGGAGGAGTACCAAAGTTACCAAAGAAGGGAGTTGGAGTTAGACATGTAAGAGCTGGAAGAAGATGGCAATCTCCTGATGCACAGAGACAAAAAAAGGAAATGTGTCCGAAATTAAGAAAACATAAGGAAAGAAACAGATGGAAAGGAATTAATAAGGTCAGAGAGATCTGCAAAGGAAAAAAAGAAAAAACTGAAAACAGTAACAACAAAGAGAGACACGGAGGAAGATAGGAATGGCTTGATGTAAACATTAGTAGTAATGTAAAACCTTTCATTTCTGAAGGAAATTCTAAATGCAGAGTACTATCTGCTATCAAAATGTCCAAACAATCCCACATGATAGAGGAAATTCAGACTGTCGACTCGCCTCCACATTTTGCCTTTCCAAAGAATTTCAGATAGCACTAAAACCTCCATCAGTGTCTAAGAACTAAAGACAAACATGAAACAAAGTGAGAAACAAATAAAGATAAAAGCAAACAAGGAGGAAGAAAGAAAATGGTGAAGAAGGAAGCTATGCAAAAAGTCAAGAAGTGATGAGAAAGATAGAGACCTAAACATAGTTGAGTAAGAAATCAAAAAAATAAGAGAACTGGAAAGATATAAAGGTGGGCTAGAACACCATGTGGGTGGAGTAGCTGTCTGCAGGAGGACTGGTAAAGAATCCCATCTGTTACCTTGACTGGTCTTTTTTCTTGCAGGTGATGCTGGAGCAGATGCAGGGCGTCGTGCGGTTGGAGCTTTCAGGATGCAATGACTTTACGGAGGCGGGACTCTGGTCCAGCCTTAATGCTCGCATTACCTCCCTGAGTGTCAGCGACTGCATCAATGTGGCTGACGATGCCATAGCTGCCATCTCCCAGCTCTTGCCCAACCTGACGGAGCTGAACCTGCAGGCCTACCACGTGACGGACACAGCTCTGGCCTACTTCACTGCCAAGCAGGGCTACACCACCCACACGTTGCGCCTGAGCTCCTGCTGGGAGATCACCAACCATGGAGTGGTGAACATGGTGCACAGCTTGCCCAACCTAACCATGCTCAGCCTGTCCGGCTGTTCCAAGGTCACTGATGATGGCGTTGAACTGGTAGCAGAAAATCTTCGCAAGCTGCGGAGCCTGGACCTCTCTTGGTGCCCCAGGATCACAGACATGGCACTGGAATACATTGCCTGTGACCTGCACAAACTCGAGGAGCTGGTGTTAGACAGGTGAGTGGAAGAGGTTTATCATCACCCCCAAGCAATCGTTCAGGAGCTATACTCTAACACCAACATCCAACATGTGTACTCATCAACATTCATTAAACACTCATACACATTACCTGGCAACCAACATTCTCACAAATTCAAGCCGGAATCATCAATGGTACAACATGGCCTAATTTCCATGGTGGTACATTATAAACCAAGACTATCTCTTGTACACCATCATTTTGAAATCAAGGCTCATAAACCATCAACTGACAATGAACACTTGTGTACAATCAACTAACACCAGTCCACTATCACCTTGAAACAAACTAAATGGTAAAACTGGAAAAACAGACCCTTCAGCCAACAACAGTGTAGGATTAGGCAATAGAAAACCCTAAGACCCCATTCTTTTCAAATTAACACTTTGCACCATCATCCTACAACCAACACAGCTACACCCTATATTAAGTCAATTATGCTAAACCATCAGCCAACATATAGCAACACTCATGCATCATTGGATAGCAATGGACATGTGCCCAAAGAGTATAAATCCCAAAAAAGTCAAGCATAGGTCATAATAATTTTACAAATAATGTTAAAATAAGCACTCATACAGCATCACCAAAAAACCAACAATGGTAGACCACAAACTTAAATCATCAACACCACACCATGGGCCAGATGTAGGTAGGCATTTACCGGTCGGTAACAGCCGAATTCGGCCGTTACCGACCGGTAAATGCAATTTGAGATGTAGGGCCCTGTATTTTACAGAATCGGTAAATTTACCGATCGGTAAATTTACCGATTCTGTAAAATACCGAATCGGTATTTTTTCCGATTCGGTAAAATTGATATGTAGGTGGGACTCTTCTGAGTCCCACAAGCATTACAGAATCGGTATTTTACCATCAAATACTATTTGATGGTAAAATACCGATTCTGGTGTGCATGCACATGTGTGCATGCACACCTGTGCCATATGACAGGCAGACCTGCCCTTAGGGCAGGTATGCCTGCCACATGGCCCCCGAACCTTTTTTGGGGGTGCTAGAGGGTGTCAAAGTGACACCCCCTGCACCCTTGTCAGAATCGGTATTTACCGATTCGGTAAATACCGACCGGTAATGCCCCATTCATTCCTATGGGCTTCAAAGCCCATAGGAATGAATGGGGCATTAGCGGTCGGTATTTACCGAATCGGTAAATACAGATATTTACCGATTCGGTAAAAGGAACATCTGGATGTTCCTACATATCCACCCCTCAGATTTACCGATTTTTAATTACCGAATCGGTAAAATTCGGTAATTAAAAATCGGTAAATCTCATTTACCTACATCTGGCCCCATAAACCTAAAAACACCACAGTGCACCATATTCTTATAATGACCTCTAGTACACCATCTAAAACAGGCACACATGCACACATCGTAATAGAAATGCTGGTGCTGTAAACCTAAATCCAATACTGGAACACCATCATCGTAAAATCAGCACACATACAGTGACAACTTAAAGTCAATTCTGTAACACTATGAACTTAAGTTCCTACTTAAAATAAATGGGCTAACGATCAGACCAAGACAGAAAGAGTGGTGGTTGTAGATGAGATTTATGCTCATGTGGGAAAAAAACTAGAATTTGCGTCTGGCCAGCTAAATGTCTTTGAGCAAGTACTATCTGCACAAAGCGCAGAAACACTAGATTTACAATAAAGTAGGTAATGATAGATCAACCTGATGATAAACCAATGCAGTAAAGTCAGCCAGTTTGAGGTTCAAGGGATAGCCTTGAAGAAAATTTTTGCATCGCCCAATAAATGCACAGCAGTCCTGATGAAAATTGTTGCCAATGACCAAGAAAAAGATTGCAGTTATGCTGAAAAGTTTTGCTATCCAGTAAATGTATAGCAGGCCGACTGAAATTTAAGTCATGTTCGATTCAAGGTATGGGTATTCGGCCCAGCTGAAAATTACTTTTGATACTAGAAAGGCGGTGACGTTATGGGCTCCTGAAATAAATTAACACAACATCCTATCAGCAATCTAATATAGTTACCCACCTTCTTACCCATGTTGCTGAGTGTTACTTTTTTTTTAATACAGCCTCTGTCTTTTCTGTGGATTCAATTCAGAAAAGGGGGCTTTAATCAGGCCTATCATAGACATGGGGAAACAACCTTTACAACACAGTCATTACATCGCATTACCTTTATATAGCAGTCATTACATCGCAATATCCTTTACATAGCATGTCATTACAACTCCCCTTGGAATTAAGACAGCTTAGTGACTTGTGTTCCTTTAGAAGAAGACTTAAAACTTGGCTGTTTCCTAAAACTTAGTCGGCTGCCTGGTCCCTGTTTCATTTCTATGTCCCTCCTTGTGTTGACTCAACAGCGCCAGGATGCCTTTTTGGTGGTAGTGCGCTTTGCAAGTTAAATAAATAAATAAATAATAATAACGCGGCCATTACATTGCATGTCACTACAACGCATGTCATCACAACACATGTCACTACAACGCAGGCATTACATCGCAAGTCATTACAATGCATACCATTACAACACATAATACCCTTACACTTTCCAACACTTTCCCTACTGTTGCACTCACTGGAGTTAAAATAGTAATTTTTTACCCCTACACTATCCAACACTTACTCTACTGTTGCACCCACTGGAGTTAGAATAGTAATTTTTACCCCTACACTATGCAACACTTACCCTACTGTTGCACTCACTGGAGTTAGAATAGTAATTATTACCCCTATACTATCTAACACTTACCTTAAATGCAATGTAATGGTATGCATTGTAAAGGTAGTTTCTGAAAATGCAATGTAATGGCATGCAATGTAAAAGAATGCGTTGTAAAAGATGTTGCAATGTAAAAACTGTGTTGTAAAGGCCTGCATTGTAAATGTATGCATTGTAACGTCATACATTCTAGACATGCTCGGTAAGCGGAATTGGAACCAGGTTGTTGGGTTAGTTCATACACATTAGGTCTGCTGGATGAAACGGAGGTCATGAGCTCTTCCTTTCCTGAGTTTTTGACAGTCTTTGCCATTGGAAGTTTACGAAAAGCATCCTATACAATGTTAGAGTGCACAGATGAGATCAGGAGCAGCTTTTAGATGGCTCCTGGAGCAAGGTTTGGGCTGCTGCCGGGCCAGCTCTTGCCTATGTGAATAGAAACTGAGATTGAACCTGCACCTCCCAGGCAGGCGGCAGGCCTCCTCTGAGTCCTGCCCATGCACCTCCTATGCCCTACTCCTACCTGTTTAGCTGTTTTCCTGTCTGATTTTCCACAAGGGCTTAACCTGCAGAG
The DNA here is from genome assembly GCF_964263255.1 of Lissotriton vulgaris. Classification (NCBI taxonomy): domain Eukaryota; kingdom Metazoa; phylum Chordata; class Amphibia; order Caudata; family Salamandridae; genus Lissotriton; species Lissotriton vulgaris. Next base: position 418,048,838 of record NC_141698.1, read on the forward strand.
CTGCCGCCGGCGAATTTGAAGGCGTATTTTCTCAAAACTTCCTTGGTGAAGAATCTCAAACGTGCGGCTTGGCTTGCAAGTAGCACAGACATCTGAGCACAAACACTTAACTTGATGAACCCTTATATTAGCGACAGGATTTTGCTTGCTGCTAGGGTGACCACCACCTTCCTTGTCACTACAGACACTGTTTTCTATCCTGGAATTTTGTGTGATAACCTAATGCTTTCTTGGTAGTGTAGTCTTGTTTTGCTTCCATTAAGCTAATTGGAATAACTTAGTTAAAATCAATGAAGGTTCAGAACTGGAGGCAGTGCCCATAGTGACCTGGAGTGAGGCGGGCACTCCACTTGACGGATTTGCTACTTATTTTTGCAAAATTCCTTACTTGAGAATTCTTTAAACATTCTACTTAAATTCTCCTCAGTATTCACCAATGTTATTGGTTTCATTGGTGATAAGTCACCCACTGCTCTTTCAAATTCTGTCCAGGTTTCTCCAATATATGTGGCATATTGTGCTTTAAACTCACAATGTCCTAACATTTCCTCGGTTAGTTTTTAGAGTAGTATAATATCTACAATTTAAAAATAACAAAAAATACTATGCTCTTTTATCTTTAACTTTTATCGTTGACTCTTAGTACTATTGATCCGAAAACATTCTGATAAAGAACTCCTTCTATGTTGTTTCCATTACCGGGGTCCGTGCCCTCCTGAGTATGTGTCACGTGAGCATCGAGAAGCGATAGAGGATAGGCAGAGGCTGTGCCCAATCAGTGTCGAGTACTCAGCCCCAAGTGTCATCCTGGTTAGGTCTGCAGGGCAGAAGCAAGGATGACAAGGACCAGAGCAGCAGTTATAACTTCCATTCAGCATAGGCTTGCAGATCTGGAGTTTGCCAAAACTTTGAGGCGTATTCAATCGTCCACCACCAGATCCCTGTTCTATGACTTGCTGGTAGACATTTCTACCTGCCACTTCCTGGCCAGTGTGCCCTATTTGGTGTAGTTGAAGACTCCTTTACTTTTTTTGTGGCTCTTCACCATCACCTCCTTTATAGAATGAAGAAGTAGGATCTATTTACCCAGGAAAGAAAAAGCCATTCATTTTCTAGTTTATCTCACGTTTCTAGTTTTTCTAATGTTTCCCCACATTTCTTGCGGTCATTGTCGGAAACCAGTTTTTGGCTGATTCAGAAAAAGGAAATTAAGGTCAGGCCCCATGCATCTGCTGAGTTGGGACTACTGTACCTCCTTTGATGAAGGAGCACCAGAGAATACCCTGCTGAAGGGCCCTCCTCTCTTCTCCAAGGCTTACCCTTCAGTCTGTTGCTCACTGACTCACTCCGCTCACCTCCACCTGAGGAAATTCTCCTACTTCAGAGGCACCTCTGCTGTGAAGATAGCTCTCTTCTTCCTCTGGGTGGAGCATTCTCCTTTACCTTCCTGATGTTCAGCTCTTTTCACTCCGTTGTTGGTCACGTGTTGCTCTTCCACACGTGAATGTCCACCTCTGATGTGATTTCTGGCATTATTCTCTCTGGTGGCAGCTTTAACATGTTGTCTAACCCTGATCGATGGTCTCTGTCGGAAGGGGCACGAGACTGCACATAGAAGAAGAGGAATAGGGATTAGCATCTTAAAAGATCCTGGATTTATCAAACCTCAAATTACCTCAAAATTCAGGTAATTCCATGTGCAGTCCAGTTTGTTTCACCAAGCACAACTACCTGAATATCTGCAAAACCTATCCTCGCCTCACCCGTCAGTCGACTTCACCATAACCCTGAAGACTTCATTGGACATCAAAAGACTTTAATACCTGCAGCCCAATTTATATCTTGGTGGGTGGAGGTAAGTTTGTCATGGCAACAGGGTAAAATAGTTGCCCTGACTAGGGCACCACTCGCCAAATTTACCAGATGACGGAGCCATCCATCAAACGTATTTCTTTTCAAAAAGAAAAGTCTTTTTTTTTAAATAAAATAAAATGCCCCCTTTGCAATGGAAGCGGTCACCAATAACGAGGGGGGTCATTAAACAGTTTTCACTGTCTCTTACTGCCAGTGTTTTCCTGGAAGTGATGGGCAGCGAAATCCAACCATCTAATTTAGGTGGGTGGGCATAGAGGTCAGCCTCTGATGGCCATTACACTGTCGGGCCATTAGATGAGTGGTACCGTGGTGAAGATGGAGTAGTCACTTCCCTGCTTACACAAAAGGTCTGTTCGCATATAAATCGGGCGGGAGGACCATTATGTTAGAGGTAAGGATACTCCTTTGCTGTTGCAGTGGAGTATCCTTACCACCAACATATACACCAGCCCCTAATTCTACCTGTAGCCTTCCTGCAACTCCCTCAAATCCCTTTTCAAAATTATCCATTTTGACAACTGCATCTTGGTTACCTTCCCGTTAACTATTGGCTCTCTGCACGGTAGGCTGACTTTCAATGCAGAACAGAACTTTTTTCTTGGCCCCTCAGGCAAACCATCTACTTCCACACTCTATAAGGACCCCTTTATTCCCATGTCCTATATCACTCAAACCCCTTCCCAAAGCCAATAGGGTTTTAATTTGCTTTATAAATTACTCAAAGCAAAAGGTTTAAAAGGGCTAAAACAAGAGGGCAAAATAAGAAAATAAGATACTGAAAGGCATGACGTTTTTCAGATTGCTCATCTCTGGAAGTATTTTTTTTTTTACTGAGTTTTTTATAGCACACACTTGATCCGAGGGTATCAGAGCGCTTTACACGAGCACCAGTTGCATTACATAAAGACATATTAATTTCTGTTAGGCACAGGGAGATTAAGTGATTTTCCCAGAATCACAGGATGTTGCGAGTCCTTGCCAAGACTCGAACCCGGTTCCCCAGATTTAAGGTTGACCGCCCTAGCCGTTAGGCCAACTCCTCTCCCCTATGTATTGTGCTCGAGTGTTCAATTTCTTGCCAAAAGCATGCAATGCAGTTGATGACATCTGTCCATCATTTGATTTTGAACACTGAGTGCTCATCTCAATACGACACCGAGACTCACCCTCAATATGTTTTGAGATTTTCTACTAAAGGAAGAATGGAACTCCACAGTGAATGGAGGTCTGGTTTTTGGCTAGAACTTTAAGTTGAATTTTGCCAGCGATGGGCATGTGTGGTGACATGTTCTTGTTTACAATAGTATACCATAGAATAATCTTGCAGCTGTGTTCTGGTTTTCTGTAACTCAAGTTAGTAGTGTCTTTGGAGCGCCAAAATACAGGATATTTCTATTGGCCACTTTGGCTCCTGTGATTGCATATTGATGGTTCTCAGAAGTTTTTCAGAAAGGATTTCTTTCTGTATATTTTTAGAAAGAAATTGGCAGTCCTACCGTTTACCTCTTCTTCCAAGGACACAATATTGTTGGTGTAGCATCCAGGAGATGTTACATGCTTGTGTCTTGATATTTGTTATGTTATGTGACTTTGTAAAGAACGCGGCTAATCACTGTCAGGGTGTCCAGAGTAGGGCAAGCCTGAGGGGAGAGGAGTAGATCATGCCTGTGTTCCCTGTTAAGAAGGATGTATGTTCTGGTGGAAGTGCACAGAGATTGTGCTTGAGACCTCAAGCATAACTTGGGTTTTGGTGGTGTTTAGGTTAAGTCTATTTCATGGACCAATCCCTGCAAGAGTTGAATCTGGTGAAGTCCACAGTTGGGTTAAGGGATAACATTTGTGCTTATGATACAGTAAGTGAGGCTGTATCCTCTTTTCCCCAGTAAAACATCTCTCTCCCCAGCCTGTCTTATTATATACTACACCACTGTAGGACCTCATTAACACCTTGCCTGCGGCGCCGATTCTCCCCCGGGGCTGAACATTCCATTTGCGAGTGTGGTCATGACGGAACGGTTCCATCATGAGCACAGCGTGACCGATGCACATGACGGAACCGTTCCGTCATGAGCATCGAAGGGGTTAAGGGCAGGATGGGAAATGAGCATCTGCCAAAAAAGGGAGATGTCTGATCCGCACTCCTTTTTGTTTTCCTGAATCCTTTACAGTGCCATCGAAAGCAGCGCTCCCAAAGCGAAGCCACTGGCACCTCCGCTATTGGGAATCCCCATACACTAGAGCCAACATCAGTGGAAATTAGAGCCCGAGGGGATCTCCACTTTAAAACGTCCCTTTCTAGCCGGGACAGGAAGTGTCATGAAATATCCACATCTCCCAGCATGTGGAGGATATTAGCTATGTTATTCCTGGAAATAAACCCCTTCTTCTCGGGGGGGTGAGCTTTCTCCAGAAATAAGGTAAAAAACTCAAGGTTCGCCATGCTGGCACGGAATGGCAGAGGAGCCGTCTTGGAACATTTGCCCCCCGGAGTGGCTCCTGTCCTGTATGTAGGAGCCACTTCAAGGGGAAGTGCAGATATTGAGAGTGAACAAGATTACATTTCGTGGCCAGGCTGCTGCTTCCACAATGGTACCTGTGCTGTCAAATTCCAAAAAAGGTCAATAGTCTATCATCCAGATATCCATATCAGGGGAGAGGTGTGGCGCTGCGGCCAGGGCGACTGACTCTGGAATCTGGGGATCACGGTCCGATCGCCAGCGGCAGTTTAGCCCAGCACCATGTGACTCTGGGCAATAGCTTGCCTAATCTTCCCGACGGCCCCCAACGCCTAGAGACCCTTATGGGTGATTGTTCACGCTTTCAAATGTGGATTATTATTATTATTATTCAACTGCTTCCAACAGAAATCATCTGCAACTGATCAACTTGAATTTCCAACAGGTTACATCTGATCTTCGCTGTAATTTCTGGAATTGGGGGTTAGAGTGTTAGTTTTTTCTTCGCATTTTGTAATGTCAGTTTCTATCCTATACATGGATGACTTCGTGGGAAAATGTACCTGGCCAATGCATACATGCTTTAGTGGAGGTGAACTGCAGAAAAGATTCATTTCTCTCAGCAATCAGAGTTGAAAAAAATGCCTCCCTCAGATATAGCTCCAATACCAAATCCTCTGTCTTCGACACATCTCTTAACAGATAGGTCCTGACATCTTGAAGTAACATTTACAACTTATTTATTTATCTCCCTCAAATTTATTAAAAGTCATCCCCCCTCTGTTTTTTCTCTACTAGAAAATGGATACCACAGATTTCCTTGAACATTGCAAGACTCACCTCTACCATCATCCCTGTTTCTACACTTTGTCTCTGTCTTGCTCCATTAAACGCTTTTATTCTTCCAAATAAAACTTACCATCCAAAGGGCTGCCACTTGCCAAAGGACTATTTAGAAACTCTATTTGGTATCCTTCCTAAAATGACACCTTAAACTGATCAAACCTTTGTGATTGCATTCAAATTGTTCTGAAAATATTTCAACCTCCAGCCACAATTAATGGAGTAAGAACAGTCACATTTTCTATGTTCGACTAGAGCTTAAACTTGATCTTATACAAATCCTTAACTTACTCTTCCACACTTGGTCTCCCTTTTTTAAAACAAATCCTCTTTTCATTTGGAAATCCTTGAATGGAGCTCCTCCCATTCTTAGGGACAAAGGGCCAGATGTAGGTAATTCATATTTACTGACTCTTAAATACCGAATTTTACCGATTCGGTATTTTACAGAATCGGTAAATTTACCGATTTGGTAAATTTACTGAATCTGTAAAATGATGCCCCTACATCCCAATCACCAAATACCGGTCGGTAACGGCCGAATTCGGCCGTTACCGACCGGTATTTGGGCTCCTACATCTGGCCCAAAGACCTTTGCAACCATGACTGGGAAAAGGTCAGATTTTCCAGCTGGTCCAAATACACCTGTGTCTCCAAAAATGTATCGCTTCGAGGACTGTACTTTGTCCGAAGCAGTGAATATAAACACAGACTTCCAAAGACTTTTCGTTAATTCTTCTCCAAACAAATTATCCTGGGGATATGGCAAATTTACAACAATGTTCCCTAATTTCGGGCTTATCTTCATGAGCACCAATATCATTATAGGCATAAGGATTCTGTAGTAGACATAACTGCTGAATCCAATCTATTAACAGCTGTACATTCACTAGTACATCAATACAATGAGTGCCTTCTGTCATATGAAAGACGAGTACAAATGGAAGTTACATGCCTCGTAAATTATTCTAACATTATTGTGCTGATTTTTAACAGCATTTATAGGCTTTGTCCCGTAGGCGACTTAAGTTACTTATTATTTCTGGATCAATGTCCAGCATCAGGCATGCCTTTTGATTTTCTAGTAGGACTAAAACATTCACCTCTTGAATAAGGATTGTCACCTGATCCATTCCATTGTGAATGGTGCTCAGTGCTCCATTGCCCACCATTTTGTTCTTCTTGGATGGCTAATTTAAAAAGAGAAAACATGTCCTCACTATTGGATTTCAGTGTTTCAGCTCTTTCTTTTTTTAAGAGGTATCTGTCTCTTCCTCACCTTACTCCCAAAAGAAACTCCTGCCTTTGCTCAACCACCCCATCCAAAATATCATAACTGATATAATCATTAAAATTTTGTGCGCCGTCTCTTCAGGATTAGAGGATTCATAAACGTCTTCAAAGTGAATGTTGCCTCCAGGCCACTGACTCTCCTCTGTGCCAACAAGGACACACATCCATTGTGTACCTCTAAGAGCACTCTCTTTTGTGTTGCCTAGAACATCACTCTTACCAGGAGCTTTCTCTTCACTATCTCCTGTGCTGTTCTCTTCTGTTTTTACCTCAGAAGTCAAATGAACCGATTTAACCACAGTCTTAGTCGTCAATCAGAGCTGAAAACTTGCTTACTTGCTCATAAGGCATCATTATAAGTGTTCCTGTAATTTCGGTGGGGCACGTGGCATGAGTTATCGGCCCATCAGAGTTACAAGTCACCAGCAACAATGTGGATCCAATGCAACTTACGTGGACAGCTTGGCTGCTGAAAGGAACTGAAATCTCCAGGTGAAACTCCTGGAAGAGATGGGGAATTCCCAGGGAAATCAGGTGCATTATTCTCGAGGTCACTAATAATTTCTAATTTCTTAGGGTAGCATCAGGGTAAACCTCATGCCATCCTAGATATCGATACCCCTGGTATCGGTAACTGCAGTGGGAAAAAAACATACTGAGGTATATAAACCTTTTACCCGCTGGTGGCGTTGTCTGAGTCACCGAGAGCCACTACTCATGTGACATAGCATCACACTGTCAATTGTACTTTACCAATCCTGTCTTTACTGAACCTTTAACTAAAGTATGTGGTTGGCTAAGGCTTGCGCCAAAGCCAAGCAGAGACCACCACTCTAGTCAGGGAAAGGGAGTTACAGGCCAAAGATAACCCCTGCTCACCCCCTTGGTAGCTTGGCACGAGCAGCTAGGCTTATCTTGGTGGCGATGTGTAAAGCATTTGCACAACACACACAGTAACAACACACTAGGCACACCACAAAAGGAACTCCACACAAGGTTATATAAAAATAGCCTTTGTATTATAATAAAAAAACACATCAGATGGTCATCACACAATATACACTGTGCCAACTGGCACGGGCAATATTTACAGGGGATTATTTACACATGACAGGGCCACGTGGGCCACTGTCAGAATTGGCTCCTGGTAAAAATAGTAAAAGTCAGAACATATCATAATCTCAGAACACAACCAATAATCACTGGCAGACAACATACTCAGCGCCAACCTGAAGCATAAATCATAAAAGGCACAGTATCACATAAGGCGAGAACTCTCTTCTGCGCCAACCTCATAAATCTGAATGTAGTAGACCACAATCTCCTAACCATACCTGGCATTAGAAAATAAACTTAATAACATAACCTGAAATAGGGAATAAATCAAACCTAGACCACAGTAGAGAATCATGATAAAATCTAAGACAGTAGGTAAAACCCAACAAGCATTAAAAGCTATAAGTATAAATCAAGGTGCACAAAATATTCCACAAACATTACATTTCCTAGCACCTATAAAAAGAACACTAGGGCTTTGCGCCCTACAAAACCAAATAGTCCCCTGGGCCAACTGGCCATTTCTAGGGCTCAAATGCCCTCTGTCCAACGTCAGGCCGTGGTACAAATGCAGCGTCAGTCTCAGGGGCGCACTAGTCGCAAACCTAAACATGGCAGCTGCCTACTACTTGATGGGCAGCTGGAAGTCTCAATGAAGGCCTAAACGTTGCAGCTGGCACTAAGTGCTGTGCAGCTGTGCGAGCCAAGGTAGGGATGAAGGAGTGCGTCTCACTCCTGGGTTCAAAAAAGCATATGTGCCCTTAAAAGAATGAAATACCTAAACGGTGCAGCTGCCCACTACTTGCTGGGCAGTTGGGAAGTAGGGAAAATGGGCGTTGGAGCCATGTGGCTCTGAAAATAATGGGAAGCCTTGGAGCCACCAAGGCTCTGGGAACAAATAATGCGCACATGGGAGCCCTCTAGGCTCTGGAAACAAATATGCCCCTGTTGGAGCCACGTAGGCTCTAGAACCCTGGGGCCAATCACTGAAGTGGACTGGCGCTCAGAAACATGAGTGGACTAGACAGAACTAGCCCCCAAACTGTTGGAGCAGGGCGGGCTCTGAAAATAATTAGCCCCATGACGTTGGAGCGGCCCTCTTCCATGCGGGGTCGCTCAGGTGGCCGGCACCGATATGAGGCCTTAACATGTAGGGGGGCCCCTCTGGGCCCTTCAGCAATTATCTGCGCCCTTGATGCAGCTGCCCACAACTGCGGCGCAGTGTGAGCCCAACAAAGTATAGGGAGGCAAAGGATACAAGGGAGCACTATGAAGGCTCCCAACTCAGGCCCCACTCACCAGTTCTCTCTTGAAAGCATCTCTAAGGCGTCCTCCTGGCGAGCTCTGCAGCTCCGTGCACCAGCGGGACTCGGTGGAGGCTTGCCTCTCTTCTGGGGCCTCCTCTCATCATCGGCGACCTTCCGTGGACTTCAAGGGCTCCCTCAGCTCATGAGAGCCCCTCCGGGCCACAGATGTCTCCTCGCTTCACCCGGGCACCCTCATGGGACCCAGGACTTTACCATGGAGCGTGCGAGGCTCCGGATGGAGCTCCGGCGCTTCTGGCCTCTGCCAAGGCTCCGCCCCGACCGGGCATCTTTTGCCTGGCTTCCGGTTTTGCGGCACGGCTGAGGCAGTGATTTTTCTGGGCACAAAACGAGGGGTAGGCTCCCCCGTGAGTAACAATAAACAGCGGGGTGGGAACCCGCTGTAATTACTGCAAAGTCGCGGGCTAGGCACCCATGCAAGTTAAATAATTAAAGGAGCATAAAGAGTGCAAATGAGGGGTAGGCTCCCTCCAAATTGTACGATAAAGCAGGGTGGGCTCCTGCTATTTAAAATATAAAGAAAACGGCCATGAGCAGGTGGGCACCCGAAATGAGCACAAAGGGGGGGAATCCCCAGACAGGGGGAATCCCTTGCACATGCTGCACAGCCCAGTGCTGCAGGGTTAAAATCAAGCGATCCCAGAGGGAAAAATCCAGCGCTCACCAGGCAAGCATTTTTGAAGTACAGCAAAGCGCTCCCATGCTGCCAAAGGTCCTGGGGGCTGGGAAGAAAGGTGAAAGGGTGCCAGGAATCATTCCAGCAAAGCAGGGGGGTCCCCAAGAAGTCCTCCAGGCATCTAGGGGCAGGGCAGAGCCCAGGGAGGCAAGCCTTTCCTGAACCCCAGCAGCAGCACGCCCCTGGCAGATTCCAGTCCAAGACAAGAACATTTTACATGGGGTCACAGCCCCTGTATTTATACCACAAAATCCTTTGTTGTAGCAGTGTAGGCAAGGGGAGAACCAGACGCAACTGGTTCTGGAGCACTTTGTTTTGCTTAGCCCCTCTCCCTATTCGCAAGACAGGCCAGGGACATCAGATGCATCACAGGGGGCGGAGCCAGCATTGTGAAGGGAAGGCACAGCCCTATTTAGGTCCCAGGTGCAACTCCTCCCTCCCATCTAGATGCAGATCTCCCCTCATTCACCACCGGGCAGACTCACCCTAGCTCCTGGAGCCAAGCACACCAGCTAGCCACTGTCACTCACAAGCCGACAGGCAATTCACATCTCAAAGCACACAGAAAGGCCAACTCTAAAAGTGGCACTTATGCACTAGACATAATAAATCTGCGCACACCATTGCACAGCATTTATTACCATGAGTTTGCACATACCAAACTCGCCCCTGCACTCCCCACATATCAGGAACTACCATGAGCACACATATGCACTTTACATTGGGCCACAGTGCTAAAGTGTGCAGAGGCCTAAAATCACTACCATCATGCCAGAGGCTAAAGGCAAAAAGTTTAGGGGTGAACCTGCTAAAAAGGCCCAAGTCCAACAGTCTGTTTCAGGGAAAAGTGCCTAAAATGATCTTCATTTACAGTTCTGGTAAGACCTGCTGTCCCTATGGTGGAATCGTCTTTTAAAGGTTCCTCACTTGAACCAAATGTACTTCCTTACCAAATTAATGCTTCTTCTTTTCCAATTTTTCCTACAAAAACATGAGATAATAACTGTATCGATTCAAATTGATGATGGTGTTCCCAGTCAGCAGAGGGGGCATGGCAACAAAGACACAAATGGCCAGGCAAATCTCGCATACAGGTAAACAACTCGTTGACCACTCTCCTTCTCATTTGCTGCTTAACGTAATGCACCTTTTCAAAATGTCGTCTGTGTGTAAACCTGTCTCACCAGAACACGGAAACGAGTGCAAATTCTCTAATAATTGTCTACTCCAAGATGGCTGCTTTGTCCCAGAAAACAGGCAGAGTAGCAAGTCCTAGCAGGAGAGTCCCCAAAGGTTCCGATCAGTCGCCCTCTACCTCCTGAACAGACACAGCTGCTCTCAATACAACTGAGCAAGGCTTAAAATTAACCATGCATCAAAACAACCACTGACCATGTTGACTCAATATAATGTTTATAAAAAACTATCATTATTATATTCTAAATCAGCATGCTTAATGTTGGAACTACAATGACCAACACTCCCAGTTTAAAATATGCTTAGCCTCTTAGCAGTGGAAATGTCCAAGTACCTACCTTCCTAATACTCACTTTAACGTGCTGCTATATTCCAGAGAAACCCCAACATTCCTACTTCAGACAGATTCCCCTTTCCCTGCCCACTTAGAGTACTGAATGCAAAATAACGAATTCAACCATACTTATGTGTCTGAGGATCAGCGTTCATATGCAAAGGGAACATTTTGTACAGTGGGCAAGAAGAGAAAATATTTGAATTCTATATTATAGGTTCCATAAAGTGTGTAATGGCATCAAATAAAGGCATAATGCTAGCCACAGGCCTTGCTACATAATACACTGGCAATAGAATTAGCACTCTCTGCGAAATGTCAGGGGTTTTCAGCAACAACCCAGCTCTTAATGAGGACGTCTTTCTTCATTTAATTGCCCCATGTTGCGATCATCTTATGTCAGTGTCAGCACACATGTAACAACACAAAGCATGTCTAAGAGTCAGTGGTGTAGTAAGGGGGGCAAGGGAGTCTACCTCAGGTGGCATGAGTTTTGGGGGCAGCGCTCTCCCCCCGCTCTTACCTGCGGCTGTTGCGGGGTGGCGGACACAGGAATTGCCTGCACCCCCCTGCTCTTACATTCAAACGTTAGTGGCAAATGCGGGGGCTTCCACAGGCGGCATAAGGCCTAGCTACACTACTGCTAAGAGTAAAATTGACTCTTGTTGTTATAAGGGTGAGTGGTGTTCAATTAACATACCTTGGTATTAGTTTACCACTGGTAGACCTAGTCTAGAATTTATGCTCTGACACTTCTACCAGCCACCACTGCTGTCACTGTCCCTGCACTCAGCTGCAGGGTCACAATGAATTGGTTTCATACACTATACATCAGGTATCTCTAACAAGTAGCTCATGATCCATCAGTAGCTCTCCTAGCACCTGCGAGTAGCTCTCCTGTGTGCAGCTCAGCCTAAGACTACCAAAGCTTTTGCTTAGTTGAATTATTATATGTATACTAAAATTAAAAAGCATGTATTCAAGATAAAAATATGTGTTTTCACATCTCATAAGCTGATGTCTGTAGAAAATTAGTTGCATTTTCAAAATGTGCTTTAAACGATTATTTGAGTTGAAGAGATTTATTACTATAACATTATAGCCCGCCGTAGTGGGTTATACCGACTATTAAAGGGCCGCTCCCTTGTTAAATGTCCGAGCCGAAGGCGAGGGCCTTTAACAAGGGAGCGGGACTTTAATAGCTGGTATAGCCCAGCTATGAAGGGCTAAAAGGCTATTAAGACATTCTGCCACTAGTAAATGGATATTTGTATAGCGCACTACTCACCCGCAAGGGTCTCAAGGCGCTTGTACGAATACAGCTGTGGAACCCATCCTGGCTTTCCCTGTGAGGCATCCACTCCTGGGCACCCCCAAGGTGGAGGCCAGGCATCCTTAGCGTTGTGGGGGCCGTTGTGGAGATTAAGCAAGCTATTGCCCAGAGTTGCAGAGTGGGACTCCATGATTGGAATAGGCACCAAGGCGAGAATTATCAGGTCCGTGGAATTTTGAGGCCAAGACCTACCGAGGCGGGGAATTGAACCTACCCTGGTCCCATGCCAGACCTCTGCATCATGGTCTGCCGCTCTAACCATTGAGCCACACTTGTCCATCTAGCCACACTTGTCCTAGAGGGCAGAATGTTCTAACAAATAAAAAGAAAGGTGTCTCGAAACCCGAGGGGGTTTAAATCCCCTTGAGCTCCAAGAGGCCTTTGTTCACAGCACTAGCTGTGAACAAAAGCAACAATGGAATGTAGATCTGCGGGCCTTTACCCGCCCGTAGAAGCACAGAGCACTCCATTGTATTCAATAGAGTTCACAACATTCCAATGTTCTAATCATATGTATACCTTGGTGCCAGGGGGATTGCAGCTTTAGTCTGTATACATCACCCATGTAATATTTCAGTTCAAATTGTTAAAGCCTTTTTTACATTACAGTTCAAACCCCTACCTTATGCACCGATGTGATCACTGCTGGCACTCTTGGATGGGGTGTTCACTTTTACATCACTAGTATTAGTAGCTTGGGATGATTTTCATTGAACATAAGTAACTCTTGTTACAGAAAAGGGCGGAGACCCCTGCTATACATGATACACGTGAGCAGAAAATTCAATGAGTTCACCTAGTTCGTGTATCCTAATTGTGGCACCTGAAGACATTACTCACGGCCTCATTCCAAATGTCCCATAAAATCCTGTCACGGAGTTGTGCCAAATTACCGCACACTCCGAGTGTCTTCCCCTGCACAAATTCATTCAGGTATAACCTGGTGTAAATTAAACGGCGACAACAGGCCAGTAACGGGAAAATGTGTGTATTTCAGGTTTGGCTATAGCGAACGTTGTTCTCCGTTCCAACCAGTCAGGCTCAGAAGCGAGCGGTAAAATTGCCCTGTGGGGAAAAAACGCAAGGTGTGGTAAGGGATTTACCCCTGGTTAATTTTACGCACAATAATTCCGCACTAGTTGGGGTGAGGACCTGCTTTATCCATTATCTCATTTGGCTATCACTGATGAAGACTTTCGGCCAGATGCATCAAAGGGTTTTGCCAATTCTATGTCTATGGGAAAATGTGTTCATGCATGTGGCCCTTAATACCTAACATTCATATCTGAACACATTTATGTTAAGTACAATAAATACATATTGAAATTAAATACCAAAAATCTTGTTTACTATAAAAAGATACATGAGCCTGAAATTAAAATAGCTAGTTAAATTACGTAAAGGAGCATATAAGAGAAATAAAATGGATGCTTCTTGTACCAATGGATAAATATTTTGTGCATGGTGCCACCTACTGGACAGAACTAAAGAAACATGTATTTGCAGTGAACAAAATATTGTTCACAAACCCAACCATAATTGCCTGATCCATACATTAACAGTTACATTTTGCACAGAATTCCAACTTTTTCCCAATTCGTATAAGACCCAGGTGTAGGTCAGTTATATTTACAATGATGTAGGTTACAATACTTACAACTGTTTTGCTTAACCTTACCACGTGGATTTGTTTTTTCAAATGGAGCATTGCTATCTTAAGGATTTTGGGGGCACCAGCAAAACATGTTTTTGGGGGCCCCTGTACAGAATAAATCTGATTTTTACTAGCCATTTCGATTCCACGTGATGCTAAAAACTACTAAATTATGTGTTAAATTTGAAAAAGGTCATACATATAAAAACAGTTGAAATATGTCTTCCCCGGCATCCCAAAAATCCGTACCATAACACAGGTTTGGAGAGACAGAGTTAGAGGTATTGGTAGGTAGTGATGGAGAGAGGTTTAGATAGATAGTCGGAATAGACAGATGTTAAATAGAGACAAAGTTCAGTTTCTCAGGGGGGCCCTTGGATGTGGGGCCCGTGAGCATTCGCCTACTTTCCCCAAGCATATCTGAAATGGCGTTTTTATTGCATGTAAAACAATCCCTTCGCTTAGACCCCATAAAATGGAGAATCTGGGGTGCTTTCCACTACAAATGTTTGTGAATGTCTATGAAGTTTTGGCTTTTGGGTGTTCAATTCACATGTATTGCCATTCGCTCTTCATAGTGAACCCCATCCCTCCACCACTTGCTCACACTGATATGTGTGAATATTAGCAGATTCTGATGTTATAAATCAGAATGCTGATATTTCCAAGTAGAGGTACCACTTTGTGTTCCTTAAGATACACTTGAGTGTGCAAAATACAGGTAGTCAGTCTTCAAACAAAATGAATATCATTAAATTAAATTAAATAAGAAATGATTGGTAATGACTAAGTAAGGGCAAACCCCAGCCAAGCAAATGGATAAAAAGAGATAGTACTAAGAGAGGGACAACTGTCCCAAAAAATCTGGAAACCAGCCAACAGAATATCCTGAATGTCTTTTTTTCATAGATGTTTTTATTAGAGCGCAGATCATAATCAATCACATATAGAGCAGCAATCAGCACATAATCAAATATATGTTGTCCACAAAATATATCAAACAAAAGTTCACTGTCAATCAGCCACTCATATCCTTCCTATTCCATCGGTTTTCTATCATCTCCATTTCAGGCGAGACGCACAGTTCACCCCTGTATACATTCCACTTTCCCCATTTCCTATCTCATTTCTTAGGGCAACCTCTAGACTTGAACACCTCTTTCTCTGCTATCATACATTTATCTAGGTCCATCGCCCAATTCCTTGATGACGGGATGTCAGCTGTTCCCCATTTCAAAGCTATATTGCGTTTGACCAAAGTACAACCTAGGGTAACCCACTGTTGTTCCACCCCGGTGAGCTCTGTTGCTTCCCATATGCTGAGGAGCCCCAAATGTGGTGTCATTGTGATTTCTTTCCCTATTGCTCTCTGCAGTGCTGTGTAGCCTTTTCCCATAGGGCCTGTATGTTGGGACATTCCCATATGAAGTGATAAAAGATTGCCTTCCCATGACAGCAGCGGAGACACAGGGCATCCTGTCTGCACCCAATCTTTGCAAGGGTGGCCCCATGAGGTACATTCTATGCAGGACTTTCAGTTGGATAAAGCGGAGTCTGAGAGGGATGGCTGCCTCCTTTAGGGACATCAACGCTGTTTGCCAGATGTCACCCTCAAGTAATCCCAGATCGGTTTGCCACTTTTCTCGTAGGATTGAAACAGGTCGGGTAGATTACTACAAAATTTCTGATACGTGATCTTGGGGTCAGGCAAGGAATTAACAGGTAGTAACAGGGAGGGCTTAAAGACTTGCTTGCCAAAAGATCATGGTGGCCCTCATTTACATGAGACAGTAAGGCCTCCACGTCTCTCTTGACCTGCCCTAACGGTCCCCCGTGCAGTGTCAACGCCACCTCAATAGGTCCTTTTCGCATGAAGTTCCAACCTGTAAGGCAAGCGTGTGACCCCCTCAGGCAGCACTGCTGAGAGGGAAGTGTCTGGTGCCTTCTTTCAGCGCCGGCCCCACCCAGGTGTTTAATTACTTCACCTCCGACGGCGGCGGAATGCAGCTGAACGATGCCTCCGAGTCCCGCTTAACCACCGGCTAGGAACAGCAGTCCCCCAGCAAGCCCAGGCACCTTCGCTCAGCTCCCCGAGAACCATCTTAGCATATTCACTGGCCGGGACGTCTAGCAAACAAGGGCTCCATCTTAAGGTCAGGTTGCTGTCAAACAAATCTTTAATTAAAGAGGCCAAGATCTAACATACACAGGCGCCATCTTAAGGTCAGGCTCTGAGCTCATGGGGATCACTGCATAGATGAGCTCTGCTTTGCAATAGCTCATTCCTAATAGGGTGTCAGGCACCGCATAAGCAATACTTGCCCAGGTAACAGGATTCAACCGTGCAGCTCTGCAGGAGAAGGTGCGCCGCGCCCTGTACATCCACTGAGGTTGCCATCTTAGGGTCAGCCGATTAGAACTGAAGATCGTCAGAACGTTCGATCTGCATCTGAACACTTATTCCAAACTCGGATTCACCGTCAGTGATTGCAAACTGATGTTGGTTGTCCATTATCGTTCTTTAAAAATGCTCCAGAAATGTAGTGGCAAGAAGCAAAGCTGCATGGGGGAACGGGTCCTCGAGCAAGCGCCCCACATGGCTCTCGGCTGCGGTAGGGAGAGGGAGATGTGGTGTTCTCCATATATTGGACAGAGTTCAACAATGAGAGCTCAGTGCGGTGGCTTGTACGAAAGAGATTCCCAAGACGCCTACTCCAGCGGAACTTCGGCAACGGCATCAGCCTCAACCTAGACTCCGGAGGCTATGCTTCCCTCATGAGTCGGAGGCAATTCCCGTGGAGCATTGGCATCGTATTCCAGTAGGTTTCTTGCCACATTTCCTTGTTTGCAGACGAGTTACTTGGTACAGAGAAGTCAAGTAGGAGGGTGGATGGGGGGCATAAGCAGGGATATTCATAGAAGAGTGATCCCTAGCCGTGGAGCTTCTTTGGTGAGCTCCCCTATGGCGGCCATCTTGGTCAATCATTATCTGCTCTGAGTCCACCGATCCGACATTCTCACTGAAATAGTTCTCGACTATGATATTAAATTCTCTTTTATGTCTGGGATCTTGAGCAGCCAGGGATTAATGACTATGGTGTTGCGCTGTTACTGATTGTAGTGCATGAGTTCCACCCACAGAGGGGAGTGATCAGAAATGCCCCGTGGTAGAAAACGTGGTGTCCGAAAGTTGCCAATGTTTATTGATTGGGTCAGAAAAAAGTAAATACGGGAGAGGCTGCCATGGGCACCTGTGTGGTAGGTGAAGTGTGTCAGGTCCGGATGGAAATAACCCCATATGTCAATGACGCCCATGGCCGCTAGAAACTCTGATATGTATGTGTTAGAGCGAGTCTGGGGGCGTATTGGGTGTCCATCTACTAGGTCATTCGGGTCATGTTAAAGTCTCCCCCTAGAATTAGCGTACCTAACGGGAGATCTAGCAAGATTTTCCCCAGGTCAGTCAACACCTCTTTTCCTAGTGCTGGTGGAGTGTAGGCTGAAATTAACATTGAGGGGATTCCCCTCCCAACTTGCTTTCAAGACCGCGAACCTACCTTTGGGATCTGCCCACGTACGTGTCGGATTGAGTGCAAGGCTTCTTTTACCAATATACCAGTGCCCCTGGAACCTGAAGTGTGCCCGACATGGACAAGAGTTGTATACCCCCACCAGGACTGTGCTTTGCATTTGGTCGCCATTAAATGAGTTTTTGTACCAAGACTAGGTCAGGGGCATGTCGTTTAAGGTACTGCAGCACAATGCCTCTTTTTATTTTGTCCCGCATCCCTTTGAAATTCCACATCAGAACGGAGAGTCAAGTCTCTACAGAATTACGGGCCATTTCTCTGTTAGGGGTGGGTATATATGAGCCCAGGACAGACCCCTCCCGGCAGCCCTAAAGCTAGCCACCCCCCTTCTTCTGGTGTTAGAGATATAATGGTGTGTAGGAAGAAAATTTTTGAAAAGCGGCAGGAAACCATACTGATCATGAGTGAAGCTAGATTTTGTGACTGAGTGCAGTGTTTCAAACATCATAACTTGAGTACAAAAAAAAACCCTCCCTAACCCTTCCACTTCCCCACTCCCTGCCCCCCACCAGTGGATTTAAAACTACCCACTACCCAACAAGGCAGAGTGCCTGTCGCCCCCCTTAGTAACTGAGGTACCAGGTATGGAGCTTCCCCTGCCCAGATCTGAACATATTCAATAACCAAACTGCGTAATAGGAGTAGACCCCCTCCGAGACTGAGATTTACGGCAATTGCATTGATGATCACACCCCCAAGTCCCCCAAAAATATTATTCAAACGTTTTGTTTTGTTGTATTTAGTTTTTTGTGTTTGCCTGACGAGACCCTCCCAGTGGAGACCCCCAAGCTATCGCACATAGATACGCAGATACTGTTCAATACACCCAGAGCCACTTAGCTGTAGTGCATGTGTCTTAACGGTAGGCCAAGTTCAGAATCTTCCCAACTCCCGGGGATCAACTCTGTGTCTTTAGTAGTTGAGTCGTTCTGCATCCCAGTGGGAAGCTTCGTTCTGTTGTTCCGTGGTCCAGCTTGCTTCTTGTTGGTGGGCCTCCCCACTCGGCGCCAACCCTCTAGCCAGTCCCATGCTTCCTCTGGGGTGGAGAAGAACCATGTTTTGCCCTCTGCTGCAGCGCGTAGCTTTGCTGGGAAAGCATATTTTATGTCCCGTTCTCAGCACCCCTTCAACCGCCAGGAAGCTGTGCCTTCGATTTTGAACTTTTGTGGTGAAGTCTGGAAAAATGGATATCGCTCTGTTCTCTTGAGTTAGTGGGGGACGTGTGCGGGCAGCCCGGAGAATTGCATCCCGATCCTGGAAATGAAAGACCCTGGCAATTATGAGTCAGGGTAGAGCCCCAGGCTTAATGGAAAAATAGTTGGACAGTCCCTTTGGTTGTAGGCATTTGGCGATTAAGTCCTTGACAAAGAAGTCCGTAGCCAGGCCCTCTACCCGTTACGGGACCCCTACCATGTACATATTGTTCCGTCGCGCCCTCCCTTCGTAGTCATCCGGTTGAGCCTCCATTTTGACTTGGTTGTCCCGTAATCACTGGACTTCCTATTTTAGTTTGAGATCCCTTTTGTAAGCTCAGATGTGACTCTTCTACCTCCTTAACCCTAGCGTCCATCTTATCGAAGGCCTGCCCGTATGAGTGAGACCTCAACCTTCACCACACCAAGTTAAGTCTCCAAAGAGGTGCCCACCCCGTTGATGGTGGCCATAATGTCTTGAAGGGTTGTCTTGTGAAGCAGGGGGGGACTGCGCCTCGTCTCGGACCTCCGACTGGACGGCCCCCTGGTCTTCTCCAGTTTTGGTCCATGCAAATTTATCAAGGTTAGTTAACAGCAACATCCTAGTGCCTCTCCCCCCGCCATGTTCAATCTTCACCTGGAGGATGATAGCTGGCGTAGTAAGGATCGGGCCCGGTAGTCCCTGCCGCCTGCCCGGGAACTCTTGTCTCCGGCGGCCTGTCAGATTTCCCAGTATAAATGTCCACTGGTGGTTTGAAGTAGCGGTCTTCTGTGCCCCCCCCCCCCTTCTCACCACTCTTCTTCGTGGCAGGGGGGACATGTGGTCTTTAAGCAGCATGGTGCGTCTGAGGGCCTTCTCTCTGCAGCCGTTATGCAAGCACCTCCACTGTCTATGGGAGTTGTATGTCGCAGAGCTTACCCTCCAATGCTCCGAGTTGGGTGAACTATTGTCCCACTGCTAAAACTGAACTTTGCGCAGCTCAAAAAAATTACTACGCAGCAATAAAAACCGCTAAAGGGGAATTCTATGCTTCTAGAATTCAAAAAGCCAAAAACAACAGCCGAGAAATCTTCTCCATAGTTAAAAGCTTTACTGCCCCGGTAGCAGAGAAGACAGCTATTCCACCCTCCACAGACTGGTGCGAACAACTCTCTACTTTCTTCATCGAAAAAATCCAAAAAATTCAAGACAGTCTGAGTATCCCTGACCTCCCACTTGCCCCACAATCAGACCTAGCCTTAACTGGCCAACCTCCTTCTCCTTTACATCCCCTACTATCAAGAGCTAAAGCAGAACTGACTAAATTTACTCACGTAGAAAGTACAGATGTAATGACCATATTAAAAACTCTGAAATCTGGGTCACCTATAGATCCTTGCCCTGCAAGGGTCCTGAATGAAATAGCTGAAATAATCACCCCCATGGTCACCGCACTGGTTAATGAATCCCTATCCTCAGGAACTGTGCCCACCAAGTGGAAACAAGCCAAACTTCTCCCTCTAATAAAAAAACCTACCGCAGATCCATCTATCACCTCTAACTACAGACCCATATCACTCCTACCAGCCCTTGCCAAAGTCTGTGAAAAGGCAGCATTCAGGCAATTAGAGAGATTCGTGGAATCCTCTGAAGCTCTCCATCCTGCCCAATCAGGGTTCCACACCTCTTTCAGTACGGAAACTGCATTGGTGGAAGTGGCTGAGGCCATCAGGGAATGCCTTGACGGGGGCGGCAGAGCGGCCCTTATTCTTTTGGACCTCTCTGCCGCATTCGACACGGTGCCCCACCTCCAGCTCTTAGCGAGACTGGAGGACATAGGCATCTCCGGCACGGTCCTGGATTGGATTAGGTCTTTTCTATCGGACCGTACCCAACAGATTTGGCTTCCCCCTTATCATTCCTCTAACAGAAGGGTGGAAACTGGCGTACCACAGGGATCGACCCTAAGTCCCCTTTTATTTAATATTTATTTAACTCCTCTTGTACGGCTAGCACAGAGCTGGGGTGCCAAGATAATGGCTTACGCCGACGACACCCAGCTTCTCTTCACCTGGAAAAAGGAGAACTTATGCACCTCTGGAGTTCGCCAATGCCTTTCCTCCGTATTCGCCTGGCTAGCCAAATCATCCCTCAAATGCAACGAGGATAAAACAGAAATCCTGCTCTACGGCCAATTCCCCAGTGACTTTAAGGAGTCCATCTGGCCCGGTGAATCAACATGCCCCAAGGGAGAGAACGGGATTGCCAAGAATCTGGGAATTTGGTTCGGAGCCGACTTATGTTTCCGCGACCAGATTTCACGCTTGGCGGGAACATGCTTTGGAACTCTGACCACTCTTCGCAAGTTCTTTCCCCTCCTTCCTCAATCGGCGAAAGAAACGGTTGCCAGGGCTCTGGTACTCTCCCGGCTGGACTACTCAAACGCCCTCTATTTAGGGGTTCCTGACTATATGATCAAAAAGCTACAGGTTGTCCAGAATGCCACGATGAGACTCATTTTTAACATCCCCAGGAGACTCAGCGTGCGCAAACAGCTGAAGGATCTTCACTGGCTCCCTGTGGCTCAACGAGTGCGCTTTAAAACTTTGGTCATCGTCTACAAAGCCCTCAATGGACCATGCCCCTCTTACCCAGCCAAAAGGTTCACACCCTACCTCCCATCCCGTCAGCTGCGCTCCACCTCCAAAAAGCAGGTGATCATCCCCAGATTTAGAAGAGTCCGCCTGGGCAGACAATCCCTCATGGTAAAGGGAGCTCAAATGTGGAACGCCCTGCCAGACGCTCTTAGACACGCTCCCAATCTGACCAATTTTTTAAAACTGCTCAAAACTCACCTCTTTCAAACTCATGATTAGCATACCTCCTTCCCACTCTGTTTCAGTTTCACTCCCGCGCCAGGACAGTCTTGACTATCGGAGCGCGCTACAAAACCACATATAACATAACATAACATAACATAACATTGCCAAGCAAATCACACAGGCCCGATCTTGTGACCCCCTCAAATATCAGGCCAAAACAGTGCCCCACTCACACTCCGAGGTGGGGACCAGCACGGGGGCTCTCTCCTCCCCCTGCCACACAAGTGGGTCATCCCCTGGTGATATCGATTGCCACCCCAATGGGCTCACTGTGCTTTACTGGGTTGAGGCACCCAGCTGCTTTCAGGTCCTTTGCATGTGCTCCCACAACCTTCTGGGTGCACTCTTCCCGGTGTCTCCACTCCAGGTCCGGCAGCGTCTCCTCCTGCCTACCGCAACACTATTCAGGCCGCCATCTGTCACCGCTCCAGTGCCGGAGCAATTCTTGCAGCTGGGGCACCTTTGGGAGCATTGTGACTGCGATGTCCCCCTTCGGGCCGGCGCACCGCTGCCAGTTACTGGGTGGCCACGGACCACCCTGGCACAGGCCTCACACCCTAGGCAGATGATTTTCTTGCCGCAGTCAAACCTCGGGCCTCCGAGGGTCTCCGAGCCTCGCGGTGGGCAGCCAAGGTAAGTGCAGGGCACAGCCGCTCCGAACTTACTCAATCGCAGCGGCATCACCGCAGCATCTGCGTCGCCATTTTGTGCCATCCCACGGCTGACCCATAGCTTCTTTTTCTCGACTCCGCACCTTCAGGCACCAGAACAGTAGACCTCTGGCGCCTGCTGGGACCAGGGCTGGATGTCCACCTGGATTGGGGTTCAGATTCTATTTTTTAAGACAGGATTATTAGCAGATGATGGGCGAGGGATCCGGTGCCGCGCTAGTGTGCAGCCATTCCCGACGGCTGCTGGCCACGCCCCCTTCGTGATTGTCTTTTAACTGATATAGCATCATTCAAACTTTATTTCGGTCGTCTCGACCATAAAAGTGCAAGTGCGTACAGTACAGAGTTGAAAAATTGAGTTCATGGCAATAATACATTAAATATATTACAATCATGAAAGTGCAAATACATACAATAGAAATCTTCAAGTTTGAATACATGTCAAAAATGCACTAAATACATTTCTAAAATCATTAATAAAAAATATATCAATCAGATAAAAAGGCAATTAGGATAACAGCTAAAGAATATAAAAAATGATATGGGCAAGATAAAAGCCCCGTTCAAGTTCATTAGGGATCCCACTGTTAAATTACAATAAAGCAATAAAACCTTGTGCTATTTTGCAAAGGCCCAGCGTTACTGCCTAAATCTCATTTAGAGTATTGAGATAGTAAGGCACGCCAGATCACATCTTTAGTGCGTGCCTTCTCATCAGCCACATTTTTCCAAGGAGCTTGGCGACTGCGCAAGCAACTAGTGGTCTTGTATCGGATTTTAGAATGCACAGCGCCTCTTGGTGACATTGTGTTCCCAACAGTCTGCAGATGGGTGCCAACCATTTACATCTAGGGGAGTTATACATCTAGGGGAGTTATACATCGGACAAGCAAAGAAAATATGGGCAATTGACTCAACAGAGGAAGGGCAGCCAGGGCAGTGCACCTGCGCAGATGAGGGCCGTCTCCACGCAGCTGTTGAGGAATTCACAGGAAGGGACCCAAATCTGAATTAGATATAGAGCTTCCTATCCTGTGATGACCTCTATGTATTACTCATATGCGCTTTGGAATGTAAAATCCATAAATTCTATTGTGAGTCGGCCTCCACACGAGTGTGATACATTGGACTCGGCCACCCAATTCCAATATTGAGTCTTAACCCGCCCTTTGCTTGGTAATAGGCAGGGTTTTTTAACGTTCCAAGAACTTGCTAAGCCTATTGCTGGGAGTATGTTATGTTATGTTATATTAATTAAATTTTTTCAGTGCACGGTTACCCTGGGGTGTCCTGGCGCTAAGCACTACCTGATGGATATTGTGATAGAATGTACTACTGAGTAAAAAGCCAAGTTTTCAGCCCCTTTTTAAATGAGAGGAGGTCTGTAGAATTTCTCAGGTAAAGTGGGAGATCATTTCAAGCCTTTGAGGCACAGGTGATAAAACTCCTACCTCCCCAGTTAACTTTTTTGATTAAAGAATATGACTTGTTTTGCTCCTGCAGAACGAAGAGTCCTTCTAAGGACATACCACTGGAATTTTTGCCTCAGGAAGTCAGGTCCTAATACGTTGAGGGCTTTGAAGATAGTGCAAAGTGCTTTAACACCTTGGCTGCTGTGACTTTTCCCCTCCTGTGCTGAACTTGTTTGAATACTATAGTTTCATGACGAGCTCAGCTCGTCATAAGCACAGCTCAACCGTGCCTCATGAGGAGCTGAGCTCGTCATGAGCATCGAAGGGGTTAAAACACACTCTTTGTTTTACAGGGAGCCAGTGGAGTCGTTTTAGTTCTTCCTTTACAGAAACGAATTTCGGAATCCCTGACAACAGTCTGGCCTCTGCATTCTGTGCAATTTGAATACTGTTGATGTGTTGTTTCTGGGCATTCAAATGTAGACTATTATAATAGTCCAAATGAGACATAATGAGTGCCGTAACCACTCTCTTGAGACTGTTTTCGGGAAGTAAAAACTTTACTTTTCTTATACTCCTGAGTGCCAAAAAACAGACTGAGGGGGGTGTGGCTTTGAGGGCGACGATGGCGGACGTGGCTCCTTAGAGCTCCCGCCGGCCCGTAACTTATCCTGCTGATTTATCCTTACCCCGAACCCACAACCACCTTTACAACGACGGCGGCGGCTGCTGCAGACAGGAGACACCCTCCGGTGCTACATCCGAGACCCTCGGTTACTGGCTGGAGGTAATATCCGTGGCGGCACCCACCGGGCCTACTTGCCGCGTGGAGCGCCGGGGCCTCGATTTCTGCCGGACCCCGGCTGCCGGCGCTGGACCTTGGGCGGCTTGATCGCTGGCGGACCCCGTGGGTCTCAGGAAGGCGGAAGGCGGGTGTCTGGCTGCCGGAGAAGAGGCGGCGGAGTCTCCTGTCGCTGGCAGGTTTGTGGATGTTGCTGGGGGCCGTGCGGAGGAGGCGCTGAAGGAGGGCTCCGCGGACCCCAGGACCGGTCGGGTCCCCCTGGGCTGCCGAGGACAGAGCAGCGGTGGGGCTGGTGCCAGCATACCGGCAAGGAGGGGGCGCGTCCTGCCCGCTTGCAAGCAGCTGGGGGCCCTGTGTTGTGGCCCACGGGAGTAGCCGGTCCTGTGTTTTGGCCTGCGCCATTGTAGGAGGCGCCTCATCTTCCCGCCTTGCCGGCGGAACGGACCGTGGCGCATTGGCGCCTTTCTCGCCCCCCCGGCGCTGGGCCCAGATTGGGTGGTTAGTGTGGCCCAGAGGCACAGCATCGCCTGGCCGCCCCGGTCCCGGCGCTTGGTTGTGCCCGCCACACCCACGGCGGTGGGGTGTTCGTTGGACAGGGGGGACCGGTGGTGGTCGGGGCGGACCCGCGGAGCCCCGCGAAGGTGAGGAGCCGGGATTACCGCTTCATTTGCTGTTGGGGCCCTGGGTGCTGCTCGGGGCCATCGATTGTTGGAGACAGGCACAGTGACCGTGCTCTGTGGTGCTGAGCGGGTGTGGCAGAGCGCCCTGCAGGATTCTGGGTCCCGGGCCTCACCCCGAGTGGCGGCTAACCTTGGGTGACGGTGAGAGGAGGGACTGCCACAGACACAGGGCAGCCCACTACGATTATCAGGACTATGACCAGAGGCGGGGGCGGCACGAACTCCGCCAAGCAGGGGCCAATTGATAAATTCACCGGTCCCAGTGGGGGATCGGGGGCTGCCGGGGGTGGCCAGAATGCCGGGCCGGACAACGCGGCTCTGATGGCGGCCATCACGCAGTCAAGAGACATGTTGGATGCCAAAATTGGCGCGGTGGGTGCCGATGTCATGCTATTGCGCCAGGACCTCCGCAACGCTGTCGCCCGCATCGCGGAGACCGAGACCAGGATCACGGGAGTGGAAGGGGACGTCGGCGCTCTGAAACAGAAAGTAGTGGAGTTGGAGAGGATCCATAAGGGACTGGCTCTTCGTGTGGAAGACGCAGAGGGGCGAGCGCGAAGAAATAACCTGCGCTTCATAGGCTTTCCGGAAGATTGCGAGAAGGGGCCCATGGATACCTTCCTGACGAGTTGGCTGGAAAGCTGGCTTCCCCCGGACGCTTTGTCACGCTGCTTCGTGGTGGAGCGCGCACATAGAGCCTTAACGCAGAAACCGCCGGTGGGGGAACGGCCTCGGCCAGTCATAGCAAAAATCCTAAACTTCCACGACAGGGACACCATACTCCGGGAAGCGAGGGCCAAAGAGACTTTGCTGTTCGACAACCACAAGATCATGATCTTCCCGGACTACACCAGGCAGGTGCAGCAGCAGCGACATTCCTTCCTGGCTGCAAAGGCCAAACTGCGCGGCCTAAAGATCCAATACTCACTGCTGTATCCGGCCTGTCTTCGGGTTCAACTCCAAAACTCACTTCTTCGACTCCCGGGAAGACGTATTCAAGTGGACGGATGAGAGAGTCAGGATCCGACCGAACGCCCAGCCGGGACTGGGCTCTGGACTATCGCGTGGATCATCACAGGAGAGGAGCGACTCCGCCGGCAAGGGTAAACGGCATCGGAAATCCCGCTCACGACGGCGTTCCCTGTACCGAGAGGGCCTACTAAGTGGGACGCAACCTGACACTGATCAATCAGGAAAAGAAAACTGAGCATTGTGTGAATCCAACCTTCATCGCTTAACCCGGGTCCATTGGTGGACTCCACGGAGGGCCTGGTTCGGAGGCTCTGGTGGCGGAGCGGACGACGACTGGTGCAGTATGGCCTAGGCCATGGTGGGGCTTGGGGGCCTTCAGCTGAGTGGCACTTGACTGCTACGCTCTTCTTGTGAACTGGATACTTGGTACAATGGGGTTCGGGGTACTATTTGACGGGCCGCCTGATCCTCCCATGGCTGGGGGGTGGCCCTGAGGGAAAAGCCCTGTTAGTTGGGGGGAGTAGTTGGGATCCATTGGGATGGTGGGTTTTAGGCGCTCTGTTTTGGGCCTGAATCTCTCCATGCCGCGACAGGTACTTCAATGTTTCATGAGGTATAGGGGTGGGGAGTGGGGACTTGGAGTTGGGTTGTTGGGGGGACGGGGCTGGTGGAGGGGGGCAGGGGGGGTTGTGGGTGTTCTGAAGGGGGTGCACGTGACTTCTGCTGTTTTGGCTTGTATGGTGTTGGAGGCCTGGGTCGGGCCCTGGAGGTCTCAGAGACTTGTTCATCTGGACCATGGTTGACACCTCAGGGCAGGAACTTGCTAGTGACTCTATGCGATTATTGAGGTGGAATGTCCGGGGGTTGTTGGACAAAATCAAACGCGGGGCAGTATTGCGCTGGGGTAAAAGGAACTCGGCTGATGTGATGCTCCTCCAAGAAACGCATATGTTAGGCACAAAGGCACTGAGTTTGCAGCGATTTGGTTTCCACCAGGTATTTCATGCCGGGTTTTCCAGGGGCTCGAGGGGGGTGGCTATTCTTATCCACAGACGGCTGTCATATACCCACGAGCATCACTGGCTTGATCCTCAGGGTCGGTATGTGTTTGTGAAAGGGACGATTGGCGCGGAACCGGTGGTATTCGGTAGTGTGTATGCCCCCCCCCCGCTGCAGTGGTCCTTGGCTGAGAAACTGTTTGACCTATGGGCCGAGATCCCAGACTCCTTGGCTGTGATCGGTGGTGACTGGAACAATGTGGTGGATGTGAGCCTGGACAGGCAGAGGTCGCAGGGGGTCGTGGCGGCGGCCTCCCCTTCGAGGCTGAAGGCAATGATTGATGGGCTGGGATGGGCAGATGCCTGGAGACACTTGCATGCCAGGGCGCATGAGTACACCTATCTATCAGCTGTGCACGGCTCCTTCTCACGACTGGATTGTGTGTTTGTGCCAGGGGCCTTCCTTGACAGGGTAAAATGGGCTGCAATTCGGCCTCGGGGGCTGTCTGATCACTCCCCTGTTGCGGTACAGATCGACTTGCGCAAGACACGCCGACCATTTCGGTGGCGGATGTCCTCATGGCATCTGCAGCGAGCAGACTACACACAGCATATGCGCAGTGCGATCGCCCACTATTGGCAGGAGAATCTGGCGGAAGGGGTTGACGCTGTGACTGTGTGGGAAGCCATGAAACCCACTATGAGAAGCATTGACATTGCATGGTGCGCTGCTGCCCGTCGTACTCGGCAGGAGACCATTGTTGCAGCTGCTGAGCGGGTGGAGGTGCTGGAGAGACGATGCCGGGGGGAGGGGGATGAAATGGCGCTACGACTACTTCTACAGGCGCAGCACTCCTACGCCTCGGTGTTAATAGACGAGGCTCATCAAGCGTGGCTGGCCACGCGGAGCAGGGTCTACCAATGGGGGGATAAGTCCTGCACCATGCTCCATAGGCTCTGTCAACAAACGCTACAACCAATCACCTTACCAGGCCTCACTGACGGGGAGGGGACCGCGATAACAGACCCTGCGACTCTTGCGACGAGCTTTGCACACTACTATGCAGAGCAGTATGCTCCTCGGGAATGCCTCCCACCGGAAGCAATTGATGGGTTCCTCGCGGATGTTCCCCCTCGTGCAGTCTCGGACGAGGTGAGGGAGGCCCTGGACCTCCCCTTGACAGCGGAGGAACTGGGTGATGCACTAGGCCAGCTCAATGTGGGCAAGGCACCGGGACCGAGTGGGTTCCCCAGTGAATTTTATAGGAAATTCCACTTGCAGCTTGGGCCACATTATAGGCGGGCATTGGAATTGGCGCGGGAGCATGGTAGCCTGCCATCGGACTGGCGTCAGGCGGAAATTGTGGTATTCCAGAAACCAGGTAGCCCCCCCGATCGACACGAGTCCTATCGTCCCATATCCCTAATCAACTTCGAGGCCCAATTACTAGCCAAGGCACTGGCGAACCGTCTGCTCCCACATATTGCAGATCTGGTCCACCCGGATCAGGCAGGCTTTATGCCGCACCGGGCGACGCGACACAACATTAGGCGTGCACAGGCAGCGGTGGATGCTGTGGGGGCGACCGGGGATCGGGCAGTGTTGTTGCTAGCAGACATCGACAGGGCATTTGACTCGGTCAGCTGGACCTACCTCTTTGCCCTCCTGCCGCTCCTCAACTTGGGACCGGTGTTCATCTCCTACGTGAAGCTGCTGTACACGGACATCACCGCCTCGGTGCGTATTTCTGAAGCGATCTCGGAGAAGTTCCCAATTGCCAGGGGAACCCGACAGGGATGCCCCCTCTCCCCCTATCTCTTCGCACTGGCCATGGAACCATTGGCCACACGGGTACGTCTCGATGCACAGTATCCTGGCTTTGTGTGGGGGGCGGAACTCTCAGACAGAATCGCATTGTATGCGGATGATGTCCTTTTCTTTATGACTGACCTTCACCGCTCTGGCCCTCGCATACTGGATATGATGCAAGTGTTTGGCGAGGTTTCGGGACTCTTCCTCAATCCGCGCAAATCGACCCTGTGGGTGCTGGGTGACGAGCCAGAGACATACCCCTGGGCTTCGGCTTTACGGGTGGCGGTCGGTGGTCTAAAATACCTGGGTGTCTTCCTGTCGGAGTCTGCCGCGGTCGCATGGGAGCGCAACATGCTGCCGGTGTGGGATAAAGTCCAATCGGACGTCAAGACCTGGTTTCGCATGCCCCTTAATATCTATGGCAGATCTGCCATCTTCAAGATGGTCGCCCTGCCCCCGGCTCCTCTACCAACTACAGAACCACCCGTACAGGATTGACCCGCAGTGGTTCCGTCGCGTGAACTCAGTACTTGGCCGGTTTCTGTGGGCCGGGGGTGCCTCTCGAGTGGCACTGCGGACTTGCTTTCTATCCACGTACTGTGGAGGTCTGGCTACCTCTGACCTCCTGTCCTACTACCAGGCCTCTCATCTACCGGTTCTAAATGAGTGGTGGTATGGTGACCACAGCGACCCGGCATATGCGCTGGAACACTTCTTGATGGGCGATGCCACGCTACATACGCTGTTGTACTCGGCCAGGCGGCGGAGGATGCTGCCGCGGGTCACCCAGGTGGTCTTTGTGATCTGGAGACAGGCGCTGCGCCGTATGGGTTGGTGGGGCAGGCTGACAGCCGAAACTCCGCTGTGGAACAACGGACAGCTTCCTGCACTGGCCTCCCTATCGGGGTTTGGAGGCTGGGACGCCATCGGGATTTCCTAACTCGGCCATGTCTTCACGGGGACTACCCTCAAATCCTTTCAGGATCTCAGCTCCGAATTCAATATGCCCAAGACCCAATTTTTCAAATATCTACAATTCCGCCATGCACTCGCGCCGAGTCTGGTGGGGCTGGACCAGCTTCCCAAATTCAGCCCAGTGGAGGCCAAGCTCTTCATGGGTGACCTGAGAGATAAGAAAGTTTCCAAAATATACCAAACGCTGGTTACTCACTGCTCTTCTTCTCTCCTGTCACTGAAAGCCTCCTGGGAGACAGATGTTGGCCCGTTGGATGAGGATGACTGGAGGGAGGCCCTTGAGTCCCCCCGCGGGGCTGCCATTGCTGTGCGACTCAGGTTCATACAGTTTAAATACCTACATAGAGCATACTACACTAGGGAGAGACTGTGGAGAGCGGGCCTCATTGCCGCTCCGGAATGCTTGCGTTGTGGAACTGAAAGAGGAACGCTGCTGCATACGGTGTGGTGTTGTGTGGGTCTGACCCGATTTTGGAATGGGGTGTGGAATTTTTTGTCGGAGGTGCTGGGGTGGGACCTCCCTCGTACACCCAGACTGGGCCTCCTCCATGTCCTGGAGAATGTAGGAGGCAACATCTACAAACGCCACCTCCTGTTACTGGGTTTGGTTGTAGCTAAGCGAGATCTGGTGAGAGCCTGGAAGAGCGACCGTGCCCCCCCACTTGCCGCCTGGAAGGCGGGCTTAGACTTTCTTATGGGGTTAGAATTACCTGTGTTTGAGGCCAGGGGGTGCCCCCGGGAACAATATAAGATCTGGAAGCGGTGGGCGGACTACAGGGGACTGAGTTTGGAACCCCCAGTTGATATAGATGATGTGCCGCCTCCGGATGGGGACCTTGGGACCTAGGTCGATATCTGATACCTACTTTGCCTTACCTGTATATTTGGTGGAATGTGAACACGTGCACTGGGTTAGGGAGGGATAAGGGGTGGGTAGCCGGGGGAGGGAGTTGGGGTGTGTTTCTTGGGGGTGGGTGGGACATGGGACGGGGAGGGGGGTGATTTCAAGTTTAGGCCTTTTATTCATCCTGCTATATGTTTACTGTAGACAGTATACTCCTGATTGTGGAGAACTGTACCTATGCTCTGCCTGAACTTTCAATAAAAGCAGTTGTGAAAAAAAAAACAGATTGAGACCCCATACTTATTTGATCACCCAGAGTAAGCTTGTTATCCACTATCACCCCCAGAATATTTGCTTTCCTAGTGGGTTCAGGACAGGTTCCCAAACCTTCAGGCCACCAGTCAAGTGTCCACATATGTGGATTGTTCCCAAACTTGATGACCTCGGTTTTACTCGAGTTCATTTGTAAACAGTTGGAGGACATCCATCCATAGATGGATTTCATGCAATCATGGAAGCGTGCCCCTGTTTCCTTCTCAGCCCCAGCCTTTAGCGACAACACTATTCGAGTGTTGGTCGGATAGGAGGTCAGTTGGAAACCAAAGGCTCTTATCATGCCTGCCAGGGGTGCCACATACACATTAAAGAGCGTCGGGCAGAGGTACAAGCCCTGTGGCACACCATATGGGAGGGAGAATGTCTTTGACCTGTTATTATTCAGATCCACAGTTTGCGTTCTGTCAGAAGGAAATGACTGCAGGAGTTTCCAGGCTAGTCCTTTTATCCCTACTTCAGACAGCCGGTCCATCAAGACTTCATGATGGACCGTGTCAACGGCCACGGACAGATCCAGCAGAATTAATATTGCAGTGCCATCACTGTCCAAGGCTTCCCTAATTTCCTCTGTGGATTTTATTAGGGCCAGCTTAGTGCTATGTTCTGCTCTAAACCCGTATTGGGACGGGTCGAGTATCTTGTTGGATTGGAGGAATGCACTGAGCTGGATATTCATGGTTCTTTCACCAAATATTGCAGGGAGCGGGAGCCGCGAAATTGGCCATTAGTTATTTGGGTCCTTTGGGTCAATGGTCCGTTTTTTCAGTAGGGGAAGAATAGAGGCCTTCTTCCACTTTCTGGAAAAAGTGCCCTAACTTTAGAAAATCACCCAATATTATTGAAGTGGTCAAGTTTAAAAACTGCATCAGATGTGGCAGCATAATGATAGAGCTCTTCGGTTGATTTCAGGTGCAACCAAAAAAGCAGAGGGCAAAGTCGTACTTTGTCCACAATGGATGGTCTACCCACCCATATCTAATCCTAAAGGAAGAAGCGGGGTGCTCTGGGGAAGGGAACAGAGGGATCTCAAAAATGTGTTCTCAGTAATGAGGAGGCCCTCCAGATTATCAAACCCCCAGAGTTCAGCCCCGTACAGAGCGGAGCTCACTGCTTTGTGGTTGACTGGGAGCATCTATGCTCCTTCATCAGAGCCCCAGTGATCTGCTTCTGTTGATGGATCTGCTCAGTAAAGTGGTGCTTTCAGGACATTTCCTCAGAGAGGGTCATGCCCAAGTAGATGAATATTGCTACTCTCTCAAGGGTAATCCCCGGAGGGTCAAGTTCCCTTCAGACGATTTGTGTGGGTTCATCAAAAGAAGTTTTGTTTTTGATGTGTTGACCTCCAGGCCTCTCAATTCACAGAAAACATCCAAACAATCCAACAACAGTTGAACACTACTGGGGGTCTTGGAGACCAACAGCGTGTCGTCTGCAAACAGCAAGGTTCATACTTTCACGGTCCCCAAAGTAGGAGCATCTGCAGGTATTTCTGCTAGATGGTTGACGAATCCATTAATAAAAAGCCAAAACAGGGTAGGAGCCAACACACAGCCATGTCTGACCCCCCTGTTGACACTAATCGGATTTGTCAGCTGACCTTGTTCCCCCCAGCGGACCCTCGTAAAATTATCCTCATGGAGGCGAATGTCCCACTCGAGGATCGGAGGAGGGAGACCCAGCTCCTGCAGGACATGCCATAGTTTGTGCCTGGGGATAAGATCGAAAGCCGACTTCAAGGTGATAAAAGCTATATAGAGACTGCCCCTTTCTATAGTGACTGTTTTCCAGGCCAATAATGAAAATCGAAAAACCCGATCGATGGTGCTGACTTTCTTTCTAAACCCTTCTTAAAATGGGGATAGGATGTTATTCTCCTCCATCAAGTGTGATCTTCGTAAGAAGTGCATGGGAAAATACCTTTTGGGTATCATCGATCAAGCTAAGGGGCCTGTAGTTGGAAGGTAGCGAGCGATCACCCTTCTTAAAAACCGTGATAACCTTGGCTTCCTTCCACAAAGGTGGTATTGGGGCCCCAACAGCAATTCCATTAGCAAGGGCCTAGATATACTAGGACCAATTGGCGGGGTCATGAAGAAAAACGTTGCCAGGTACGCCAATAAGGCCCTATGCTTTGTTCCTATCCACTGAGTTTATACTTTGTGTGATTTCCTCTAAGGAAAAAAACTCAGAGTTCCGAGGGCTCTTGCAGTCAGCGATAGAGCTTTCGCTAACCTTGGCTCCGGTTCCAGTGTATACTGCGGAGATGTGCTCATGCTAGGAGGAAATGGCAATATTGTTGGTCTGAGGCCTCGGTCTATCGGTGTCACCCCGGGTCACCAAAAGCCAAAATTGTTGTGAATCCTGGTTAATATTTGGAAGAAGGGGACCCCTATATAATATAGTAGCACTTGCTATACATAGGGAAGAAACAGAGTTAGGAAAGGTCTATAGCAAAGTGACAGACATTGATTAGATAATACAATTTACGTTTTTTTGTAAATAAAAACCTAGAAGGAAACAGTATATTAAGTCCACTTGTGTACAGAAACCAATGAGCAAAATAATTTCTGATAGAGCTTTATTGTTTATTGTTGTTGACTAATTTTCTTTTGTTTTTTACTGTTTTTTTGTATATATAGTTTTTATAAGTGATTATGGGCCAGATGTAGGTAGCCCTTTACCGATCGGAATCGGACGAAAATACCGATTTTTGGCCGTTTCCGATCGGTAAAGGGCTATTGAGATGTAGGGGCACATTTTCGGTAATTTTACCGAATCGGTATCATTACCGAATCGGTAAATTTACCGATTCGGTAATATGTACCGAATCGGTAAAATAATTACCGATTCGGTAATATTTACCGATTCGGTAAAATTACCGAAAATGCAATGTAGGTAGGCAATGTACCTTCTGCACATGGCTTACAGAATCGGTATTTTACCATGGAATACAAATCCATGGTAAAATACCGATTCCGGTGTGCATGCACATGTGTGCATGCACACCTATGTCATGTGACAGGCAGACCTGCCCTTAGGGCAGGTATGCCTGCCACATGGCACCCAAGCCTGTTTTGGGGGTGCCAGGGGGTGTCAAAGTGACACCACCTGCACCCTTGTGAATTCGGTATTTACCGATTCGGTAAATACCGAATCGGTAATGCCCATTCATTCCTATGGGCTTCAAAGCCCATAGGAATGAATGGGCATTACCGATTCGGTATTTACCGAATCGGTAAATACCGAATTCATCCGATTCGGTATTCCAGCACATCTGTAATACCTACATATCGGACCCATAGATTTACCGAATTTAAATTACCGAATCGGTAAAATTCGGTAATTTAAATTCGGTAAATCTTTTCTACCTACATCTAGCCCTAAGTGTTTAAATTTTATATAGTCTTGAATTAAAAAATACAATGCATTCTGCTGCCTTTACCGACTGACCATTTATATCCACGCCACACCTAACTGTGAGTACTGGACTCTTTGAAACTCTAACAATAGACCGTCACCTGAAGAAGGCTCAAGAGCCGAAACGCGCGTAGTGGTGTCTACCGCTTTGCCTTCATCACTATATATATATGTTTCATGTCTATTGATTTTGTATTTTCTCTTTTGTATTTTTTAATTCAAGACTATATAACATTTAAACACATAATCACTTATAAAAACTATATATACAAAAAACAGTAAAAAACAAAAGAAAAATAGTCAACAACAATAAACAATAAAGCTCTATCAGAAATTATTTTGCTCATTGGTTTCTGTACACAAGTGGACTTAATATACTGTTTCATTCTAGGTTTTTATTTACAAAAAAACATAAATTGTATTATCTAATCAATGTCTGTTACTTTGCTATAGACCTTTCCTAACTCTGTGAATCCTGGTTAAACTACGAGAAATGGGATCTAGCAGATTTCAGTTTGCTTAGGGGCCTGAGGGAAATACTAAAATATGATGCTACCTGATTAAGAAAGTGTGTGTGGCGGGCCATAATGTTTTGAAACCCATCGTACTGCTCAAGTAGGCTGAGTAGCTCACTGGTGCTCTCTAGTTTACCCTTCATGGCTTCTAGTTTTGAGGTATCAGTAGCTACATGTGCCCATTTGAGTCACCTATTGTAAACCCCATTCCTCCACCCCTTGCTCACACTGATGTGTGTGAATATTAGCAGATTCTG
Organism: Lissotriton vulgaris; assembly: GCF_964263255.1. NCBI lineage: Eukaryota > Metazoa > Chordata > Amphibia > Caudata > Salamandridae > Lissotriton > Lissotriton vulgaris. Next base: position 418,084,217 of record NC_141698.1, read on the forward strand.
ATATTATAAATCAGGATGCTGATATTTCCAAGTAGAGGTACCACTTTGTGTTCCTCAAGATACACTGAGCAAAATGCTTGGTTAGTCAGTCTTCAAACTAAATTAATATAATTAAATACAATTAAATAAGAAAAGACTGGGAATGACTAAGTACGGGCAAACCCCAACCAAGCAAAAGGACAAAAAGCAATAGTACTATGGGAGGGACAATTGTCCAAAAAAATCAGGAAACCAGCAAACAGAAAATCCCGAATGTCTTTTAACTGATATAGCAATTGCTTGGCTTGCCAAATAAACATCAAAGTGTTAGGAAAAACAAGCATTTCCGGCACTTAATTGTCAACACTGGCGACATTGCGGGATGGTGGGTGCAAGTAAAAGACAAAAAGTACCTCCAAAAGCGTGAGCAGTAGAAGGACAGTAGACAAGGAAGCAGTGCTTGTGCCATGCTCCAGAAAAGGTACAAACACACAAAGAGGAAGTTTATCCTGCACACACTGACCAAAGATAAGCAAGGAAATTAGAATGATGATGAAGCCAACCAATGGTATGCAATGGATGGTCTCTAAAATCCAGTAAGTAAACAAAATGTCTTATGAGTGACAGCGCATATGCTGTCTCAGGCGAGACCTAAAGATGAATAAAGAAGTCTGCATAGCTATCTTAATCCTTACTGAACCCAGCTCACAGAGGCAATAAATGGTGAATTCAAACCATAAAAAGGGAAAGGTTTGTATTGAAATGCATGGCAAACCCACAAAGGAAGTCAGCATAAGCACTGATAAGGGAAAAATAGCCCATGAGTCAGCATCAGATGCGCTGCCTCTTTTATTGGCAAGACACAGAAAGCTATTGCAAAGAAGAATTACGAAAACTGTTTGATGTGCTTTCTTTAAACACTAATCACTGAGGCTCATTCTACTATTTAATGATTCAACAGCACATTTTTGGGGATAGTGGGTAAACACAACTTGTTAAATAATTTTTAAAAATTAGATTTTTCTCCTTTAAATTATGTAAACATTCATTTTAATACTTACATTGTGGTCATGTAAATGGTAGTATGTAATGTTTATCGCTTACAGTAGAGTGGCACTTGTCCAGCCCTTACTAGGCCTGGCTTTTTCCAAGACCTTTTGGTTTTACTAAAATTATTTGTGTACCATACTTAATTAGAAGGTGTTTCAGCCAGCCCTCTTCATCTATTGGTTTATTATGTCATTCATGTTTTTCTTCCATCCACGAAAGCATGAGGCAATGGGTTAACCCGCTTTAGACATTACTTTGAGTGATGGCATTATCCCTTTTCACAAGGAGCACATCCACGCACAAAGTATTTGCTATTAGTGCCAGTCAATGTGTGCTTTTAGAGTCCACACATAATTTTGCTTTTAGCCAATTGTTATTTTAGATTTACAAGGCCTGGCAGCTTCCTCCAGCAAAATTGTTTAACAAAATCATGAGAAATTAAAAAAAAGTATTGATGAAGACAAAAGGCTGGCAGCCAACCCATAGACTTTATCAATGCTTCTTTGACTTGGAAGTTCTCCTTTCCTGTACAACTTTTTTGTAAATACTGTATGTTGATAGTCTCTGTCTGAATGGCATATTTTCCACTTCATCAAATTTTGAGGGTCAAATCTGAAAGTGTTTTTGTCGATAATGACTAGTATCCTGTCCCACACCCACATGAGGCAATACCGTGTAAGTAGAAGCATGTGTCAGACACAGAGCAGCATTTACCACTCTGTCCTTGACCAGTCTCAGCCCTAACCCATCTCTAAAGTCATCTCTCAAGTCCAAAATGTACATGTATCAATAATATTCACGGCTCTCTAAGAAAAGGCAAACATTCAGAAAAATATGTCTGCAGAAGTATTTAATGGAAAAACACAACATGCCACCACAAAGTCAAAGACATCATTTCAATGTTCAGATAAATTCAGTTGTAAAGATAAATATTTTATAAATGGAAAGCAATGCAAATGAAGGAGAGCGTTTAAATGGACCAATGGAAATTGTGAAAAATTCCCATTGGAGGAATAACTGAAAATGAGTCCAAAATCAATAGGCCAAAGTGTCTCAATGGGGTGCACTACACTAGATGGCGGCAGCGTACCAAGAATATTCATTAGTGAGCATCAGGCCTCTTAAAGGCAAACAGGTCCAAAAAAATGAGGGGGGGGGGATATTGCTTTCCACAATTCTGGTTTAAGTCCCTGGAAGGAGAGCATGAGCAGGAGGCAAGGTCCATTTTCCCAGGTCACTTCCTGTATGCACAACACAACCCATTTCTTTCTCCAGCAATGGTCGGAAGCAAGTGGTGGTGCGTCCATTGGGGCGGTGGGGTGTTGCCCCACTAATGCCACCAGCCGCCATCCCCGCTATCACATGTATTATTAAATAATAACTTGCGGTCACTGAGTCGGACGCGCTTAGTGACACTGACGATTTCATTTTCTACAGGCCGCCCGAAGCAATCAGACGCTAAAGGGGGTGGGGCTAGTGATGGGCCCTGTAGCAGCATGCAGCAACTGACAGTGACAGACTGTTGTAAGGTTACTGTTACAGCGCACTAAGCGCAGCAGGGAAGCAGCAATAGTGCACATGTTCAGCTTTGAGCTGGTCGTTTTTACGACTAGCCCGAACATGCGCACTACCTTCCCCTTAGGAGAGCGAGGGTTGCTTCATGCCACAGCCCCCGGTCTCCTAATGGGCAGGGAGCATCCCTGCTCAAGCCAATCCTGGCGCTCCTAATGCAACATCTGGATTGGCTGAGACACCTCGCGCACGCAGTGAAGTCTGAGGGATAAGTAGCCAGCATTAGTATTGGGTGCCGCACGTGGGTGGCACACTTGCTGAAAACGTATGGCCAATCACTGTGGCTTATGTGTAGCCATGCAGCAGTGATTGGCCATTTCGTTCCTGACGCTCACGCACCTCGTCGCAGACCGTCACCGCGCCACAGACACCCTACCTCTCGTGCACTGCCACTGGACTGCCGTAAGACCTCCTGCTCGTGGCTCGTGTCGTGTTGTGTACCTTGGATCACCTCAGTCAGCCAGCCTTGGTTGGTTCCTTAATCGTTGGATCATTTCCGTCACCAATCGAAGATCCGATCATCCTCATTGTTACTTGAGGTCAGATTTACCTTATTTTTGATCTGTGCCGAGTATTATGGGCATGCATGATCTTTCGCACCTTCTAAAACAATTTGTACCTTGGGTGCTGTTAAAATGCAAGAGCCAATATGTTACACAAAAGCGCTGATCAAATTATTAATTTGCACTGAAAAAAAGGGACAAGAACAGCGCAGAGTTAACATTGTACTGCTGCTATTTTCGTTTCTGGGATATGTCATCCTCGTTTTGCACCTACTGGCTTCTGGGCTGACTGCACAGGTGTTTTATTCTTCTCTACGTCCCATCGCACAGTGTGCCAATCAGTGAAGTGTAAAGCAGATGTTTTCGTATTAGTTGTCATTTTCCACATATTGGTTCCCCTGTGCATCTCTTGTTTCTCTTCCAAAGGGTCAGCAGTAAACATGGTTGGAGGACAGCTTTCTGGCTTGTTGATTATCATTTTTGTCCAGTTTTTTTCCGTCTTTAGTTTCAGTCAGATGATATCTGCGGTGTCCTGTGATGATCAGGCTTGCAGGTAATACACTCTAATTTTAGTACTGCTGAGAGGAAATGGTCTTTCTCCTGCTGACTGGAAATAGTTTTGCTGTGTTTGTGTTTTGGACATTATATGCTGTATTTTCAGTTTCTTGACAACTTGATTGGTTTCTCACGCAAGCCACATATGTTTTGCTTTGTTTTATATTTTGTTTAGCAAACAGTGTCCCTTTTATCCATAACAGCTGCACTTCTGGTGCAGTTTGTGTGCATTGCAAGCCTCAAGATGGTTTACCATTTTATTAGGACTTTTGGGATCTGCACAAAATAAACATTACGGTAAACATAGCCTCCCTTCCCCGCCTGCGTGTGGGTGATTGAAAACCACCCAGTGTTTCCTAATTCGTGCCGCAACAGAATGATAGTTTTGTTAAGTCTCATTGCAGCGCCATTTTTGTGGTATCTAGGGTTCTTTGAGCCTATTTTGGGACTTCTCCGTGAGTTCCGCAGACTTGAGAAATGCATTACTGGGTAGGCTCTGCAGAGGGTCTGGCACATCCCCAGCAACTTTACTGTACTATCTCCAGTTCTTGTCTGTGTCATACTCAGTCTTTCTCTCTAGCCCATAGTCAACCGCCTTCTCTCTATGCCATCCTTAGACCTTCTCCCATCCCTTTCCTCACCCATCTCCTTAGCCACATCCTCAGTCCTGCCTAGTCTATCTTCAGTCCTTTTCTGTAGCTCTCCCCAACCCTTCCTTCTAGCCATCCCCAGTCCTCCCTCAGCCCAGTCTCACCCTTATCCATAGACCATCCCCAGCTTTTGTCCCTGTCACAATCTGTTGTGCATCTGATTCAACCCAGTGCAATGACAGATGCACAACCCTTGGCAAGTGGAGGAGCAGCAGAAGGCCGAGAAAGATCAATCGGTGAGGTAGGAGATCCACTCTTTGGCTTTACCATCAAACAAGGTGAGCTCTGCACGTAAGGTTGGGTGGCCACTGCCAGCGCCAGCCTATCAGTGTTCTTAGATGTGCTGAGATGAGGAACTTGTAGATTAGCCTGTGAGGGCAGTTTAGGCCCATCACTAATTGGTTTACTAACCTTCCTGCTTCCTCAAATTTACTTAAAAATGTCCACTCTTTTCTAAATTTTCTTGGGGAGAGAACGCCCCCAACCCCCCCCCCCCCCCCCCAGGTTGTTCGTGCTCGCTCGCCGCAGTGCAGAACGACAATAATGTTACTCCTCACCACTTTCAAATGTCTCCAGGCGCCACTGTCGAAAGCTCTGCTCTAATTTTTCAGTCGTGCTTTTAGGAACAGCGGCGTTACAAGGATTCTTATAGGGTCCAGGCTACTTTAGCATTGGGTTGTAACTATAAGCCGATCTGAGCTACCCTAAAGTGTTCTCAGCAGTGTGCTATGTTTCCGCTTCCTGCTACAGGAGAGTCGCTGTCCGGCTGAATAAATCTAACAGACTCTTTCTGCAAAATCAAAGACAGTGGAGTCTCTCGTTACAAGACAGGTTTGTCATTCAGAGCTTCAGGCTGTCCCACCAGATACCGAGCCTACCCTTTGAAGAACAAAATCATTCCAGCATCTTCTAGCAATACACAGGCAGAGAGGATTACATCCGGGTCAGAGAAGCTGTGCGATGAACAGAGCTAAATGAGGAAGGTGACTGGGGGCATTCACACCATTCCACCGGAGGCAGGCATGCTCCGGAAGTGCCCCAGCCCTCCCTCTTAGCCTTGTACTCAATGCCTTCGAAGCTGGGCTTGGTGTAGACAGACTTGTTAAACGTTTGTGCAGGGTCCAAGTCAAATTGTTTCATATTATTACAAAAAGATTTATCTAGTGAAAGCGAAAACGCAACAGCTCCAGCGTCTGGCACCTTCTAGTGGTACGGACGTTTTTACCTCCCTCTTCACATTAAACAAGCAGACCTGCTTTTAAAATTATAAATATATTTTTCTTCAGGAAATTGTGGCCTTCTCTCAGTGCTTTCTCTGCCCTCCCTCTACTGACAGTCCTGGGTGAGTCCTGGGTGCAGATGCCCCCTGCAGAACACACCTGTGCAAGATAATGTAGATTTTTCTAGTATTCATGACGGAAAATCTTAATTTTATTAAAGACACGGAGGCGAGTATTATGCTTTCTAATCTTGCATTTAATTGCACAGCAGCCAAGATAAGCAAAAAACTACAGTTCCCAGAGGGCCAGAGAACAAACTGGGCCATGGGAATGAGAAAAAATGAGAATATTAATATATATATAACGAGATTATTAATATATATTATATTATTGTACATTAAGGGAAAAACATCGTGAATGATCGTTGACTGCTATGTTCACTTGTGAACACTCATATTTCTATACTTAATCGTAACTCAGTTAGGGTCATTACGGCGAAACAACTCAAAGTCCCTGACAAACAGGATTCCGTAGTTCAAAAGAAAAAAACTTACATATCTGCAATATCGCCAAGTTTAAGAGGCTCGGAGGTCACAAAAATCTCGTGATTCTGGCTTATCCTGCCATCGAACAGGGTGCTGATTCTGAAACAATTCGGGGCTTCAGTATGGATATTTCCAATATCTACTATATATACCACATCTATATCAAGAAAGTGCCGGGGGTACCGCTTTGTGCAAGCTTACCTATTCAAATGTATAATTCCACGTTTTCGTGCCGGTTGTGGTTCACAAAAACGATGAAGACCCCAGGCTGAAATACAGTAAATGTCCTGGCGTCAGATTCTTAGTCTATATTCCCATGACCCACTCAGTGCATTACACTAGCCGATATTTCCCATCTAGGCACTTTAGATAGGATTTCCTTTCTCGTTTACAAATGACGACCACACAAAACCTTCACCCCTAGTCAACAGATAGGGAGCACTTTAATTTACCAGTATTGCGTTTATAATCTCGCGAGACTACTCTATGGACTCCAGAATACACCACGTTTTATTCATTTAGTACGATTTTATTTATTCATAAACAATTTTTTCATTCCCTTAGTATTTTTGATTCATTTTGTATCATTAGACTCCATTATATCCCCCTACAGTTGATTCCACAAGTCGGCATTTCTCATTAGGAACTTCCACTTCAGGATTTGTTTATCCGCTTACTAATGGCGACCATACTAGTTATTTACTTCCAGTCACCTGACAGGAAGTATTCGTAAAGGCCAGTAATGAGTTTATAATCCCGCGAGATTCCACACTCCCTTCACGGAAGCAGCAACTGACGTAACTTCGCCAGCCGCTAACTCGATTGTGAACCGGTAAGAAACTTTTTTCAAAGCAGTGAGCTTTCTTAAACTCCGTATCGAGTGTAGTTAAATTCTGAATCCCGCGTTATTTTACCCAACAGGTAGAACTTTGGATTTTAAAAAAACGGAAAGATCTCAGGCTGACACAGTCAGTGAAAATAACCACACAAGCCGCTCAGACTTTTTCGACCCGGTAAGCTACCTTTCAAACCCCAGTGTAGCGAGTTCTTAAAACTCCACGCTAAGTCGTCCGAGCTTTGAACCCTTTTCATTTATCGTACAGGCTCAAATTAGGAAGAACTAAAACGCGAAGGATCCCCTTCAGTAATTGCAAACAGGAACTCTCTTTCTGTCACTCAACCAGGTACGACCAGCACAATTCTCTGCATTGGTATCTCAGTATATCTCACTGTGTCTTGTCAGGAAGCCAAGTAGCACAATAAATTTCACGATACATTTTTATGTACATTTTTTACAGCGTTCTGCATCCACTTCCTGTGTAATTACCAAGCTCCGTCTCAATTAAACAAAAAAACAAAAAAAACAAAAAAATGTTTTCAATTGAAAGGTAATATTTCACTTCACCCCATGTCTCGTCCGTCAGCATTTTAGTATATCAGCACCATCAGTACAATCACGCATTACTTTGTTGCATACGCGTCAATGGTACTTAATCTAGCGCAGCATACCTCTTGAATACTCCCTATATGTTTTTTCACGAGACACATAAAGAGACCAGAGCTATTCAATTATCTGGTATTTAAGTATTTAGAAATACAGCACTATCATTCTAGAAGCTTAGATAGTTCGATCTTCGTAGATATAACGGTTTGAATTGTCAATAGTAGCTAAGGTGGTCGATTTGAAACAGAAAGTGACCTTTTATTAAATTTGTAAATAGAACCATAGAGAAACAATCAAAGTGATACATAATTTGTTCTTTTCACAGGACGGCCCCCGAAGAAGGGACTGGGTCCCGAAATGCATCGGGCCAATTATTTCCTAAATGTTCATGATTGATTTGTTTTATGGGATGTGTTAATGTGTGAGCAGCATCACACCAAAGAATCAGTGTATAGAAAATGTACATGATTATATGTATGATAACCAAAAAAAGTGAAGTTAAAAATATGGAAAAATAATGAATTGATGGTGATAAAAAAACATGTTGAATAAAACCTAAAGTCACTTATCGAAGCAGTACAAATTTGTGATTTAATTTAAGAATAGTAGTTCAATTAGTTTTGGCTGTGCATCAGGTTAGGGAGTAAATTGCGTTTACTACCCGTTTCACTAAGTTATTAGCACATAGGGGATAGGCAGCCCCTTGATACCTGATAGCACGCAAGAGTTGGAATAGTAAAACTGTAAGCAGAACATAGAATTCAAAGCAAGAATAAATAGGTGTGCCTAGTGCCTACTTCTCCTTCTAATAAAGGTTTACGGCTGCCACATCTTTACGGGGGCACCGGGGACACAGCGAGGGTGCGGCGAGCAGCGAGCCTGGGACCCGAGCCTGGGACCCGGACGGAACTCGGACTTGGACGGGAAGCAGGAGGAGCGGTCAGTGAGAGCAGGGAGCAGTCGGGCAGGAGCCGCGGTCAGTAAACCAGTGAAGTATCGAACCAGCGGCACGCCCCACTTCCCCTGGCCACCACGGGAGTACGGGAGCACGGAGGCAGAGGGGGGAAGGGGCAGTGGCTGAACCAGAGACAAGAGGCCAGAGCCCGTTAAAGAGCATGAGTTGCAGAGCCCCAGCAAGGACATAAACACAGACCAGCACAGCTTAATGCAAGCAAGGAAAGGCACGGAGCCACACAAACTGACACACAAAACTGACAACGAGCAAGTTTCGGAAAAATATTTGGTGAGTAGTTGATGTGGGGGGCGTTGTGAGGGGCTCTGACTCAGACCAGGTTGCGCCCCCACCTTCACTTCTCAGACTCCGTAGCTTGTCTTTCAAGCAAGGTCAAACCAAACTACACCAATTAACCAATTATCCTTGCATGTAGCCTGACTGACTCAACGCTTGATTCATCTGAATATTGCTACTTAGAGGGGGAAAAAAGGGGGCTAAACTCAATTTCATCTTTCAATATTCCTCTTTCATATCTCAATTAAAGTTTTTAAACCTCAGCTGTCCTGCCAGGGAAGGGCATCTGCTTATAACTATTCGTCATGAGATCAGGAACAATCAGAGATGGGGAAATAAAAAAAAAAGACAAAAAGTCTAATGCAAGTTCAAAGAAGGAGCTGATGCTGAATGAACTCACAGAGCCAGTTAAGGCGGATATTAGTACTTCACTCAAATTCACACCAGAAATCACATCCGGAGCAACTCCAGAGGGGACAAATGCAGGACGGGGGCAAGCTGATGATGACGATGACGTAGACGGTGACAGGGCGCAGGTGCCGGGAGTCTCAACCTCTGTCACGTCCGTTACATCAGTAACCCCCGGTTCGGCAAGTGTGAATCGAATCACCCACAGCAGTAGCAAAAGTGTCACAGAGTCAGCCCCTCATGTCGCCCAAGACAGAGGCAAGAAAGGAACTCCATCAGCCACACCAGTACTATCAAGGCACCACTCATGCCCCAATAGCAGCAGACTGTCATTAATCACAGATTTCCTAAGTGTGACAACTAAAACAACTAAGGGAAATAAGGAAATCAAAGCCCATAACGACCCCAATACTTCAATAGATCTTATAGGCTTGAATCACAAAAATCTCAATCCCAATAACAAAATCATAGAAGTTCAAAACTTAACAGAAATAAACGTCTACCGAGATATAAACGATAAAAGCAGCAAATCCTCAACTGAAGAACTCGGGGAGAAACGACCAGATATTCGATGCACACTAGATTTTGAAGCTCAATGCACGCAATTCCAAACTTCCACAGCGCTCCAAGAAAGCGGTCAAAGCCACAATGCAAAGATAACGGAGGCACTAATCCATAATAATCCTTTCTTGTCAGAGACACAACTCCTGCAGAAGCTCCAACAGTCATTAACTGGTCCCAGTAGTAACAATGAGACCATTCCAATAAAACAGACGAGCCCAAACATCTCTAGTGCGCACGGAAATAGTTATAAGCAGCAGGAGGCCCAATCTACCAAAGAGCAGGTTTGCGCAGAAATGCACACAAACAAGCAGAACCAATTCTCCTTGCCATCTCGGTTATTGGAAACACACCATCCAAATAGTCATGAGCTCATGACCTTTAATCAGCAGGATGACAAGTATCTTAAGGACAAAAACCTTGATAATTCTTTGACGATGCCACTGTCACAAAGAAGGGCTCGATCAAGGGAGTCTTCAAGCGGACCGGATTTTTCATCTCCAGATGTCCACCGCCTTCAGGATCAGAGAACAAGCTCTCCACCACCAACAGTATGGACACACCTGCTAGACACTTTGGATACCATTGGTAAAGCTATGACTTACCATGCAGATAAATTAGATACCCAAGTGGATCTCCTAAACACGCTTGCTATTTATGTTCAGGGGGTGGAACAAAAGCTGCAAAGGTTTAACAAAATGATCACAAGGGTGCAGGCAGACAGAGAAACAACCTTTCAATCGTATCACTGCCATTGCGCCCAAATAATAGACCAATTAGCTACAGTTCCAACCATAATGACCGAATTATTGGGGGTTATTAGGGCTACCCCTTCAAAAACCAATTCATCAACAGAAAGATCAAAAGAAACACAGAGGGAAGAAGATCAGGCCCGCCAGAGCCCTTGCACGGAAGAAAATGCAGGAGTCGTAGAGATTAACGCAGCCCAAACACCGGGTATTACCAACACACCACAGCAATCAAACACTACGGACAAGATACACTCCTTGGCAGCTCCACAAGCGGATAACAGTCATGAGCGAAAGGCAAACCAAACAAACAGCATGGCACCTCTAAGCAAGCGAGAGAGAAAACGCCTAAGAAAGGCCAGAAAGGGAAAACATATAAGACAGGCCCAAAACCCAAACTACACGACGCTAGAGCCAGAAGCAACACAATACGAAACTAATGCTACAAACATAACCATAAAGAAAGCAAGCCCAGTGGCTCATCCGATCGCATCAACTCAAAAGCCCATCATCTTGAAAAATCTCAGTCAACCTACAACGGAAAATTGCCAGCTATCAAAAGTCTACAGCATATTTAAGCTTTAGAGAAGGGAAAGAAACGGCTCTCAACAACTCAGGCCACACAACTTATAAGAACATTACCCCCACTAGGGCCTAGTACGATGGAATCTACTGCTACCAGCATAAAACGAGTCAACCTGCCTAAGGAGGGGGAAAATGAGGAGGAGGGGAGTAACCTTGAACAAATAAACAGATACCATCTGGGAAGTCGCCTGACATCACCGGCAAATGCCATGGATACGCATCCACTAAGAAATACACGTAACATACAGCAATTTTGTGGAACGTCCCCGAAGCATATTGCCGAGGTGAAACAAAGTGGAATGAGCATAGATTGCAAACAAAGGCCGGACAAGGCCGACAATAACATTAAGTTGGAATTTATCCCCCACTATGTCTCGAGGGGAACTCAAGATACCTCAACAGAGGCGTACTTTTAAAATGATTTAAGGCACTTCCTTCACTGAGTCATATAGACACCTGTAAATTGGAAAGTATAGAATTCAGAAACAACTCAGACTCAATGGGTCATGAAATCACTAGAGTAACTTTTTCCGACATTTCCATTGCTGAGCAGATTTGGCAGCAACAAGACGCCTTTGCCAAATGGGGCATAGAGATAAAAAAGCTCGCTCCGCCCCGTTACCCAACACCGTTACAATGACCAAATCTACAGAAGGGTATGCTGAGAGGCGCGAAAGGTCCGGATCAACCTAGCCCAGGCAATGACAAAGTTCAAACCGGTAGGAAAATTACCATCACCATCGCTCACCCCGCAGCGGACAATCCCCCGGGACACGGGCAGAGGAATCAAACTGGAACCAGTTACGGCACGGCATGAATAAACACATCCAAAGTACCAAAACCAGCTTATTACTGTAGCATCTGCTCTTGGAATGTGAATGGCCTAAGTGCAAAATTAGAAGACCCAGACTTCTTGGCATTCATAACTCAACATGACCTACTCATCCTCCAGGAGACTTGGCAGACAAATCCAACATCAATCGGGGGATATAAAGAGTATCTCAACCCAGCAAAGAGGGATTCCAAATATGGCAGAGCAAAAGGAGGTCTTTCTATCTTCGTTTCGACCAACCTTTCTTGGGATGTCTCCGTAGTAGATCTCGACACGACCTGGATGTCATGCATCAAATTAGTGGCTACATCTTCTTTTAGTATCATTATATTGAATAATTACATCCATCCCTCATTCAAACAAAAGATGTCAAGGATAGAGAAACTAACAGAAACAATAGCCACCCTTAAACTAGCGCATCCACATGTTAACATCATCCTGTCCGGAGACTTCAACATGAACCTTTTAAATGTCAGGAAAGGAAAATCAGCAGGCTACACACAACGAAGAAAACGAAGTAACACACACGGTGATAGATGTGTATTCCTGCTGAAAAAAACTTTCATTGTGCGCGCTCAACGGTCAAGCTCCGCTAGAAGGCTCCCCAGCATACACTAGGGTTACTCAAAAATCAGGCTCAATCCTAGATTACACATTTACAGTTCAGGAAATTCTTCCATATATTGCAAACTATTTAATAAAAGAGAGAGCTGAAAGTGATCACTACCCCCAAACATTCACCCTGCTTATAAGCATGGCAAACCCCAAAACAGACAATGCAATGTCTTTACCAACGCGATGTTACAATCTAAAACGACTCACTTGGAACAAGGGGAATATAGATGATATCATGGCTACATGCAATAGTCTTCTCGAGAATTTCAAAACTGAACCATTGTGTCCAAAGGCTTGGGAATCCTTCACTCACGACCTAAACAACGAATTCTCAAGAAAATGTGATGGATGCAAAGTTAGAACACCAGTAGGGGCAGCTTGGTTCACGAACAGCCTAAGGAAACAAAAAAGACTACTAAACAAATACTTAAGACAATTCCGACTCCGAGGTCCAGATCCCAATCGCGTCATCCTTGCCCTAATCTCAAAAACAAGAAAAGGGCTAAAAAGAGACATCAAGGTGGCCAAGAATGATCATAGTTAAAATCTCTGGGCGAAACTTCACTACGCCAGTAAGCAGAGAGATTCTAAGCTGTTCTGGGAAGTTATCAACCAGTTAACAAATGGCAGGAACCGGCACTTTAATTCAGACATAACGGAATATACCTGGAGAGACCATATTGATCAGCCATATAACGCTACCCCACTCTTGGGTGCTGTAAAGCAGGAAGTTCCCACTTCAGAAACCACGTATAAAACACAAAGGTCAGAATCTTCAGACCCTCCGTTACAGATTACACTAGACCAGGTTCTTTGAAAATTTAAGATCTGAGGGAGCACCAGGTCCTAATGGCCTGCCAAATGCACTATTCAAGCAAGATCCTCCATTTTGGACTGGCATTCTAACTCCATTGTTTACGTACGCATTAACATCCGGTTCGATCCCTGACTCTTGGCGAGGAAGTATTTTAAATCCTATATACAAAACGAGTTCACATGCAGACCCTGCGAACTATAGATTGATTGCACTGATCGATGTGGAGGCCAAGATATATGCTGCAAATCTCTTGGCAGATCTAGAGGATTGGGTCAAATGCATAAACCTGATACCGAACACCCAAACTGGATTTCGGGCCGGTATGGGCACCCTTACCAATATCTCTGCTGTAACATTACTAGCTAATCAAGCCTACGCAAAATCTCGAACCTTGTACGCATGCTTCATCGACCTTAAAGCAGCGTTCGACAAGGTTCTGAGAAAGAAGTTGTGGGCCAAAATGAAAACCTGGGGGCACCACCCAAACCTTTGTAGGCAATAATCAATCTTTACTCAAATACGTGGGTGCAGATAAGGAAAGGAGATGGCCGCACCATAACAAACAAGATCCGAACATCAAACGGTCTAAAACAGGGGTGTGTGTTGGCCCCCTGTTTATTCAACATCTACACAGCTGATCTTGAGAAGTGCCTCCAACAAGTGCAAATCGACCCACCAAAATTAGGCAAAACACCGATCAGGAGACTTCAATACGCAGATGATATTGTGCTTCTAGCACACCCACCAATAAGCCTGCAGTGTTCATTGACACAACTAGGATCTTATATCACCTCTGCTCAATTAATAATAAACCTTAAGAAAACAAAGATATTATGCTTTAGCAATCACCACAAAAGAGGGTCAAAAGGAAAATTCACCTGGAAACTGGAGGAAAAACCAATATCCCAGGTGGACTCATACAAATACCTAGGGTTCCAACTTGACCACTCACTTAAATACAAGCTACATTTGGACCAAGGGAATACCAAAGCAAAACAACTCCTGTATGCCTTCAAAATTTTACAGAAGAAGCTAAAAGGTAGCCCAACAGGCCAGTTGCTTAAGATAATCGCAGCCAAATTTTTACCCTCAATATCATATGGGTCGGAAATTATGAACACCAAAGATGCAGCCGCCTTAAATCTAGCCCAATCGAGTTTTTTCAAGTGCCTCTTTTTAATTCCTCGACACATTTCTCAGGCACAAGTTCGATTGGAATACGGGCTGAAAAATCAGAAACCAACAAGACAAGGGGCGATGGTAAAATACTATTGGCGGATGAGGCAAGCGGAAGACGACACTTTAGCCCACTGCTGTTGGGAAGAAATCGAAAATCAGGCGAGGCAAAAAAATTCCATTGCATCAGTCCTAAAAGAATCACTCGCTGATTTACATCTTGAAGAGGCATGGCACACAACAACGTCATATTCCGGGTTAAAAAATATGATGAACAGCGCAATACAGCGAACTTCGCTACTAACGGATAAAATTGCCTTTGCTAAGAAAAAACATGCATGAGCAGTGATTCAATCATACCAGTTTTTGAAACCCCAACCGTACTTGTCCGAACACTTCTCGCATCACAAAAAGCACTATTTGACGCTGTTGCGGTTGGGTTCGTTCCCTATAAAGGATTTAACCCCGAAATGGAAGATTACATGGCCCACAAAAGAATGTCGCCTGTGTGATCAAGGAGAAGAGTCGTTATTACACCTTTTATGCATCTGCCCTGCGCTACTGGAACATCGAAAAACAGTTCTTCGGGAGATTTTTAGGAAGCACCAATTGAGATCGTGCAGAGCTGCAGTGATAAAATGCCTTGGTCGACTGTCAATTCAGCGGTCACTTCGAGCCATCACCTTTTGGAAAATAGCAGCTAAAGAACTGGACAAAAAAGACAATAGTCCACATGGCAAAGGCATATGACTGACTGGTCACTGCCCTTCTGTTCAGGTATCAAGTACTGCTCTTTTCATATCGAACTGCAATGAACTCCTTATATGGTTATCGTTTTAACTGTCGCAGTGACCAAAGCTTACGAATGGACATTGGTTTTACTCGCCTATATTTCATAGATTTTAACCTTAGCTAATTATTATGTAATATGTGTTTTTCTCATGCTTTTACGATTTTTAACGAAATCAAATACAAGTAATACTTACTTACTACTTATAAATTGAAGTACTAAAAAACATGCAAAAACTCTGCTTTTTTCTAATTCCACCTGCTCTATTGCATAAAAATTCATCAAGCTCCCCGACTATATTGCAGAATACCTACAAAAAAACAAAAGGACTTCGATTTATAAACATTGATTATGTACAATTCTCTGTACACCCTACTCCCCTTATTCGGTTCCTATTCCAAATTACATGTCATTATTTAAATTTTTCACAAAGCTACATGCCCTCTACATGTAATTGCTTGAATTGCCCTGTCTAGACCCATAGCTCATAACCCCTTCCTTTTCAGAAATTAGTAATTACTTGTCTGCAATATGTCAATCGTCTACCCTATCTATTCACCCTACCAATCAAATGATCTAACATAGCCCTGGACCCCTCACTAGCATTGACAATAACTACCAAGTGGGAGCTCTCTTTACAATATATATTCACCCTACCAATCTTTTACATGAACTAACATATCCTCCTGACATCTGACAGCTTTGGGCTCCGCCACAAGGAAACTGGGGTAACGCTTATAAGGGTTTCCTCTGAGAATACAAGATTAAACTCGCAAATAAAAAACACTAAATTAACCACAAACCCTGGATTCCACAGTGGCGTGATACTCGCCATCAAGCATTTCAATGCGTCATCAGGAATAGTAAGTACTATATAAGTGTATTTACAATACAATATAGTGAAAGTCAATATTGCGAAGTCAATGTAGCTGCAGGTCAATATTAAAAACTCAACATTTTGGTAGCTCACCATCCTAGCACCAGCAATCTATCTACTGCAAGGTGCATCCTAAAGCTGATGGCAGTAGCATATCAAAAATTGTATTACACACAGATTCAAAGGGACTTATAAGACAAGCCCAAAATTGAAATGGACATGTTGCTCAAGATAATAATTCCTATGTCCTTTATATATTGATGCCTACCATGCACCACAGATTTCCCCCAGCATGTGAGTATTAATGACCAACATTGACTATATTTCAGGTAGCAGGCATGCCTCCTGTGACATTTAGCGGTGCATCTGTTGCCTCAACTGATCACAATTTGGGGCATATTTACAAGGGGATATCGCAATCAGAACGTCACTTTTAGTGACGTTCTGGAGGCACAATCTCCTCCTCCTTATTTATAATGCGCGTTAAGCCACTTCTCGTGGCTTAACACTGTCTTGTAAATAAGGTCCCTTTTCATGCTTTACCAAGCATGAAAGGGGTGTTCAATGGGTGTTCTGCCACAACGCCCATTGTGATTTTTATGTCGCCCCATATTTACAATGCTGACGCAGGTCTAAAAACTAAGGCCAGATAATACCTGGTCTTAGAATGGCAATATGATTTCTCCTTGTACTTTGCTTTTTCTATATGTGCTGCATTCTGTAGACACATAGAAAGAGCAAATCGCCTTTCAAAGATTGTTTATGTGCTGGAAGGTACCCCTTCCTCCACATAAACAATCGCCCCTGCAGTGCAGGCACCCTTGCAGCATGGCTTAAGGGTGCCTGCACTTGTGCAAGGCAGCTTTAATAGCTCCAGCACTAGGGTAGACAAAGGGGTGTGCCGTATTTTGTAAATATGGCGCATCCATGCGTTTTATAAATGTCAGAGCGCGGCGCTACCAATTTTGGCGTAACACGGCGCTCCAACATTTCCCCCTTTCCTTTTGATTGGTAAATATATGTATTTTCTCCTACAGAGGAGTATTTCTTGTGGATACTCCGTGAAGTCCATATGTGTCATGGGATATCCTATTCAGATCTGGCTCCAATATAAATGGAGTTAGATGAGGGACCTGGCTATCGCTGTAATTCTGCGCAGATAGAAGGTCTGAGAGAAGAGAGAAGGCCAGTATTTTGCCTTGTGCTGGAAGATTTATTCCGATGTACGGCAAAGGGATTACCTACTAAAAGGTGAACGTGACCAGCCTTATTCATATGCCTGGGGCAGCCTTCGACTAAATGCTTCATGCTCCTAGCTGCAAATGCTAAAACAGAAGCTTGCTATGAACAAGAGATCTCCATGGCTCATTTAGAAAAATGAACAGAACACGTTGACCAGAAAGTCAATTGTAATAAATATGATTTGGTCAATCATGGAATAATGATGTGTTTACAAACTGTTGACTGTGAAATAAAATATTTCATTATAGTGGTGCACACTTTGCCCAAGCCAACTTTAGGGACTTGGTCCCATTGTTCAATACTCGGGAATTACTAGACGGTAGCCTCAGAGGTGTAGAACACTGATCACTTTACCATTAGGGGATAGAATATCTTTTAAACCAGGAGTGCACAATCTGCCTACTACACATGGTTTAGAAAAGTGCCAGAATTGCAAGCCCTTGTCTTAAAGATGTCACAGTACCACACTCTGTGAGGCATTGCCTAAGGAGCATTGGGTGGTACGGGCAGTGCGCCTTTCATGCCGGCAGAAGTCAGAAGCATAGCGGCAAGTGGTGCACGGTGGATAGCCTCCGCTTTGAAATAGTTAACCCCAGCTCTCCACAGCTGGCAACGATTCAATGATCTGTTTCCAACAAAGCAGTTGCAAATCAATGATAGATTCCTAGCTCGCGAATCAAAAGGGTTCGCAATATATGAATTCTGAATAGTCTTATTACATTTGAGAAGGCAGCTACAGTCGTGCCTGTGTAAATGAGAAACCTGTGAATACAGCCTTAAGGGATTTTGAGCCAATATTTGTTGTAGAAGAGCACTTTAAAATGAACTATTTGGCACACTTTTTGAAATTGTTCTCTGAGGTTGGGGATATACCTGCAAGCTAATCTTAAATATAGATTTTCTTAAGTAGAGATGGACACTTGCCTCCTCCTCAAAAGCTTGGCCCCTTACTAAACAACAATATTATCCATTCACTGTGAACAGACTGGCCTTAGGTATCACAAAAGAGAATTTTTTAGTTATTAATAATATTTTTACTTACTATTTTGCTGCAGCAACCTAACAGGGTGATAACCTGAACATCCAAGGACACATATCCCAATCTCTAATGACATTTTTTAGGTCTAGGCGGGGAGTTCTTTGTAAACAAAATATGAATGGTCCATGCGGAGAGTTCATATTAAACAAGTAGGGAGGCGGAAGTGATCCAACATAGTAGTAATCAACAGATTGCGTATGTATATATAATTCACATAGCATGGTGTCTTCAAGCTCCTGAGAAGTCAAACTTCAAACATTAACCATTTGTTTACCTACATATCACACTCAGCCATCCTTCTCAAAGACCACACACGACTCGTCACACTTAAACAATGTTGTAGCACATGAAGGACTAGACCTCGATGCGTGTCCAGTCTCTGCATCTTCAGAGACCTCAGAAGCTCTTATTCCACTAAATAGAAAGTCTCTCTCACACTTTGTTGTAGTTTTATGGGTTGGAGCAGATCCTCATTACTCTTCGCTAGGAACCTCTTTTCAATGTCATTCAACCTCACTCTTCCAGCCAAGGACATAAGGATCCTCCAACCCTTAGATTCAATGCAGAGCAGTGCGTACAAGATATCCGCCATTGCGCCAAGTGAAGACTTCATCCCAGAGGCAGGAACGCCTCAAGAGCATTCTTACCAGACAAGGATCCTGTCTTAGAAATCCTGAGCAGAATGAAACATCCATGTATAGATTACATCAATGGAATGAATGAGTACTGCCATTGTAACTAAAGTGAAAACCAGAAAATGGCACCAGTAAAAGAGAACAGGACTCTGGCAATAAGAATTAAATGCTTGGCGAACTCAAAGTTTACTAAAAGAGAAAGACTCCCATAAATTTATATCCACCAGGATCTTTGAAATACTGAGGCTGAAGGGTCACTTAGACTTTAATATGTTGCTGGTGCTGTAGGTTAAATTCAAGCTGTGCTAAGAGAGAAGGTGAACAAATGGGTGGCCAGCTCATCTTCAGAGTGACTGACTCGAAGATCAGGGAGAGGACACTCAAGACATAAAAGGAGGCCATTGAGTTTTGGTCCTTTTGTAACAAGATGTGCATGCTCGCTGTGTCAGCAAGCTTATGTTCTATATTCTAAATACAGAATAACCTGAAGGCATGACCCATATTTAGCAGGAAAGGTCTGCACACACACTCTGTATGGACCCTGTGCTAAACCAAGCCACCATCTTAGGTCATAGAAAATGTAGACCATTCAAGTAGTACGGCCCGCTTTCTAAGGAAATCTTGGATGAAGAAAGGCAACTCTTAGGTCTGCTGGGAGATATTGTACCCTCACAAGGTGCTCTGGTGCTTTTACAAACTTAAGTCGACAGTTCTTTGCCGCAGAGCAAGGCAATGGGCACAGGGCTGTGTGGAAGGTCTCTGTGGATGTCAGCTTTGTATCCCTCCTTTGTTAAGGACGTGGGAGTCCTCCCACGAGGATGAGTGCAGAAACTGATTGCATTTACTCTACTGTGACAGAACCTCAGCTCCCCAGAAATGGCATGGAAGGCCCATCTATGCACCTTCACACTGACTGGGAAACCTCAAGTTGTGCAGAAGTGCCCTTGACAAGCCACTGTTTGTTTACAGGGTGACTAAGAGGGTTCGCTGCAACTGTAAAAACACATTTCTTTACGTTCTAAGATGCTAACAAGAAGGAATGTAGGGGCATGTTTCCAAAAAATGTTGGAATGTGGAGCTGCGCCAAATTCTGCAGCACCTTTCTCCGACATTTTTAAAACACAAGGAAGTCCCTTATTAACAAGAATACAGCGCACCCCTCTGTTTCCCCTAGCGCTGGCACAAAAAAAGCTGCTTAGCATCCGCGCAGGCACCCTGCCGCCATGTTGCAAGGGTGCCTGTATGGCAGGAGCCATTGTTTATGTGCAGGAAGGGACACCTTTCTGCACATAAACAGCCATTCATGGTGATTTGCTTTTTCTATGTGTGCTGTAGAATGCAGCAAACATGGAAAGAGCAAAAAAAGAGGAGAAACAAATAATTTCTCTTTGTGCCACCATTCTAATGCCTGGTGTAAGAAAGTGCCCTATTTTTGTATGGTTGCCCCGACTTTTTGCCAAACTTTTGATGTGCAGTGTGCCCTGGGTTCCTGCCAACAAGGTACCCTGGGCCTATGTTCTTTCTCGAAACTGCAATGATACAAAACCCAATTAGCACTCTTTGGCCACATGTAAGTCCCTTGTAAGTGGTAACATAGGTACCTAGGGCACTGTGGCTAGGGAAGGCCTGCCTCTAAGGGCTGCAGCACTTATTGTGCCACTCTTAGAGGCCCTATGCCTTTACCCACACACTTCCATTGCTGGCTGAGTGTTTTGTTGCAGAACAAAGTGAAGAGTCGACATTGCACACATTCCTGTGTGTCATACCGAAACCCACTGCCCTCACATAGGTAAGCCACCCCCTAGCTGGGTGCACTATACCTATGGTGAGGGTACAGGTGCATGAGCCCTGTACTCCTACAGTGTCTAAACCAATTCTTAGACATTGTAAGTGCAGTAATGCCATTAAGAGTATATGGTGCTGGGAGTTTGTCATTACAAACTCCACAGCACCATAATGGTTTTACTGAAAATTGGGAAGTTTGTATCAAACTTCTCAGCACATTAAACTCACACTGATGCCAGTTTGGGCTTTAATGAAAAATGCACTCAGAGGGCATCTTAGAGATGCCCCCTGAAAAAGGACTTAAGTCTAGTGTCCTGGCCGAGTGGATGCTCCCCAGCTGCCACCACCAGACATGTTTCTGGACCCCTGGGTCGAGAGCCTACCACTCTCAGGGTCCTGATACAATGTACATCCTTGTACGAGATGCCAAGCCTCCTACCCCAGGATGGGCAGGGTTCACGAAGGGGCAGCTTCAAAGGTGTGCTGCCTTTGAGAGCTACACCAGCCATTTGCTGCTTCCAGCAACTTACCCCCACTGGTTCTGACTCCTACTTTAGGCGGGAGAATCAGTGGGAAAACCAAGTGAGAAAGGGAGGTGTGCCCACCATAGCCATCCCCACCCCTCAGGTGGGGGAGGCGAGGTGTAGCACAACTCTCAGTCCCCGCCATCTTGCAGGCCGAGGGACCCAGCCAACCAGAGTGAGGCATATGCCCCCTCCCACTGGATGGTGGCATAATAGGGGGTGTAACCACCCCAAGGAAGGGACTCATTGGTCCCGACCTTTACCTACCTGTAATGCCCCTAACTGTACCACAAACCTTGCCTCTGCAGACAAGAACCGACTGGAAGAGAGAGTAAGAAGGACCGAAGAAGCTGTGCTGAACTAAGAAGAGGAGAATGCCCACTGACCTGTCTCCAGCCCTACCAGCCTGTCACAAACTCGAACCTGCTCCAGCAAAATTCTGGAATGTTCTGCAGCAAGCAGCTGCCAAGAACCCAGAGGACCTGCCCTGCCTTTCCAAACCAAGACTTTGTCTTCCGTGAGCATCAGATTTGCTCACCCACGTACTCTGACACCGGCCAAATCCGTGAGTCTACACTACTCTGCACCTGAAACCCACGGCCCGAGTTCAAGTGGCCCAACACCATGAGGAGGTCTCCCTGGCCATCCTGACCTAAGATCTGGTGATCTCTGACCTGCCACGAATCTCCAATCAACGCATTTAGGGCCGATGTAGGTAATCCCAGATTACCGATTCTTAAATACCGAATCATACCGATTCGGTATTTAAGAACTGGCAATCGGGATGTAGGTATATTTACCGAATTATTTACCGAATCGGAAAGATTCGGTAATTACCGAATCGGTAAATACAGATTCGGTAATTGGTATTCATTCCTACGGGCCTGGAGGCCCATAGGAATGAATGCCAATTACCGAATCGGTATTTAACGATTCGGTAATTTAAGGAAACATTGAAGGGTGGCAGGGTGTCACTTTGACACCCTGTTGCACCCCTCAATTATGTATAGGTGCACATGTTGCAGGCATACATGCCCTAAGGGCATGTATGTCTGCAACATGGCACCGTTTAAAAAGCAAAAAAAATGCTTTTTAGAGGGTTTTCATTATTTACCACCAACTTCTAGTTGGTGGTAAATTATTAATTCTTACACCCCTGTAGCACTGATTTCAGTGCTACCTACATCCCAAAATACAGATTCGGTATTTTTACCGATTCAGTATTTTACAGAATCGGTAAAATTACTGATTCTGTATTTTGACATGCCCCTACATATCAATATCCAAATACAGGTCGGAAACGGCCAAAAATCTGTATTTTCGGCCGTTTCTGACCGGTATTTTGTTACCTACATTGGGCCCTATGTCCCTTTCTGGAGGATACCCCAACCGCGAATAGAGCTGGTAAGAAAATCCAACGTCTGAAAACACCCCTGCGCCCGACATCCCATGGTCTTGGGTGGCCCAACCAATGGTGTCCGGGCATCCCCAGGCACCCCAACTGGTAGTCGCCCCCAGAAGATCTTTGTCCCTGAGACTTCAGTGCTTGTTGCAACTGGAGAATCCTTATCGAAACCAACAGGGCATCCAACTCCAGAACAGCACTTTGCACCCAGCCGCCCCTGTGCCGCTGTGGGTGCACCTTGGGTGCTAACTCGGATCACCCTTTGCCCTGAGCCTAATACCAGGAGATTTTCTCCCACAACCTTGTGGCCTGCTCGTGAGCAGCCACCGACCAGAGGCCCCCTATCCCCCACTGGATAATTTTGGGTTACAGCACTCTGCCTTAGTGTCGCTGAGAGTGCATCCTCGACCCTGAGTGAACCCTGGTTCTAACCCCAGAATACCAACTCCAAAACCTAAGTAATTGCGACTAAAAGGTGGCGTGTTCTTCTGTGTGAGGAAATGGCACCTCCTGCGTGTGTGTGATTTGGACTGAAACAAATAAAGCGGTGCAAGAGGTGAGGGAAAACACCCTGAGCCCTCAAGAAAGACCCTAGGGTCCAAGAACATACTTATATATACGCCTATGCACATGCTACTCCTATTTCAACTTCCAATAAGTATACAGTAAGTGCAAACATAGATTCACGAGACAGAGTACACAAAATTTCTTTAAAACAATCCAATTCGTTTGATATTCCTTTATTCAGAAAATTACCCAGCCAACACGTGTTTCGTCGTAGGGAAGTACCCTTCGACTTCTTCAGGGCTACAAAACATAATCAAGAGTCATGGATCATGTGATCTGAAAGTATTGGATGTAACATAGAATGATGAACAACATATACACCATATAGTGGAAACCCTGTGCTACGTCAAAACTGTAATTAAAATGAATTGCCCCTATACCCTCAAAGTGGGACAGATTACGAACCAAATTATACACATGCCACCCAGTTATGGTGGGTTCAAAAGCGAGTTGCAGCTGTCCAAATCCGCATGAGTTACTTCGGTGACATTATTGCATGCAAGGTGACATTGCTATTAAATTCACAGAATATGAAACCAAATGTGCAAGGATAAAAGGGAAGTACAGATGAGTTGCCTGATAGAAGTGAATAGGTGAAAGTTTGCATTGTAGCAATTCAATGAATACCCATCGATCAAGTGAGGGGAGAAGAAGGGTCTCAGACAAATTTATCCAAGTCCTCAAATTTTAGTAATGCGGCTAAATACTTATCATCACTGTGTGTGATTCATGCTCAAAACTACTTGGCACCGGTGGGGAAACGGTATCCTACCTGTTCGGCTAATAAATTCAGTGTTAAGGTTCGAGATAGAAAGGAGTAAAAGGAGAACTCATCTGAGTATAGTGCTCTTGCGTGTGTTTCAAATGTAATAATATCATAAGCCCGTGAGCAGGTGAGTGAAGACCCCTCACCTCTCGACAGGTTCGAATTCAGTCCCAGCTGGCCACAGTGGTTGTCTTCACCGCTGTGCGTAGTTCTCACTTCAGTAATTAAGATAGAATCTGTGTAGGTAGAGTATAATTGGCTAAGTAATATGTCACAAAATATGCATTGCCGAGGAGACATCAAGGATAACTAATATCCCGTTCATAGGCATGCCCGGTCCTCTCCGTATGTGAATAAAATGCCACAGAGGATTTCGTCTATCCCTCTTCGGATCTCTGGTTTGAATTTCAGAATTAGTCCAGTATCACTGATTAGCACCCCGTTATGGGTACCTGTGGGGTCAAAGTAATCTATATCAGATCTGACATCATATCGGGGCCAGTGTCCCCCTAAGCCCCCCTTTTTCTGTGAAGCACCGTTCTCTTACCTCAGCGAGTAAGCTGCTACTGCGGTCCCTGCTCTACAACTGTCTTAGTGACCTGGAACTACTGATGTGGCAAGCCCCGTTCCTAAAGGCGAAAAATAAAAAGGAGAACTTGACCGCTGACCGAAAATAGGATTCGGATGTCTAGTGAAACCGGCAGCGGGGCCTGTCAGCAGCACAAGTATATCCTATCCCCTCCACTCTCTAAGGGGAAATCTCTAATCCAGCAGTGATCTGGGTGATCTGGCAATGTCATGCTACAGTGTATTGGATCATATAAGTTCCATACCTATGGCTGTGTCGTTACTGGACACATTATGTGTTCTCGTGTGCGTGTCAATAAACATGATGTTCTCCAGCTGAAAATATGGAGTTGAACGTTAATAAATCAAACCACTATCAAATTGTGTGTCCTGCCATCGTATCATCATGCTACTGTAATCCTTATCATGGTGGTAATCAGCCTCACTGTTAGTACGTGGCAGCTGTGGATGGTATTATGAGGATTGTTTAGTCTCCAAGAAAAAATCGCATTTCGTGGTCAGTGTTCAATCCTCTCTCAACCGTTTTGAGGCGCATGATCCAATTCACTTCCTTGCATCTCAATCTCAGTTCCTTGTTGCCTCCCCTATGGTTCTGTGCAACAATGTCAGTCCCGTAGAAAGAGAACTGTTTATAGGGTTCCTGTGACGCACATGTCATGGCATGAATGGCCATGGGGTATCTTTTGTCAGCCTGTTTCAATGCTTTTGCATGCTCACTGATTCTTTCTTTCAAAGTCCTGATCGTGCTCCCAACCAACATTTTGTCACATCTGCACTCGCTGATGTAAACCACACATTTTGAATTACAATTGATGTTGTGTCTTATCGTGTAGTCTTGTCCGACTTGTTATGTGAAACCCTTTCTATTGTCCAATGCTCATCTATATACCCCACAGGAGCCAAACTTGTGAAAGCTAAGGAGCTTTTGCTGAGCCAGTTCGAATTGTTCCTGACCTGTGGGACACTGGGGCTTAGAATATTTCTAAGAGTCCTGCCCTTCCTATATGTGATCTGGGGTCTATTTGTAGTCAATTTTTCCAGTGATTTGTCAGCTTTCAGAATACCCCAATGTTTGTTCATGCTTCTGACTAGGGATTTTGTCAGGCCATTGAAATTGGTAATAAGTCTGACCGGTTGTTTCGTGTCATGTCTCTCCTTCTATCCATGAATGTCTCTCTTCTAGACGTATTCAATATTCTCCGGTCTGCCTTTGAGATTGTTTGTTGGTCATTCCCCCTTGCTTTAAATCTAGTCTTCATTTCTCCCAGGCATGAATGACATTCTGTGTCCTCTATACAGTTCCTTCTAGCCCTAGTGAAGTTTCTATATGGTATTGCTTGGATCTGGTGGGCTGGGTGTGCACTGCTAGCATGTAGAACTGAGTTACAGGACGTGGGTTTGCGATGTAGCTTACTCTGTAGTTTGTTATTCCTAACATACAGTTCTATGTCCAGAAAGTTGATGTGTGTCCTGCAATGTTGAGAGGTGAATCTAATGTCCATGGTGTTGGTTTTCAGGTACTGACAAAACTCTATCAGGTTCTCTTCAGTGCCCGACCACAGTAATAAGCAGTCGTCAATGTATCGTCCCCAGTATATGATGTGCTCCTTCCAAGGACTCCCTGTTTGGCCCCAAACCCATATATCCTCCACATTCCCCATAAAGTGGTTAGCAAAGGATGGGGAAATGTTTGAACCCATTGTCACCCCCTGTTTTTGTCTGTACCACAGGCCATTGAAGAGGAAAAAGATATTCTGGAGGATTAAATCCATCATTGTTAACATTTCAGTATGTTTCCACTGTGTGGCTGGTCTTTTACGTAAATGATGTTCAATCGCTTTCCGGCCTAGATCTGGTTTAATACTGGTATAAAGCGCCACTACATCCAGCGTGACTAGAATCATGTGCTCTTCCCATGCTAAATCCGACTGGATGCTTAAAATGTGTTTTGTGTCCCTAATGTGAGAAGGGAGGTTTTGTACAATGGGTTAGAGCAGCGGTCTTCAATCTGTGGGTCGCAGATTCTGCAGAGTGCAGTTCCTTGCTCGGGCTGATCGAGGGTGCTCACGGCGGAGGCCTAATTCACACCGAGGTGTGAAAAACATCAACGCCTCATTAACAAGTAAAAGGTCTTTTAAAGACCTGTCAAGTACTTGGGTGTGACTGTGTGTGTGTCCCTGAAGCTGTTTCAGCCGGGCTCACATACACGAGCTGGGGGGAGCTGGGGGGGCTGGGGTAGTGCCTGTAGTGTAGCCCTTTGAGTTCAATGGATGTTGCGCACCTGGAGCTGTGGGTCCCGTGACACGTCCCCCGCCTCCAGCAGGGAGGCACAGAGATGCCCTCCCATGAGCGGGAAAGAAGAAGGAAGACGACGCAGAGAGATACTGACCCCCCCCCCCCCCCCATGAGAGAGGCACAGAAAAGGTGGGTGGATGAATGATGGGTGGATGGATGGATGAAAGGCTGAAGGATGGATGGATGTGTGAAAAGGTGGGTGGATGAATGATGAGTGGATGGATGAATGAAAGGGTGGATGGATGAATGATAGATGTATGGATGGAAGGATGAAAGGGTGGATGGATGAAGGATAGATTGGTGAAGGATAGATGTATGGATGGAAGAATGAAAGGGTGGACGGATGAAGGATGGATGGATGGATCAATGATGGATGGATGGATGTGTAAAAAGATGGGTGGATGAATGATGGGTGAATGGATGGATGAAAGGGTGGATGAATGATGGATGGAAGGATGAAAGGGTGGATGGATGAAGGATGGATGTATGTATGGATGGGAGGATGAAAGGGTGGGGGGATGAAGGATGGATGTATGTATGGATGGGAGGATGAAAGGGTGGATGGATGTATGGATGGATAAAAGGTTGCATGGATGAATGATGCATGGATGGATGTGTGAAAAGGTGGGGAGATGAATGATGGGTGGATGGATGAAAGGGTGGGTGGATGGATGGATGGATGAAAGGGCGGATGGATGAAGGATGGATGGATGGATGGGAGGATGAAAGGGTGGATGGATGAAAGATGGATGTATGTATGGGAGGATGAAAGGGTGGATGGATGAAGGATGGATGTATGGATGGGAGGATGAAAGTGTGGATGGATGTATGAATGGATAAAAGGTTGCATGGATGAATGATGGATGGATGTGTGAAAAGTTGGGTGGATGAATGATGGGTGGATGGAATGAAGGGTGCATGGGTAAAGGATGGGTGAATGGATGGATGAAAGGGTGGATGGATGAATGATGGATGTATGGATGGATGGATGTGTGAAAAGGTGGGTGGATGAATGATGAGTGGATGGATGGATGGATGAAAGGGAAGATGGATGGATGAATGATGGATGTATGGATGGAAGGATGAAAGGGTGGATGGATGAAGGATAGATTGGTGAAGGATAGATGTATGGATGGAAGGATGACAGGGTGGACGGATGAAGGATGTATGGATGGATGTGTGAAAAGGTGGGGGGATGAATGATGGGTAGATGGATGGATGAAAGGGTGGGTGGATGGATGGATGGATGAAAGGGTGGATGGATGAAAGGGTGGATGGATGAAGGATGGATGTATGGATGGGAGGATGAAAGGGTGGATGGATGAAGGATGGATGTATGGATGGGAAGATGAAAGGGTGGATGGATGTATGAATGGATAAAAGGTTGCATGGATGAATGATGGATGGATGTGTGAAAAGGTGGGTGGATGAATGATGGGTGGATGGAAGGAAGGGTGGATGGGTAAAGGATGGATGTATGGATGGAAGGATGAAAGGGTGGATGGATGAAGGATGGATGTATGGATGGAAGGATGAAAGGGTGGATGGATGGATGTGTGAAAGTGTGGGTGGATGAATGATGGAGGGATGTGATGAGGTCTAACAGGTGCATTTATGGTTGTCAAAAGTTGATGATGAGGAGTACCAGTTTCTAGAAACTTTTGTCGGAAGGGGGTCCTTACGCCTAAAAAGGTTTTACAAGGGGGTCCCGGCATCAAAAAGTTTGAAGACCTCTGGGTTAGAGAAATAGGTCTCTGTATTCCGCTAACCTTTCTGTGGGGCCCCCTATGCTAGATACTATCGGTCTGCCCAGAGGAAATGGAAGATCCTTGAGTACCTTGTGTAAGGTGTATAGGCAAGGATAAGTAGGTCTGAATACTTTGAGATATAGATGTTCGTCTTCATCTTCTAGTCCTTCAGAGTACCAGTCTCTCAAGTGTTTATTGATCTTGAGTACAAGCGGACCTATGGGGTTCATATCCAGTCTCTCATTACATGTGTTGTCTTCTCAGTTGTGTGATTATCTCCTGATTATAATCCTCCCTATTCATGACAACCACATTGCCCCTTTTGCCAGCCTGTCTGATTATAATCTGGTCATCTGTGGTGAGTAGTTCCATAGCTTTACGTTCCCCTATACTCAAGTTGTCTAGGTGCCTCTGTTTTTCCAAGTCGTTTGATACTCGATTGTAGAATGTGTCTATAGTGTTCCGCCCTGGTAACACCAGGGTCCATTTGGACTTCATCCTTAGTCCACTGGCTATGCTGTAATCTGTGTTTACAGCTAGGTTGCTCAAAAGTCTGTCCTTATTAGTGGGTGAATGTTCGAGATCTGTGATGAATAGTAACAGTTGTGTGTCATAGACATCTTATATACTCAGCACATCCAATACCAAACACACAGGGATGTTTTTACTGCTTTTATTCAGTGTTGGATATATCATGAAAACCACCAGACATGTTTCTGGACCCCTGGGTCGGTAGCCTACCACTCTCAGGGTTCTGATACAATGCACATCCTGGGAAGAGGTGCCAAGCCTCCTCCCCCAGGATGGGCAGGGTCTGCGAGGGGGCAGCTTCAAAGGCTTGCCGCCCTTGCGAGCTACACCATCCATTTGCTGCTTCCAGCGATAGGCCCCCACGGGTTTTGACCCCCAGTTTGGGAGGGAGTATCAGTGGGAAAACAAAGTGAGAAAGAGATGTGTACCGACCTTTGCCAACTCCACCCCTCAGGTGGGGGAGGCGAGGTGAAGTACAACTCTCAGTCCCCGCCATCTTGCAGATAGAAGGACCCAGCCAACCTGAGTGAGGCATATGCCTCCCTGCCACTGGAGGGTGTCATAATAGGAGGTGTACCCGCCCCAAGGAAGGGACCCATTTATCCCAACCTTTACCTACCTGTAACACCCCTAAATCTAGTATTTAGGAGCAACCCCAAACCTTGCCTCCACAGACAAGAATTGACAGGAAGAGAGAGGAAGAAGGACCAAATAAGCTGTGCTGAACTAAGAAGAGGACGCCCACTGACTTGGCCCCAGTCCTACCGGCCTATCCCAACCTCAAACCTGCTCCAGCGAAATTCCGGCATGTTATGCATCCAGAAGCCACCAAGAACCCAGAGGATCTGCCCTGCCTTCCCAAACCAAGATGTTGTCTCCTATGAGCATCGGATTTGCTCACCCACAGACTCTGGCTCTGGCCAAATTGGTGAGTCTGCACCCGACGCCCGAGGGCCCGAGTTCAAGTGGCCCAACACCACAAGGAGTTCTCCCTGGCGATCCTGACATGAGATCTGGTGATCTCTGACCTGCCTCGAATCTCCAATCAACACATGTAGTCCCTTTCTGGAGGATCCCCCAACCGCGACCAGAGCTGGTAAGAAAACCCAACGGCTGAAAACACCCCTGCACCCGACATCCCACTGTCTTGGGTGGCCCAACCAACGGTGTCCCAGCATCCCCAGGCATCCAAACTTACCTCTCCAACCAGTGGTTGCCTCCAGAAGATCTTCGCCCCTGAGCCTGCAGTGTGTATTGTAACTGGAGAATCCCTATGAAACCAACAGGGCACCCGATGCCAAAACAGCACCCTTCACCCAGCCACCCCTGTGCCGCTGTGGGTGCACCTTGGGTGCTAACTCGGATCACCCTTTGCCCTGAGCCTAACACCAATAGATTTTCTCCCACAACCTTGTGGCCTGCTCATGAGCAGTCACCTACCAGAGGACCCCTATCCCCCATTGGATAACATTGGGCCTCAGCACTCAGCACCTGGCCGCCTTAGTGCCGCTGAGAGTGCATCGTGGACCCTGGGGGAACCCTGGTTCAACCCTAGAATACCAACTCCAAAACCTAAGTGCTTACCGATAAAAAGATAACACTGTTCCTCCCATAGGATTTCATTGACTGCTTTCCATTGAAAATTCATCTAAGTGTGGAGTTGGTTTGTATGAAAACCTGAAAAACTGCAAAATATAAAAATCATATTACTTACCTTTTGTCTAGGAAATGTCCCAGTGTGATATCTAGGCATATCACACTGGTTAGCATAAGTAACTTAATAAGTAATCCAAGAAGTAACGTGAACAGTAATCTATAAAGAAACTGAAAAGTAATTTTGAACTGTTGACTTACCTGTAATTCAACCAACTGCATTTGCACCTGCATTCCACTGTATTTCACTGCATAAAAACTTGCAGAGTATTATTTCACTTACCTGCTGCACCAGGCTTGGCTTAGTTCTAGAAATAAAATAACTAAGTAATATTTTTATACACACAAATTGGTCTGAGTTCAGTCTTTGAGTGTGTGACATAATTTCTTGCCTGAGTGTGTACAACAAATTCTTAACACTACCCTCTGATAAAGCCCTACTGCTCGCCCAGACTACCACATATTGAGAGTAAGGTGCTATCTACTTATACCTCTGCCTACCTTTGCTGTTCCACTGGACTCTGTGCACACTATACCTTGCTTTGGTATAGCATATACTGAGACAGCTTCCTACACCTGGTAATATGGCATTAGAATGATGCTGTTTTGGCTCTGCCTCAGCCTGGTAAACCTGGGGCAGTGTAAAAAAGCAATGGGTGATGCGGTGGAACACCCACAGCAACACCCATTGTACGCCCATTTGCCACAGAGGACTGCAGCGGAAAGGGGCATATATTTACAAGGTGGCGCTTAAATGTACAAGGTGACGTTAAGCGCCACCTTGTAAATATGGGAAATGCCGCTATGCCACAGGAGCATTAAAAAAAGTGACACTCCGGTGGCAATGGGGGCTTGTACATATGTCCAGTAGTGTCTTTAACCCGCCTGATTTCCGTAAGGGAACCACATCACAACAAACAGATCAAAGGGCTGTTTTTCAAAACACGACTCTTAGGTCTCTGGACGTCAATCAGGCCTTTCGAAGATTCGTTCCATTAGAGGGAGCTACATTGTGCCCACTCTGCTTTTTGAACAAGCCTTGATAGTTTTTCAGAAATGGTTCTTTTCAGCTTTGATGTTTACTGTTCCTTTGATGCCTAATAGGCCCTATAGAACTGCAAACTGCTTGCAAAGGTTGCCTTAACTTTAATGTTGATTTTCAAAAGAGAAATTGAAAGCTCACAAATTCCTGGATTTTGTATTTGCTTCTATGCCATTTTCTCAAGTTTGCTTTGGTATTAATCCTCAGGTGGTATTTTAGTTGTGTTTTTGCTCGTTGTAAATTTCTTCGCATAGTGCCTAGATGTCGAGATGGTTTTGATTATTATTATTCTTTTTAAGATAAAAATGGACCACAACCGGCTCTACTGCACTATAAATGAAAGGCTGCACTGCACAGTGACCCTTTGGACTGTTCCCCTGTACTCTCCCCGTAGAAATACTTCTACACCATTAGATTGAGCTTCGACACCATTCCCCGCTGACAACGCTCCAACACCATGTCCATGTCTTCAATACCACCCCTAAGGGACAGCCTTCTTACGACTCCTTTCATGGAGTAGTCTTGACCCATTAGCCATGGATGGCTGGCATACACCAGCTTAACAGCCAGCACGCCCTGCACTATTTCACACCGCTAAAACCTCTGTACCACCTCCCACAACCATCTCCAAGGGCTGGCACCACAGAATCATCTCGGCCGTCCGGTGCCCCTACTGAATGCGCGTAGCCGGTGCTACTTCAGCAACTCAACTTCAAGTGCCCTTCACCATTTAACAGAGCCAGTGACTGTTCACAAACACAGAACCAGTGCCCCTGCACTGCCTCAGAGTGTGGTTCCCCTCCACTGCCTCAGAGTGCGGTGCCCCTCCACTGCCTCAAAGTTCGGTGCCTCTGGATTGCCTCACAGTGCGGTGCCCCTGCACTGCCTCAAAGTTCGGTGCCTCTGGATTGCCTCAGAGTGCGGTGACCCTGCACTGCCTCAGAATGCCGCGCCCCTGCACTGCCTCAGAGTGCGGTGCCCCTGCACTGCCTCAGAGTGCGGTGACCCTGCACTGCCTCAGAGTGCGGTGCCCCTGCACTGCCTCAGAGTGCGGTGACCCTGCACTGCTTCAGAGTGCGGTGACCCTGCACTGCCTCAGAGTGCGGTGACTCTGCACTGCTTCGGAGTTCGGTGACCCTACATTGCCTCAGAGTGCGGAGCTCCTGCATTGCCTCAGAGTGCGGTGCCCCTGCACCGCCTCAGAGTGCAGTGCCACTGCACTGTCTCAGAGTGCAGTGCCCCTGCACTGCCTCAGAGTGCAGTGCCCCTGCACTGCCTCAGAGTGCGGTGATCCTGCACTGCTTCAGAGAGCGACGCCCCTGCACTGCCTCAGAGTGCGGTGACCCTGTACTGCTTCAGAGTGCGGTGTCCCTGCACTGCCTCAGAGTGCGGTGCCCCCTGTACTGCTTCAGAGTGCGGTGCCCCTGCACTGCCTCAGAGTGCGGTGCCCCTGCACTGCCTCAGAGTGCGGTGCCCCTGCACTTCCTCAGAGTGCGGTGCCTCTGCATTGCTTCAGAGTGCGGTGCCCCTGCACTGCCTCAGAGTGCGGTGCCCCTGCACTGCCTCAGAGTGCGGTGCCCCTGCACTGCCTCAGAGTGCGGTGCCTCTGCATTGCTTCAGAGTGCGGTGCCACTGCACTGCCTCAGAGTGCGGTGCCCCTGCACTGGCTCAGAGTGCGGTGCCTCTGCATTGCTTCAGAGTGAGGTGCCTCTGCATTGCTTCAGAGTGCGGTGCCCCTGCACTGCCTCAGAGTGCGGTGCCCCGGCACTGCTTCAGAGTGAGGTGCCCCTGTACTGCCTCAGAATGGGGTGCCCCAGCACTGCCTTCAGAGTGCGGTGACCCTGCACTGCCTCAGAGTAAGGTGACCCTGCACTGCCTCAGAGTGCGGTGACCCTGCACTGCCTCAGAGTGCAGTGACTCTGCACTGCCTCAGAGTGTGGCGCACCTGCACTGCCTCAGAATGGGGTGCCCCAGCACTGCCTTCAGAGTGCTGTGACCCTGCACTGCCTCAGAGTGCGGTGACCCTGCACTGCCTCAGAGTGCGGTGACCCTGCACTGCCTCAGAGTGCAGTGACCCTGCACTGCCTCAGAGTGTGGTGCACCTGCACTGCCTCAGAGTGCGGTGACCCTGCACTGCCTCAGAGTGCGGTGCCCCTGCACTGCCTCAGAGTGTGGTCCCCCTGCACTGCCTCAGAGTGCGGTGCCCCTGCACTGCCTCAGAGTGCGGTGAGCCTGCATTGCTTCAGAGTGCGGTGCCCCTGCACTGCCTCAGAGTGAGGTGACCCTGCATTGCTTCAGAGTGCGGTGCCCCTGCACTGCCTCAGAGTGCGGTGACCCTGCACTGCCTCAGAGTGCGGTGACCCTGCACTGCCTCAGAGTGCGGTGACCCTGCACTGCCTCAGAGTGCGGTGACCCTGCACTGCCTCAGAGTGTGGTGCACCTGCACTGCCTCAGAGTGCGGTGACCATGCACTGCCTCAGAGTGCGGTGCCCCTGCACTGCCTCAGAGTGCGGTGACCCTGCATTGCTTCAGAGTGCGGTGACCCTGCATTGCTTCAGAGTGCGGTGACCCTGCATTGCTTCAGAGTGCGGTGCCCCTGCACTGCCTCAGAGTGCGGTGCCCCTGCACTGCCTCAGAGTGCGGTGACCCTGCATTGCTTCAGAGTGCGGTGCCCCAGCACTGCCTCAGAGTGCGGTGCCCCAGCACTGCCTCAGAGTGCGGTGTCCCTGCACTGCCTCAGAGTGCAGTGCCCCTGCACTGCTTCAGAGTGCGGTGCTCCTGCATTGCTTCAGAGAGCGGTGCCCCAGCACTGCCTCAGAGTGCAGTGGCCCTGCACTGCCTCAGAGTGCAGTGCCCCTGCACTGCTTCAGAGTGCGGTGACCCTGCAATGCTTCAGAGTGCGGTGACCCTGCACTGACTCAGAGTGCAGTGCCCCAGCACTGCCTCAGAATGGGGTGCTCCAGCACTGCCTTCAGAGTGCGGTGACCCTGCACTGCCTCAGAGTGCAGTGACCCTGCACTGCCTCAGAGTGCGGTGACCCTGCATTGCTTCAGAGTGAGGTGCACCTGCACTGCCTCAGAGTGCAGTGACCCTGCACTGCCTCAGAGTGCGGTGTCCGTGTACTGCCTCAGAGTGCAGTGCCCCTGCACTGCTTCAGAGTGCGGTGCCTCTGGATTGCCTCAGAGTGCAGCGGCCCTTCACTGCCTCAGAATGGGGTGACCCTGCACTGCCTCAGAGTAAGGTGACCCTGCACTGCTTCAGAGTGCGGTGACCCTGCACTGCTTCAGAGTGCGGTGACCCTGCACTGCCTCAGAGTGCGGTGACCCTGCACTGCCTCAGAGTGCGGTGACCCTGCACTGCCTCAGAGTGCGGTGACCCTGCACTACCTCAGAGTAAGGTGACCCTGCACTGCCTCAGAGTGCGGTGCCCTGCACTGCCTCAGAGTGCCAGTGCTCCTACCCAAACGCATGGGGCCAGGTCATGGACATCATCTTTTAGGGGCATTGTCCCGACACAAGTGCCCACAGCCAGTACCCCTTCACCATCTCCAAGAGCCTTTACTCCAACACGAGTTCTCAGAATCAATGTCTCTACGCCAACTCACAGCGCCAATACCACAACACCAACCCACACATCCAGTGCCCCTACACCAGCTCCTCTCACAAAAGCACACAACCAGTGGCCCCACACCAATTCACATAGTCAGGGCCCTAAACAATATAACGCGGTTGGTGCCTCTACACAGATGCTCAACGGCCGTACAGCATCTCACAGAACAAGTGGCCCTACACCCACTCACACAGGGAGCTCCCTTGGCCCATCTAAGAGTCACTGATCCTACATCAACTCCAATAGGCATTGGCCCTTCTCCATTTCAGAAGACAGGTGCCCCTTCACCCTCTCAGAGAGTCAGTGAGCCCTCACCACATCCCAGGACCAGATCCCGATTCATCTCACATGGAAAACCACAACAAAGGCTCAACACTACTACCCCATCTCCCAAGTCAAGAGCCCCTACTAATCTTAAGGAGTCTCGCGCTGGGGCGCTTCTGTGCCATTCCTCCTCCACTGACCACGTTCAACCCTTTACAGATGGGGAAGCCGCCATCTTCTTACACTCCTTTTCACCATTGTGTTTCTCTTGACAGGTGTGTCCGCATCACAGATACAGGCCTCAGCTACCTGTCCACCATGTCGTCTCTCCGCAGCCTCTATCTCCGCTGGTGCTGCCAGGTAACAGTATGGCTCTGGACTTGGGAACCACTGCACGTCTGGGGACCACTGACCACCTCTGGGCCGCTGGTCATATGGGGACGATTGAGTGCCTGGGTGAGGGAGGGGGCTCTTGAGGGGCAGATGCAAGAGAGGAGGTAGATGGGATAAAAGAGAGAAAGATGGAGGCCATGAGAGATAGAAAGGGCGACAAAGGGGTCAGGAGCCTGTAGGAACAAGGTGGAGAGGAGAAGGAAGAAGAAAGGAGGAATGGTGTGAAGGCAGAGGGGTGCAAGTAAGGAGAAAAGGAAAGACTGAGAGAAAGGAAGGACGTAAACAAGCAAACACTCAAGCAAGCAAAGGAGGCAAAAAGATGAAAGAAAGAAAATACCAGGGGAAGCATTGAAAGTTTCATTAAAGAGATAAGCAAGTATGTTAAGCAATAAGGAATGCAAATTAGAGGAAAAATCTAAGGGATTCCAAGAAAGTGTGGCAGAAAGAGCAATAACATTGCAAGCTGTGTGAGAGAGGATAGAAAGCTAAAATGCCCTGTTGGTCCATAGTAAAAAAAATACAGATATTTCATATTTGGTACATTTTATGGATAAACTGAAAATAAAACTCACAATAAAAAAATGCAAGAGTCTGAAAGGCTCCTCCTCCGTCTGATATCAGTAATGCATAGGTCACAGTACCATGAAATGTTCTTACATGTGCTTGCAAATATCAAAAGCAAATATGAACTATGAATGGTATTTGGCCTTGGAGTAGAGGGTCTTTCTCACAATTTTAACTTCAAGATCATAACATTGCTGGTCACTATGCGGCCAAGAAGAAAAAGCAGTCTTTAACTGAGGAAACACATGACTCTATATAAAAGAGTAACACCGGATGGAAGACCGAAACAACCCCAGCTGAGTTGATTCGAGTTTGGCCATGTTTAGTTTCCCCTAGACAATTTATTATCTATTCTGTTCATTTAATACTGCATTCCAAAGAATCATAAAGCACACGTCAAGCTTCAGTGCATGCTCTAAATACTTATGAATGATGTGTGATTAGAAATATGACATATTTGATGGGTTTTGAGATGATCACGCGCTAACTGCTGTGTCAGCTCTATAACTGAGAATCCACTTTCCTGCTTTGTTTTTACAACCATGAATGATTTCATTTAAATACTGTCTTTTCTACTTAACATCAGGTAATAAGGAATATTTCGCTCTTAAACGTGCTGATTGGATGAGATATTTAGTCCAAATGCCATTCATAGTTCACGGGAGCACATTTGCTTTTTATCTTCAAGCCCAAATGTGCAAAAATGTCTGCATTTTCTGTGGCCAAGAAAATAATGTTCAAGGTGGCTGAGTATCCTAAATATTGTACCGCTGCCATCTTATGTGTGGAGCGGAGGAACTCAGAAAGGCAATACTTTGTGCCATTGTGGCATTTTATTTTCAGTTCCTGGAATAAAAGGTACCACAACCAGGAAAGCTGGGAGTGGTGGAGGATGTATGGAACGAGGAAAACAAGAGGAGCATGGGGAAGCAAGGGCGAGAAGGAGAGAAATGAACGTAACGAGGAGATGGACATGGGTGGGTGGATGGATGGATGGGTGGATGGATGGATAGTTGTTGGTGGGTGGATGGGTTAGGATGGATGGATAGAATTGGGTGGATGGATGGGTGGGCGGGTAGACGGATGGGGGATGGGGGATGGGTGGTTGGTGGGTGGATGGATGGGTGGTTGGTTTGATGGATGGATGGGTGGGTGGGCGGATGGGCGGATGGATGGTTGGTGGGTGGATGGATGGGTTAGGAAGTATGTGTTTTGAACTGGAGTTAAATGATGAATGGATCGGTGGGCCAGCGGAGGAGATCTGAGTAAGAA
Source organism: Lissotriton vulgaris (assembly GCF_964263255.1). NCBI lineage: Eukaryota > Metazoa > Chordata > Amphibia > Caudata > Salamandridae > Lissotriton > Lissotriton vulgaris. The sequence goes on from NC_141698.1 coordinate 418,122,316, forward strand.
GTGTTTAAGAGATGGAGTAATGTTGGACTTATTGGTCTCTTTCAGGTACAAGATTTTGGATTGAAGCATCTTCTAAGCATGAGGAGTTTACGATTGCTGTCACTCGCTGGTGAGTTCCCCTCAGACACAGAAATACACTAAACTCCCTAGCTTCCAATCAAACACTCATGCCCTCACACCCAAGCACAACCGAGCTGAACATACAGCTCTGAAGAGACACTTCTTAACACGCAAGCCTGTACAGATGTACACATACGTACCACTTCTGACTCGTTGGTAAATAAGACATGCCAGACCATACAGACTACACCAATGCACAGACCGCGTGGCATCGAAAAATAGGACTCCTCAAATAGCTTAGCTGCAAAACACTTTAAGTCCTAGACACCTGTATCTATCTTTAAAGAACATTACACACAATGCAGGAACAGTCCAATCACCAGCTACCCTTCCTATTACTGGTTGACTTTATGCTTGCCTTTGACCATGTCTTTTATGAGTTAGAAGGTGCCACTGTAGATGTTGACTGGGTATTGTGAATTCGCGAATCACATTGTACCTCTCCCTGTTCCTGTGATTGAGTGTTCCTTACTCAGTGTATGAGTTTCCCTATTCCACCGTTCCTGTTTTATCGTACCTAATATTTGTGTCTCCCTAACCCTGTGTCCAGCACTTATATTCTGTTTGCATGTTCCCCTAAATAAGCCTTTGTGTGTCCCTGCTCCTATGTTTGAGCAACCTTTTGGGGTGTCCATGTTTCCTTGCCGTATTCTCAGTTTCTCGCTTTTCCAGTACTTGTTTCTCCGGGTACCAGTGTCCGTGTATTCCTGTGCCAATGTCTGTATTTCCTTGTCCCAGTGCCTGTTCACCCTGTCCAGTGCCAGGGCTTTTTACGGTCCTACTTTCCAAGTCCCCCTGTCCCCTTTGCCACCTGGTCCTTGAGTTGGTGATTGCGTCCACCTTTCCCAGTGTCCGTCTGTGAATGTGAAGCACTGTCTACGTCTCTGATTCATTGCGCTTGGGTCTGTGTGCTTGTTTGGCAGTTCCAGTTTCCATGTTATCCATGTCCCAATGTCCATATCTCCGTCTTCAATTGACTGATTCCATGTTTTAACCTGTAAGCCTCTCTTTTATGAAGAGTGAAGCAGATGGCCTGCATTTTGTCCATCCTCTCTGTCACAATCAGTCACCCCTCCAGCTCCTCTCTGTAGGAAATTACATGGCCATGCTGTTCATACCACATTTTCTGGTTCTTTTGGGCGGCCTGTATTTGGTCTTCAATAAAAGTAATCTTCGACTATAAGTGCTCCCTGGTATGGAAGATGCAGGCGCGTAGAGTATTTTTATTCCATTTTGCTTTAATTTCCCCAAACTTGAGGGAACATTTATGCACCATGCTTACAGAGTTCTGCTGAGGGCAGTGAGGGGAAGCTGCTGAGAAGTGATGGAATCTAGATTTCAGACACATTTCCAGGTAAGGCAGCCCTTTCTCAATTACACAGATGAACAAGAACCATCTGAAAATTTACAAGTAGCACTCATACTCCTCTCCCTACCTCCAGCCCATTTATTTCAGAAACCTGGCTAGGTGTTAAGGTCTCACCCGCCTGCCATGATACCATTCAACCAGCATATGGAATCCTAATTGAAAACCACCCCAAGAAGATTGGATGTGGAATTGCAGTTCTTTTACAGAGCACCTTAAACTTTGAAGACTTTCCCATGACCAAACATGCATCTACTTCAATACTCTGCTCCATTTTTCCAACATTCATGTGCTTATTTTAATTGATGTAGATGCCACACTCCAAAATTGATCATTCAGTGACACCTTGATTGATGCTGTCTCAGAGATCATACCAGTGTTTAATTTGTAATAGAATAAGTGCCGGTGCCCAATGTTTGTTTTTTAGAAGGACACACCCGGTGCTATCTCAGTTCAGGGTGCTGAATACAAATCTACACAGTCTTGATTCCACCTCATGCCTCATTAATCCACCACGAGGCAGCTGCTAGCCCTTTCTTACACTCTTCCAGGTTCTTTTTCATCCCTGATTTTTCTACTTTTAGCCCACTGTTTTGTCTTTCTCTTCCGCTTTTATCCCTCCTTGTGTTTTTCTCTCTGTTGCTGTAGGTGAAAGTCTGATGAGGAAAAATTAGTGCTGGTAAGCCCCACTTGCAACCACCGGCTCAATTAAGCACCTGGTCATAATGAAATACAACAACCTCTGCATCCTGAGAGACATACACATCTTGTTTAACCACGCCAACTTTGACCAAACCATATTTCTCATGGCAAACCTAACAGCCCTCAGCATCTCCCTCGTTGTGACAGGTCCAACACATGCAATTAGGCCACCTTTTATGTATTTTTTTGAGTGTGAAGCATAAACACAAGAACAGTCTTCAAGACTATTATGCAATGCATCAACCCTGTACCTGGTTCAAAACATAGGGTGCTACAAGGGACTTATTTCAAAAATGTTTTTTCTTGGTCAATGAGTGGTAACTCAATTTCACACTCTTAAGTATCCACAGGATATCGGATTTGTTTCGAACACAGCATAAATGTATGGAAGGTGAAGATAAAAACAGAGCGAAGAGAAGGGATGTTTGTTTTGAGTTAAATCTTTACTTAATAAAAATGACACGGGATGTGAAAAACAAACTAATTCAAGCAAAGAAAGTCATGAACGAAGAAAGACAATATTTTTTCTATGGTTCATAACATAGAATATCAGCTCCAGTTGATTCAAAACTAACAACCCAAATTAAACAATAAATAGTGGTTGTAAGTTGGCGTCTAACGACAGCATTAAAGGAGATGATAATAGGTTGTCGACGTTTCGCTCTTTGTTGTATCCATCGATAAGACCATCATCAGGACGATGTTTTATTTCAATGCTGTAAATAACTCCCTTAAGATCAATCTAAATATTCACTCTTCCTCATAGTAATGAAATCCAATGCCTTCAGAGAGAAACAATCACTTTGATCTGTATGGAAGCAAGAGACCCTTTGCTGACTATGGCATACATACCGAAGTTATGCACTAAATCTCTATTCACGAAGCATGAAACGCAGGAAGTATTAGTGACGCAAAGCTTGTGGAACATGCACAAGCATGGTTTAAATCCTGAGAGTAGCAAAGTACACTGCCTGAGCGGCAAGAATTGACGGGAAAAATTAGAAAGAATTTCAAAAGGAAACAGGGTCAGAGACCCACAGCACTGAATGCTAAGTGGGGTAGACGCCAGAGAATAGAATGGGCTTGGATCAACGTATCAGGTGTGGTTGTATATGATGCATATCTGCAAGCAGGTTTGGATATTGGCCATAGTAGATACAATTTCTAGGTTGCTGGGTCCCGCACACCGATAAGTGCCAGGTTATACGAATATAAGCATGATAAAGTCTAAATAGGATACCATTAAATCAAGCCGTAACTATCCCTCAAAAAGTCCTACCAGTCTTTTTGGGATACTCGCCAATCTGCAACCTGATTTCCTGCAGATCTCTTCTGTTGTAGATTTTGCCTTTTTGGTTAGTTTTGCTCTGTCAGTATCTGTTGCTTCCATTTCTTTTCCTCCTTGAGTCAAGGGTTTGCTGCTGGTGCCACCCTCCTTTACGAGCTCTTAACCGCATGCGCGCTAGCGCAATTCCGCTCCTGTGCTGAGTTTTTTAAAACCGCACTTTACGTGACGAGCTGGGCTCGTCATCAGCGTGCGAGGAGGCTACGCCATGACGAGCCCAGCTCGTCATGAGCGTGGAAGGGGTTAATCACTGAATTGGTAGGTATCTTTCTACCCAGGTTTTCCTTGGCCATGAGCGTCTTCCACATTTCAGACGTGGTCTTGATGTTTTTCAAGATGATTGTATCATAGCCATATAAGGAGAGGTCAATTTGTTAAAACATAAGTACATGCGCGCAAGTCTCCACCCTGCTCTTTTTCTTCCTCTATTTCAATTTTGCAGCTAAATGTTCATCTCTATTTTCTCCCTTTTTTTACGCTCTTCCTATCTTTCTCTTCCTTCTTGGTCATTCTCCATTTTCTGCAGTCAATATCTGATTTTGAAAATTAAGTACAGGTCCCCAAAAATTAATGGCAGTGCTCACCAGCCGTGGCCACTGCAGGTAAGAGCGGTGGGCCCAGAGGGGAGTATTTCGAGAGACGACCACAAGGGAAAATGCATTATTTATTTAATCTGATCGTCACTCAAAATCGCCCCCCCCCCCTTCACCCGGCTCCACTGCCCCACCGCTCTTACCTGCAGCGGCCGTGGCTGGTGCCCACCACCAGCTGGCAGTGGCAGAAGTTAACCACTACCTATCAGGAGGTTTCAGGGCCTGGTCCTCTCTAATCTTCAGGCAAAGGTGTTTGTCAACTAAGTTTCAAAAGACAAGACATTCAAATAGAAGCAATCTGTTGTATTCAATGAAAAGTAAACTCTTTATAATAGACATGTTTCCCCATTTAATCAAATTTGTCATTTAGATAAAATCTTGTTTTCCTTACATAAATAGGTTTGCAAATGTTTTGTATCTTCACAACATCCAGTAAACATTTGTTTCACTCGTCTTCCGATGGGCAAATGAGCTTCCTCAGGGATTAAAGAGTTTTAAATATATATATTTATGACTGATATGCTGTTTAATGAAAATAACATAAAGGGAGAGAGAGAGAGAGAGACGGGGTGGATTTGATCTCCCTAGCCAGAATTTTATAAACAAAAGGAATCCACTGGTGGGTGTGGGGGGTCCCTACAAACGTGTTCTTTAAATACCCCTCACACACCAAAAGGACCCTCAGTGTCATAAATCATCATTGGGGTCTTCGCACCCCTCTACGGGATGCGGCGTGCTGCCACCTACGACTACGCGGGAGCATTTTTAGCAATGACCATGTGGGGTGTGTGTGAGGTATTTAGTAAAAGTGAGTGAGTGGTGGGGTTTGAAGTGACTATAGTGATAGTTTAAAAAGTACCTGGCTTGTGGGGTGGACTCAAAAAATTTAATGGGCCCCTGAACTGGCACTGTTAAAAGGTTGTGATCAGAGGTGCTTATGTAGTGCAATGTACATCACCTCTTGTGTGTGTCACCATGTTTCGGAGTGGGACGGGGTGCCTAAATCCCCACCTTACTCCCGTTTTTCTACACAAAGTCTGTTCTTTACAGAAAAGTGTCCATTAAATAAAGGCTAATGTGTACCTAAACATTTGTCAGTAAGGTATCTGCCATTGGCGAACCTAGAAAAAAAGCAAGAGAAAAGTAACAGTAATATATCCTTCAAATAGCCATTAGCTATTCGTATTACTCCAGGCTCAGTGACCTAGAAAAAAGTGTGTGGGCCGCAGCTACTAGACATATATTGTCATCCTAATAGTGAAGGTGCGCCCTGTAAGAAAAGGGACATAGACAAGACATACAAAACACAAAACATAAAACACACATTCTATTTGCTTTAACCTATGTGGCTCAGGTGACCTGGTACTGTAAGGAGGGTGGTAAAAATAGTTTTAAATGCCTACTTTCTGACACAGTATGGTGTGTCTCATGAGCCTCAAAACGTTGGGGGATAATCATGCCAATCTGCATCCTTTAAGGCAAAAAGACAACTCAGAATGCTAACTTACAGAGTTGCAGTATCTGCCTCTTGCTACCCGGTACATTACTCACGATTGTGAGGGAAAAGTCTACGTCTTGCTGCCCCAACGCGCCTCCGAAGTGAATGAGGGCCTTGTTGGGATTCGCACCTTTTATTTCCTAGTGGCGGGCCAATTACGCACTAATTGTTCTAATTACCGGAAGGGAAAAGGTGCCCATATATGGTTAATCCGGTAAAAGCCTTTGTGAAAGCTGCCTCTCCCGGCTCACCCGGCAGTGTATGTGCAGCGCGATCATTTCGCGCCTGTGCAGAGCCCTGTAGGTAGCGTCCGTGCTGACGCACATGTGCCGAAGTGAGGACATGTGTTTCTCACTCCGCGCATGCGCGTCCCACAGACCGCCTTTCTGCTGCATTTTTATACATTTACTACGGTATTTCAGTACTGAGTATTTGCAGGCACCAATTTTGGAATAGAAAAGCACTGGTTGGCATAAGTTGACGAGATAGAAAGGAATGACTGGTATTTCCTTTCACTAATTCCGTGTAAGCAACTAAGGTTGCCAGTGTGTGCCGCTATACATTTTTTCAGGCTAAATTAATTTGGAAAATTTGATGATTTGCCTAAAGGTGCCCTACCGGTCTTGATGCAAACCGGTTGTTGGTGGCACTACCCCTGTAGTTCTAGTTGTGGCGCCATAGTGGTATGGGATAGCTCCCTGGGTTCTGATAGTGCTGCTCTGCACTTCGGGAGTCCCAAAGTCTATCTTGTACCCGGTGATTTAGAAATGCCAAAGAAAGGAGTTCATTGTTAGGCAGGTCCCAAAACATCTCCTGTGCTAAGAGATGTCCAAGGGAGGGTTGCCACTCATTGTCAGTGCAGTTGCCCCCTTGGGATATCGTCATTGAGACCGATGATATGGGTACCCAGACGGAACACCCAGCGCTGTTCCTTTTCAAACAGACCGATCTCAGACTGTAGTTGTTCTATTAATGTCCATGCCAGATCATTGATACAGTGTTGTTCATTCAGGAAATGAGTGGCCATTTTGGTAGAACTTTTCTTGCATCGCACATTACTCTTGTGTTCATTAATCCTGATCTTGACTGCTCTCGTGGTCATCCTGACGTACTCGAGGCCGCAAGGGCAGGTGATCAGGTATACCACGTCTTTGCTGTTGCAATTTGTAAATTTTCTTTGGTCCCATTTGGTCCCATTTCTAAAAGTCAGCTGTTTACTTTTCTTGGTCAAATGGCAGCTGCTGCAATTCCCGCAAGGGTGGTGCCCTTGTATGCCATGTAGTGTTGGTTGTTCTGGTTGTTTGCTTTGCGGACGGGTATGGACTACAATGTCCTTCAAGTTCTTACCTCGCCTGTGTGCGTAGAGAGGTTTTTCAAACTCTAGTTCACCACAGACCAATGTGCGCCAGTGCTTATTAATGATTTTGGAGACTTCGTTAGAGTGAGTACTGTATGTTGTCACACAGATTGGTCTCTTCTGGTTAGTTTCCCTGTTAACATTGTCTTCTAGAAGGGCTTCTCTGTTGTTGTTCCGGGCTCGCTTCATTGCAGTGTTGATCACCCGGTCCGGGTATTGTCTCTATTGTAGTTTGATTTTTAGATCTGATGCCTGGGCCTTGTACTTGTCTATATATGTGCAGTTCCTCCGTAGGCGGAGGAACTGGCCATTCTGGAGATTCTCCCGTAGATGTCGCGGATGGAAGCTATCGAATTTCAGGAGGCAATTTCTGGCAGTGGGCTTAAAATGAGTGGTAGTTTTCAATGTTCCGCCTTTGGCATAAATATTTAAATCCAGGAACACCAAGGACTCTTTGGAGACTGAGCTGGTGAATTTTAAGAAGGCGTTTTGGGTATTTAGCCATGTCATAAATTCAGTCACAGATTGTAAGTCTCCCTGCCAGATGACCAAAATATCATCTATATACCTCTTCCAGGTACAGATGTTACCTCTGAAGGGATTGTCCGTGTGTAAGATGTTATTAGTTTCGAGGTGCTGGACATACAGGCCCGCCAGGCTGGGAGCGAAAGTGCTGCCCATGCTGGTCCCATGGCTTTGGAGGTACAGTGTGGTGTTGTACTCGAAAACGTTTTTTGTGAGTGCTGTAGAGATGCATTCTAGAACAACACCCCTGGGTGTTTGGTATTTCCAAGGGGTGGTGAATAGTACTTCCTCGATGATGGATAGTGTTTCATCGTGGGGCAAACTCGTGTACAGGCTTTCCACTTTGAGACTCAGTAGTAAGTGAGTCTCGGGGTCTAAAGATAGATTGTTCAGTAGTTGGAGAACCGCCTTAGTGTCTTTTAGATACGTGTCCGTGGCCTGTAACAGAGGACGCAGAAAGGCATCCGCAAATCTAGACAGGGGTTCCAAAATGCACCCAATGCCTGAGAAGAATGGTCTTCCTAGAGGCTTATCCAGGTTCTTATGTATCTTTGGGATACTGTAAAAATACTTAATTCTAGGTGTCTTTTGTATTAGGAAATCCGCCTCCTTTTTCTACAGCCAGTCATGGGCTAGTGCCTCTTCCACCATTCCTGCTAAGGTGGTGCGTAATGACTCCGTGGGGTCCTCTTGTAGGACTGTATAGTTTCTCTTATCGGACAAAAGTCTTAGACATTCTTGGTCATAGGCAGTCGTGGTCTGTACCACTATTGCCCCCTCTTATCGGCAGGTTTGATTGTAATATCCTTGTTTGCTGCAAGTTGTTTAATTGCTTCTTGCTCCATGCGGCTGGTAATATGGAAAACGTTGATATTTGATGAGTTTAATGTGCTCAATTCGCTCATCACTGCTTTTTTGAAAGCTAGTACTTCTACAGGTAATACTGCATCCGGTGGGGTGAAGGTGGATTTGGGTTTCAGCCCTGTGTCTGAGGTTGCCAAGGGGGTTTCTTTATTCGGAAAAAAGGTTTAGAGTTACATTTTTCTAACTAACTCCTGCATTTCTGTATGTAGTTTGAATGTGTCGAGTTTATTGGTAGGGACAAATCCCAAACCTTTGTTGAGGACTGACTTCTGAATGTCAGAGAGTGTCCATGGTGTTATGTTGACCACTAGGTCCCCCTCTTGCTGGTTGTTGGTTGACTTTGGAGGGCACCTGTCATGCTACTTGTGCTTCCCTTGGGGTCTTCTTGCACCGTTTATGCTGTTTATACTGATTGCTTATCTGCATGGCGCTCTACGGATCCGCAGAGTGCCCGCCTGTCCATTCATTCATGTCTATGTCTTTTCTGAAATGGTTCTGACTATTGCTTATGTATATATTCAATATTGAACCAACCCGAAACACTGGCATTTTAATGAACGAGACAGAATGCTTATCTCTGAACCTGTTGTCTTTTGTAAATTGTATAGGATTGTAGTGGATAGGAAGAATAATCTAAAGGGAATTTAAAAGGAGCACCTGAGTGAACAAAAAGGAGTCTCTTCCCAGTCAGCATACTATTTCAGTCCAGAAGGTATCTCCTGAGGATTGTCTGCCTGCAGAGCAGCGTGAAGTTCACCCATTTCATATGGAGCTATAAAAACAGCGCAAGGCGTTGAAAAGGTTAGATTTGCAAAGATTGTTTTATGGCTAGTCCCGAATCCCTTTCTTTCAGAGAACTGTACAGTTCAGACTTTGAGAAGAATCCAAAGCATTAGGTTAATATTCATCTCTTTGGTTCCAGTCTTCATCTCTGTGAGTCAAAATCACTTCCTTGCTGTTAAATCATATGTTCTTCTCTATGTTCCCCAAACAAGACAGGGCCCCCCTTCTGTAGAAAAAGGGCAGGGTAATGTAGAACAAAAACATAATATGGTTCTCTTTTTCCTTCTTATTTTATATATGTATATATTTGGGACTGGATCGGTACTCGATACCAGACCACGTTTAAGAAGATACTTTAAGAATATAAATTAATATAATACTACACAGAATATATGAAACAAATAATACTATCAATGTGAATCATAAACCACAGGCTGGGTATATGAGCAAGAATATTCTAAACCACAAGTTTGATAGATAAAAATCCTTTATTTTTATTATAAATTATTTTCACTAGGTTTTGTCGAAAAACCCCAATACAATACATAAAACAAGTTAAAACATATACATAGGTGACTATTTTGATACACATTGGGTACATGCTATTCATAAAAAAACCATCATCATATGTTATACAGGAATATCACATTTCACAGTCTATATCCCTAATGACAATCAATAATAAAGAATAAAAAAATGCACAACTCACAAAAAATTGCATATTACAACAGTGTCAGTGTTTTTACTTCTCTTTGTTCCACCAAAGGACCTCTTGTGCAAAAGGTTGTCTGCTGCCTGTTATACACAATACCAAGGATGAACCTCACAGGTTCTCTGGGCTTCAGAGCGTCAACACCAACCCAAGGATTCATGTTTAACACAAAGTTCCAGGTTTTCAGGGGAGTGAAAGTACTACTACCACAAGGAGACTGAAAGGCAAATGTTGTAATAAAAGAAGCACATTTTGTATACTACATTATTTCACAGAAAAGAAGAAACTTAGACTAATTAGAGTACAGCGCAAGCTGTCAATATTAAGGAAGCTATGATAACGATACAGATGTATGGAGTCAAAGCATTTTCTCTCAGCCATAATGCTAGTTGAATATAGGTACTTTAGGGAGATTGGGTTAAATGTAAGGCGGTTTTGCCTCAAGCATCCCAGGCCATGGAATGGTTCTTGTGAAATTTAGAAGGATTCCCAGTTGAATTATTACAAGAATTGGAAATTGGCAGTAGGTGTGACATACCTAAAAGTCCCTCTTCCTTCATTAGACACACAATAACACTCTGTGACACTTGTCCGTGGACTTATGAATCCATCACCTACATGCTCATTTTACATTGACCCTCTCACCCACCTACCCATCAAAAACACAAACAAACTCAACAAGTGGAGGCAAAATAAATTACATGAATTAAACTGAACAAAGAAAAATGCTGCTACCTAATTGCGACAAGACTACTGTTTTAATAAAAAGTAAGCAACGAGAAAGTTAAGCATAGCGGCCGTCTGGAATGGTATTGTGCATATTGTATAACAGTCTAATCACAATCTACCCTTAAAGGCCTATTGACTTTAACATGTGCTTTTCAGGATAAAAGTGTCAGCCTAATGCGATGTCATAACTTTTGATGATATATCTGGCCCATAGCCTTCATCATTGGTGTGTCACCATAACAAACTCTGGCCTACTGTGTAGAGCATAATATTTCCCTCATGGGAACCAGCAGACATAGTCAAAAAATTATAAATAGGTACAAAATTACTGATGGCAAGGTAAAGTTTTACCCCTCCTGTAAAGTCCTACAGGGATTCTCATGGTGCAAATCTTCCACCACCAGGTTTTGTCAGAGGGAGTAACCAAAACACTCTCTTACTATGGTTGCCTATGCATTCATGTAACAAATTACCTGTTTACATACTTTAATACTGTGTAATGATCCTTTGATGAATCTTTGAATGCTGATGCACGCCCATAACCCCCATAGATGGGCCCTTTTTCGAGTAAATCTGCACTTAAGCCTTCATATTTTTTCCACAAAAGGCATCCAGGCAAAATATGTGTCATTTTTTTCCATGTTGGGGATTGTAGGCTGCCTACAGCTTTGGAGCCACTTGAAGGAAACAAAGAAAATAGCCAAAATGTAGCAATATTCTGCAAAAATTGGAAACGGTGCTGTGCAAGAAAGTATATATTTTCTTTATAAAACTGACATCAACAAAAGATTTACTGTTCTAAGATCACCCTCTTCGGAGCCTCCAGGAACAGACACAGTTCTGAATTTAGCATGGGACATTTTGTGCAGATTGCTTATGGTTTTCTCAAATAAATTGATAATTTAAATAAAAAACCAATGACAGTAAGTAGGAAAAACCAGAAATAGATAACAATGTTTTCATTTGTATTTGTTTGCCCTAATGGCTAATTTACAACAGTAACATACCATTATGGCCATCAGATTCTTCCAGTTTGAGCGATATATAGTATTTGTTGGTTGTCTGATAACTAGAGCCAACAACAAACTGCAACTTATAAATGTTTGTCATTGAGTATGGACCACACAACAATTTATAAGGTAAAATCTAATGAATGTAGAATGGGCTGCTACCAAAGCTATGCATTTTGAAAATGTGCCAAAGATTTTTGAGTTCAGAAATATTGGTTATTTCTACAGCTCTGAATTTGGAGCTATCCCATATCATGTGATTCTGAGGGCATTTTGAAAAATGTGTTTTTTTCCACTTTAACGCACACCTAAAAGTCAACAGAAGATTGACATTCATAAGATAATAGCAAACTATTGTATTATTCTGTGTGACCAGACTTCTCAGAATAAAACAGTAGTCCATTTGTGTAGCTGGGCCAATCAACTGTGACAGGAAAGGCACTCACCAACTCACACAATGGCAACATCAAGATGTTTCCTTGGAATTTCAGTCATTCTGGTGATGTGGATAGCTATGTTATTTGTGTCTACGGTCGGGCAGAACCCAGGAACACCTACTAACCCCAGACATTTCTAAAAAATAAACACCCGGAGTAGTCCAGGGTGGTGTGTATAATGTGGATCCCACCACTCTTTCTGACTCAGAATGCCCTTCAAACATCATTCTTCGTCTAGAATTACAGACATTCCTCACATTTATGAGGGAAAATTCCGAAATCAGAAGGAATTCACAAGTCTTACCATACAGCATTCCCACACTTCTCCTAATAAAAACAGTACCCTCTTGTGAGATTGAACCAATCAACCCTGACAGGAATGGCCTCCAGATGCAACATCAAGATTTTTCCTTGGAATTTCAGTCTTTATAGGTATGTGGAGAGCAGCTGTATTTGGGCCTTAGGTTGTCCAGCACCTAGGGACACCCAACAACCCCAGACTTTTCTAAAGACTAGACACACTTGGGGGTGGGGGGTGTTCAATGTTGGTGTGGCTTATGTGGGTTCCACCACAGTTTCCTAGAATGCAGGGTAAACATCAAATTTGACTCCTAATTCTGAGAGGGAAAGTTCCAAAATCTTTAAGGATCGACAAACATCCTACCACTCAGGCTCCCACACTACTTCTGATTAAAACGATAACCCCCCACGTGTGTGGGTGTCACTATCAACCTCAACAGGAAGGGATTAAAACTTGTGAAGTTAATATAGTTTCATTGAGGCCTTCAAATGGTCACAGTTTTAGTCCATTCTCATGATACACATTGGATCCACCCACAATTAGGGGCAGCATTTTAATACGGAGAAGTGTTGGAACACCGGGTGATAAGACTTTGGCCATTGGCGTGAACTGCCATATTTTCTGTCACGCAACAATGGAAACATTTTGGTTTTGAACCCATACTTTAATGTTCACAGGGGAATCTGATAAAGAAAACATGCAGAAATAAAGGCAAGCCACACCACCCTGTATTCCCCCTCGGATCTCTACATTTCAGAAGTGTCCACTGTTGACAAGGCTCCCAGGTTGACCCTAACCAAGAACACCATTACTGCAGCCATTCCCAAAGTGAGAGGAAATTAGGATTTCTTTGGGTGAAGTTTTGACATATGGGCTTGACTCCGTCTTGGGGCAGAAATACGGTTTGTTCCCCAGGATTGGGTCTTAATGCCAAAATGGTTCACCACCCCATTCCTTTACTCACTGGTTCCTCTGTTAGCCTAATAAACTTTTACGTCCCCCTGGTGGGACAATTATTATGTGCCAATCTAGGGGGAAATAACCAGGACATCAGTGAAAAAAGTAACGGAAGAATGGGTTTTAGGCTTGCCACTGGACTGCAGCTCCCATCTCTGGGCACTAGACTATCCTTTGACCCCTATAGGATGAGCAGTGGAGGTTTCCCCTCCTATCTTCCTGCCCTAGGGGGCAAACATCCCACTTGACACCAAGGACTGGCATAAAGTTAAAAAAAGGTTTTGGAAGAAAAAGATGTAATGTATCGGGTCTGACCTCTAAGCAATATATAGTAATTTGGGCACCCATGGATGGTGGAATAGTGGGTTTCCCCACTCTACTATGTCATATATGTCAGAGCTATTATATAGTATTTCAGAGCACTCAAACTAGTACAAGTCAGAACAGTATATCAAAAAAGGTGTGTTCCATTTATTGCAGAATACATAGTATAAATACAAATATCAACAAGCATTCGCAATGCAATAGGTGTCGAATTAGGAAAGTTTGAGCTATTGGTATTGTAAATGACAATTTTTTTATGTATGTGTTGGTTTTGAAAATAGCGAAATTATTAGCTTTGTCATTTACAATGCCAAAGGTTTCACCTTTCGCAAATGTGACACCTATAGCATTTTTAATGCAATATGTGTTGTATTTATGTGAGTTACATGTATTGATATTACAAATAAAAATGGCTTTTAATTTTTTTAATAATTAATACTTAAATAAAAGTTATTGTAATTTATAATGGCAATAGCTTTTGTAAATAACTTTTGTGAAGATTATGTTCATTGTATTTTATTGTAAGGAAAATCCAAAAACAGAAGTGAAATATTAACATCTTTTTGTGGCATTTGTAATAAAGCTTGAAACATTGAGAGAACATATTTGAACCAGTTGTTGTTGAATGGTTGCACAGATTGATGCTGTGGTGGCGCTGAGTGATGCTGTGGTTGTGCTGAGTGATGTTGTGGTGGCGACGAGTGATGCTGTGGCGTTCAGTGATGCTGTGGTAGCGCATAGTAATTTTGTGGTGCCCCTGAGTGATGCTGTTGTGGTCCCGAGTGATGCTGTGGTGATGCGATAGATAGATAGAGTGAGTGCGATAGATATATAGAGGGAGGTCGATAGATAGACTGAGGGCGATAGATAGACAGATAGATAGAGTGAGGGCGATCAATAGATAGATAGAGTGATGGCGATAGAGTGAGTGCGATAGATAGACAGATAGTGTGAGGGCGATAGATAGATAGACAGATAGATAAAGTGTATTTATGTTGCATTGAGTAGAGTGTAAGTATGAGGTGTGTAATTATATGGCACTGAGTGGTATTATGTGGAGTGTATTTACGTTGCATTGAGAAGAGTGTAATTATGTGGCGTGTAATTATGTGACACTGAGTTGTAATATGGAGTGTATGTTGTATTCAGTAGAGTGTAATTGTGTGGCGTGTAATTATTTGGCACTGAGTGGTATTTGGAGTGTATGTTGCATTGAGTGCATTGTAATTATGTAGCATATAATTATGTGGCACTGAGTGGTATTGTGTGGAGTGTGTTGCATTTAGTAGAGTGTAATTATGTGGTGTGTAATTATCTGGCACTGAGTGGTATTTGAAGTGTATGTTGCGTTGAGTGCAGTGTAATTATGTTGCATTTAATTATGTGGCACTGAGTGGTATTATGGGGAGGTTATGTTGTATTCAGTAGAGTGTAATTGTGTGGCGTGTAATTATGTGACACTGAGTGGTATTTGGAGTGTATGTTGCATTGAGTGCTGTATAATTATGTGGCGTGTAATTATGTGGCACTGAGTGGTATTTGGAATGTATGTTGCATTGAGTGCAGTGTAATTATGTGGAGTGTAATTATGTGGCACTGAGTGGTATTTGGAGTGTATTTTGCATTGAGTGCAGTGTAATTATGTTGTGTGTAATTATGTGGCACTGAGTGTTATTTGGAGTGTATGTTGCGTTGAGCGCAGTGTAATTATGTAGCATATAAGTTTGTGGCACTGAGTGATATGTTGTATTCAGTAGAGTGTAATTGTGTGGCATGTAATTATGTGGCACTGAGTGGTATTGTTTGGAGTGTATGTTGCATTGAGTGCATTGTAATTATGTAGCATATAATTATGTGGCACTGAGTGATATTGTGTGGAGTGTGTTGCATTCAGTAGAGTGTAATTATGTGGGTGTAATTATCTGGCACTGAGTGGTATTTGAAGTGTATGTTGCATTGAGTGCAGTGTAATTATGTTGCATTTAATTATGTGGCACTGAGTGGTATTATGGGGAGGTTATGTTGTATTCAGTAGAGTGTAATTGTGTGGCATGTAATTATGTGACACTGAGTGGTATTTGGAGTGTATGTTGCATTGAGTGCTGTATAATTATGTGGCGTGTAATTATGTGGCACTGAGTGGTATTTGGAATGTATGTTGCATTGAGTGCAGTGTAATTATGTGGAGTGTAATTATGTGGCACTGAGTGGTAATTGGAGTGTATTTTGCATTGAGTGCAATGTAATTATGTTGTGTGTAATTATGTGGCACTGAGTGTTATTTGGAGTGAATGTTGCGTTGAGCGCAGTGTAATTATGTAGCATATAATTATGTGGCACTGAGTGGTATTGTGTGGAGTGTGTATTGCATTATGTGACTAAACATAATAATTAATAAAGTTATCCTAAACCTCTAGAGTTGGGGAAGACACGCTGAAAGATGTGGGCCTACTATAAATATTAATAAGTAGCCAAGATTTCCTACTTTGGCTCAACAGCCTCTACCCCAATATATCGGTGAGTTGCACTGGAATTTCTCTAGTATACACCCTCAGGGTGGTTTTAATCCATAATAACAGGCCACCGGAGGGATGGCCAGATGTTGAGCAAATAGCAGCTTTGCTGCAGCTTCGAAACCCTTCTCTATTTTCACTTTCCGTGGCCAGGTCTCCTGAAACACACACCGGTCAAACCTATCAATAAAAGAGCCTAAAACTGGGTCATCTAATTTAGCAGAAAGACCTGCTGTGTTTCATGATACTAGAGCAAACCTTCCACTGCACTCCTTACTAGCAGACCCGTCAGCCATCACAATAGGGGGATCTATAACATGGCTAACAGGAGAAGCCACAGATGACTCCTGTTTGTGACTACCTAGGGCTGAGACAATGGGGGAGAGAGACGACTGCTCAGCTATGTCTGCAAAATAGAGCTGAGGGCTTAATATCAACTCCACCCCCAAATTCAGGCATAGATACAGCCTCTAGTGTGTCCACTGCTGTCTTAAAGAGTCAGTCAATTTCCTGAATGTCTGGGAGGGAGGCATAGTGATGATAGGAGGAAGATGACAATACTGCAGCTGTTTAGCACTTAGATGGTTGGAAAACCTCCAAACTGGCAGGAGAACAAATAATAAAAAGTAATGGTATCAATCCAAATATTTCTTCAAATCCTGTCACCAGCCCAGATCCAGTGCTCTTAAAAAGATGCACAACACCAGTTGTCAAAGATGAGTTGACTATTGTTTGTATTATATCAGCAAATTGTGTCAGTGACATATTGTGTGTGTAACAGCCTTTGATTCTCTGAAGCAGTTCTGGTTGTTTGCAGATTTTATAGTTCAGTGGCAGAAGCCAAAGTGACTTCTTTTTTAACCGAACAGACAATAATTTGTTAAAGTCATCAAAATATATGTCCTTCATATCAATACTGGGCCCATGAATATTTCTAATGCTATTTTGAGGTGGTGGGTACAAGATCCGGCAACAACACTGTATTGTTTTTGAAACTGTAATCACATATGGCTGGCCAGGTTCCAACCCACCACAAGTTACATTTGTTACAAATAAATAAGAAGCATTATTCAATAGTTCATGGCGTATGGGGATAGATGAAATGGGAGTTACCGATAAAACACAACCTAACCCTGGCATTCAGAGTCCTGCACATTTCATGCAACAATATAGTATCACACAGAAGGGAGTGTCCCAGGGGCTTTCTACAGTTTGTGGTACTGATATACACAGGGTTATCTACATTTTAATTTAAACACATGTAAGAAAAAGAAATTTCCATAAATGGAACAATTGAGCATGAGTGAATTGTGAATGGTTTCCTACAAACCTACAGATTTATATGTTTGGCAGTTGTGGAACTGAAACATTGTAATCAGTAAAGAAATTATACTTTGTATTAAACCTGTCACTGGTAGTGTATCACTAACTAAAATGATGCTTCTTCCATTTACACAATACTCAACAGAGTATATGTGGATTTTTTCTTTGCCATTATCTTCGATGTCAATGTTATATTTTACTGTTCAAAAATAACTTTCATTTAAAAGTTGCCAAGGCATAAAACCTGACATTGGTATTTTTAATGCCCAGTTTTATTGTATTATAGCTCTCAACTGAGCGTGTCAATGTTGTAATAAGTCCGAATCCCCTTTTATTAGCTATAAATATGAGGTAGAATACGCTTTAATAAGTACACTCTATTAGAAAGCGTGTGCATTCCATTGTCGACAACTTTAAAAACTGTTTGCAATTTTTTCATGATCTATCTGCCAAATTCTTTCAGCAGCTTATTTTTCTGAGTATTTATTCAGCAAATTGGAAATGGCATACATTCCTGTTGCCAGGAATCTTTTAATTCTAGTAGGACGTGAGCCTAGAAGAAAATCAGAAACATCCATGTGCCCTTTCACAGCTGAAAGACTCAAACATTCTAATCATTGTTGGCGCAATTTACCTACACTGTGGAACACGGATCAGGGCCATTAGCTTTAGGTCCAGGTCCAAGACTGCTGGAAAGAAAACAAAGCATGCAAGTGTCTGAATCACTTGGCCAGAAGGCTAAATTTCAGTAGGGAACTGAGTAAAGTACCATTTTGGATCATATCATCTATCTCCGAATCTAACGTATTCATTTCAAAGTGCAAGTTATCGAACAGAGGTAAATTGACTTTCGTATAGGTAATTGCAATGTCTCAGTAGGTCCCATTATTTGGTATGGAACCTTGTCTCAAACTATGCCCTCGGTCACAGGCTAAGCTGTGATATTTGCAGGGTAGAGATCTCTTTGTGCTGTGTAGGATGAGAAGTGGGGCTGTAGTTCATGAACCACAGGTGGTGTAATTGTTCTTGCAGGAACAAAATGTCCATTCAGTAGCAGTAGAACGAAGATCATTATAGAGAACCACAAGATAAAAAAGAAAAGTTCCAAAAGTGATCCGGGCATAGGACCAAGGTGGAACCAAGTACCTGTTACAAAACCAGTGATGAGCACAATCTCTGGTGTGAAGTGACTGTAGAGTATGTTGAAAAGTCCTCTGTACAATATCCAGAATTCAGAATAAAATTGTTGAGTAAGGTCATAGAAAACCATGGAATTGTGTTGAACAGTAGCAATTGTAGTGATTGCAGCATCAGATTCATCTGTGGAACTGTATGCTCTGCGTAAAATTGCAGGCGTGGTGTTCTTTAATAGCCCCAACCGGGAACTCGAGCTAGTAAAGTCATGTTTTGTTCAAGTGATGATTTATCTAGAGCAGAAAGAGGCTGAGGTTCTATTCTTGATCTTTCTTGTTGTCTGCAATGGTCTGCTGTAGAGGATCAGCCACATAATGCTTTTTCATGTGGTTGACAGACACCTGTTTCTCCTTGAACCACAGACCTTTAACCCCAAGAACTGGTACGTGTGATCTGAATGATGCTTCAAAAGCGTGCTTGTCTTCTTTTTCCACAAACTAGATCCCAAACTTGGGAACCCACCCATCAGCAGCAAATATAACCTTTTCTTCACAGGTGGCATCATCAGAGGGGTTCATACTAGACAGCTTGTCTCTTCTTGGATTCTCTGCAAAATATTCAAATGTTTCTGCAAGTCAACTTAACCTTCATCCACCACCTTCCCAGGGTTATCTAAGCCAGGCACATATATAGGAACCCGAAGAGAACCTTGTGTGGAGTATGGCCTCCCAATACTCGTCTAGGCAATATATTCAATGCTCTCAGGATTCCATAAACATATGGTACCAACTAAGACCTGAACCAAAGCAGTCAAGGCTTGTTTAATCATGCTGTTATCACATTCTACTACACCACTGGACTCTGCCCTAAACAAGATACTCAGTTAGAGACAAATTCCCAGAGCAGACATTGAATCCTTGCAAGCCTTGGAGGCAAGTTCAGGACTGCTAATGAATGAACTGCCCCGATCGCTACCAGACACTGCAAATCCATTACGACTGCTGAAGCACTTGCAGTTCTTTTTGGCCACACTCATAGAAATTGAGAACATGAATTGATTGACACCAATATATACTTATATTGGTTAAAAGAATGTATTGGACCATTGTGGTATAAATAAATCACCTGAAAGGGTTGCTAGAGACTATGAGAGGAGTTTGTGAGGGCCTCTTGACAGTTGAAGGCTTAATTGTTTGACATATGTCACATCGTCTAACATAATCTCTAGCCTGTGTATATAAACCAGGCCACCAGTAGTGTTTCTGCAACATTGCTGAGGTTGCACTGACCCCTGTGTGAGCAGATACCAATCTCTCATTAACTTTTGATTACATCTAATCTGGAAAGCTTATTAGGTATTATTCTGTCTCCCACTCTGGGTAGTGCGACTCCAGGAGTATAATCTGAATTAGGGATGTAAGAGTATTCCGGAGGAAATCCTTTGGGGAGTTTTCTACCTTACTTGGTTGTGTGTATTTCTGTTAAGATATCTGTATCTATCTTTGTTTGAGATTGGGCTATGACTGCGATTCTAACAGTCTAATTTTGCAGCCTTCACAGCTAAAGTCACCCGCACAGTTCCCTTTGGCGTGAATGTCATCAAGCTGATGGCCCAAAGTGTGCCTCGCATGGCTCAATGGAAGCTTATCTTGCAAAACAGCTACCTTTCCCAAAAGCTGTTTACTCTTTATAGATTTTCCTTTTGAATCTGTTCAAACGCCAATGTTGCAAGTCAGCTTTGTAAACGTGCACATAGAAGGATGAGTCGGACACCAGCCTTTTGTAATGCAGGTAACAGGGCATGAAGTTCTGCAAGTTGTGCAGTGCTATCACCTAAGATTTTAGTATGGGTGCGCTGTGGATGGAATTCACCATCTTTCAACACACTTGTAATGCCTCGCAGACTGCGGAGTACTTAACCTGTGTGACTTGGAATTACTTTGCTAACTAGACTGGTCCTATTGTCTCTAGTTTGTAAACATTACATTTGCAATATTTACGATCATCTAGCATGTCTGCTTGTAGAGCACCCAAGATATCAGTGTGTTTGTTTGTCCACTGTTTTGATGAAAACAGGAAGAAATCAATTCATGCAAGGGCTTCACTCACTCAGTGGAGTGCGGCAAGTAATTATGCCCAAAGTTGAGAAATCCTAAAAGGGATTGCAACTTCTAACTACCGGTAGACTTTAATGTAGCACACTTCTGAAGAAAATCAGGAGCTAAACTCTTGCCATCACTGGATAACTTGTACCCTAAAAAACTCACTGTCTGGTAGGCAATTTTTGACTTTTTAAAGTTAATCAGTATCCCTGTGATGTTAATATGGTCACATTTCTGTCCACACTAGCCAGGTGTATATCCAAATCATCATCTGTAAAATTGATATCATCGATGTATATCAATATCTCAGGATCTGGTTGTAAGAGCTTCATAATTCACACTGAGAATAAGCCAGGACTATTAGTCTATAGCGAAACATCGAAATGAGACATGCACTTCGTAGAAACTAAAGGTAGGTAAACACTTTTAGCCTCTATGTTTTGGCTGCAGAATCCATTGGAAATGTCCAAGGACATTTTGTATTTTTTCCACACCAGGTTAGTCACCAAACCTGTGCTATGAGCATATTGCCTCACATAGGTCCGTAAATGCAAATTTAGAATACTGTAGTCTAAACCTATCCTACAGGATTCGTCTGGTTTATAGACTGGAAAACAGACAAGCCCCATTATGCCTTGGTATGGCAACTTATCTAATATTGCTTTAATACTGCGCTTCGCATCTGGTTTAAGGAAATATTGAGCTTGTACTTGAGGTTCAAACCACAAGGGAATGCCATGTGGAATAGAGTGCTTATCCCATCCTGCTTAGTTTCTGTATAAGGCCTGAGGCTATCTTACAGCTCATTTACAGGTATAGATTTCCCTGACGTCTTCAGGTACTATGGGAGGGAAAAGTTCCCTTTATAACTTCCTCCCCTTGGGACGCTTCCCTAATAAAGACTGGAAGCCAGTCCTCTTCAGCAAGGTTGATGTCATAATTACCAGACAACTGCAACCAGAAGATTGCTTTAATGGGACCTGGTATATCCCCTTTAATTTGTATGTTTAAATTATAAATCCTATCAGACCCAGAAGCCCTTGACGCACTATTGGGACTTCTGCTGTGTTATCTGGAAGCGCTCTCGCCCAAATCCTGTTTTGTATCAGCATGTTTCTTAGAAAGTCCTTCTACTTTCCTCTTCTTTAATGGAGTTTTAAGAATCCACGCCTTTCTCCTCCCTCGGATGTCAGTCTTGCATCCTGTTTCACTTTTCCTGCTATCCTCCTCCTTTCTTTGGCACTCGGATCGACAACTCCTCACTCTGCTGGTTTACCCCCCCCCGTGTCCTCAAAAGAATGTGAAGAGCCACTATCAGAATACTGATACCGTTCAGTTTTTTACGATTTATGTAGTCCCTTAAATTGTAACCACCCCTACTAGATTCTAGAGAAATGGGTGATCCAGTCAGTTTTTTCTCTATCTTCTCCGGTTTCTTCCTACCCACCTTTGCAGATCTTTCTTTAATGGAACCCTCATTGTAATTTTTAGGTTTTAAAAGTGGCTTAACAGGTTGTGTACCTAATGCACCACACCCCAAAGAGGTATACACTTCCACAATAATTTTGGGATGTTCCCATTCTCAATGTGGAACTGCTTCCAGTCTCTGGGGTATGGCCAGAACCGAAGTTTCTTCTTTAATGTTGCTCAGGATGATAGAGGAGACTGGAGAAATTCCTAATTAACTTTATTCCTAAGTATAGAACTGGTGCAGCTCAGTGTTCATTCTGTATCTGTCTAAGTACATCAGGGAGAACTGCCAATGACAGCGTGCCATGTGTGCTGGTGCAAATGCATGGAAATATGCTTCCCCAGGTGTTAATCTCCTCTATGTGTGGCCAAAAGACGCATGATCAGTATTCTATGTATATCTTGGGGTGAGGTCTATGGATACACTGCTTCTAACTGGTTGGTTTAACGAGCAAGCAGAAAGCTATTTTGTTATGCTTCATGGGCACTTTTCCCATGATAGTGTTAATAGTCTGTGGTCTAATAGTTTGCACTTATCTTTGAGCAGCTGGTCCCTCTGCGAGAGCAGGTCTGGAGCTTAGTGGACATTGTACAAATTGTGGAAGTCTCCTTTATAAGGCTACTGTATAATTTAAAACTCCTATTACCACAGCGAGTGCTAAGTTGTCAAGGCGAGGAATGGGTTTGTAACCAGCCAAGATTGGCTATGCAGCACCTTCATTGCTCAGGGGGCCCCAAATTGACTTTTCTGTGATTATGTGGCAATTTACCTGCAAATCAGTTCTGGTGTTGCTGGTAAGTCAAAGGGATTTTCAAAGCTTGTTAAACCCTGTATGTTTGTGTTGGCATTGCTTTGTAAGCTTGAAACTGCTCTGCGGCTGCATCAAGAGGCTCGAACTCCACACATGAGTAAAATGTCTCAAATTCATATGCCACATGTGCAGTTATTACAAACGTAACTGACACCACCCCACCCCACCCCATCAGGAACACCTCGTGACTTGAGATGTTGATTGACTTCCTCTTTGTAATTCGCTCCTATCGCACTAGGTGCCACCATGAAGAAAGGATTCAATTGAAAATGGAATCAAAGAATTAGAAAACCCACAGAGTATGGAATAACCTTTTATGAGTCAAGCTTGACAAACCTACAGACATAGGTTCTTCCTTATTCTCAGTAGGAGGTAACCAAAATTACTACGGGTGCCTCCATAATGACGTAATAATGCTTCGTGTGTGTGTGAATATTGAAAGTATCAAGGCTGAACTGTAAGATACTGGCCTCAAGTTGGCCACCAACTATTGCGTAAGCTATGAACCTGGTGTAGTTCTACAAGGTTTGCTTTCCCACCCACGAGTCAAAGGTGTGAACTAGGTTCAATGCACCAGCACTGAATGTGAAAGACAGGTTATTGTAGCCTTGCGGAACCCAACCAATACAGTGTTTTTTTTTATAATCAACTTTATTGAGTATATAAAACAGCAAAAGAAATTAATTGGTTGCAGCTCATGAATCAACATATACAGCGGATCTGAATCAATAAGACATATAGGCAGAGTCAGTCCATTCCAGTCCAGCAGCTCATCTGCATTACAATTACAGCGGAACATGAAACATTTGATACATCAAGAATCATGGTGGAATCATGTTGAACCATTTCCCCCATATTTTGTGGAATAATTCTGAAGAGCCTCGGGCTTCCAACAGGGCCTCCTCCTGGGTGCCGCACCAATCAACCCCCCTCCTCCACCCCTTCACAGTGGGTGCTGCGGTACGCGACCAGTGCATCGCTATGTCTCTTTTAGCCACAGCCACCGTCGTTCCCAATAGGCGCTTGTCCATCCTGGAACCATCCAGTGCGTCAAAGACCCCCAGCAGCATCCGCAGTGGATCATGGGGAACCTCCCATCCCTGGGCTAGTGTGAGTTCCCGCTCCACCCCCTTCCAGAACCTCACTACAACCGGGCAAAGCCACACCATGTGGTAAAAATCAGCGGGGGTTGAGCCGCATTTCGGGCAGTCTGGGGAGGATCGCAAGCGGGCACAGAAGAGTCATTCTGGGGTGTGGTAAACCGCGTGTAGGTAGTATATCTGCACCAGGCGTAGCCTGGAGGACGAGGTCAGGGTTCTGGGCGCCATAAGGGCATCTCTCCAATCCGCCTCCTCCAGGGGGCCCACCCAGTCCTCCCATCGAGCGCGTAATTTATCTAAAGACGCAGGGCCATTATTCACTAGGGAGCGATAGATGAGGGACACTCCTCCCCTGCCCAGGTTCCCCATCATCACCTGGGCCTCCAGTGGGCTGAACTCTGGAAGGGAGACCGGCGAGGGGAGATGTGCGTGAATGGCATGGCGCAGCTGCGGATATCGGAAGAGTTGGGCATGGGGAAGGGCATGACGCTGCTGTAGGTCTGAAAAGGCACGGATATGGTCCCCCACCCAGACATCTCCGAGGACCGAGATGCCAATCAGATCCCAACGGCGGAATCCATTCATGGACGAAACATTCCGGAGCCAGGTGCCGTGCCAAAGTGGTGTTTGATGAGTGAGTTTACGGTTACACCCCACGTGGCGCATAGCGGAACGCCAGGCCAGGAGGACCGTTCTAGTGATTGGCGCTATGGTCTGTGGCACCGGGCTGCCGTATAGGAACGCTTGGATCTGTGGAAAGTCTGTAGCCTCAAGCTCTACACAGTATGCTGGGTCGGACCAGCCACCCGCATACCAGTCGTGGATGACTATTAGTCTAGTGGCAAGGTAGTAGAGGTAGAGGTGGGTCACCCCTAAGCCCCCATCGAAGGGGGGTATGCGGCTGTGCGCCAGGGATATACGCGGGCGTCCGCCTCGCCAGAGGAATCGGGACAGGGTCCCATCAAATTCGCGGAACCAAGTGCGGGAGAGGGGGATGGAGATGTTCTGTAGAATGTACAGGAAGTGGGGGAGGACCATCATTTTAAAAAGTGCGCTTCTCCCTAGGGGGTTGAGGGGAAGGGTTTGCCATTTTTTAAGATCAGCCATCATCCGGACAACCAGGGTCGTGATATTCAACACCCACTCGAGTTCCGGCAGGAGGGCCACCCATATCCCAAGGTACTTAACCGAGTGGTGCCTGAGGGGAATAGTCGACTGCCAGTCATAGCACTCCCTGGAGGGATGCAGCGGGACCAATGTGGATTTGGCCGCATTGAGTCGGAGTCCGGAGACCCTTTCGAAGGCCGCGGGGATCTGCAAGCACCTGGGGATGGAACTCGCTGGGTCCGCCAGATATAGTAGCACATCATCAGCGTAGAGGGCTATTTTATCTACGTGGATCTCGTTCCAGGCCCACCCCTGGACAAGGGGTCCCACCGGATGAGCGTCGTCAGGGGCTCCATTGCTAGCGCAAACAGGAGTGGTGAGAGGGGGCATTCCTGGCGCGTACCTCTACAGATCGGAAAGGCCTTGGGGAGCTCCCCATTGACAAGCACCCGGGCCCTAGGGTTGACATAGAGGACCCTGATGAGGCGGCAAAACAAAGGGCCAAAGCCCATCGCCTCCAGCACGTCCTGCAGGTAGTCCCAGTTCACAGTGTCAAAGGCCTTCTCAAAGTCGAGGAAGAGAAGGGCCAGGTACGGGGACAGGCGGGCACGGTGGGCCAGGGCCAGGTGGAGGCGACGGATGCAATGACGGGTGCCCCTGGCTGGCATGAATCCGCACTGGTCGGGATGGACCAGATCTTGCAGGAGAGGCTTGAGCCTCTGGGCCAGTATCGTGGCAAAGAGCTTGATCTCAGTGTTGATAAGCGAGATTGGGCGGTAGTCCGCACAGCTCATGGAGGGTGGCTGAGTCTTAGGGATGACCACTATCGTAGCCAGGTCCGACTCAGGGGGGAAAGAGCAGGTCTCCGCCACATGCTGGAAGAGGACCAATAGTCGGGGAGCGAGGATATCCCGGAAGGCAGCGTAGTACGTCTTGCCAGGGTGTAGGAGGGGAATGGCCTCCAGAACTTTGTCCAAGGTAAAGGGGCGATCCAGGGCTTCCGCGGAGTCACGCTTGAGAGAGGGGAGTCGGGCAATAGCCCCGTTCAACAGGGTGGTCAAGGGCACATCTGCTGGTCGCGCCGCATAGAGGTACGTATAGAAGTGTGCAAAGGTTCCAGCTATGGCCGCGGAGGTCACCTGGAGGGTACTGTCTTGTGCACGAACCTCTGGAATAATGCGATGAACTTTGGGATAAGAGACGAAGTTATAGAAAAGTTTGCCGTTTCTGTCCCCCCAGCCGTACACCCGCGCCACCGACGATCGCCACAGCATTTGGGCCGAGTCAAACAAGATCTGGCGGTTTTCCTCTTGAACCAGCGCCAACTGCCGGGTGGGGTCCGCGCGCCCATCAAGAGACTGCTCTGCCTCCAACTGCGCAGCCCGGGACTCCAGCTTTGCAAGCCGGGCCATTTGGTCCACACGTTTGGCATGTACAAGCCCCCTTGCCACCCCGCGAATTACGGCTTTGCCAGCTTCCCATAGGGTCCCCGGCGAGGAAACTGAACCCTCGTTGGTGGAGAAATAATGGCCTAGCTCCTGTCCCAGCGAATCCACCAGTGTGGGGTCCTGTAGGAACCAAGCATTGAGACGCCAGACCGCCCGCGGGCCCATCGGGGAAGAGCCAAGTCGGAGGGAGACGGGGGAATGGTCGGACAGTCCTCGGGGCAGAATAGCAGCTCCAGAGACCAGGTGGCAGTCAGTGGCCGGAAGCAGGATAATGTCGATGGGAATGGGTATGGTGGGAGGCCGATTTGTGGTTATATTGCGCCTTGCAGGGATTCCAGACCCGCCACACGTCGCAGAGCCAGATAGAGCAGCAGCAAAGGAAATCCGGACCGCGGACGGAGTCCCGGTCGTGTCGCGTTGAGGCTGCATGACGGCGTTAAAGTCACCCCCAACCACCGTGAGGCCCTGTGGGAGGGAGGAGAGAACCCGTGTAAGGCATCGAAGTGTTGGGGGCAGGAGGGCAGGCGGGATGTAGAGATTCAGGATATTTAGAGGGCAACCCTCCACCATGCCCGATATCGCCACATAACGCACCTGTGGGTCAGTGTCGGCCCTGGTCAGGGTAAAGGGAAGGCCTCTTCTGAGCAGGATTGCCACCCCTCGGGACCCGCGTGTAAACCCAAAGTGCCAGACTGTCGCAAAACCATACCGGGCCAGGAAGTTGCATTGTGTGCCTAAGAGGTGAGTCTCTTGGAGAAGAAGGACATCTGCCGTGTGGCGGTGGGCCGCCCGGAGGATGGTTGTGCGTTTAATACGGTCCAGGAGACCATTGACGTTCCAGTAGAGAATGTGGAGGGATCTAATCAGCGTGTACGCCATCAGGGGAGGAGAAGATGTGGGGGGCGGAGGATCGATGGGGAGCGCACCAAGGGAGAGAGGGCGAGCGGTGCCGCGCGGAGGTAGGAGGAGCCGATCAAGGGCAATTAATGGAACAGGAGCACTGGAGGCCCGAGGGGGAAGAAGGGGAGGGGAGAGCGACCGCCCGCAGCCGCCCCCCGTGGCGGCACGTAGGCGGCCGAAAAAAACTAATTATTGGACCACAGGAGCTGCGTGTCAGGCGTGGACCCACCCACCACACTTCGCCAACAAGGAGAGCTACAATCAGCCACCCGTAGGTAGCACCAACAGTGGCCGAGGAGCGGCCGAACAGAGCTGAGCCAGAAGGCGGCCAGTAGGCGGCTGAAAACAACAAACCAATGGGAGTCAACGGACTCTCCACCCACCCGTACCCCCCAACTCCCCCCACCCTACACTTCAAAACAGGAAGCATCTGTTGCCCCAAATTCCAATCAAACAAAGACCCCGCTAGGGGAAAGGTACTAAACTAAAGAGGTTAGTAAGGAGCAATAACACTAGACAAGAGTTTGCTAAGGAGGACCCCCCTCCATATTATAGGATAAATGCCAACAGCTTTAGACAAAAGAGCTTCAAAGACGAGTGTGAGTCAAGGTAACAGTGTCAGTTTCGCAAAATACAGAAAGGATGTGGTGAAGAGAGGAAGAGGAATAAAGGGCAGGAGCACAGACTAGGAGAACGTATACAGTTCGGGGCATTACCCCCACGGGAGGTCGCCATGGACGACGGGCAGCCCTCCAGGCAGTGAGCGAGGCTCAGGTGGCTGGACAGAGCAGACCCGGCAGGCCGGACTCGGCCAGCGAAGACAAGGCAGCAGTTGACGATGGTCCAGACCTCCACATCGTCCGGAGAACCACGGATCACGTCTGATCTTGCTTTCCGCAGGCCCGCACCCTGGTCCGTGAGCAGAGATGGGGGCCGCTGGGACCTCCCCCCCGGCGAGTGAGAGGCCCCCTCTTGGCGGCGGCCTCGCCTGCGATATCCGGTTTGGCGCCGCCATGTCCTGGGCATCTCGAGGTTTAGCTGGGTCGTAGGCCTCCGGATGGGGGATGGGGCCCGCCCAGGCAAGAGGGGGCCCTCCTCCGTAAGCCAAGTCCATGCTGCCTACGGGCTGTCAAAGAAAAAGGTCTTGTCCTGGAAAAGGACCTTAAGTCGAGCTGGGAAGAGGAGACCATACCGCAGTCCCAGCGCCCTGAGCTTCTGCTTGTCCTCGTCATAAGACCTACGCTGGGATTGGACCTCTCTAGAGTAGTCTGGGAAGATCATTATCTTAGAGTTTTGAAAGAGCAGTGGGCCCAGGTCCCTGGCGGCCCCCAAGATAGCGTCCCTGTTGCGGAAATTGAAGATGCGAAGAATTATGGGCCGGGCCGGGGCCCCAGGAGGCGGCTTGGGCGCAAGAGAGTGGTGGGCCCATTCTACCGCAAACCAGGGGGAAAGCTTCTCTGCAGGCATCCAGGAACGGATCCAGGTTTCGAGGAAAACGGTAGTGGACCCCTTCTCCACTCCCTCCGGAAATCCCAGGAGGCGCAAGTTGTTTCTGCGTGCCCGATTTTCGGCGTCCTCCGCCCTGCCATGGAGCTCAGTCGTCAGCGTCTGAAGACGGGTCACTTGGGTTTTGAGGGTGGTCAGGTCATCCTCCACCGTGGAGATACAGGATTCCGCTGTAGTGATCTGCGCCGTGGCGTTTCGAAGGTCCTGCCGGATGAGGGCCACATCCACCCTCACCTCCCCTATCTTGTTTTCCACAGAGGCCTAGGATGTACTTATCGCCTGGAGGATTGTGGACAGATCCCCCCATCAGCCCCTTGCGCAGGCGGGGGGGCCGACGCTGGATTCCTGGTCCGGTTTGGTGAACTGGCCCATCCCCATCTGGGTCGGGGGGACCGGAGTCTGCGTGGTTCTTCTCCTGCCCATGGCCGCAGCGAGCCGGATGTCAGCACTTAGGAGATGGTCCCGTCCCGAGGGCCCAGTACAGAGGGCCGAGCCTCCCAGCTTCTCAGAGGGGGCCCCGCGTCCCCGGGATCCGGTAGTAGCGCGGTAGTCCCACCGCGGGCCGCGGTCTCCCAGGCCTCTCCCCACGGCGCAGGCAGCAATTTCCAAGGAGCAGGGAGGCAGGGGGGAGGTGCCGCCCCCGTTCAGCAAGGGCCAAATCAAGCGAGGTAGCCCCCAGCGGTCATGCAGGATGGGGCAATGGCTCGGCTGGCCCCCCAGTGGAACAAAGCAGGGCCCCTCTGACATGCTCCACGCACCGCGGTGATAAACCAAAGTCCCCCACACCGCCAATGCCCAGGCGCGGGATAGGAGTCACAGTATCAGCAGAGGGGGAGGGTGCGGCACCCCGAGGGCCTCCAAACACGTGGGGGGCAGGTCCGGGGGACAAGCGCCTGGTTGGCCAGATGTGTCCGTCGGCCAGACGCCTCCGCAGGAACCCAAGTGCACAGGGGCAGGACGCCGGGGGGGGCGGGCAGCGGCCGGGCAGGAAGGCAGTCTCTGGCATCAGTTCATCTCGGGCTCCCAAGGCCTCCCAGCCCGCTCAAGCTGCACACGGGTGAGGCCAGGGGGGAGCCCTCCACCCAGTCCCAAGCCTCTCCTCACCTCTTAAGGCGCGCAGCAGCCCCCGGTCACTTCAGGCCGCGAGGGTGGGATCCATGGATGCAGCGGAGCCGAGGCAGCTCAGGGCCGGCCCCGCGGGAGCCACCCACCACCCCGTCGGCCAGAGCAGAATGTCGGGGCCGTCTTAGGCCATGCAGGCCACTGGCGCCGCGCCGCACAGCCAGTGCCGGGCCGGCCAGGTGCAGCGGTCCCGGGGAGGTCTTCGTCGTCCGGTGGGGTGGGCCCAGCAGGGAGAGGGTCGCGCCAGCAGCTCCACCCGCCCGGCGGGGGCGGGGTGCCGCTCAGATAGCAGGGAGTCGCTGGCTGGGCATCTCAGTGCCGGGCTGCCTAGCTGGTTCAGATGGGGGCCGCCGTTTTGTGAGCCTTGCTGCCAGGAAGTATCGGGCCAGCGGAGGCGTTCCCCAGCCCCGGAGACACACCCCGCGGTACCGGGGAGTGCAGGGCAACCAGGGGAGTGCAGGGCAATCAGGGGAGTCCGGCAACACAGGGGCTGCGCACCGATGGCAGCTGCTGAGGACGGATGCAGAGCGGATGATGGATGGGGGGTCCGGAGCATTTTTAGGGTGCGATCGCCATCTTCACGCCTCAGGCCACGCCTCCTCCCAATACAGTGTTGAAGTAATATAATTGCTTTTGGGTTCTAACAATCTCTAAACTGCGATATGGGACATCAAACAAACAAACCTGTTTCGCCCTTCACAATATCACATACACAAAAGATAGGCACTTTAACTAAAAGCATTTATTACAACAGGGTGAACCTGTTTCTCGTTACATCTAAAGCAACCACACAAAATATCATAAAAACAGTGGGAATGCAATGTGAGAATACCAAGAATAAAATAAACATTTCTAACATAGTTAATATGTCATCTGAAAGTCTAAACCCTAAAACCTACTTCAATGCGCTACACCAGGTGAGCATGGAAAATAGAAGTTGCATTCTAGACTTTGAGGGTGAAATGCACTGCATAACTTGTTGACAGCAGAAGCTGTGATTATTAGAGGTATGAGGGCAGTGTTCCCCGTGAAAGAAAAAAACACCCTGCAGCAGCAGCATAATTTCTCCTTGGCTCACCTCGTTACCTGCATCGAGGCAATGTAGCATCTTCTTGACTGTTGGCAGCACTCAAGACTGTCTACGGCAGTAACTTGTGCAATACTCTGGGCGAAGGACCTCTCCTGACAAATGGTCAAGGGGAGTTCTTTTATGCATCAAATCTTATTAAAGACTGGAAGCAGCCCTTGTTTTTATCAGATATTGGAATTTCTGACATAAATTTAGGAATGTCTGACATAGATTATGTGCATCCCAGAAGTATCCTTACGAACATATAAGGTAAATGGATGTCAATTTGGGCTACACTATTTTGGCTACGTCTGTGTTTGTTCTTATTTGACCTGGATATTACGATAACTAGACACTTGTCCCAGATGATGCATCAGGTGTGATATCTATGTCACTATCTAAATGGCTCGACACTTTCACAGTACTTGGAATTATAAGGTCAGGCAACATCTGCGTCAATGGCAGACATGACACTGATGCAACATACATTGATGATGGTGACTCGCATTGCCTAAAATTGAGAAAATAGCAACTCCCATTATGCAAGATAGAGTTTGGCCTACTTAAAATAGAGTCTGACCTTAGGGGCTTCACGTCAGTTTGGCATTTACCAGACCTGGGTCAAGTGATGCTGTTGGGACCAAAACATCTATGGTCCTTTCTAAAATATTGTCCCCATCATCCTACATTGTGAGGTGTGCCTTTTCAGTTTTTTTAGGACACAGTCATAAATGTTGGTGTTCTCTGCAATGCCGACCCAAATCCTGGCTCCGCTGTTGCTAAGAGTGCAGCATCTACAAATATCCCACTGCGATATTCCTAAAGACCTGCATAAAGTTACTGGTGCAGCACTTGGCAATTTTAAACTTCTCTATAGAAACAAAATGTAAGGAGGGCCTTCTCGAAACAGAAATATTATGCCTCCAGAGTGCCCAGAATGCTGCCGTTTGGCTAATATTGTTTCTGAGGAGATGCACCAGTCTCACATCTTACAAAGACTAAACAGGTTGTCAGTGAAATCCAGAGCAGAATTCAGGATCTTCACTGCGTCATAAGTGCCTCACTGGCTTAACACCTAAAAATCAAGCTGACAACATTTCTTGGTGCCGTCCTTTTCGGTCACTCCATTTTGGAGACTTCTTATTCCCAATAATGTCCTGTACATTTTGTGCCTGGGCCCAAGTTTTAAAAAGTCTCCCACTCCATTTAAGGGAGAAGCATTCCCTGGTATATTTCAGTAAAGTATTTGAAAGCTGTATTTTTATTTAAAACCCATAATCTCCCCATTACCTTACAATTGGGATTTGTTGGCTATCTAGATACGTGATCCATGCTGTGCACGACGTGTAAATACAAAAGTAATGAAGTACATTAATTGAATAAAGCAAGAATTTGACTGGTAATGTGAAAAGATGGAATTATAATGGGTCTGTGTTCTGTTACATATCAGAGCTGGAACTGAGGGATTGTATGTTTTAGGTATTCATTGTTGAATCTATTTTCCTCTTTTTTGCTTTCAGGTTGCCCCCTGCTTACTACCACCGGCATGTCAGGGCTGGTCCAGCTCCAAGACCTTGAGGAGCTTGAACTGACCAACTGCCCAGGAGCTAGTCCAGAGCTCTTCAAGTATTTCTCCCAGCACCTGCCGCACTGCATGGTGATTGAGTAAGCGGCCTTGGGGCACTGACCAATGTGTGGAAGATGTCGCCTTCAATCTTCACCCAGCACTGACCATCCAAATGAGAGACTCATCCCAGGAGGGAGAGACGCCAGGGTCCCCGACCTGCCAAATGCCACCACATGGCAAAAACAGGGGTGCACATGTCCTGCACTCCCAGGGAAAAGCTCCACGTGTACAGCACGCACCTTGTCGGGCTCCGCCTCATCCCATGTTCCAGCGAGGGGCTGTAAATTTCCCCACCTCATCTCTCTCGTCTTCTGTGTTGTGGTCTCTGTGCTGAAATTTTTAACATGGAAGACAACCAAGGCTGCTGTTTTCTGGAAAGGGGTTTTGGCTGTGTGAGGTATCCGATACTTGGGGTCTGTAATCAACCCTTCCTCCACACTAACTGTATTTGTTTCACTTGTAGGCCTGCCTATCATTGAGTTGTGCCATCAGATGCCCTTTTTAGTGGCTCACCACTGCCTTTTTGTGGAAAGCAGGTGGGTGCTGGCCACACTTGGAAATTCATCATGCTGTTTCCAGTAGGAACTCAAGGGTGGGATAAATGTGAAGGAGCACATGACCCGCCTTTCTATAATTTAGTGAAAGGTTAGAAGAATGGCTAGTGGAAAAAAAGTGCATGTTACAGGGTTACCATTATTGACTGAGGAAGGGCAGAGAAACACGTCGGCAGACTTTTTGAGGGACTCACAACTATGTGCCACTTGTTTACATTGCAAAATGCCTCTACATTTGACCACTTACTCCATCACAAACATACACAAAGCTTTAAAAGTATTTTGGTGTAGGATTCCACCAACTTTGTTTGAGAAGTCAGAGGTTTGTGCGGCTTGGGAGAGGTAGTCGCTAGGATGAGGGGAAAACTGGTCAAATACCTGTTTATATTTTCTTAATTTGAGATGATGTCTGGTGGCAGAACCTACACATTCAGCATGATTCCCTACCTTGCTTTGATCTTGGGGAGCAGAAGTAAGTTAAGAGGGTTGGCTGCAGAAGGTTTCAGATCACCTGTAATTCTAGGTGAGCTTTTAATTCCTTTTCATGTAACCACACCATCTTTCCCAGTGCAGGAGATTGGAAAGAAGTGGCACGAACCTCTACAATATGTAGAGCTAATGGTGTATCCTTGTTTCCAGCAAGGTCCTCCTGAACTCCAGTCGCTTCAGAAAAACAGGAGCATCTGAGAGACGCAGTGTCTACAAGGAGATATTTTTGGAATAATTTTTTCCACACGTCTATTTGGGCCAGGCTTGGATTAGAGTAGGGAGAGGGGAGAGATATCTCAGAAGATCTTTAAGCACCTTTCAGCTTTTGGGCCAAACACAAACCCGCTTGAGTGGTCGGCCAGAATTATTTTGTTTGGCACAAATAAATGAAGTATGGCACGGAGAATGCACTGCGAGTTCTCCACCTCCCATTGTACAATGCTAAACCAGACACAAGACCATGTGAGCAGAAAGACCCAGAGGCAATGTAAAGAGATGATGGATGTAGCTTG
Source organism: Lissotriton vulgaris (assembly GCF_964263255.1). Lineage (NCBI taxonomy): Eukaryota > Metazoa > Chordata > Amphibia > Caudata > Salamandridae > Lissotriton > Lissotriton vulgaris. The sequence continues at coordinate 418,156,727 of NC_141698.1, forward strand.
TGGGTAACATTCCCTGCCTCAACCTTCACCTTCCATTTGTGCCAGATATTCTAATTTGTGCATGCGTTGGATTAAGACTAAGAATGGTAAACACCTCACTTCTAATTTAATACCTGTTACCTCATTCTCAGATACATGCAATGTTACTGATACGCCTGTCCCTCCCAATACTACCTTGACAAGGAGGGAGGTTTACTTCATTAATATGTATCAATTAAGAGGACAACGCACAGATTCCAACAGACTCCAAGCCCATCAGTTACCGATTTGTCCCTCATGCTTTGGAACTTCAACTAAATGTGGTGCTCTGCAGAACAGCTCATGCTTCTATTTTCAAGAGACGATTAAAAACCTCCAATTACAAAGTCGTTATATTAGTTAAACCCTTGGCAGTGGTCTTCAAAGCTCAGCTAATGAAAGCACATTAGAAGAGCCTCTCTTTCAGAGAAGGGCCAAGTCAGATGTATCATCTACTTCTACCTCTGAAAGTAGTCCACCAATGCTTCAATTTGGAAAGAGGATCAACTTAGATTCAGGGACTAATCAAGACCTGGGCACTGTTATTAGTTCACATGATTCAACCACACTCAACTCTTGTCCCGGCTTCCAATCAGGTGTACGGCAATATATTGTAACTAGTATCTTGAAGCTACCTTGGTGATATGCTCCTATCCAACAAAGATCTCACTCCCTCAATTAACATCTACAATATTCTATCAGTTAATAACACATACATTTAGCATGCAGTAATGTTGCTCTCTTCCTCACACAAATACACACATTTTTGACCCAATCACTGACTCACTTTGCCATCTGACAAGTCACCCACTTGCTCATTCAGTCTACTACCTACTTACTTGTTTTACACTTATTAAATTACTAATCAATGTACTCCGATATATGTATACATAACTATTCATGTACTCACTATCCTATTCATTGCTTTGCTAATCAATATCTCCTCACTCTGCTTAATGAAGAACTCATTCATTCACTAGCTCAGTAAATCACCCACCCTCACTCATTCACTCTCTGCCTTGATCAATAACTCAATCATTGACTTATTCTATCAGGTGATCTCTCTGTCATCAATGACCTACTCACTTTTTCATTCAGTTACGCAGTCAATAGCCCATACTTTCCCTTGCTTACGGGACGCTAGATGACTTTCTCTCGCTTGGCTCAACTTATTCATCAATGGACTAAGAGAGTGAATAAAGTTACACTCCTTTATTTATTCTATCACCCATTTTCCTATTTATTGGTTTACACAATATCTTTCTCAACAACTTGCTTAATTAATAATTCACTAAATCACTTCCTCAACAAATCAATCACACTCACGCATTGCTGCTTCACTCTCTCACATGATCAACTCATTCTTTCAGGTGATCACCATATCACTTTCTTTTCAGTCAGTCATGCATTTATTAGCCCACTCTTTTGCTTGCTAAACACTAGACAACTCTGTTCATCAGCTCCCCTCATACATCACTAACCAAACCTAACCCTTCAAAGGCACAAACTGAAACTTCGACTTTTCTCCCACGACCTGGACCAACCACTCCCTACTCTGGCTCAACCAGTTAGGATCGAGCTTTTCCATAACCCACACTGGACCACAATCACTCACAACCTATTCAAACTTCCTCAAAAACTCTTTTCTTATGGCCGCAAATCTCTTGCAGAATTCCACCTCAAAGACTTCTAATCTTTAAACCAACCATGGTACTTCCTAACAACCTTCTTGCTAAAGGAACAGACAAGCCATAAACCTTTTGTACTTCACTGATCTAGTCCTCAACCTTCACCAGTAACAAACAGCATTGTCTCAACCACAAATCTGTAAGGCACCTTAGAAAAACTGATGAGATCTCTCAATTATCCAGTAGGTCCAAATCTTTAAATCACAGAGTACTGTACTGAGAAGATCCAGCCTTAAATGGCACAAGAATCAAAGGTACCTTAAGATACACATGCTCTTCCAATATATCTAGAGCTTCCTGAGATGCACCTGCATGCAAATTTTGATTCCTTCCAAATTGTATGCTCATAATTCCTTAATATCAAAGAATACATCATTAAAAAGGGCATCTCATAAATGCCACTTGGTACAATCTCCTCTAGATCAACCATAGCTCTACATCTCAATATACTAATTTCATTCCGGCCCATCACAGAATAAGACCTAATCTCTGCAGTTTTAGGCAAATATTTATTTCACCCCATACCTTGTATATTGACACTATCAAAATTGCTGAACACTCAATCAGAACTCCCAACATCCTAGAACCATCCAGTCCTTAAGAAACAACTAATCAATATTTGGGCTGATAGATAATACCAATTGGCCCTGGTCACCTAGCCTACATCAATGACAACTCCTTGACAATACATTCTGAGAGTCGGCCATTGCCTGCAATCCTGTCTCACAAAGCACCGTATTTGACAGGAATGTGTGCCACAACATTGTCTTTTTAATATTGACTTGCAAAGATATTGCATCTGTAATATCGACTACCAACTTATCAAAAAGGTAAATATATACAGGGGGGGAATAGGCGTACCACATCTACTTGCCTTGACGATTTGATTATTATCAATATCATGGTTACAAGATCTTTGAAAGTATATACTAAAACCATGATAGCGAGGTATAAAACCCATAGTAGAATGCTTGACCTTGGACCTAAATTCTAGCCAACAGAAAGTGCAGGAAACTGGGACTCATTCTCCTAGAACCCACTAAAATCAACAATGCTGTCCTGAAGCTAATCCATCTCTAGTGTTCAACATATGTGCGATGCTGCTGTCAGTCCCACCGTCTTCAGTCTTCTGCCAATCTCGCTCAAGTGATCAGTATATACCTGAATCTGACCCAAACATGAATGGTCCTACAAAGGCCGCGACCTGACAGCAGTATTTACTTTTTCCACCGTGCCACAACAGTTGTACTTCTGCCTCTAGAGAGCGGTTTAATGTGCATGCAGCAACATGGAGACAATAGATCCAGCATTAAATTACGCTGCTCATCGCCGACCTGCTTATTTCAATATTTTGTGAGGCAGACAGAGTCGGAACAAGTTCCAATGCAAGCCTCAGCAGATGCACTGGACTGCTTCATGTCTCATATTATTTGTAGTATATAAAAGCCAAAATACAAGCGATATGCAATGGTGCCAGTAATTTCTGTCTGTCTCCATTGGCTACGAATGACCAGGCTTGGAGTCCGTTGGAAACAATGTGGTTGTGCGAGCCTGATTTTCTAAAAGCGGTTGTGTAGAGGAAAGTACTAGACCATTCTGAGACTGGACCTCAGACTATAAGAGATGACAGAGTGGAAAATGGCATACATGGTAGGAAAAAAAACTGAATATTGAATAATATCACCACTGAACCGGTTTGGAGCAGGGTTGTAGACGTGATTTGAGAGATCTGATTGGAGCAATTACAGGAACAGCAAGCTAGGTGGTGGACCACTGTTGAGGACACAGAGTGGGAGGAGTCATTACTTGGGTGGAAAGAGATAGTTGAATTTAAGAATTTAGATTGAAAGAGAAATTACAGTCAGTGAATGAACATTGTCAATAGGGATGAAGGTAGCTTTTGGGAGCAGTGGGTCGTGGGCAGAGAAGCAACAGCGTAGGTGGGAAATGCAACTTTAGTATTTGAGAATTGTGATGCACGAGCCAGTTGCACATTGGCGCTAGTGAGGAAAGAAGTATGATTCAGGGTTGATACAGTCTCATTGAACATGCGTTTACTGAGAGAACACATTTGGGTTGACTTACACAGGTGGGAGGGATGTTCCCTGGGTGAGAGAAGACACTGAAGTCTCTGGATCCTTGGAGAAACCTTGGAGGATGATCAGGTCCTTGGAGTGCTACGAAGATTGTCAGATGTGTGAATTAGAGTATTTGTGAATTCCCCGAGACACCTTGCATGCCCTTGTAAAATGGTTATTTTTTTACTTATGAGTAAGAAAAATCAGGTATTGTGGAGCCAGGTAAAGACTGGGCCACCATGGTTCACTGTGAGAGAGGTAAATAATGGGAAGCTGGTGGGTGGGAGGGTCTGGTGTCTTTTCATTGATAGCCATAGTGGGGTTCTGTAGCTAAAGAATGCTTGGATATATTTTTCAAGTCCATCTTTACAAAAAAACAAAAAATAAGCAAATCTTGCACCCATTTCTCTTCGAAACTGTCAAACACGAAATCCGATGTCAATAGAAATGCAGTCTTCAGTAAGAATGCGGGCGGAGACCAGGCGGGAGGGGAATGTGCACGATTTGCTGCTGATACTCAGGGTTGAGCAGATATGTACCTAGGATCTGGACTTCTTACAACCCACTTTTCCTAGTGTGTGTAGTGAACGTAAGTGAACTGTTGGAGACTTTAGTGGACCTGATTCCATGGTTGATTCATAAGAACGTCTGTGGGAGCAAGTCCAGTATGGACAATGTGAGTCAGGCTTAGCAGGCTAGGAGAGACCTGTGAATTAGCTTAGACACTTAGGAGCCTAACCAGAGGGTCTGGCAAGCGCAGTGTGCATGGAACGCTAGGCTGGGGATGAAGTTGACTTACAATGCACCTACTGACTCAAGGGCTGCTGATGGAATTGGACCAGGGCGGAACTGCTTTTTGGAACTGTCCGTCTCTCACAGAGGGCCTGACCATTGCCAGCATGGCTGCCACATGCGTGGGCCATGCTCCTGAACAACAGAGCCTCTGCAGATACCCAATAGTGGAGACAGTACAGCATTCCAAAACAAGTTAAACCTTTCAAATGGCAGTACAGTGTCTTGTTAAAAAATAGTTAAATTTTTGGCTTTTTGCTCCTTGTTGCAGAGTGCTTTGCTAGAAGGTAAGATCGTTTACCTATGGCGGGTACTCTGTCTGCCTTAGTACTTGCAGTTTATGGGGCAATTGCACGTTCAAATAACATTCTAGATGTCCCTCCTTCAGAGGTATTTTGGTAATCCAGAAGCTTAATCCTCTTATGTCTTCGTTACTTCCACACTCACTTCCAACTGAAGCTTCTCAGCATTCTCAACCTCTGCATGGTTGCATGCCATATTATTGAGTCCAGAAATACTTACTTACAAATATACATCATATCCATGACATCAACGCCTGAAATATTTTCAAGTTGAGTATAGATTTACTATTATTACCTCTACCCGACAATATTTTTTGATTGGATATTATGGCACAATATATCTTTATATCGATATTGCGACAGCAATATTGTGATAAATGACCCCTGCTAAATACACTCGGTCTTTGCACTCCTCGTTGTTCAAGCCTCCACCATGTTACCTGGAATGGTTGCACTCATTAAAGTCTCATATCAGACAACAGGTTGTCTTTTCAAAAAACACACTATCTAAGTAATAACAGAACTGTATTGAGATGATCAGTGTTTTCCAACCAACAGAAAACTAATTTAAAAAACTATCAACGGCAAAGCCAATAGGTCTGGCTTTGACTGTCAGCCATCTGGCTTGGCCAATGCTTGTTTTGTCTTGTCATGGTTTTCACAAAATATAATTTTTGAGGGAATGGTTCTTTACAAATATAAACAAAAACATAGCAAAAAGTAAAAATATTTTTGCTCTCAAAAAGCAATCCTTGCCGTAGAAGTTCCCATCAGTGAAGAGAGCAGCTTTGTGTGTGGATGTGGTCCTCGTGAAAGAGCAGAACGCCATCACATACAGTGAAGGTAGCCAGGGGCTGAGGGCTGATCTACTGCCACATGCTATATGCTGTAGTGGTCAGACGAAAAACGTGAAATGACATCAGGTGAAGAGGACTGGTTGGGAGCCCTTATAAGTATTTTATACATTTAATGATTTTATTCATACAAAGACCTAAATATAATTTTCTGGCACTCAGTTGACCTATGATATAGTCTGTTCTTCAGGCATTATCCTATCCCACCATCTCTGTATGCAAGAGAGTGCTTCTTCTCCTACAAGGGGCAAGATCTTGTAGGTCTGCTCAGCCTTTCATTCTTTAGCGTCTGTAAAATGTCTGCCAACAAGATTCTGTAGAGTAAGCCCTATTAAATGAAAACCTGCAACATTATGGAAGCTCATTGCTGTGTGAATTCCACTACTACTTCCCAATACTATTCTTATATCATACACCCATGTTAGCTGAATTATAAGCCTTTTGCTTTGATGGGAGGGGACCGAGGGTAGGGGATGATTGGTAAAGCTCTTAAAATGCTCCTCTACCAAGTCTTTTAGGACTGGGTCTTTCCAGAAACAGGACTGTGGTGGTCACAGAGGTTCCAGTCTTCTCCTGAGACAAGGGTTGTCATAACTGATGCTCACACTTAACTAAAGGGGTTACTCATGGAGGGGTCTAGGTCAAGTCTCTCCCAAAGAAATGCTGTGGTGGTTGTGGTGGACTGTGTAGTGATCAGAGACCGGCTCTTAAGACAACCGGTATTGCTGCCAAGGACTAACCAACAGCAGTGCAGACCCGACTGTTAGATTCTTCCCAAAGTCTTCTAAATCATTAGAAGCCATCGAAGAAATGCCACAGCTCTGAAACAGGAGGAAACACGCACACCCCCAGTGTGGAATGCCAGCTCAAGCATGTGAGCGTCCTTTTAATGGAACTGTAGTGCCAACCGTGGCGTCACCTGTGAGCGGCATGCAATGTGCAGTGGGTTTGGACTCTCTTAAAGGGCCTTGGACCAGCCAGACATGTTCTCAGGAAAATTCCTCAAAGCCAGATATACAGAAAATGGCTCCCAAATGCAAAAGAAAAAGGATCTCAAAAAAGCGTCACACACAAAGTCTGTCTTGAAAAAAGATGTGAATGTGGGTCAGAGGCCATGCAGAGAACTTTAGCTTCTTCAGCAATCCAGGAGGATAAGGTTCCTCCAGGGTAATGAATAGAAATCAGAGTATATTGGGTACCATCTAACTGGATATTTTCTTCGTGTTGTTCTGTGGATCATGCTGATCTGCCAGTTACTCCCTGGTCATTGTGACAAATGCCTTGTTAAGGGTCTGCTTTTTTCCGTTCATCCACCTTCCCATCTCTTTCGACGCAGAGATGTTGGGAAAAGACTGACAGTCACAACACATTATGTGACCATCGACAAGGACCTTTTATTTCTGTAAAAGAGATAAGATCTCAACTGTGTCCACGCACTCATCTGACTAGGAGGATGATGCGCACTTCCATCATCTTGTTCTTATCCTTACTTCCAACATGAAAGGTGGGAAAGGCACCCTGGGCCACCACAGTGCATCCAAGCCCCCATGGTGATATAGGTCATCATGTGAGGAGTTGAACAATGTTACTTGAGGACCCGGCAAAGTAAACTCTTCTAGAGCGTTAGCCTACTTTTTAATATCAGTACAAACATTTTGTGTGTTTCAACAAAACTTTTAGATTCACATTTAGCTTGCCACCAACTGGGAATGACAACTGATGCTCACAAAGCACCTTCCCTGAAAAAGAGTCATTGCTAGTATTTAGCTCACGAGAATGCTCATGAGTGACCTTTTTTGCAGGTTTTAGAGATCACATGCTATTTTAGAGAGCACAACGAATACAAGGCAATTTTTGGGTTTTGACTCAACCTTCAGTATCAATGCTTCAACCAAAGAGATGTTGGACTATTCATCCATTACAACCAGCAAGCACAAGCCAGCTGGCAAAGTGCAAATATGCTGGGGTGGATTTTCCTCCCCAGGTATCAACCTCTTCAGAGAGTGGGTGACAGCTTTTCTTTTCACAGGGTCTGCCACGAGATATCTACATAGCTCCTCTTTTATTGATAATACCTTGGTGCCACTAGGGTGACACAGGAAGTTCTTTATGTTCATTAATAATAGCAGTCATCTCCTTTCTTAATCCTGCGGTGCAAAAGTAGGGTAACTTCTAACATGAACTTCCATTTATTTCATGCTGTGCCATAATTATTATCTGAAAACAAGTCCTCTTTCTATTCGGTCAAAATTAGGTCTTGCAGATTGGTGATTTCTGAGGGAAACTTGACATTATCACACGTACATGCTTTCCCATCTGTTCATCCTATTTGTGCTTCCTGGAGGAAGCCCGTTTGAGGTGCCTGATGGACAATTCGCTAACTGTATAGTCCTCTGTCGTGATCCCCTGTAAATTGGAATTCTTTGAGATGTAGGATGAAGTTCTCAGTCCGAGGGGATGGGGTATTCCTGAAACTGGGAATGGTGGTACCGGTACTTTGTGATCTGTGACAGCTGTGGATGGGAACGTTTATTTGTCTCTCAGTAGATATATTCACATCAGAACATCACTTAAAGAATCAAAGTGACCGCCTTTTCGGTAAAAAAGCATTTCCCTATTATGGGCGTCAGTGCCCTTCTGGTAAAGGTGAGAGCCAGCAGCTACCCTGGTCTATCTGCTTGCAGAAATACAGTTCTTAGACCATACTGACAAAGTTACAACCTTCTATGTAATGTGCCGCAATCAAAGTATGCCATGGTGGTGATACCAAGAGGGCCCAAAAGGTAGTCTGAAGTAGTTTTTTGGGTTGAACCATGCACTTCAAGTTTTATTTCTGGAATTGTAAGCGGGTCAACAGGTTCAGGAGGAATTTCTCCCAACATGTTACTATGCCCTAAACATTTTGGGGTGCCATGGCTGATCAACTGTCTCCCTAGCAGCTGTAAAAATTAAATTGAAAAGCTCAAACCTAGATTATAGGAACTCTTATTTTCCTTTGTGCAAAGTGAGGCCCTTTTCCTTAAGCCTCCTTATCTTGCCGTTAGTTGCTGGTGGCAGTCACGCACTACTCAGGAATATACTAGAATATTGCTGCTAACCTTCAGCAATCATCCAGGTCATATGATACTGATGTTTAGTTGCATTGCATACACATTGTTCATTACACCAGATATCCTTTGGTCTTCTCCATGTCACCTTCCTCCTCAAGCCTTTTGGGTTCTTTTTACAGCTTGGCATGGACATAGAATAGCACCCTTTGCAGCCACAATTACGAATGCTGGTAATCAATGGAAAATTACTTAAGTGCAAATCATATTTAGGGCTGCAGATCATAGAGCATGCCTCCTTCTGTCATAAATATCACTTCTCTGCTGTAGATCATTCCTTGATTGTAACTTCTGGCATGATGGGTGTGACCTTAAGAGGCACAGATCCTTGTCAAGGTGCCGCAAAGCTGTGGACTTGCTTCAAAAGGTTGATCTGCACGACTGCTACCGCTTCATGGAGGGACACATTTAAATGAGTACAATAAAGTCCATGTGGCCCTTTTAACAAGAATGGTGCTTTCTTTTCTTGTTCTCTACATAGGTAATAAAGTGTAGTTTTTCCTCAGTGGCATGTTCTGTCACAGCCTATGGAGTCTTCACAGCTATTCTCTTAATGCCCTCCACAGTCTTTACTTCACTAAGGGCACCAAGGTTATCTACATGGCTTTCCCACCTGGCAACCTACTACTAAATCATAGAATTTCCCATAGGCCCTTCACGGCGGCCCTTGGCAAGCAAAAAATAAGGTGATCATGTGGCAAGTCATCAGAGCAGTCACTGGTGAGGTTTTTCTTTTTAGTAGCAGTTTCCTTTTTATTTCTGGATTCTTTCTCTTTGCGCCAGACCTAGTCCACAGATTCTTGCTAGACATGGACACTGACATGAGCCTTTGCCATGTGCTCTGCTTTTTCACTGGAGAGTTTGTGGGACCTCACCAGCTCCAGCGTAAAAACATCAGCCATGTTGACTTATTAAGAGCAGGCGCTTTAGAGCTTCCCTATTACCGCTCCTGATTGAGTTGGCCTTCTGAAGGATCAGAGACAGAACACAGCATGTGTATTTGGAAAGCACACGATCACCAAAGGGCATCTTGGCGCGGAATAACAGATGTTTATTTGTACCCAACTCAATGCCACCTTCTGCTGTTGAGCAACAGTTGTAGTACACAATATCTTCCGCAGAAACGGTGTCTGACATAAATATTGTCTACAAAAGTATTGTTTCTTTCGGTGTAGATTCTTGATTATTAACGTCCATGCAGCAATATTTTTGTAAATGAAATTTAGGACCCGGTATTTAGGTTGATGATATTGTGACTATTATATTCTCATACCATACCTAACCAACAGCTTCTAAAGCAGGACTTTTCAACATATGTCCAGTGAAGCTGGCTCAGAGCTGGAATTTGGATACATCCAAATATAATGAATCTAGATGGAGCTCGATTTAACAAATCAAGAGGATCCTGCTCTCCTAGACCCACACTGGGGATCACACTTATTATGTAGTACCTCAACCTCCTCTTACTGTCACCATTATCCATTCTGCCCACTACACAATCTCCCATCTCCAGCTTTCCATAATTTGGCTACTTGCAATAGGACTCCTTGCTAATGTTTTTTCAACCACAGCCATCAGATATCTGGAAAGAATTATAATGCAAAAGATTCTAAAGTTGCTCCGATCCAATCTCTTCAGCATCCTAGTCAATGAGTGCATGCGTAAGTCCACCTCTGTTGGTTATGAGCAGGGGATGGGTGGTGCTGAGGAAATTCAGAGCTTAGATTAGACGAATGGGGTAGAATGACAGGGCAGAAGAACCCCCTCTCACCCTCTCCCTTCTTTTCTTACTGTATGGATGATCTCATTCTACTGTATATTCTGAAGATATAACCTTATATTTGGTAAGTGTTTCTTGTGTAATTTTATCATGTGACCTGTTTATAAAAATATATATTAAAAAATAAAATAAAAACCTTGAGCTGAATCACGTATTCCCGTCTTGTGGTTTATTCGTTGTTTCTCCCGTCAGTATTACATGGTCTGCCTTGAGTGCTTGGTGTAGCTTATGGTCAATGATCTTTTGCGCCGAGGATGGAATAAATCCAGTTCATATTACATTAAGCTTATTTTGAACAGAATATAACATGGAACGAATAGTTTCTTACCTGTCGGTGTAGTTTTGCAGCTTGAAGATCTTTCTGGATTCACTATGCTGTGCATTATTCCGCGATCTGGTGGTTGGGTCCGGATTCGTAGTCTTTTTTTTTTGTGTAGCCCAGGTGGGCGTCGACGTCCCACCATTTGGTGCACCTTCGTGACGTCGGCACGCTTCCTGCGGAAGCTCCCACCCTTGGGCGCCATCTTCGGATTCTTTTTTCTTTCCTCCTTTGTGGTGAATCCATGGCTATGTGTATTAAACTTTCCTTCAACGTAAACTTCTTCACGTATATTTGTCTTGTTAAGCGTTCCCATCTTACTCTATGTCCTTCCACCTTCTCCAGCCTCATCTTTCTGGCGGAGGTGGGTGGGTTCGCTAGTGAATCCAGAAAGATCTTCAAGCTGCAAAACTACACCGACAGGTAAGAAACTATTCGTTTTGCAGCGTGAATCTTTCTGGATTCACTATGCTGTGCATTGATTTCGTAGCGGTTTTGTCACTCATGTGGCGGCTGGGTGGAAGATGAGCGTTGGTTGTTAAAGATATGTTGAAGCACTCTTTGGCCCACCTGTGCTTCCTTGTTCATCTGCACATCTACGCAATAGTGTTTAGTGAAAGTGTGCACTGAAGCCCATGTTGCCGCCAGGCATATGTCTTGGATGGGCGTGTTTGCCAGGAAGGCGATTGTTGCCCCTTTCTTCCTGGTTGAGTGGGCTCGTGGCCCCTCCGTGAGCTCCTCACCCGCTTGCATGTGGCAGAGCTGTATTGTTTTTGCAATCCATCTTGCTATGGTGTTCTTAGTCACTGGTCTACCCAGGAGACTCCTTGCGAAGGACACAAAGAATTGTTTTGTCTTCCTGTGTTCTTTCGTTCTTTCTATATAGTGCATTACTGCCCGCCTTGCATCCAGAGTGTGGAGCGCCCTCTCCGCATTTGATGTGGGCTTCTGGAAGAAGCTAGGGATCTGGATACTTTGGTTCATGTGGAATTTAGATACTACCTTGGGCATGAAATGCGGGTCTGTCCTCATCACGACCCTGTCACTGTGTATTTGTATGTACGGTTCTTGCAGCGTTAAAGCTTGTAGTTCGCTCACTCTGCGTAGCGATGTTATTGCTACTAGAAAGGCTGTCTTCATTGTCAGTATTTGTAGTGACGCTTTATGGATGGGTTCAAACGGCGGCTTCATGAGTTCCGTCAGTACCACGTTCAAGTTCCATGCCGGCGGCGGCATCCTCTTGGGTGGCGCTATTCTCTTTGCTCCTTCCAAGAACCTTTTCACTACTCTGGAAGTGAAGAAACTTCTCCCTGTTTCTCCCCTTGTGTATGCCACAATCGCTGCCAGGTGAACCCTCAGCGAGGACGAGCTTAGTTTGGCTTTGATCAGGTGCGTGAGGTATCTGAGTACTGTAGACTCTCTAGTCAGTTTTTTCTCCAGGTTTTTCTTATGGCACCACTGCGTGAACCTCTTCCATTTCTCCCCATAGCACTTCCGTGTACTGGGTCTCCTTGCTTCTCTCAGCACCCGAAGTGTGCTCTCTGGTAGTTTTAGATGAGCAAACTCTAAGTCCTCAGGAGCCACGCTGACAGGCAGAGGCTTTCTGGTTCTGGGTGTAGAACTTGTCCCCCTTCCATGGAGAGAAGGTCTCTTCTTTTTGGGAACTTGTGTGCTCTGCCCTGCGCCATCTCCATAATCTGGGAGTACCAAGTCTGCCTCGCCCATTGGGGAGCCACCAGGATGAGAGTCATGTTGCTCGACCTGCACTTGTTCAGGACTCTGTGGATCAGTGGCGTCGGTGGAAAAGCGTAGGCAAATTTCTTTGACCAGCTTATCCATAGGGCATTCCCATGGGACATTGGTTCCTGTTCCCTCGATGCAAAGTGTTGGCATTTTGCATTCCGGCGTGTTGCAAACAGGTCTATTGTCGGTGTGCCCCACCTCCTGAACAGGTTCTCTGTCTCTTGGTTGTTCAGTTCCCATTCGTGGGACACCGATGCTTGCCTGCTGAGCCAATCTGCTTCCACATTGTCCTTCCCTGGCAGGTGTATGGCCAGCAGGTCTATCCTGAGTGGGATCGCCCATCTCCATATTTCTTGAGCCAAGCTCGACAGAGGGAATGACTGAGTCCCCCCTTGCTTGTTGATGTAAAACATCGTAGTGGTGTTGTCTGTCTGTATCAACACCCTTCTGTTGTAAAGATGCTTTTGGAAGGCCTTGAGGGCCAGCAACACTGTTTTCAGTTCCAGGTAGTTGATGTGCTTGACCGCATCTCCTGGGTTCCACAGACCCCTCACTCTGAGCCTGTTCATGTGTGCGCCCCATCCTTTCTGGGATGCGTCTGTGGTGATGGTCACAGTTGGGTCCGGTGGCGTTAGAGGCTTCCCCATCGTTATATTCTCCTTCGTCCACCATGTCATCTCCTCCTGCACATTGTGCGTAACAACCACTAGATCTTCCCAACTTCCTTCTGCTTGTGACCATTGTTGTTGCAGCCACTCCTGTAGTGGTCTCATCTTTAGGCGAACATTGGGGACCAGGTGGATGCATGACGCCATCATCCCCAAGATCTTGCTCACCGTCCTCACTGTCAGAACTTGCCCCTTCTGGTAGTGGCGTTTCTCCTTCAGCAGGCTGAGTGTTCTCTTCTCGCTGGGTGTCACTCTGCATTCGACAGTGTTGATCAGGGCTCCCAGGAAGATTTTTACTTGTTCTGGGTCCATGGAGCACTTCCTCCAGTGGATGGAGAAGCCCAGGTTCGTGAGCGTTCTTGTGACCTGTTCTGCGTGGGCTTTGCACCTCGTGTAAGAGCTTGCTTTCACGAGCCAGTCGTCCAGGTAGGGGTACACGTGTATACCCTCCCTTCGCAGGTGTGCGGCCACCGCCGCGAGGCATTTGGTAAAGACCCTTGGTGCTGACTTGAGCCCAAAAGCCAGGGTCGTGAACTGATAGTGGTCTTTGTTCACCTTGAATCTTAACAAGTGTTTGTGATTCCTGTTCATGGGGATGTGCAGGTATGCGTCTTTTAGGTCTATTGTGGACAAGTAGTCCCCGGGCCTTATTTGTGGGATGACCTCTTGCAGGGAAGTCATCTTGAACTTTTGAGTTTTTACGTAGGTGTTCAGGAAGCGTAGGTCCAAGATGGGTCTTAGGCTTTCGTCCGCCTTTGGTACTAGAAAGTAGTTTGAGTACACTCCCTTGTTCCGTTGTCTTTGCGGGACTGGCTCTATGGCCTCTTTGAGGAGCAGTTCTTGAGCTTCCTCCTGGAGCAGGCGCAGTTCTCTGCCCTTGTGACCCCTTCTCTTTGGCCTCCTGCTTGGTGGGTATCTTTCCAACTCTATGCAGTATCCGTGTTGTATAATGTTTAGTATCCATTTGTCTGTGGTTATTTTTCTCCACTCGTGTAGGAAAAATCTCAACCTTCCCCCTACTGGTGTTGTGTGTTCTCTTGATCCGTGTCCGTGTGAGCCTCTCCTTAGCTGTAGGTGCTCTCCCCCCGGAGGCTTTGGGTGGGTGAGCGCCTCCCTCTTCGTGGAGTCATTTTTGGGGGGGTTGATCACCACCTCTCCGTCTTTGGCCCCGTCCGTTTCCTCTCCCTCGAAAGGACTGGCCCCTATTCTGGGAGCCCCAATTCTGCCTCTGTTGACCCTGTTGCCATTGGTTGTCCCCTTGTTGACCATGGTGGTGCGACTGATGCGAATGTGATTGCTGGTTTCCACCTATACCATTTGGTCTCCTCGTGGGGGTGCCTCTCCGCATCCCCCTGAATTGTAGGGCTCCCATTGATTTGGCTGTCTCGTTGTCTTTCTTCAGCTGGGCCAGTTTGTCATCCACCGCTGTTCCAAACAGCGTCTCCCCATTGAAGGGGGTGTTCAGGATGTTGTTCTGTACTTCTGCCTTGAAGCCTGATATTCTGAGCCAGGCCTGCCTTCTCTCAGTGATACCTATGGCCATCAGTCTGCTTGATGTTTCTGCCCCGTCTAGGGCCGTCTTCAGGCATGCGTTTGCTATGTCCTTTCCCCCCTCGACGAGGTGGGCTGCCCTCTGCCTGTACTCCTCAGGCATGTGTTTCAGCAACTGGCTCATCTCCTCCCAGTGCTGGTATTGGTGTCTATTCAGGAGTGCGTTGGAGTTTGCCATCCTCCAATGCACGGCCGCATTCCTTTCTATTTTCCTTCCAGTGAGGTCCATCCTCCTGCT
Source organism: Lissotriton vulgaris (assembly GCF_964263255.1). NCBI lineage: Eukaryota > Metazoa > Chordata > Amphibia > Caudata > Salamandridae > Lissotriton > Lissotriton vulgaris. The sequence continues at coordinate 418,171,865 of NC_141698.1, forward strand.
TTCCTTATCAGGTGGTGGACCAGATGTGGTTGGCACGTTGGCCCTTCTCCTGGCAGTTGCCGCGATAATAGAGTCAGCTGCCACGGTGCCCTGGATATAAGGGGGGTCCCCGGAGGAGAACTTGTATTTCTTCTCCGTCCTCGGGGCCACCGACCTGCATGTAGCCGGTTCCTTGAAGGCTTCAGTTCCTTGTGCAGTGACGCTCTTCAGCATGGGCAGGAAACTGCTTTTTGTCTGTGAGGGGAGCAATGTTTCCAGCAGGAAGTCTGCCTTTGTCTGTTCCTCCTCCAACTTTACATTGTAGACTGTTGCAGCCTTCTTGACGACTTCATAGTAAGCCCCGATGTCGTCTGGCGGCGAAGGCCTCGACGGATACGTCTCCACAGGTTCCTCGGGGTTATCGGCCTCGAGATCCTGCCATTCTTCGTCTAACGACGCTGAACATTCTGAGAAGTAGCTCTCGCGGAGGTAGTCTTCCTCCGAGCGGTAGAAGTCCTCCTCTTCCCCTTCATCTGTGGGGTTTGGAGTTTTCGGCGGCTCTTCGGCCTCGAAGTCCTCCTGCAACTCTGCCTCTTCGGCTGGCGCTGCGGTGCTCGAGGCGGCAGTCGCGGTCTTCGAGGGAATCGAGTAGTTCTTCATTTTCTCGTCGAAGTCTCTCTTCCTCTGGAGCATACTCTCCATTTCGGCCTCGAGCCTTCTTCTTTTTTTCTCCATCTCTGCCGCCTGCTCGGCGTCGAGCTTCTCGGCTGGTCTCTTCGACGGCGCCTTCGTCGTGGAGGCCATTTTGAGCGTCTTCTCGCTCGCGGGTCCCTTCTCGAGGGCCTGCTTCGACGACCTATGCTTTTCGCTGGTCTTCGCCATCCGGGAGTCCTTTTCGAAGGATCCGCTGGGCTTTTCGGAGGATGCAACTTCGGACGTCGAAAATTTCGTCGCCGGTGCTCCTTTCGAGGACTTAGCCTCTGTTTTTCGGGGTTCTCCCTCAGGCTTTCTAGGCCCTGTCTGGGTTTTCGGGGTCGTAGACTCTCCTACCTTTTTTGAAGGTCTCACATCGGTCTCTACGACCGTGAAGTCATCTGGTCCCTCGGCGATGTTCTCCTCTTCCTCGGAGGAGGCACCCAGGTCGTAAAGCGTCGGCGTGGTCCCCTTCCCTTGCATCGTCTGGTGGGCCACCCTCTGTCTCTCTCGAACTCTCAAAGTCTTCGGCTAAAGACTGAACAGGCGTTGCAATCCTCGCTGGAGTGGTCGACCGGCAGGCAGAGGTTGCAGACTGGATGCTGGTCCTTCTGCGCGTACTTGTGGTGGCAATTACGGCAGAACTTGAATGGAGTGTTGTCCATGTGCTCGGTCAGGGGGTCCCCTGCCCGCTCCTTCTCCTTGGCTGTCGAAAACCTCGATGTTTTCTTCCTCCTTCTCCGTTCTGGTTCTAGGAGGTCTTCTTCTCCGACCTTCCTCGGTCCTTTTTCTTCCAAAAACTTGTATTTCCTTCTTTTCTCCTGAAACTTCTCCGGAGCTTCATGCGACGATCCAGACCCAACGGCGGAAAAAAGAATCTGAAGATGGCGCCCAAGGGTGGGAGCTTCCGCAGGAAGCGTGCCGACGTCACGAAGGTGCACCAAATGGTGGGACGTCGACGCCCACCTGGGCTACACAAAAAAAAAAAAAAAAAAGAGAAAAAAGACTACGAATCCGGACCCAACCACCAGATCGCGGAATAATGCACAGCATAGTGAATCCAGAAAGATTCACGCTGCAAAACAATCTTTATCTATTACTCCGATTTTCTCCAACAATGGAACAAATGCTGCAAAAGTTAGTGCAAAGAAATTTGTCTTATTATTGATAAGAATTCATCATAGTGTGCACTCAGTTTTCTTGCTTTTTTAACAAATGTTCATTTGTTTCTTTGATAAAAACTTCATTAGAAAAGTAAAATCATTAAAAAATAAAAGGTAAGCCATACACGTTTTCTAAAGGTAGAAGTTCATGACTTGAAAACTCAATTCTCATTAAAGATGATAAATAATAACACCATTTTCAAAAAAGCCAACTCATTTTATTTAATCTTCATAAATATATGGAGAGACATGTCAATGTCTCTGTACATGAAATCGGTCTTGAAAGGACACATCATTTACCGTTAAAAATAAAAAAAAGAGTGGAAAAACCACAGCAACCAGTTTTAAAATGATTGCAAATACGAGGTCAAGGTATGACCTGGCATCCAACTTCATCCAAATGTCTCCATGTGTCAGTGCAACTTGCTACAGTATGCCACAGACAGACTGAAGTCCCTTCTTTTGAGGTACAGGTTTGCCTCTCCTTTAGTGCTTCACGCCAGTTCAGCTTTGGTACTGTATTGGTCAGGCAGCCATTAACAGAGAACACGCCATCTTCTCAATACAGATTGGAAACCGCCATTCCCAGCTACATGACACTGTACATCAGGAAATGTTATTGGATTCCATTCCAGGGTGTCTCCTGCTTTCAAGTATACTCGCAGAGATGTCCGCAGCCCGCTGGGCAGTGAGAACTGGTCTCCAACCATTTCATAATGTGCTGAAGATGGCCCCCGTGGCTACAGCCCTGACACCACACGAACAGGCCTTTTACCACATGATGGCAGACGGCGCACATGCTGGCACACTGCCGACACCTGTTGTGGGGGAAAAAGAGAAACCATTGAAACTGTAGCAGATTGCAAAGGAAGGAAATATACAGTTAGTTACGTTCTAGAATTTAGGACAGTAGCCGTCCAAATAGGTCCTTGCTTCCCAATAATGTTCACATTTAAAGTATTCAAAGGGTGGGTGCTGAGATGTAGTGAGTGAGTTGGTAAATGAAATTGGAGATTTTCTTAAACCTTTTGATTGTATGTATTTTATTCTGTGCTTTTATTTTCATTTTAATGACCAAATCAAGATTATCTAAACAAAACAAGCTGGTAAGTGAGCTGTTGAAATACAAATTGAATACGCTTGCTGTATCTTTAAACCAGAAAAGTGTTTCCCAGGTTTAAGTCATCTACATCAACCAGAAGAAATTAATTACTTACATATAGCTTATGTTTTGGTATCTTTGATTTACTCTGATGCTTGAATCATTCCCCAGCCACCAGGCTAGGAATCCTCGGTAACTTTAAATAGCAGTAAACCGCGTGAAAATGACCGTAGACCTCAACAACGTTTATTTAGTAGCACCTCCACCTCATTAGAAACAACCCAAACTTAAGCCAACAAGGTGGAAGTGCTGAGCACTCCAGCTCCCTCTAAAATCACCATAGCTCATACTTAGTCATGCAATTAACGAATTTATTCTCCTACATTGGATCTTTCATATATTAATATGCTTGAATCAGAATAACAAGCAGTAGGTATCATTTGACTAAAGCGGTAAGGAGATTCACTGTATTGAAACAGGTTGCCTAGGACTGCTTGTTCCACTGCAGTATGTTGTAGCATTTACATCTAGGCGGTAATGCTTGCTGAAGGTATGCCTCGTTTTCCATGGGTCTGCACTACAAATGACACTACAACATGGAGTGCTTAAGTCATGTCCATGCTTCTGACGGAGTGCGCCAAAGCTCTGCCCTGGAGAGAACACTTTGCTTTGTTGTCCCAGAAAGTGACACAGGCAGACAGCCAACAAGAAATGCATTATTTGGATAGGAGACAGCCTCTTTCTTCCTGGATGGCCAAATAATTAATTGGATTAACTTTAGTACTTACTTCTGCTATATCGAACCAGATGCATGTACGAGCATCCTGGAAGTGTAATGATTTAGGATAACCGGTTCATTCAAGTGAAAGTCGGTAAGCTCTTTTGGCATACTAGGAAGGACAATAGATTTTGCTCAGCTGGGCGAACACCCTTCTCCCCCCCCCCCATCTCCCCTGTAACGTGATGTTTCACTCAAATTCATGTGGCTTGAAAACAGTACGTTGGCGTGCGAGATTCGGCGTCCCCTAGCACCATTTCCAGCCGCTCGGAGGACACCCAGCAAGATTTCTCCAACGCGGGCAGACGTGGGCAGTCTCTACCTTTTGCGGTTGAAAAGCTGCTGCATGAGTAGAAAATCTACTTAAGCAGCAAAGTCAACTCTAGGAGCTGGGTGCTCTGACGTGCTGTCTGTTGCTGTTCGCACTGATTTTTCAGCGCGGACGAGCTCCAGGCACTAAATAAGCATGATGTGCCTATTTGTGCCCGTTCGCAGAATTTCACAGAACCTTGCTGAGTTTTTTTGTAACTCTGTGGAATTCCGCAAAGTAAAACTCTGTGACTTCCGCCCAGGCCTAGTAAATACTGGATAGGTTTGCAGAATTACCTCGTCTGGAGAAGTGTAGATATAGTTCTTTTATGATGAACTGCTGTACCTCTCCAACTATCCTAACCCAAAGTGGGAGTGAGCAGAAATGTAGGTTTCTATAGAAGGAACTTCAGAAGCACTCTGAATGGATTCAAAAGGAAGTCAGCGAAATGGCTCAACACATCTCCCTTGGAAAAAGAGGACACCTAACCAGTGGCAAGGCACAAAAAATCCCTTTCATAAACTGCTTTATATAACCCTCTATGAGGAAGAGCCTTCTGTCCTCCAGAGCCTGGAAATTTCAGCCAAGTGTACCCTGTTTAATGCGTACTTCAGAGAACTCCTGGCTAGCTTAAGCAACCACGGTAACACTTGATGGGGTCATATGGATGTTGAGTTATGGCCCATTTCTTTGCATCACATGCAGAATCTCTTCGACTCAGCAATATAGATCTTAGTTTCCAATGGTGCACATGCCTGCGCTAAGCTGTCTCTTCAGTCTGAATGAATATTAGTTTGGTGGAACTCGAAGTGGTCAAGTACCATGCTGTCAGTCTTAAGAGACTGGAGATCGTGGAGGAGTATCTCACCATTTGTTCTGGAGATGAACCTGTGATAGTTTTTCAACCGGACTGGTGGGTGCGCCGACAGTCACCAAAACTGCTGAGTCTATGTCAGGGAAATCAGGACCAGGGAAGTGGTTTGCTTTCGCCTTCTTCAGAATCCTGGGAATGAGGGGAAACAATGGAAACACCTGAACAAACATATTCAACAAGGTCATGGAAAAGGCATTGCCTGCGGAAGCCGATTGACAAACTGTTAGTGTAATCCCGGCATTTTTTGTTCTTCAAGGTAGAAAACAGGTTTATTGTTGGGTAGCCCCACTTTTGACAGATGTATTCGACTTGATTTTGATGGCAATCCCACTCTTGGAAATCAAAGAGGGGCAGCTCAGGGCTTCTGCCTCGTCTTTCTGGTATCGTGGAAGATGTTTCACTGTGATGTCCCACTCATTTGACATGGCCCAGTCTCAAAGCATCGGTGTAGTTTCTCTTACGGAATGGGACGTCTTTCCTCCTTGTTCTGAGACGGACGCAGAGTCGTTTTTCCTGATCAATGCAGCTATTATTTTTTAGTATAATTTTCGTGCCCCTTTAAACACCTTGTCTGAGAAAGGCTTCATCCTTTGGATGTGGTGGCTGCAGACACTCCTGAAGTAAATTCCAGCTGAGGAAGCTCCACATGCTTCCTTTTCAGCGCTGCATTCATGGAGTGCTTGATGTGGCCCTTTGAACGGAATCATCCACAAAAGCATCTCCTTTGGGAGGGGCATGCCCTTCCTTTCCAGTAAATAAAGAGCCAACCTCTTTTCTTCACCTTTAATCATCTTTGATGGAAAGGTTTTAACATTTGTCGCAGAGAAACGCTTCATGAGCAGGATAAACTAAATAAATGCATTGATCATGAGGATCATCAGCGTAGATCTTTTGTCCACAGGCTGAGCAGAACTAAAAAAGACATTTCTTCTTTCTCTGCCATAGTGGCTGTTGGTGACAGTGGCCCCATTGAGCCTGAGGTGAACATCTCCAAAATCATCTCTAATCAAATCACAGTTTGATAAAAGCTGAATCTGAATCCAGGAGTGGCAGGAATCCAGGGCGAACCAAAGTGCCCAAAATAAGGCAGCCTATAGGTGGAGTAAGAGGTCTCAGCACTTCCACCTCATTGCCTCAAGTTTAGGTAGTTTTTCTGGAGGCGGATATGCGACTAACCAAACACTGTTGTTGAGGCTTATCACCATTTCCTGCTATTTAAAGCTATTGTGGATTCCCAGACTGAAGACAGGAAATGTCTCCAGTATATGAATAATGGAGAACACATTCCATGCACCTGTTAACTGACACATGGCCTCCTCCCCCCACTCACATATTCACTCATATACACTATATCCATATATCCTTCTTATTCTCGATCTAGCTAAGATCACACTCTACAAAGCCACTTGTCATTACTCGGCTATTCTATCATTTCATCTGTAAACTTTCTGTGGCCAAATTTAATTTAAGGACAAGGCTGAAACACTAAGCAGCCCGCTGCTCTGCACTCTTCCAGAGCATGTTAGTCAACTGAACCCTCTACACTATTCCAGAGTATCCTGACCCACAACAAACACCCACACCGCTCAGGGAGCCCCTCAGTAATCCCTTTTGCATCTGCGCTCTACTCACCTGTCACAGATCCAACCTTTGTTACTCATCGGTCGCTTGCAGTTGCTGCAGTTGATGTGCAGACTGGTGGACGCCTGGTTCATGCAGTTAATGGAGCTGCACGTGCTTAGTTTGATCACTTCGTTGGAAACATTCCAGAGTCTGAAACGCTGAAGCAAATCAATATAGGATGTGTACCAATGTTCCTAGGAGAGAAAAGCAATGGGAATAGGTTAAGCGTGGAGCAGAGTTGAGTAGAAGAGCTCTATCAATGGTGCTCAGAGATAAAGAGGGCATATTTAAAGCTTAATCCTGCAGAACAATTGTTGGAAACTACAGCAGAGTTAAAAATAGGCAAGAGACTAATCAACCTTAATGAAGGAGGCTAGCCATGGATGCGCATCTAGAAGGCGAGTCTAATCAAAAGAATCCATAGCACAGCAAGGTCGGCATCTAATGTCGCGGTGGAATGTTCTTTACATTGTTGAAAAAATAGAACAAAAGTAAGAACAAATTGTCAATCGCTGCCGTGGGACTAAATAACAATGGGGCAAAGATGGTACATTTTTCATTACCTGTATAAGTGAACCCACCATTTATGGTAAAAAAATTTAAAGATGTTTCTTGTCAAACATGGAACACAGTCAAGGTTTGACAGTTCCAGGGTGCTCATTTGTAAAGAAAAAATTAAGTACTTTAGTGATTTTTGCACTGATGGTTTTAAGTTCCCTCTAAACCGCTCCAGAATCATAGAACATCCATGTCGGCAGGCTATGTGCTGTATAAATATTTTAGAACATAAGTCTCAGCGAGTGCGAGGCTCATTTTGACCATTCGCTAGAAGAATTGCTATTGTAATATCCATCTTAAGGGCAATGGCCACTTTGAACAGTGAGACAAACAAGGTAAGTACTTTAGTTAACTCTCTTTCTGTAGAGACTCTTAGTAGCAGATTCCTCAACTTTACACTATTCCCAAGGCATTAGACAGGATCTGGAAACTTGTTATCAATGCCTCTGGATGCGGTTGGGTCACATTATAAGGCTCAAACTGATGTAATTCTGCCCAAGAAAACCGTGTGCATAGCCTATATAGGCGCTGCTCCTGATGTCACTTTGCTTTCGGGATTGTAGGATGCCTCTAGGCGCAGAGCTCCAAAAGCAAATTGGTGTGACTAGTCTGCAGATTTTTAGACATGGGATTTTATTAATAGATAGAGTCGAAACATAGAACGGAGCGGACAGGAGGATAGGTGAGGAATCTGCAGCTAGATAGAGTTAACTAACGTTTTCTTCTGATAGAGACTTTTAGTCACAGATTCCTCAAGTGCTGTATAGATACAAAAGTAGTACCTATTTGGAAGCGTGTTTGTGGATGGACTCAAAACAAGTAAGTCCAGCAAGGATCGAGTGGGGAAACATGCTCCTCTTTGCGAACATGACTGTCCAAAAATAGTGGTTTGTAAACGTATGGAGGGATGCCCATGTAGCTGCCTGGCAAATATCCAGGACAGGGACACTGTCTGCCAGTACAGTGGTAGCATCTTTGGGCCTGGTAAAGTGAGCACGCAGTCCTTCCATAGGCTGCTTTTCCTGCTGGTGCGTAGTAGATCTTAATGAAGAGGATGAACCAATAGAAGAAGGTTCTCTTTTGCACAGCCTTGCTTTTTTTGTAGCTCCAGAGACCTCACAAAGAACTGATCATCCACCCAGTGTTCTATATAAAAGCTCTGCGCTTGCTTGGAGTTCAAGAGATGGAATTTCTCATTGAACACCAGCAAGGCGATGTTCAGTCAACGTGGAACAGCGCCACAACTTCAGGCAAGAAGGATGCCAGTGTCCGCAAAACCAACTTGTCTGAGAAGAGGTGCTTTATGGCAGGTTGACACAGAGCTTGAAGCTCACTCGCACAACAATCTGATGTTATTTCAACAAGGGACAGTCTTGATGGTAGAAAGCTGCAATAAACAGCTGTGAAGCAGCTCGAAGGGAGTACACATCTGAAAAGAAAGAAGCAAATTAAGGTCATACAGTGACATGACAACAATATATAATGCAGAGTTTTTGTGGAGGGACACTTAGCTACTAAGACAACATCATCCACCTCCAGAGGAAGGTTGAAGGTGTTCGGCTATCTTCACTCAATCTCCAAGCGTGAAGGTGGAGATTGCGAAGGCCTGGTTGCACAACCCTGCCCTGCTGCTGTGACAGCAGATCCTTCCATAGGGGCAGCCAGATAGGAGGGAAATGCCTAAGCCCAGGAGTACTGGATACCATATTTTCCATGCCCAATCTGGGTCTACTAGGATAATTTGGTACCAGTCAGCACTGATCTTCTTGAGAATTAATGGCAGTAGAGGTATGAGCAGAAAGGCCTGAATTCCACTTGAGGCAGAAACAGTCTCGCTGTGAGAGACTCCTTGAAAACTGCTAAGCACAGACATGCTGACTTTATGCGTTCTTAGCGTTGGGAATATATTGAGCCATGCTATCCTCAATTGTGGAAGATACCTTGCACCACCTCTTAGTGTAGCTACTACTCGTGATCCACAAGGCACTGACAGCTGTGCTCGTCCACCCAGATATTCAATGATCCTGCCAGATGTTTCACCACTATGAAATGCCTTGGTGGTCCAGCCACTACCAGAGGAGCACGGCCTCCTGCCATAGGGTTTGTGAGCCCAACCCACCCTGTTTGTAGCAGTATCCAGGGATGTGGAATTCCTATAGCCTGATGCATAGGACACATTGTTTGGGTTCAAGGGCAACACGTTTTCATGTGTATTTTTTCCTTGGGACAAGTAGGCCCAAACCCCTGTAGTGAGGGCAGACCTCTGCTTGCGCACATTGTTATGTTAGCATAAGCTTATTATTAGCCATTTTGCCCTTTTGCCGCTTTTGCACAGGACACTGCAGGTAGCTGTTTTTGAAAGTTTGAATTTTGTGAAGATCTTCACATGAGAATGGCTTGTTTTCAACATCCCTAGACTCACATCGCGGCCTTAGACTGCACAGTGAGTTCTGAAGCCTTCAAGGTTATCATAACAACGTTTAGCTGTTGTTCGGGCTGATCGGCTCACGCTTAGGCACAACATACACGCAGCTGCAGTTAACTAAAATTCTGGCGCCTTTAATATGGCACTGCATACATGATTTGAAACACCTGGAAGAATTCAGTTTCTAGAGAGACAGAGAGCTTTTGCAGATCCTGATGCGATTCACTCCTGCTGATCTTAGAGGTATGGGGTCCCCCACACAAGCCTAAGAGACCTTCTATATTTTATAAAACATAGTTCCTAGCTAGGGGGGGGGTGGCATATAAGGCACTATAGGATCGGTTCCCACCATCATTATAATATGATTTCCCCTTTTGTGTTTTATGGAATTGTAAAAATGCTGCTTGTATTATTTTTAATCACATGCCTGCTTATGCTTGCAAATATACTGCATCTTAGAGCACGTCGTCAAAATAAACATTTTAAACTTTACTGTGTCTCTTTTTTACCCATGTTGTGGACTGGTATGAGAATAACAAACGAAAGAGTGTTCTTGATTCCCACCATTCCTGAGAGTAACCTAAGTCGCATGTCCTGGGTTGTCTAATCATTGGTTACTTTGCTATAGGATGAAGAGCTAATGTGACACTGATGCCAGTTGGTTAGGGGTTCTAGGTACTAAGGTGAGTTTTTTGGTCCACCACAATTCACTGAGGTCCAGGGTCTCTGAACAGTTCTGTGTCTGAGCAGAATCCCTGCAACACCCTTCAGCACAAACCATTTGGCTGCCAGTTTACAGTACCACATTATGGATCAGGGAAGGGGAATATCTGCAGTTAAGGTAATATAAGTGTCCATGTATTAAAGCTGTTCAAACTTGTATTTATGGTTCATTACTTCAAAGCCTATATTTTTAGGGTGAGCTCTCTAAGTAAATGTTGTAAGCTTGGACTGCACTACTTTCCGTGATTCCACTATAAAATTGTGTAGACACGTTTTCAATGTTTAGAAATAGAAGGCTATGTCTAATGCTACCAGAATGCTCTCTGATTAGATGGAAATATTTGCAGAAGCTTGAAAGCAACTTTGCTTTAAAAATAAAATGTTCACAAAAAAATATATAAGTAGGAAAAAAAACATTTCACTAAACTACTGTAAGATTTTGGTTACCATTTATTTGCAGCATCATTCAGTAAAATGTGTTGATGTATGCTAGTATTTCTCAAAAATATTCATAATGGAAAAGCAGGGCAACCAGTTTCAATAACATTATGGGAAACAAAGACCAACAAGCATTGGCAAAGCCAGTAGGTCTGAAATTGGTGGTCAGCCTTATTGTGAGACTAGTTTTGCATTGTTTTTGTAAAGCCTTATTGGTCTGGTGCCAGGCCATAACCGTTATAACAAACACTGGCAAAAACAAAACTTGATTTTGGTCTCAAGCACACATTGAGACAGTAGTTCCTGGCACTGAACAAAACTACTTTGTGTGCCTATATGCTGCTTGTGGAAGAGGTGTGGCGCAGCATCCAGGGTGCCCGACTCCGGACTACGGGGTTCACAGTTCGATCCCCGGTGCCAACGGCAGGTTAGCCCAACACCAGGTGACTCTGGGCAATAGCTTGCTTAATCTTCCTGAGGGCCCCCAGCGCCGGGACACCCCTTCGGAGGTAGCTGTGCGCTTTACAACGGCTGGTATTTGTGAGAGAGCAGAATGCTGTTAATCACAGTGAGGGAGAGAATTTTATCAAACGCAAAAGGCCATGGCTTACGCCAGACATACTTAGTAACCAAATTAATATAGAAAGACTCAAAAGTTCACCCATAATATAAGTCCTTGCATTAAGTGCAGATATACGGTTTTCGTGAATTCGCAAGAATTTACAGAAGTTGGCCAAGAAATAGTACTAGAAAATATTTGTGAATTGCATTTTAGCATGAGCAAATGTCAATGTGTGGATTTGCTCATGCAAATATCGAAGTGTTTGCAAGTTCACTTCCCTTCAACCACTTTTTTTCTCCCATCCCTGGTAGACGTTTTATGTCTGCCATAGTCAGAAGTAAATTTCTAAACTTTCTCAGTATGGGAAAAGATTAGAGAAGAGTTGGTGAAAACCCTTGGAACATGCAAGTTAGTAGGTTTGCACAGACTTCAAAGGGTATCCCAACCCTGAAACTATTGCTTACCACTACCTTCATCCCCAAAATGTCGATCTGCGGAAACGTAGCAACATTGGGGAATTGCTAGTATTCATACCCTACCATTGTATGAGCCCTGGCATAATCAGAGAGGCCATATCAGAGATATTATATAAAAAGATTGCTGCCATAATTTGTCACCACATGACATGGCACAAAAGGGGCAAGTGGATTTTGTTACAGAACAGATAGATTTATGAAGGAACCTGCCCCATGGACAAGCAGATATTTTATTAAATTCCACACCGCTGAGTATCATATGGCGGCGGTGGTGGTGGTGGTGTTGTCCATGAGCATCAGTACCAGCCTCACCTTGATGCATGGAAGGAAGGCTTTCAATGTCAAGCGGTTGGCTCTCATATCCAGAAGGTTGACATGGAGCCAGGTCTCAGCTGGAGAACAGAGGTATCTGATCACCACCTTTCCCAGATGTCTACCCCAACCCAGAAGTGATGAATAGGTCACCACTGTAAGCTCGGAGTGGAGAAGGGAGAGGGATCTGCCGCCGACCCAAACGCCGTCCACTAACCACCAGTGTAGATCTTTATAGTCTACAGCATAATCTGAACGTGGTCAGAGAGGTTCTCTTGATGCTGGGCCTACTGAGACTACAGATACCACTACAGAGCCGGCATAAGCCCTATGGCAGCAGGCTGTTGGGAGTCCATCAGTCCAAGCAGCATCCGAGCCAATCTCACTGAAATCCAGAACTAAGGCTGAAAGATCAAAATCACAGTCAAAGTTCTGGACTCTCTATACCGTGGAAAGGCACTAAAATGAACCATGTCCAGAATGCCTCCAAGGAAGGGAAGCATCTGAGAAGGAGCTGGAGGTGGATGGCAACTATACAAAAAACAAGAGGGGGGAGGTAGAGCAAATGGGAAATGGATTCTTGCTCCACAGAGATACTTTAATAAACAAAGAGAATCCAGCCCGCAGGTAGGGTGGTGTTCAACATGTGTTGGAGCACTTAGTGTTTTGTAGTTTGTTCATATGGTCGTTTTCAGTTTTATACTCACAGGATCGGGACATACTAATCTCCGCCTTACCCCCACACGCTGCTCCACTGAAGTCACCACCTCCCACCACTCACTTGTAAATACACCCTATACACATGCACCAAATATAGTCATTAACTATAAGTGCTCCCACGTAGTCGTAGGTCGCAGCACGCCGCATCCCGTTAGAGGGGTGCGAAGACCCCGATGATGAAGCATGACACCAAGGGGCCTGTTGGTGTGTGAGGGGTATTTTACAAAACACTAAGTGCTCCAACACATGTTGAACACTTCACCCTACCTGCGGGCTGGATTCTCTTTGTTTATTAAAGTATCTCGGTGAATGGCAACTGACTGGGGAGAGCCCACGGTCAACAGCTAGTTGTCAAGGTAACGGAAGACTGGCACCCCTGACCTCCGGAGGCGTGCTGCCCACCTCCATCATTTTCGTGAACATCAGACAGACACTAGCGAGACCAAAGGAGAGTACAGCAAACTGAAAATACTCCTATCACACCACGAACCACAGGTAGCACCAATGAGCTTGCTGGAACGGTACATTGAAACAGGCGTCCTGCAGGTCCAACACCAGGCTTGAGGGCAGACAAGGGCAGAGAGAAGGGTGAGCATTTTTTATTTCTCCGCCTGTAGAAAGGAGTTGAGAAGGTGCAGGTCTAAAATAGGAAATCATTCTTGGGCATCAGAAAGTAGCCGGAATAACAACCACATTCACCTTCTGGTGCGGGCACCCACTCAATAGCTCCTTTGACCAAAAGTATTACACTTCTTGCCGCAATGATACTCTGTCTGCTGCTGAGGGGGCGGTGAAAGGTGCAGCAGAAAGAAAATGAAAGGTACAATTTGTAGGGTGAATCTGTCTGATGTTGTGACCTGAACCTGTTTTGAAGCATCAGATCCTGCCTCCCATCAGGTGGTTGTGCTCCACTAAGAATGTATGTGTAAATCAAGGGGCAACCCAGTAACCCTGGGACCTGGGTAGTATAACAATAAAGGAACCAATAGTCCTTGAAGGGGGAAGTGTGGAACTCACCTTTCAAGGAAACCCTAATAAATAACCATCAGAGGATTGGTTTTACTAGAACACATACAATTTTATTCAAACACAAATTACTTATAATCATAGGAAGGCAAACTCTCTGGTTTCTGATAACATGTATAGTTTGTGATTAAAGCTGTGTTTCCCAAATGATGCAACAGAGCAGTGAGTGTGATATAAGTGAGTAAGGAGTGCGTTAGTGCTATACAATATATACATCAATAATGACTGTGGGGGATGCACAGTTGTTTAATCTATACTCTAAAATAGAGTTACAGGCTCCTGAATTACATATATACAGTTCACTATTATAGTGTCTATGTTTCAACCCTCTAGTGTTGTTTGTACAGGGTCCTCAGGACAGAGAAAAGGAAGCACCTATGGGAGGGAGACCAGATATTAGTTGGTTTTAGTTATAATCAAAAATAAACTAATGTGTAGTTTTACCACTGAATTGGGAGGGAACCTACGCATTGGATAGTGTTCATGCACTGCTACTAGATTCATGGATGCCCCGCAGGAGCAAATTGCTAAGAGAGACCCAAAAAGACACTCCTCCGAACCCAACTGCATAGCCATCCGGATTCACCTTCAAGTCCAAAATAAACCAGCAATTTTCATTGAGAACCCCAAATTGCGCAACAACTTCAGTTTTGTTGCAAATCAGTGTTCATTTCACTGAATGTTTCTAGGCATGGACACTGTCTTCGAACACATTACTGAGCTAGAACAGTTCTAACCAAGGAAATCCTTGATGACACTGCACTGAATATCGCTGTGGCAGCATTAGAAGCCTTGGAGAAATCAGTTGCAGAGATAATGTTTGTTACACAACATCGCAAACTAGACACACTAGCAAAAGATATAGCTTAATACGACAAACAGACATACAGGAGACAGCTGCTATAAGCAGGACGAATCTGGGAGATACATTGATAGAGGGCAGGGTAGGTACTAACGTTAGATCGCATTCTCTGTAACCGCGGTTTCTGAAAGCTCAGATAAGGCAATACCAGACCCAGGCACTGCAACAAATCAAGGAGGCCCCAAGAAATTAAGACCCACAGTCGTTTTTAGTCAGAGGCCAGGGGGAGAGGTAATCCCTCTGAGGACAGAGAGGGAGGGGAAGGCGATCCTACTACCAAGAGCCAAACGAGGAGAGACAGACGAAACGGCAACAGTATAACTGGTAAATACCAATACCACACCTTCCGCCCCCATCATTAATCTGTTCAAACACAACCTCACCCCCAGCGAGGTTACCACCTGAGTGAAGGTTGTCCTATGTACCTACCACCAGACCCAACTTCTTGACTGCCACTTCTTTTCTGGTTGTTTATCTCCATCCAAACTGGACACCATAGGGTTTAGACCACCCTCGACAGTCATGCCACCCTCACATAAAATGCCTAGTGAGATCTTGGCGTTTGAAAAGATGGTAACGAAGGACATTGACGCCTTGATTAAAGAGAGATGCTAAACCAAATACAACATAACAAAAACTGAGAAACAGGCCATTTGTCACCAGTGCTTAATTTGTGCCGGTGCTTTCCGGTGCTGAGCACCGGCACTTATTTCACCGGGCCGGGTCTATACAATTGCTCTCCTCCGGCGGATTGATGGCCCGGTAATTATTGAAATAAATGCCTTCTTTCTTTCCGTGGTTGCTGCCTGGTGTGTCCTCATAGGAAGTCCACCCTGGCCCAGGCATACTGAAAGAGCGTGGCGTCATCACGTTAGTGATGTCACTGGCAGTGCAGCAGATCGCGCCTGCCTTTCACGGAACATAGTTTCATTTCCGTTGAAGAGTGGCTGAAGGCGGGCTTTTGGCTGAGCTGGGGCGCGGCAGTCTGGAAGTGTGCAGGACTGCCAATAAACGTACAATATACAATGTCCAGCAGAAAAATATATAGGAGCGCCAGCAATCCATACAGGTATAATTTTTATACGTTTGATTTATTTACATCAAAAAAGCAAAAAGAGCTGCAAAAGGGCGTTATATGTACACGCTGGCCGGCGGGGATCGCATCCTTTGTGCTCCCAAGAATCACTGCACCAACACTCTCCAGATGCATTCCTGGAGTAGAGGATGGAAGCTTTCCCCTAGAAACGATCTTGGGAGACGTTCTTGGGGAACCCCAGGCATGATTTTGTGATTCAGGAGACGTGGGTGAGTGCCTGGGGTGTGGAGTAAAGTTCGTAGGGTTGCCTGGCTCTTTGCAACCCCTGCTTTTGTAATGTTATTTCAAAAGCAGGTAGTTAACCACCCTAAAAAAGTTACCCCCGAAGCAGGCCGGACGTGTGTGTTAATGAGGCCACACAATCTAACAAGCATTTGCAATGCAATAGGTCTCGCATTAGGAAATTTTGAGCTATTGGTATTGTAAATGACAATTTTTTATTTCTGTGTTGGTTTTGAAAATAGCTAAATTACTAGCTTTGTCATTTACAATGCCAATAGTTATAACTTTCGCAAATGTGACACCTATAGCATTTGTAATGCAATTAGTGTTGTATTTACGTGACTTAGATGTATTACTATTACAAATAACAATGGCTTTTAATTTTTTTTAATAATTAATACTTAAATAAAAGTTATTGTAATTAATAATAGCAATAGCTTAAACTTTTGTAAATAACTTTTGTGAAGATTGTGTTAAGTGTATTTTATTGTGACGAAAATCCAAGAACAGAAGTTAAATATTAACATCTTTTTGTGACATTTGTAATAAAGTTTGAGACATTGAGAGAACATATTTGAACCAGTTGTTGTTGAATGGTTGCACAGATTGATGCTGTGGTGCCCCTGAGTGGTGGTGCCGAATGAGTGCGATAGATAGATAGAGTGAGGGCGATAGATCGAGTGAGGGCGATAGATAGATAGAGTGAGTGCGATAGATAAATAGAGTGAGGGCGATAGATAAATAGAGTGAGGGCGATAGATAGATAGAAAGTGCCTATAAATAAACCAATCAAAAACATAAACACCTAATAAACAAAAGAGAGTTTGAGCTATTGGCATTGTAAATGGCAATGCCTTTTATTTACATGTTAGTTTTTAAAACATAAATAAAAGGCATTGTCATTTACAATGCCAATAGCTTAATCTCTCGCAAATGCGAGACCTATTGCATTGCAAATGCTTGTTAAACAAGCATTGGCAATGCAAACGGCTTTAATGTGGGAACGCATCGAAATATAGGCATACACTGTGTATGATACACAAATGCAGTTTGCATTCATCAGCACATTAAAGTCAGGTCTGTTGAGTTTGCCAATGCTTGTTTACACTTAGAATAAGCTGCTCATGGCACCTGGTAAAATGGAAGATGCTTCTAATGGTGTTCCGCATCGGGGTTTTGACCCAGGCCAGGACCCCCCCACAGAATCTTCGAACACCCAACCTTCAAAATATACACTGGAGAGAAACAGTCAACACTACACCTGCACTTTAAAGTCTTCAACGCTAAGGCTGCTTTACCTCGCGCCTTCCTACGTCATTTCCGTTGCATGCCTCTGTCGTGGTGCATAACAGCACAGGAGTGACTGCAAGGACAAACAGTAAAGAAACAGAAGCAGGCGGTGCAAATTGTTTTTGCTATTTTAAATGCCGCGTACACAATCTCAGCCTTCTGAATATTTGACGCGTGACTAACCTATTACTGCCTGTGCATATATATGATAATTTAATGCGGAAGCAAACAAACGTAACGCAAATAATTCTTGGACGAGTCATGTTGTTTCAAGAGATGATTCTGCGCTCCGCCGCCATCTGCCAGAGCAGAGCCCGACTGCAGGGAGGAGATAGCAGTGTATCAAAGCCGAGACTGTACGACTTTCAGGGATTAAACGTAAACACGCGCAGCCCAAACTGAAACAACCCGAAAGAAAACATCCGATGCGGCAATTCCCAAGCAGAGCCTGGCTCCCTCGGGTTTCCGTTTAAAGACAGCAGTGAGGAAAAGAAGAAAAAACAAGGAATATCCAATTATGGCAATTTCTTCACGTAATCTGTGCCTTCTCGTACGATGAGAGCGTATGTCCAGTGAAGGCTTTATTCAATTTGTTGGTTTAAAAACGATTATATTCCAATTAATTTAAAGCGAGCCAAGATTACAACTCCTGCAATGGAGTCAGCCAGTGAAGATTAATATTTTTGCCGTTGAGAAGAAAAATAATGAAACGCCGCAGCCCGGCTTCAACAGGAAGCCAGGCAATCTGTGTTGGGACGGGGGCGGGGCCAGAGAAATACAGGAAGCAGACGGGAGTCTACCCCGCGCTCCAGTGCCCGCCGGAAGATTTGCGTGACTGCGTCTCAGCGCGGCACCCGCCTGTTGCCCAGAATGACCGGATGGCTGCCGAGGGACACGAACAAAGAACCTGGTGAGTGGGGCGGCGGGGGTCTTGGTGCGCATGCGTGTATGCGACGGCGGGGGTGTGTTCTCTGTATGTATGGGTGCGTGCGTGCTTGTGTGTGTGTCTCTGTGTATGCGTGTGTGTATGCAGTGTGTTTGTGTGCGACGGCGGGGATGTGTTCTCTGTATGTATGGGTGCGTGCATGGGCGCTTGTGTGTCTCTGTGAATGCGCATGCGTGTGTGGTGCTTGCGAGGCAGGAGATGGGCACAGCGCCGTGAAGGGAGGGGGAGGGGGGGAGCGTGTGTGTATGCAGTGTGTGTATGCAGTGTGTGTGTGTCTGCGCGCGTGTGTGTATGCGACGGCGGGGGTGGGTTCTCTGTATGTATGGGTGCGTGCATGGGTGCTTGTGTGTCTCTGTGTATGCGCATGCGTGTGTGGTGCTGTGCGCGGCCCCGAGGAGGAATCTGAGACAGCGACGCTCGTGCGTGAGCTCCGTCTCAGATTCCTTCTAACACGCCAACAACAGTTGTCTTCGAAGACAAAGCAGGCTCCGCCTGCTTTTAGGTCTGCTCGCCCTAAAAACTCACAGACTAACATACACGGCGGCAGAGAGCACCATGCATTCATTGAGGGGTAAGAGGCTGAGAGACACGCACACACATAGTGCAGCAGCTCAGTGAGCCAGAAAGCTGTGATATTTCAAGGACTTCGCTGCAAGCGCTATAATAACATAAGGC
This sequence comes from Lissotriton vulgaris, assembly GCF_964263255.1. Lineage (NCBI taxonomy): Eukaryota > Metazoa > Chordata > Amphibia > Caudata > Salamandridae > Lissotriton > Lissotriton vulgaris. The sequence continues at coordinate 418,190,718 of NC_141698.1, forward strand.
ACATTTTATTATTGACACTCTCCAGATGCGCACTAAGACCGTTGACATTAAACTTACTTAAATTGCATAATAAAGCATCCTTTGTGCTCCCGAGAACAGCTCTGCACTCCGAGGTCAAGACAAACTCATTCAAGTTAAAAGTTGACCCTAGCATATTTATAGCACGCACAAAGTTCACTTTGACTCATAATCTCTCAAAGTTCTCTTGAAGTTCCCAATTGGCTAGTCGTGTGCTTAAAGTTAATTTCAGCTCTTTAGGCAGTGCATGCCTTATTGCGCAAAGTTTGGTTTGGCTCATCACTTGCTGTTAATTGGGTGCTTCGCCTACCGCCCTTGCTTGTCCTGCATTTTCTGCTGCTAAACGGTCAAGATCAGGAGCCTGTTAACTTTACCAGCCCCTAGTTGCCAAAAGGTGATAGTGTTTCACACACAGGGTTTCGGACCCCCAGATCTGCAGCCTTTGTGAGATTGGCCTCGATGTTGGCTCTCCTAGAGTCATCCGTCCAGGGACTAGGAATCTCTGGCAAAGGAGCAATGCACAGATCATGCCTTCAATCAGTGGCAGGGTCTGCCAGAAGGGGGGAGCACCGTGATCACTCTGAAATAACTAGGCCTTAGAACTAACAATGGCTCGTGCTCTCACAGTACATGCGCAAATGGTACGCCCCCAGCTTGCCACTCAGTGATATGGTGCTCTAAATCGCTATTGTGTGTCTTGGACAGCACAGCTATGCATTCATGAGCCAGGCCAGGAACAATACAGCCCTGTCACCTCTCAACTTTACATAATTACTTACTCTAATTTTAATAAAGCAGAGGTGTACTTTTTCTTGCTGTTCCTCAGTATCTGCTTTTCTTCCTATCCTTCACACCTTACCCCTTCCCTTCTTTCCATTCTTCTTTCACTTTCTGCCATACGTCCACGTTTACTCTTAAGCACCACCTCCCCTCATTAACTGCTTATCATTTTTCACCTTCTCATCTTTCCCTTGCACTCTCTTTTCACGCAGCTCACTTCTGTCTGCTCATCTTCCCTTTCTCCTCTTTCCTTTTTTCATTCCCATAATGTTCCACCCCAGTCTTCCACTCCCTATCTCTGCTTTCCTCACGTCTCTTCACATTCTTTTTCTACCTTATCTATCTTTGCCTTCAGACATCTCCTCCTTCCTCACTCTCCCTTTTATGTTGTTCCCTCTTGTGCATTTCTTTATATCCACTCCAGGAATCAGTATTTGTTCTCAGGGTCATAAATTGTAATCTTGGTATGCAACTCAGTCTTTCATCTTTCTGACGTCGATAAAATGTGTGCCAGCGAGCTGGATACCAACATTTTAAATTCTGTGTCAAGGCTCCCTTTGGTGAATATGTGCTTTACAAACATACATGGTATGTTAAGCACACAAATGTATTTTAATCTTTTGTTTTTCAATTTCTTTGCAATATTACACTGTCACTCTCTGTCCCTCCTTGCCCCAGTACCTTTCATACTTGTATCCATTCCCCTGACCTTTCTTTCCTTTCCTTCGTCCCATCTTTTTCTTTTCCCTTTTTCTCTTCCTCAGCACCTCCAGCAATACCTCCTTTCCCCTCTTGCTTCCTTACACCCTCATTCCATTCTTGCCTCCTTCCACCCTCATTCATTCATTCCCCATCCTTCCTCTCTTGCTGCATTTATTCCTCTTCATCCATTCTTTCTTTCCTTACATTCTTTTATTTCTGCTCCTTCCTTCACCTCTTCTTTAATTTCCTCCTTTCTTATCATCAACCCCTCCGTATGCTTATCTTGCTCCTTTCCTTTCTTCTTTCTATTCATCCATCACACATCATTCACTTCCTTTCGCCCTCTATTCCTAATTTCTTCCTTTCACATTTTTTTCTTATTTCCTCCTATCATCCGGTACTCATATATGTCCTCACTCCAGTACTCCTGTTACTGCATGCATTTGTTGCTGCCGTCTAATGTATTCCTTCCTTCACCCCTTCCTATCTTTTAAAGAGCACATTACAAGCACATTCTACTAAGTTTGCAAAGCTGCCTCAAGTCCTCCAATGACCTTTCCTAAAGCTGCATTTTGAGAATTACACATATTCTCTAGTTTGAGCTCACTTTTAAGTTGTTCTCATAGGCTTCCCATATGTTATATTATGTTATGATATATTGATTTGTGTATCAAACTAATCACCCGAGAGGGTATCCAGGCATTTGGGCAGGTGTTTGTGTAGGTGTGAGGTCCTGACAGTGCTTATGTGAAGAGCCGGGTCTTCAGCTTCTTGCAGGAACTCAAGATGTGAGGAGGTGGCTTTGATGTGTTGAGGCTTGTGGATGTGGGTGAAACCAATAAGGGAAGAGGGTGCAGCCTCTGGAAGAAGTGGGCGGAGCTGGTAAAGTGGGTGTGGCCTCCTAAAGAAAAATTTGAGCACCTGCACTTAATATTTTACAAATTAAGCACTGTTTGTCACTCAGAAAGAACCTTTATATATTAAACAAATCGGCAGACAAGGGTGGCGGGTAATCATCCAGGACACAGTAGATTACCATAATAAAATCCCATCACAAAACTAGGAGATGAGACATGCTGTCTCAAGGTCAACAAAGACCTTACCAATGACATAAGAATTCTTATAACAGGCATTACCGAGATAGGCCTTGAAACTCAGTAAAAACTAGAACAAATTCCTGAGCAAAGAATATCCTTGCATACCGGTAATATATACATTACCAAAGATCCATAGGAGACTGGAAAGCCCCCCCTCCCCTCCTCCCTGACCCATAGTATCATGGTGTGGGTCTATTCTTGAGCTATTGTTCCAGCACATAGACTTTTTTCTCAAACCCCTGGTACCCCAAACAATGTCATACATACACAATAGCATACATTTTATAAAAACAATGAAGGGAATGGAATTCAATCAAGCCACAGACCAACTGGTCATCATAGATATACAGTCCTTGTTTACGAATATACCCCAAAATTATGCACTCAGAGTAGTCTCTGGTTTCATGGAAATGAGGGACCAACCCACACAAGTTCCCAGTTGGTTCATTTCTAAACTCACTAAGATAGCAATGACAAAAAACCATCTGGTACTTGACAACGAAAACTATTTCCAGGTAAAAGGAGTAGCTATGGGTCTGGGTTCGCCTTTGATCTGGCTAACCTTTCTATGACTGACTATGAGGAACGCAATGTCTTTCAGCACAAAAACCTCACTTAACCAACATAAAAAGATGGGCCAGGTATATTATAGAAAATGTTTTTCAGATATGGAGAGGACCTGAGCAAGAATTACACTACTTCCACACATGGTTATATACATTGTCTGTGGATATAAAATACACAATGGATTTAAGTCACACAGCAATCCCTTTCTTGGGCCTCAGGGTCAAAGTCGAGAATGGACATGTCTATGTCTCATTGTATAGGAAACCGACCAAAAAAACCACTACCTCACTACTCTAGTAGCTATCCAAGGAGCCTTAGAGAGAACTTGCCTTTTGGTAAGTTCCTATACAGACGAAGGAACTGCACCAAGAGATCAGATTAATTATGGAATCTGATGCACTGATCAAGAAATTTAAAGAATGTGGTTATCCAAGGTGGCTTGTCAAAAGGCCCAGCTCCAGCAATTTTTATTTGGGTGGGCTACTGCGGGCCTAATTTGTCGCTTCTGGAGGTAGCTCACAAGCACTAGATTACATTACATCTACTTGCAAACAGTCCCTATGATACAACAGATCGATTCTGTGTGTATATAGAGCATGTTGTGAGTTATTTGAAAGTAAGTACAAACCCTCAAACTCCAGCAGGCCAGGATGTAACACAAGTACTTCCAGGCCCTATTATCAACTTTTCTACCATCCCTCTCCTGTGCACCTTATCTCACAGTTGATCTTGGGCCCCAGCTCCAGATCAGCCACCATCCATCTCCACTTTCATTATTTCTGGTACACAACATTAGTAAAATCACCTTCAAACATAAAACATTGAATATAGCAGTAAATATAATTAGCACACACTTTAAAATATGTTCCACAGTTACCCTAATGACCTGACTGTTAATTAAATAAACAAAAACAGAAAGGCCATGACAGACAGTATATGTTAAGGGGCTTGGTCTGCAGAAGCACAAACTCAGGATTTAATGCATACCCCAGTGGTTGGGTAGTTGGCTTTGCTAATAAAAAAAAGTATATCTGCCCAAACTCTTTTTAGCAACATTAGACTAATGAAAGACTGGGGAAGGTCTAACTACATTGCAATACAAAAAACAAAAAAGTGAAGCTCTAACTATACCATTTAGGTTTGTATGCAGCTCTTTGATGCCAGTTCATAGGTCACTGTCCTATGATAGGATTGTAACTTCTGAACTGCAAGTAACACCAGAAACTCTGAGACAAACCCACTGAGCTATCCAAATAAAATGCAGTTTATCTGCATTTCAAAACTACCAACATACAAAGGATAACTCTCCAGCAGGGTCATTATTCCCCACTTATCTGGACACTTTATTGTTTTCTTGCATCTACGGCCATGATAATGATGACAATTATTTAAATGAAGCATACACAAAGTATACAAATTGCTGGGCCTGTGCAGATTTTAAAAATAATAACAAATACGTCCCACGGTTCCTTTCCTACTTAGTTCATAGAACTTGGTCTCACAGCCCCATCTGATACACAGCTGCAGGGGCAGAAAAGGTGAATCAGGAGAAACAAACTTCTTTTCTCCAGCACTGACTAGAAAAGGAAATATACATGCAGCTGGTGCTAAAGAAAACATGTGTACCCTTTGCAATGCCCCACTGTACCTGCACCACACAGCCCACCTTTCTAAAAGGATATGCTTGATTGGGAGTGCCTGCGAGAAAGAGCCCAGGCCCTATCACTCAACTCCCAGAACAGGAAGGAAACCAACGTTCGTAGGAATATTTTAAATGAAAGTGGCCATTTTCTATTGGCCTTTAAACTGTCACTGCAAGGGCCAAGGCTCAAGTTTGGGTGGGTCTGGCTCATGTTTGGGTGGGCCTAGCCCACCCGGCTAGAACCGGGCCTGCTTGTTAGGCAGGCTAGAAAAAGAGCCCTGTAAAACCAGACAGACATACTTTTAGAACACCAGCAAAGAGACAACACATGTGACAGCATTCTGTATCTGAGCACGTTCAACCCAGCTATCAACAAAATTAAGCTGATTATCAGGAAACACTGGAAGAACACCACCATCAAAGAAGAACCACTGTTTTCCTTCAAGAGGGGAAATAACGTGCAGAGAGATACCCTCGTTAGAGCTGCCCTCCCTACAGAAACCCAAGATGACAAACTCGCAATGGGGGCTGGCACCTCTACTAGGTAACTCCAAATGTGCCCATTGCTTGGCTTGCAAGTACTGTTGGAACACAAATGTTTTTGTATATAGGAATGTAAATTTCACTCTATCTTTGTTTACAAACTGCAATTCCAGCAATGTAATTTAGGCATTACTCTGCCCTTGCAACCTCATTCACATTGAGCAGACTGCGCAAAAAAATCAAATGACAATGCCCTATCTTGCAGAGAACTGCACTGGATTGACAAGGTGGACTCCACAGCACATGGGTTAAACATCGTGGTAGACTGGAGACCAGGCGCGCAACACCCATTGGGCTCACCGGGCTTCAGCCCCCCCCCCTCGCCTCCTCTGCCCGGGCTAAGATGACACGCACTGAAATGGTGCAGGAAGGCTGCGCATCCGATCCGAGAATGTGATTGTTTTAATGATTTCTGAGAGGCCCAGCAGCCCGAGCCAGACAGTGAGCCTCTGAAAAGTTTCAGCGAGTGAACCGACCCCCCTGCCCTGACCTCTTGTGTTTCCTTTAGAGTGGCGCAGAGGTGAAATCCTTGCCTGAAGGCAGGGATTTCACCTAAGCACTTGATGGGTTGTGAGCATGGGGTGTGAAGATGTGCACAGCAGGGGGAAGGCATGGCCAGTTAAGGTGATGCTTTTCCTTTGTAAAGGAATTTCTGCTGGCATCTTAGCCCAGGGTGTGCTGTCTGTGCACTTGTATAGATGTGTATTCAATACAAGTGCACAGACAGTAAACCCTGGGCTATGACGCCAGCTGGAATTAATTTACAAAGGAAAAGCTTCACCTGCACTGGCCATCCCTTTCCCCCTGCTGTCTGTGCATTTGACCCACATTGATCTAGACAGTGAGACCTTCGGGAGGGGCTGGATGCCAGGACACAGTGCTGCTGATCAGCCAGACTCCACAGTATAGTATCAGAAGAGCAGGCAGCAGTTTTTTGTGTAAGTTCCAGTAACTTTAATGCATTTTTCAGCACAGCATTACCTACTGCCTGCATATCTAGGTTACTGTGAATGTTGTTCTTGACTTACATACATAGAAACGTCAAAGAGGACAGTCCACTCCAAATATGCAAATGTAGTGTAAGTTTGTAGTGTTCATTTTTTTTTGGGGTGCTAGTGGGTAATTTTAGAGTTCAGGGTGGGTGTGGGTTTTAGGGTGCCAGTGAGTAATTTTATGGTTCAGGGTGGGTTACGGATTGGGGTGCCAGGGGGTAATTTTAGGGTTTTGAGCGGGTATGGGTTTTGGGATTCCAGGGGGCAATTTTAGGGTTCAGGGTAGGTATGGGTTTTGGGGTGCCAGGGGACATTTTAGGGTTCAGCATGGGTATGTGTTTTGGTGTGCCAGGGGTAATTTTAGGGTTCAGGGCAGGTGTGGGTTTTGGGGTGTCAGGGGGCAATTTTAGGGTTCAGGGTGGGTATGGGTTATGGGGTGCCAGGGGGGAATTTATGGTTCAGGGTGGGTATGGGGTGCCGGGGGAATTTATGGTTCAGCATGGGTATGGGTTTTGGGGTGCCAGGGGTAATTTTAGGGTTTAGGGCAGGTGTGGGTTTTCGGATGTCAGGGGGCTATTTTAGGGTTCAGGGTTGGTATGGGGTGCCAGGGGACATTTTAGGGTTCAGCATGGGTATGTGTTTTGGTGTGCCAGGGGTAATTTTAGGTTTCAGGGCAGGTGTGGGTTTTGGGGTGTCAGGGGGCAATTTTAGGGTTCAGGGTGGGTATGGATTATGGGGTGCCAGCGGGGAATTTATGGTTTAGGGTGGGTATGGGTTATGGGGTGCCGGGGGGGAATTTATGGTTCGGTATGGGGTTTGGGGTGCCAGGGGTAATTTTAAGGTTCAGGGTGGGTTTGGGTTTTGGGGGGCAAGGGGGAATTTATGGTTCAGCATGGGTATGGTTTCTGGGGTGCCAGGGGTAATTTAAGGTTCAGGGCGGGTATGGGTTTTGGGGCTCCAGGGGGGTGATTTTAGGGTTCAGGGTGGTATTGGGTTTTGGGGTGCCAGGGGGTAATTTTAGGGTGTGGGGTGGGTATGGGTTTTGGGGTGCCGGGGAGGGATAATTTTAGGGATAGGATGGGTATGGGTTTTGGGGTGCCAGGGGTAATTATAGATTTCAGGGCGGGTATGGGTTTTAGGGTGTGAGGGGGTTAATTTTAGGGTTCAGCGTGGGTATGTGTTTTGGTGTGCCAGGGGTAATTTTAAGATTCAGGGTGAGTATGGGTTTTGGGGGGCAATGCATCAAGCTAACAAAAATGTGTGCTTTAATTGTTGTCCAGTTTCAAATGCAGAATTCACCACATTTTTTTCTCAGCTTGACCTGAACATTAACCGATCCTGATTATCTGCCATTTTAGCTCCGCCCCATTGATTTACATTAGCCACGCCCCTTCATCTGCCATGTTAGCCCCCCCCGAAATTAAGACCTAGTTGCGCCCCTGCTGGAGACATGCGGCCCTACATTGAGATCGCTATTGCCATTGTTTTTGTGTTATAGACTTCAAATTCTTTGTCTCGTGATCTATCACGTGTGCTGTTATACCAATGAAATAGTTCAGGTATGAAATGATTGTACTCGCACACTAATATACAGGCATGGCTTTTCCCTTTACCTTCTTAGAATCTCATTTTGTCACTACCCAGTCACATATGGCAACCTAACACCAATTCAGCCGCTTTATGGCCTTCTGGGACAAGCACACTTTATTCCAGGGCACGTTCTGACCCTTCCATTTAGGCATGTTTTTTCCAGTTCCATTGTAGTCTCCTGAAGCATGGAACTACAAGTTTTTAGGTCTTCCACCATATATATTTGGAATAAATTTTTTGATAGATTGATATTTTGAGCAGATTAATTGGAGTTTACATCTCCTCCCGGTAGCCTTCTATGAGCCGCCCTACGAACTACGTGGAAGCTCCGGGCCCCATTTTGTTATTTAAATTGGGCGGCTGAATCAGACCTCTCCCTGCCGCCATGCAACAAAACGGACTTTTTGGTTGGCGCTCTGCACTTTATTATCGGTAAGCTTGTTAGGCCCCATAGCGGCCACCAGGTGGCAGTATGGATTTAGCTCTCACCCTGCTTGGACACCTTTTCCCTTTATTTTCAGCAATCACGAATGCGAAATTTGTCTCAACAACAAAACTGGGTAAGGTTCCAATTCCAATTCTTCCTTGAATTTTTTATTTGTAATACACATCGAATATACGAGGAATTGTAAGTGATTCTATTCACTTGAAATCAAGTGAGTGCCATTGTGGTTGTTCCCCGTTAGCAGCGGGCTGAGTGCATACCATGCTTCTGCCTTTAAGTGGGATGAAAAAACTGGTGGCCAATGTAATTAAGGGTGTGGCTTAAAAACATGTACTCTAAATACAATGCAAAAAATTGAGGTAACCAGGTATAAATTAAGGCGCACAGTATGGGTACAGGCAAAGTAATGTCAAGAATTAAAAAAAGGTGCTACCAAGCACGAAGGAAAGGTTACCAAACTTTCCCACAACACCCAAAGGAAACTCTGGGTGCTACAAAATTATGCAAATTCTCCCTGAGCACTCCACAGTAAATGTTATAATTCAAAAACACACAGTATAGTTGTTAGAAGTCCAAATTGTAAAGAACACAACATCCAATTGTCAATAAAGATCACGTCATCCAATAGTCCTTATCGAGATAATATCCACTCGATTCATGAGGTAAAAAGACACCGGGGCTCAATGTTCAATCCTGGTAATATAACTAAGTAAGATTTTATCATTAATTCTCCCATCAAATAATGATCTCAGCAGCCAACACGTGTTTTGTCAAGCATTGTTGTCATGCCACAATGACTTCATCAGGGCTGCAACCCAAGAGGAAGTAATTAGGAAATATTCACTGAGTCAAATAGTTATTAAACATTCTTCAATAAGTTTCAACATCACCTCCATGATACAAGAAAGTGATAAATGAAAGAGTGATCCACACCCTTGTAAAAAATGTTGAATATAGTCCCAAAGTTGTGAAATGGTCATGAAAGAAAAGACCAAAATTATAGTGCACCCCATAGTGTCTGTGGAAGGACCAAGAAGCCAATAAAGAAAAATAAGTTGAATAAAAATTACCTCAGCTGGTAATCCATGTCCCATAAAATTGTATATATGGTCACAAATAAAGTAAGAAACCAAATTCTGAAATAGAGGAATGCCGCATTCAAAATATATCCTAACACGCATCTGTATATACGAATTAATAATAAAATCTTACTTGGATATATTACCAGGATTGAACATTGAGCCCCGGTGTCTTTTTACCTCAAGAATCGAGTGGATATTATCCCGATAAGGACTATTGGATGCCGTGATCTTTATGGACAATTGGATGTTGTGTTCTTTACAATTTGGACTTCTAACAACTATACTATACATTTTTGAATTATAACATTTAATGTGGAGTGCTCAGTGAGAATTTGCATAATTATGTACTCTAAATAGCTGTGTATAGCATAGTGTGCCGCCCGACTTGTATTTTGCCGTTTCTGTCATTGCATCCAGGTATATGACACAACAAGTAACATCATACTTACAGTACATCAGGACTATTGGCTTTGTCAATGGTTGTTTGTTGCACAAGAGAAATAAGCAGCAACTATGGCTTGTATGTAATATTGAAAAAGCTTCCACTTAAAGCCCTGGTGATATCACAACGATGTTGCTGCTCCTAAGTTTCAAAAAGAGAAGGGAAATCCAGAGAGAAAATGACTCTCTTTAAAGGATTTCCCTTCTCCTACAAGGGCCACCTGGCATGACGTCATGCCGTAACTACTCCACCGGTTAAAAGTGAGCTGTGTGAGCAGGCGCACATTCATGTTCCTGCTCTCTCGAAACGGGTCTCTACTGGGCTCTGTTTTGCGCCCTGGCACTTTTTTTCTGGACTGCAGTGACAGCAGACTGCTGTCACTCAAGTCCAGAAAAAAAAGATCGTCTGTGTCAGGGCACAAAACAGAGCCCAATAGAGACCCGTTTCGAGGCCCTCTTTAAAAAAACTGCCAGTGCTCAGACCCGGTGAGACCCGGCCCACTTCAAGCCCTGCCTTTAGTTAATCAGGCGAATGGCTGCGCCTTGGTGGTAGGCTGGTAGCCACATTTAGACCCCCCACTTAACGGGATACATTGGCAGATATTTGAAGTAGATCTGCTTGAGTCTGGGCACGCTTTATTAATCTCGTTCCTACTAGAGCAGAGCCTTTAACTACATTATTAACTAGATTTCAAACCCCAAGTGAATCAGGCCATTTTACAGCGCACAGGAGACACTCAAATTTTGCTTGCTGGTCTCGCCTACATATGGGATGGGATCTCGTGACTTGAGTTGCAGTGCACCAAGGACCAGATGTACGACCATTTGCTTTTGCGACACGCAAATTGTGAAAAATGTGTGAGTCGCAAAAGCAAATGTACAACAGTGTCAGACACTGTTAGCGATTCCCAATGGGGTCGCAAAATGCGAGGCTCATGAATATTAATGAGCCACTTGCAATTTGTGACCCCATTGGGAATGGCTGGCCCTCCCAGGGATGGTGGCCTGCTGGGCTCAGCAGACCACCATGTCTGGGACTGCTGTTAAATAAAGCAGCTTTTTTCTAAAAATGCAACCCGTTTAAATGGGATGCATTTAAAAAAGAAAAAATGAAACGTTTTTGTTTCATTTTGCAAGGGCAGGTAGTGGCCCCTGGGACCACTGCCTGCCCTAAAAAAATGTTTTTGGAGCCAGTCACAAAGGGGAAGGGGTCCCATTTGCGACTTCATTACCACCCTCTTGAAGAGGGCGGTAATTTGCGAGTATTTTGCGACTGCAATTATGGTCGCAAAACATTCTTACATAGGATAGAGACTCGCTATTAGGAAGGGACGCCCTTGGCACGCCCCTTCCTAATAGCGCCTCGCAAATAAATAGCGACTCGCTAATTAGGAATTGTACATGGCCCTGTAACACTTTGCTTGTGCAAACGGGTCGCAAACTCGTTTGCGCATGCAATTTATGTTATGTTATGTTATAATAGTTTTATATCGCGCACAGATACTCGTAAGTGTCCTGGCGCGCAAAGCTACCGTGACCTGACGGAGCAAGGAGTTTAAACCAGCTGGTTTAAGAGGAAAGTTTTAAGTTGTTTTTTTTTTAAAGTCTAGAGTCCTGAATATATTAGGGTCGTACATCTGGCCCCAAGTCCCTCAAGGTGATGTTATCTCGAATCTGTGAGATTTGCTTTCACAATGTGACCATATTTCAGTCACATTGTTTATGATTTCTGGACTTCTATAATTCTCTCTTCCTTGTCAAAGGATACCTTCTCAAAAACGATATACCTAAATTTGCAACCATATCCAGTTCGAGCACAGCTTTCGGCAACCCGCGCTGCACCTCAGTGCCAACAGCATTTTCTGAAATTGACAGCTGTACCCGCCCGTCAATTGCAAGGCTCCCTTCACTTGGGATTTGATTTCACATAACTTTACAGGCTTACAGTGGCCATTCGCAACTGTTTCACCAGTTCAGAACGGGGTTGGAATTATCACCGGTTCCCCGATCCAGAGGATTTTGGATTCTTTCAGCCCTGAAGAGTCACAGGTTACTACCCGTCTGACGAAACACGTGTCGGCTGGTTTCTTCTTGGGATCTCCTCTTGAAGGAGGACCACAATCACATAAAACGAAAAAAATCAAATACTGTTTGTCGACCTTGTTTACTTATTCCTGCTATTCAATTTAAAACTGGATAATTGCGCAATACATGTGTGATGCAATAATTAACTTGACGTGTGCTCTGGACGTTGTGTTTGCAATATACAGGGTTGGCCTTGGCCTACTCTATTTCAGGGGTTTTGGGTTCCCCCTGACCAAGTAGCACTGTCCTAATTTTTTTACCTTTTCTACTCTCACCACGACCTGATGTGCGCCAATTTTTCTGAAAACTAAAAACTCTACGTAGAAACCTTATAAATCTGCAACCATATCAACCATTGGATGTTGGCTATTCAATGCGCAGAGAATCTGCATTTTCAGACCATATAGGTTCTTATATCAATGGAATAGGCACTCCTAATTCATCCTTTCTCCTTTTAGTACCATTTAGAAGTCAACCTAAGCACTGGTACTGATTCCACAGCCGTGGACCACTTATGGATCCTTCCCCTAAAAATCCAAAACCTTCGTCTTTTTAGGTGAGACCTTTTTGGCTAACAATAGTGTAGACATAGCTGTGTTGTGGATTATTTTGCCCTGTAACTCCAAACTAACCAGTAATACTTATATGTTTTAATCTAGGTTCTGTGAACTCCGACATATGGAGCTATTCCTGAATTTAACGTTGGGCATTCACAGCATTCATGAATACTATCCAATGCGTAGGTTCCCTCCCAGTTCAATGTTAAAATCCACACATTAGTTTATTTTCGATCACTAAAACCAACCGATATGTGGTTTCCCTCCCACAGGGTTTCCATTTCTCCATCCTGATGATGACCCTGTACAAAGAACACTAGAGGGTTGAAAAGTTGACACAAAATAGTGTATTATATATATATGTAATTCAGGAGCCAGCAGCTCTATCTTAGAGACAACATCCTTCCCTCATTAAAAATCCCCTGAAAATCTAGATGCCCGTCTCTAGGAAGATCTTCTTTGAACTGTTAAATGGAGTCCCAAAGAGACCTATCAGCGATCTAGAAAAGCAATTGCAGTAGAAGCTTTCATGGAAACCTCAGCGGTTCCACAGACATTTCTGCCCACTGAGTTACATTTCTTGCTCTCTTTGTCAGGAAGTACTGTAGAAGATGGGGCTGTGCCATGAAGTTTTTGAGCTGTTGAAACAATGTATTGCATCTGTGCTTAGAAAAGACGATCTTTATCCAGTGCTTAGTATTTCTTTTACAGGTGTGAAGGAGCAGCCTTCAAAGCAGCCGGAGTCAGAAAAAGGTTCATCACTGGTTTCAAGAGACCTGGAACCAAAGGAAGTATTGGTGTAGCTGCCAGCGTTTGATCAAGTGTCTCAAAAATTACCAATGTGGATGTAGTTGTTTTAGGTAAATCAATATTCAATTTGTTTAGCTCCCCTGATAAGTACCTCTTAGAACATGTCAGTATCATCTACTAGGGATATTGTCGGTGGAGGTGAATCCATTAAGGCAGGCGCAAACAATCCTGAAGATGTCGTATGGCGAGATTGTGAGGCTCTTGACCTACATGTAGTGTATATTCGTCTGGAGTGCGAGTCTCGGTGAGACCTTGAACTAAGACGGTGGCGGGATCTCAATCTTGACCTTAACCAAGACCTATAGGTGTGAGGTCTTCTGTGATTGGAGCGAGATCTAGGTTGCCTTGGTGTATGATCCACTGGAAAAGGAGAACTGGGGTGACATGCAGTATTAGCAGTGGATGCACTGCTGGAATTGCTGGTTCTGGTGTTGACTAGCAGGAGGAGGAGAGTGCTGCGGAGAAGGAGTGGATTCCGATGGAACTCAAAGCGGTGTTAGCTAATCCAGAATGGTCACTGGAGAGGTCGTCCTGGAAGGTGAATAGGCCAGAGAGTATTTCAAATCAGTCTCTGAAGGAAGTCTATGCACTTCTATGCGTGAAAGCCACTCGCAGTCTTGGTCAGTGAGGTTAAATAATGTCTTGATGGCAAGCCATGTCTCGTTGTTGAAGTTTCCGACATTGCAAGGTGTTTCAAAGCCACTCTCCTCCTCAACATCGGAAGTGTTCTCTTGACATCGAACCAGCTCTAGACGGTGAAAAAAATAGATGCTGTACCTCTTCGCGATGTATAGGTCCTCGACGTCAAACAAATGCTGTTTTTCAGCAGATCTTCTCTTTTTGGATCTCCTTCTATGGGAGTCCTTAGAGTGTGATATATGGGCACTGGTAGAGGGAACAGTCTGAAGTCTCTCCAGCCAAGGAATGTTGTCTTCTATGGTACTCCACTTGGCCATGGAGGTGAATGTTCTCTCTCTCTCTCCCTCCCTCCCTCAAAGTGTGTGGAGAGGGCCTTGTAGTGCTGACACGTCTTGGGGGTCATGAGGCTGGCAAAGATAAAATACAGCTCCTGTGCATGTCTGTTTTTACAATTTCTTTGCCACATTGTGGGCAGTTCGCTACTAGAGATGGTATTTTGCAAAAAATGTAATCTATTTTCTGTCAGGAATTTATCTAAAAATTCTCTACACCCTAAAGGACAGCGAGTGAATCCGCTTTAAAAAGCCAAAGATCAAAATTGTTGAGGAAAAACCCTTAAAAACAGCAGCGCTCTGCCCCAGGACTCTGTCAGCAGGAGCTGGAAAAAAGAACTGACTAAACTGTTATATATAGGGCATGATGGGAACACTGGGGGTCAAGAAGCCCTTTAAGACAAAGTGCCCTGTTTCAATTGTTTCAATGCTGCAGGCTATATATTACGCCTTATCTTACTTTAAAAATAAGTAAATCATGTTTGTGAAAAACTTTTTAAAAAATCACTTTTCATTTTATTAAAGTGACTTTTGAGTGAATTACTTTTTTGTCCCTTCTAAATTTTTAAGGTTGCACAATTTAACATGTCTGTCACATATGTTTCCTGGCCATTCCAAAGTAAGGCGAGTTTGATGTGACTTTGAAAGAGCTGTTCCAATGGTCCCTGCACATGGGTAGGACTATACAGTGCTTAGGATTATCAATGGAGATCCCCCCAAAAGAGAACTCTAGGTACCCTACGTCCATGCAATGTCTCCTGATGAGAGGCGGGAAGAAGGGTCATGGTTTGGACTTCTTTTTTGACTTGCCTGAACAGAGAGAGAGAGAGATAGAATGCTCTCTGGACTGAGAACTCATCCGCATTCGAACCAAAGCACTAAAGGACGACCTTGTATGGGTCATCACTGACATCTATTTGTGGTAATCCTTAAAGGGTTTAAACCCTTAATTTTAGGGGGGGGGGGGGCATGTAACTTGCCCACTAGCAAACTTTTTTGTAAAATATTTTTTGTCAAGCCACACAAATCAAGGGAACAAGCTCAGAATCGTTACAGGAAGGCATGGACAGAAACAAACAGATGTTGACACGTGGAGGTGGCAATTATATTGTGGCTCGAATGTCACTCCCTTGGTGGGTCAGAGCAGATGAGGAAGCGAGAGACCTACCAGCGCATGAGGGAATTGCTGAGAACAATCTCTGGATACAGTCTAGTGGGCGGGGGTATTCAGAAGGTGAGGAATCTGCAGTTAGAAAAGCCATCAGAATGGCTGTGCAGCGGATAGGCCCAGGTGCCTACCTCTTTATGGCCAAGTATTAGCTTTATGACTTCACAGTAGAAACAGATAAGAAAAGCACCCAAGGAAGGCCCACTGTGGGTCTGAGAGCCACTTGGGGTAAAAGACCTTGCAGGTAAAAACATTTCAGCAAACCCTAAAGAGAATACAGAAAGAGGCTCAGCACGCAGCCCAACCTGGGTCTCTGGCGCAGCCACACACGTGTAAAGAACCTTGAGCAACAACTAGCTGCTGCCCCAGAGAGCTGTGGGAAAAGGGAGACATTAAATGATCATAAAAGTGTAACAAAGAAGGAGAATAGTTCAAAGATGAAACATACTGATCCCAAGAGCAAGTCTATCAAAGCCTTATGTAAGGCTCTCCCATGGCACCTACTCTATGACAGATATGTAGCCCTGAAAGATGAAGCGGGCTGAAGTGGTGTAGTGGGTCTGATCTGGATCTTGTTAGAATGTTTAGTATGTAATCTAACCACGTACCCACGTTAGGAATGCTGACTATGTATTGTGGTTAGAGTGTGCGTTACCGAGGATTCGATCAGCTGTGTCAGTTGTGATCATGATCCGAGGGGACGCACTGCTCTGCGCTGTGGCTGAAGAATCTATGATATCAATAAAGAAGAATATACTTTCAAAGATGTACCTGTGATTTCCTGGGAATTCTTCTTACAACATTTGGCGACGAGGATGGGATGTGTCTTCAGCCACCTGCAAGATCTCTAGCTGGAACTCCGCTTGAAGGGCCACTCGTCGTCCTTGTTCTTTCAACAGTGAAAATATTTTGAGCACAGGCGTAAAGATCCGGTCTTTCTGGAAAGAAAGAAAGCCCGGTAGGATCCACTTTTCCTTTATCTTTGGTTTTCGGGATCCAGCAACCGTTGACTGCGCGAGCAGGAGGCTCGCTCTGAAGGTAACGGTTGCAAGCAGTGTGAGAAATTGGTGTGTTTGCGCTAATGTGATGTTTCACGTAGCACGTTGCCGCAAAGTACTCTGGGTACTGACGTCTTACGTCCTGGGAGCGGAGCGGCCATTTTGTTTCTGGATGAAGCTTCGGTTGTCTTGGCACCGAGCTCCGCAACGGTTCGCTTCTGTTCCACGCTTTGCTGACCGTGTATAGCGGTGATACACACACCTGGCTTGGATAATTTTTGGAGATTTGCGTATCGCGGTAATACGCACACCATTTACTTGACTTTGGTAATTTTTCTTTTAGTTGTGCACGATCGGTGAAGTGCATACTTGATTCCTGTTACGAGCCTGCTCTAATTTTATTTATTTTTCTTCTAATTCTGATTTTGTTTGAGGATGTCTGTCAATCAACAAATAAATCAACTCACCCAACCGCCTCCGTTTTTAGCTAAACCCGGTAAACCCAACCTTATTTGGTCGGAATGGTTTGGCCTTTTTGCAAACCATATGGTGGCTATAGATGCAATTGAGTACTCTCCGGAAAGAAAATTTGCTCTTCGTTTTGGCAGTTTGGGTTTGGCTGCGCAGCGTATTTTTCAAAGTATTCCTCCCATTCCACCTCCTGCGGGTCAATCAGGCGATAGACGGTCAAATGTCTATTTGGAGGCTATTGAAAGACTGAAGAAACAATTTTCAGAATCACCTAACATTATGTTGGAGCGGCATAAGTTTTATAAAAGGAAGCAAGGTGAAGAAGAAAAAGTAGAGGAGTATATTTCAGCGTTGAGAGTATTGGCTACAACTTGTGAATTTGGCCCTACTGTGGATGATATGATTAGAGACCAGTTTGTTTTTAATTGAGCTTCACATAAAATTCAGGAAATGATTCTGAGCTGTAAAAAAACCTCCTCTTTCTGAAGTGATTGACTTGGCTCTGGGTATTGAACGGTCTTCAATTTCTACCAAAGCTCTGCAAGCTAGTTCCTCTTTCAAAGTTAATATGGTCTATCATCAAGAGGATTCTTCCGATCAAGGGGTTTTAGCTATAGGTGGGAAGGGTGGTGTTAAAAAAACATTTCCCGTGCAAAAGGCGGCTCAAATTTTAGATGTGGCTCAAAATTTCATATAGGAAATTTTCCTAATTGTCCCGCTTTGAATAATCGTTGTTCAAATTGCAAGAGATTTGGCCACTTTCAGAAATTTTGTAAGGATCAAAAAAGAGCAGTTCAAGTTAACAACGATAGCAGTGATTTAGAGTCACGTTCAGAGTCTTTTGACAATTTACTGCTAACCTTGGATCATAAAGATGATTTGTTGGAAATTAAAGGTCCTTTTTGTGAAGCCTTGATTGATGGAATTCAGACTCGAGTAATGGCTGATTCCGGTTCGCCTGTGACCATCCTACGTGACTTATTTTTATGAAAATTGGAGTAAAGATATCCCTTTAGCTCCGCCTGATATCAACCCAAAGGCTTTTGGGGAAAAGGACATTGACATGTTGGGGTTCTTTATGTCTAATGTGGAAGTTCTTGGTCGCTGTATAATGACAAAAGTTTATGTTGCAGTTAAAGGAAAAAACATTGTGGGGTGGAAGGATCTAGCTAAAATGGGTCTGTATTTGGTGCCAGGGGATGATAGCCCCATTAAGGTGAGATGTATTGAAGTCATGAATGTTGGGATTTCTGAAATTGACTGCAAGCGATTAATTGAGGATTTTAAAGATCAGGTGGGTTGTATAAAAAATTTTGAACATAAAATCAGATTGATTCCTAACGCTCAACCTGTTATGCATAAGGTTAGGCCTGTGCCGTTGAGTGCTAGGGAGGAGTTGATGAAAATGTTGAAGGATTTGTGTGAACAAAAAATTATACAGCCCACTGAATCCTCTCAATGGGTTGCCCCGATTGTTGTGGCGAGAAAAAAATCTGGAGAGATTAGGCTCTGTGCGGATTTGAGGGGTTTAAACAAGAATATCGTGGTGGATTGCCATCCTCTTCCAAAGATTCATGAGCTTCTGGCAAATTTGGGGGGGCTAAATGGTTTTCCCTCATCGACTTGAAGTCCGCATACCACCAGATTCCTCTGAGTGAGGAGTCTCAGGAACTTACTACGTTTGTTACACCTTTCGGTGCGCATAAGTTCCTGAGACTCCCTTTTGGGCTGGCCTCTGCGGCCAGTATTTTTCAGAGGGTGATGGATTCCTTGTTCAAGGGGTTGGTGGGAGTCCAAGCCTACTTGGACGATATCCTGGTCTTCACGAAATGTGCTGATGAGCATTTAATTTTGTTAAAAAAGGTTTTAGGAACTTTGGAAAGTAGTGGTATGACGATAAGAGCGGACAAGTGCAAATTTGGGGTTAACGAGCTTGATTACCTAGGTCATACGATTTCGGATAAAGGCATTAAACCTAAGTTTTCAGTCATCAGAGCTCTTAAGGAGGCTAAACCACCCATGGATAAGAACAAAAGTTACTTACCTGTAAACTGTGGTTCTCCAGTATTGGTGTCTTTCATAGATTCACATGCTTGAATATTCCCCGTCGTCGAAGTGGGAGTCCAGCAGTACATAAAATAGCAGTAATATATGCATGTATATATGAGAAATATCATAAATAAAAATATACATACATAAAATGCAATAGAAATGTAAACTTTAAAAAGTACCATAGAACAGAATAGGCCCATTGAAAAGCCCAAGGGAGAATTCACTTTAATAACATATTAGAGTCATTATGTGTTGGTCCACATTCCAGCCAATCAGGCTGTAGCCTCCTCTAGAACCTTCTCCTCAGAAGCCCAAGTCCTCAGATTTTCATAGCACAAAGTAAGTATAAGAGTCTGAGGAGAAGAGAGCCTCTAAGGGGAGGATGGGAGGGTCGCATGTGAATCTATGAAAGACACCAATACTGGAGAACCACAGTTTACAGGTAAGTAACTTTTGTTCTTCTCCAGTATTAGGGGTGTCTTTCATAGATTCACATGCTTGAATAAGAGTAGAAAGCAGTAAATCATCACATAAGTCATAAAGGAGGTACACAATAAAATCTTGGCAAACATATCACTAAATAAGTAACAAATACCAAAAACCTTTATGACTGGAGGCGGGTAGCTACAGAGGCTCACCTTCATCGGAAGAGATTCCGCAGCACCGCTTGACCCACTGCTGCATCCGCGGCATCTGTTGATTGCAGGCAGTAGTGCTTTGTAAATGTATGGCTGCTAGACCAAGTAGCAGCTCTGCAGATGTGTCTCAGAGGTACCCCCGCAAAGAGGGCAGCAGAAGTCGACACAGCTCTCGTGGAATGAGCTCGAGCTGGAGCAGGAAGGGGCTTGCCAGCCCGCTGATGACAGTAGGATATGGCAGACGATATCCATCTGGTGATAGTCTGTTTGGTAACAGCTTGTCCTTTGCACACCGGGCCATATGCCACAAATAATTGATTTGTCTTTCTAAATGCCGCTGTGCGTTGAATGTAAAACTTGAGGCAGCGCTTTACATCCAGAGTGTGCAAAGAGCGTTCCGCTGCAGATTGTGGTGCTGGAAAGAAAGTTTTAAGAATAATTGGTTCATTGAGATGGAAATCACTGGGAACCTTTGGAATGAAACTGGGATTTGTCCTCAACGTAACAGCCTCGTTGGAGAACTGTAGAAACGGTGGCTGTATAGTAAATGCCTGGATGTCGCTGACACACCTGGACGAAGTCAGAGCAAGCAAAAGAGCCACTTTCCAAGAGAGGAATTTTAGATTTGCAGAATGGATGGGCTCAAATGGAGGCAAAAGCAGTTGAGATAAAACCAAGTACAATCGCCAAGTAGGTGGGGGCCGACGGATCGGTGGGAACATCCGAAAAAGGCCCTTGAAGAATTGCCTAATTATCCTGGAGGACTACAAAGATGTTACGCCATCATGGCGAAAACGGGAAATTGCAGCCAGAAACACCTTTAGAGTGGAGTGTGATAGTCCTGATCTTGCTAATGACAGGAAGAACGGCAAGATCTGCTCAGGCTGAGCACACATGGGGTCCAAGGTCTTAGTGGAGCACCATGCACAGAAACGCTTCCATTTTAGCTGGTAAGTTTTGATGGTAGATGGAGCGCGAGCACTTGCTAGTACCACCCTACAATCCTCGTCGATATTTATGCGTGCAAATTCATTGTACTCAGGTTCCATGCATGAAGTTGGAGATATGCTGGATCCGGATGGCAGATCTGACCTTGCTGCATCGTTAGTAGATGAGGCAGAGGATGCAAAGGTATCAGATTTGTCAGAGAGAATAGAAGAAGATCCGAAAACCAAGGACGTCTCGGCCACTTGGGTGCAATCAGGATTATTTGGCACGGTTGGAACCTCATTCTGTGCAACAGGCGAGGAATGAGCGGAAGTGGGGGAAATGCATAGATGAAGTCGTTCGACCAATCTATTGAAAAGGCATTCCCGCACGACTCCCTGTGTGGATGTCGACTTGCAAATCGTTGACACTTGTTGCAGTTGCAAAGAGACCCAACTGTGGTCGGCCCCATTGTCGGAAGATGAAATCCAAAGTTGGCTGATTGATTTCCCATTCGTGGTTGTCTGAGAGGGCTCTGCTGAGCGAGTCCGCCAGAACATTGGCCACACCTGGCACATGAACAGCTGTGAGATGTATGTGCCGCTGGATAGCCCAATCCCGTATTTCCTGTGCCAGTTGTGACAGCACGAGAGACCTTGTGCCGCCCTGTTTGTTGAGGTAGTGCATGCTGGTGGTGTTGTCTGTCCTCACCAGCAATGTTTGTCCCCGCACTAACCTCTGAAAGGACTTCAAGGCCAAGAAGATCGCCAGGAGTTCCAAGCGGTTTATATGCCAGGTGCGCTGAGACGCCGTCCATTTTCCCTTCACGGACATCCCATCGAGATGTGCCCCCCAACCTTCTAGGGATGCATCTGTTGTCAGTGTAAGTGTTGGTGGTTCGTCTCTGAATGAACGACCTGTCGCTATGTTTGGAGGATGAGCCCACCACTCCAAAGCTTTTTGAATGCGGGGCGTTAGTTGGATCTTGTCTTCGAACGACCCCGATACCTGCTTCCACTGCTTGTCTAGTTCCTCCTGTAGGACTCTCATGTGCAATCTGCAGTTGGGAATTAGCTGAATGCACGAAGAAGCCATGCCGAGGAATGATTTGTATATCCGGACAGAAACGTACTGTCTTGACTGTAGGAACTGTACTTTCTTTATCATTCGATCTTGTCTCTCCTGAGAAACGAACACTTGCCCCAGCCGAGAATCTAGCGAGGCTCCTAGAAAATCTCGCTGTTGAGATGGTAGAAAGTGCGACTTTTGGTAATTGATGGACAAGCCCAACGTTTCGAAGAGGGAGGTGCAGACTTGAATGTGCTGTTCCGTTAACTGAAAAGTCTTGGCCTTTATTAGACAGTCGTCCAGATACGGATAAAACTGGACGCCCTGGAGACGCAGGTAGGAAGCAACCGGGGCTAGAACCTTGGTAAATACCCTCGGTGCTGAACGAAGGCCGAATGGTAGGACTTTGAATTGGTAAGGAAACTAGCCGGCTGTAAAGCGGAGATATTTCCTGTGCCTGGGGTGTATAGGCACATGGAAATATGCATCTTGAAGGTCTATCGTTGAAAAGAACTCTCCTGGAATGAGGAAATTCAGGATTTAAAGCAGGGTTAGCATCTGAAAAGTCTTTGATGCAATGAACTTGTTTAGAGCCCTCAAATCTAAGATGGGACGCCACTCTCCTGATTTTTTCTTTACTAGAAAGAAGCGGGAATAAAACCCTCTGCCGCGTTGATTTTGCGGTACCACTATGGCTCCTTTCTTGATCATTAGCTTCACCTGAGTCAACAGTTCCTTTAGATGGGGAGGGGGTGGACCCGAAGGTGGACGAGTGGGGGGGAATTTAGTGAATTCCAGGGTATGTCCTTTTGAAATAACGTTCAAGACCCATTGGTCGGTGGTAATGTTGGACCAATTGTAGAAGAACTTTGAGATCCGACCTCCAAGATGTACAGTCGCCGGAGGGTAAAGCTTGGATTTGTCACTGTTTTTTATTGTTGTTCGCACCACCTCTGTAATTGGACTTACGCTGGTATGGTCTGGAGGTGGATTGACGACTCTGGGACTGATAGGAGCCCCTCTGTCTATTATCACTGTAGTTGTATGATCGATTTTGGCCTGTTCCACGAAAAGTAGAGGTTCCTCCTCCTCTACCACGTGCCCCACGAAATTGCCGTTTTCGATACTGTAATGTTGCCAAGGACTTCGCAGTGTCAGTGTCCTTCTTTATTAGCTCCAATGCATCGTCAACATGCTTGCCGAATAAAGATTCACCGTCGTAGGGTAAATCTAAAACCCTGGATTGAACCTCTGGGCGGAAAGTGGTCGATTTTAGCCAGCCTTGACAGCGCAAGACTGCAGCACCAGCTAGTTGCCGAAAACCAGTGGATGAAATGTCGACGGCACAATCGATTATTTCAGCCGAAATTCTCTCTCCTTCTTGTATTATGGCCTGCGCTTCATCCCGGATGGAATTGGGCATCTGAGGGATCAGACCAGCGATCTCAGACCACATTTGGCGGTCGTAGCGACCTAGAATAGCCAAGGCGTTGGATGCTCTCACAGTTGTCGCTGCCATTGTCGTAAATTTCTTACCAATGGAGTCCAACTTACGGCCATCCTGAACAGGCGGAGATGTCAAAGGTATGGCAGGATTTCGAGATCTTTTTTGTGCCGCCTGAGTGATCACAGAATCCGCTTTAGGTTGAGAAACCAAAACGGCCGGAGAAGTAGGTGGCGCTTTATATTTTTTGTCCAATCTGGGCAAAACAGCTGGTATGGAATTAGGACGTTCCATTAACCTTAGACCTTCTTGCCATATGTGGTTGATTATAGGAATGTTATGTGATTGCTTCTGAGGCAAGTCCTTAAAATCGTATAAGAAACAATCAGTTTGTTGCGCCTCAATTGTTAGATGGAACCTCTTCGCAGCACGAACCATAAGGTTATGAAAACTTGCGATATCTACTGGCGGTGATGCTCTTGGTGATGCAGGTGGAGTAGAAGGTGTCTGTGCCCTATAATTGTCCCAATCCTGCATCTCATTATCGGTGTCGTTATCTCCAGTGTTATGAGGATTTTGATCCTCATTATCGGTATCTGGACGAGTACCAGTTGGAGACGTAGGTACAACAGGCGCCGGAGCTGGAGGTCGAGGTGCTGGAGACTGAGGTCGAGGTGCTGGAGACTGAGGTCGAGGTGCTGGAGACTGAGGTCGAGGCGCTGGAAACTGAGGTCGAGGCGCTGGAGACTGAGACTGGGGCACTTGAGGTGCTGGAGAAGTAGGCAAGGATGGTGGAAACCTACGATTGTAATCATCCAGCATGTGCTGCAGGTTTTGCACCAAAGACAAAGGGATTTGTGTAACCTGTTCATAACTAGTTGGTTCTGCCTCATCAAGTGGAAAAAGTTCATTCCCATCTTCGACGTCATTATTTTCGTCCTCATCCTCGTCACTATCATCCTGACACATAATGTGTAATTCAGAAGGACTGGAAGCTGGCCCATAAGTTTGATCCATTTCAGAATCATTGCCGGATTACTCTTCTCCAGACTGAAATAGTTTTTCCGGAGGCTGTGATCCACTCCTTACTGGACTTAACTGGATGAGTGGTATAGTTTTGAGAGACGAGGCAGTAACAACTTTGAAGGTGGTAGCAGTAGTTAGGGGTTGGTGCGATGTCAACGAGCCCGGTAGCAGTAGTTAGGGGTTGGTGCGATGTCAACGAGCCCGTTGACGAGAACTCCACAGTCTTTGCACCACCCTGGGACCCTTGCGCCGTTGTGGAAGAAACCGGCGTATGAATCGGCAATTTATTCTTGGTCAACGATGATTTTTTGGTCGTCGACATACAGCTTTTACCGCCGACGAAGATGCTTTCGTCGACGAGGATGTAGCCGTCGACGAAGGTGGAACCGTTGACGGAGCAGTCGTCGACGAAGTGGCTACCGTCGACGGAGTGGTTGTCGTCGACGATGCAATCGTCGACGATGAAGATCTCGTCGTCGGAGTGGTCGTCGACGATGATGGCTTGCTTTTCGTAGACGGAGGACCCGTCGACGAGAGGCGCGTCGATGATGATTTCTTCGTCGACGGTTTGATCGTCGACGAGATCTTAATGATAGACGAGATGGGTCTCACCTCATGACTGCTCGTCGACGAGATGGTCGTCACCGTTGCAGAGCTGGTTGACAAGGAACAAGTGGTCGTCGATGTAGAAACAGCCAAAACTGACTTCGTCGACGCTGAAGACGTCGACAGACGCGTCGATGGGCCCGTCGACGAGCTAGTGCCAGATTTAGAAGAGGAGGGCATAGCTTTGGTTCTAGACGCCAGAGATCCAGGTCCCTTAGGCGCGGCCTGAAGCAAATCCTGTGGGGAGACATCCTTGAAAGAACCCAGCATTCTACTCTTCTTAAGAAAAGGAGAGGGAACCTCAGTCTCAGACCCACGCTTCTGAGAGGATTTTGAAAATCCAGATGACAGACTCTCAGCATCAGAAACCACACTTTCAGTAGATCTCAACTTCTGTAGCCACAGAAGGAGACGGGCCTCTCTATCCCTCAATGTTTTAGGGGGAAAAGTGCGACAGAACTTGCAGGTAGAGGCATTATGATCCGGGTAAAGACAGTAAATACACTTACTGTGTGGGTCCTCATGAAAAAGGCGCAATTTACCACAGGATGGACAAGCCTTGAAAAGGGTTTTCTTTGTAGAAGACATTTCTGAAGAGAAAAATAGCTAGAACAGGTGAAAAACTGAGCAGAGCTCAGGGAGACTCCCTTCACACAACGTGTGGTAGAAAATCTGAGGACTTGGGCTTCTGAGGAGAAGGTTCTAGAGGAGGCTACAGCCTGATTGGCTGGAATGTGGACCAACACATAATGACTAATATGTTACTAAAGTGAATTCTCCCTTGGGCTTTTCAATGGGCCTATTCTGTTCTATGTTACTTTTTAAAGTTTACATTTCTATTGCATTTTATGTATGTATATTTTTATTTATGATATTTCTCATATATACATGCATATATTACTGCTATTTTATGTACCGTGGGACTCCCACTTCGACAACGGGGAATATTCAAGCATGTGAATCTATGAAAGACACCCCTAATACTGGAGAAAGATGCTTTGCATTCTTTTCTGGGTTTAGCAGAACACTATGCAAGATTTATATGCAATTACGCTCAGATGGTTGAACCTCTTCGCTGTCTGCTTAAAAAAGGGCAAAAATTCACCTGGTCTGAAGAGTTGAATGGTGTGTTTGAAAAAGTAAAAGACTTGGTTATTTCCGCGAAAGCGTTGCATGCTTTTCGCGATGATTGTGTTTCAGTGATCACTGTGGACGCTAGTATGAATGGACTGGGGGCAGTTCTTAGTCAACTGGTAAAAGGTCAGGAACAAACGGTGGCTTTTGCTTCCAGAGCTCTCAAATCTTTTGAGAAAAATTATAGCACAATCGAGCGCGAGACGCTAGCCTGTGTTTGGGCGGTTCAAAAATGTTTAAATGTATATTTGGGGACGGAAGTTTCAGATTTTGACTGATCATAAGCCTCTTGCTTTCATTTTTAACAAGGTTTCTAGTAGTAATTCAATGTCTGCTAGATTAACGAGGTTGGTTTCCAAATTACAGGAGTTTAATTTTGACATAAAACACATTCAGGGTAGCAAGAATTTTCGTGCAGACTGTTTGTCGAGAATGTTAATGGAAAAGGATGATGAGGAAAATTTTGAGGAAGATGAGGTAGAATGTGTGGCAGTTTTGGATACTGTGGTTCTCTTATTTCGGAGGAAGATTGGAAGAAAGCTTGTTTGGATGATTTGGTTCTGTCTAGAGTTTTAGCCTTTTGCAAAGGTTGTTGGCCTGAGATTAGAAGTCTTTCAGGGGCTCTTAAGAATTTTGCATTGGTGGCAGATGAACTTTCTGTAAGGGATGGCATTATTCTCAGAGTTTGTCCCTCCGTCCAGTTTGAGGAAGGTTATTATTAAAAAGGGACATACGGGCCACTTCGGTGTGACCAAAACTTGCATGAAAATTAGGCAACACTATTGGTGGCCTGGACTGGAAGCGCAGGTTAGAGGTCTCATTGATGGCTGCGAGGAATGTTTGCTTTCTGATAAGCACTGGAAGATGCCTAAATTATTGTTGCATCCAACTGAATTTCCGGAGGAAGCTTGGATCAAGGTGGGGCTTGATTTTTCAGGACCCTATTTAGTTCTTTCTGAGGAGGACAGATATCTGATTCTTGCGGTGGATTATCATTCAAAGTGGATGTACTATAAGTTTGTTGATGCTCCTAATACTGAAAATACTGTTTTGTTTTTGAGTAAATTGTTTTTGGTGGAAGGGGCTCCTAGATGTTTAGTCACTGATAATGGAACGCATTTTATATCTGAGAGGATGTGTTCGTTTTTAAGGTCTCTGGATATTAAGCATCTGAAGGTGGCAAAGTATTCTCCCGCTTCCAACGGTTTGGTTGAGCGTGGCAATAAAATTCTTAAAGAAGGAATTCAAACGGCAATTGCAGCTGGTTTAGATGTTAGGTCATTTTTAGAGCAGAAAGTATGGAACTATAATGTGTCTCCGCATTGCACCACTGGTGTTACTTCTTTTGAATTACTTAGAGGTAGAAAAGTTAATTCTTGGCTTCTGCCTTCTTGGCTAGTTAATAAAAGTGAAGGTAAGTTGCATTCTGTTCATTTGCCAGAAACTGTGGAGCGTATTCAATCTCGGATGAAATATTGCTATAGGTGACTGGGTCTTGTGTAAGAAACCTTTTGCAGTTAGAAAAGGTGAGTCGCATTTTTATGATCCTGTTAAGGTTTATAAGGTCGGAAAAGGGGCTGTTTTCCTTAATGGTAGAGGTTGGTGGAATAAGAGACATGTGGTTAAATTGAGTGGGGATCAGGCAGACTTAATTAGGAAGAAAAAGAAGAGTTTTTGTCCTAGTGAGTTGGAATGGACATTTTGGTTACAGGACCAGGGTGGCAAAAGTGTGAATGCGGTTCCAGCTTCTAATGTGGTTCCAGCTCCTATTGTTGCTGGTTCACAGGAAAGGAGTAATAGCGTGGGCAGATCCGTTATGAGTGGCCGCACTATTAAATTGCCTGCTAGGTTTGAGGATTTTGTTACTTACTGAAATTATTATTTTGCTTTTGTTTATGTTTCGTTTATTTTTTTCTTTCATTTCATATTAAAGGGGGAGGTGTTGTAGTGGGTCTGAATTGGATCTTGTTAGAATGTTTAGTATGTAATCTAACCACGTAACCACGTTAGGAATGCTGACTATGTATTGTGGTTAGAGTGTGCGTTACCGAGGATTCGATCAGCTGTGTCAGTTGTGATCATGATCCGAGGGGACGCACTGCTCTGCACTGTGGCTGAAGAATCTATGATATCAATAAAGAAGAATATACTTTCAAAGATGTACCTGTGATTTCCTGGGAATTCTTCTTACTACAAGTGGTCAGTAATATGAGACACTTTGGATACCCTGGAGGAAGGTTTGCAGGCCTCTGGAGAAACTCGTGTGCTAAACCCTGAAGGGCATACTGGGACTAAACTCCAGTTCAAATCACACAAATGTCCTCATGGGAAATTGATCTGAGGACTAAGAACTGTTCTTCGCTATGCCAGGAGGTCTAGTAAGTAAGGTGTAAAGTGCAGCATCACTGTCATGCTATGTGAAAGAAAATGATTGAAAACAGAATAAAACCCAAAAGCAGAAATAATTTCCAAAAAGGGTTTAAGTACTAGAGGGTATGAGAACTAAACAAAACTATCTCAGGATGACAACACATGGCAAGAGGGACCCAGGATATGGGAGTCAGTGGAAGGCAGAGCTGGTGAGCAAAGAGATAAGCATATTCCTGGACTTTTTTTTAAAACAATTTTGCTCTGGGCAAATAAAATCTTTGTTGTACAGCTTCAACATTCCACAATTCTAGAAGATTGTGTATGGGACATACAACACAATGGCAAAATAAATAACTTATTCACAGGGATAGCATTTCAAATAAACAAGTACAGCATGAAAGTTAACAGATATTGAAATTATGTTATTAAGTAAAGAACAGAATAATTTTCAAATACATGCATTGAGAGTCCCTGCACAGGATAGCGATGACAAAGGTCTGTAGTTACCAGTACTTTCAGTAAGACACCTACTGCCAGCATTATATAAGGGGACAACTCGCCCAAAAGTAATGCTTTTCATCTTCAGTTATATTGCTTACCTGGGTCTGTTCATCAATCTCTTTACGGATACGCTCTCCCAGCACAATCAGCACAGATGCTGCCATCTGCACATCTCCCTGCTCTGCATAAAAATGCAGCATGTCTCGCACAATGGGGCTGAAGAAGTCAGAGGGCAAGCGGTTTTCATATAGGGCATGGGAAATGGAGATGAGGGAGAAGGACTCCACTGGAGTAAGGGACACCGTCTCAGCCTCATTTCCACTCACGTGAGGTGAGTCTGCCTTATCCTGTAGGTGATCCAAGGCCGAGGGGTTATCCACAATCTCATGACGCAATGGAAAGGCCTCTTGAGGTAGGATATACTCGTGTTCTTCAGCTGCAAGACACAAGAAAAAGATATCATATTTTACATATCAGCAGCAATTGCATGCCCCAACAAC
The DNA here is from genome assembly GCF_964263255.1 of Lissotriton vulgaris. Lineage (NCBI taxonomy): Eukaryota > Metazoa > Chordata > Amphibia > Caudata > Salamandridae > Lissotriton > Lissotriton vulgaris. The sequence continues at coordinate 418,219,943 of NC_141698.1, forward strand.
CACATAGCCATACTGCACACCATTGAAGGGCTGGGTTGCCTCCATTAATAGCTTTCCTCACCGCTATATGTTTACTGTTTAGTGTTCAGTCCAAAAAAGCCCTTCCAACTCATTTTGAATTCTGTGTCAACTCACCTAAAGTAATTGCTCTATGAAACATGCTCCACCAAACACAGAAGCCGGAACCAAAAGGCATGCAAATTTACCATTGAATAACCCTATGCACATCCTACATTAAACTGCCTTTTGTTAAGTTGGCACAGAGAGCTGGAATGCCTACAAACTAGAAGTACTGGGAACTAGTCCTCCTGAGGAGACTAAATAAATATCTGTGGAACCTAATCCCATTCTGTTTTTCACAGCAGAAACGTATATGCCTCTGTCACCGCAATGTGAGGAAGGCATTTACTAAATTCACCTTAAAACAAGCATTTACAATGCAATGGTCTCGACATTATTAAAGGTAGAGCTATTGGCATTGCTCATGACTTTTTTTTTAATTTTTAATCATCAATAAATGGCATTGTCATTTACAATGCCAATAGCTCGCAAATGCATGACCTATTGCATTTACACCCACACAGAGCCACACACACAAAGCCACCGACACACACATACAGAGCCACCCACACAGAGCGACACACACAGAGCCACACACACACACACACAGAGCCACACACACAGAGCCACACACACAGACCCAGAGCCACACACACATCCAGAGCCACACACACATCCAGAGCCACACACACACCCAGAGCCACACACAGGAGAGCAAGCACAGCGAGGGGGTAGGGAAGTAAGCAGAGCGAGGGGGCAGGGAAGCAAGCAGAGCGAGGGGGCAGGGAAGCAAGCAGAGCGAGGGGGCAGGGAAGCAAGCAGAGCGAGGGGGCAGGGAAGCAAGCAGAGCGAGGGGGGAAGGAAGCAAGCAGAGCGAGGGGGCAGGGAAGCAAGCAGAGCGAGGGGGCAGGGAAGCAAGCAGAGCGAGGGGGCAGGGAAGCAAGCAGAGCGAGGGGGCAAGGAAGCAAGCACAGGGAGGGGGCAGGAAAGCAAGCACAGCCAGGGGGCAGGGGAGCAAGCACAGCCAGGGGGCAGGGGAGCAAGCACAGCCAGGGGGCAGGGGAGCAAGCACAGCCAGGGGCCAGGGGAGCAAGCACAGCCAGGGGGCAGGGGAGCAAGCACAGCCAGGGGGCAGGGGAGCAAGCACAGCCAGGGGGCAGGGGAGCAAGCACAGCCAGGGGGCAGGGGAGCAAGCACAGCCAGGGGCAGGGGAGCAAGCACAGCCAGGGGGCAGGAGAGCAAGCACAGCCAGGGGGCAGAAGAGCAAGCACAGCCAGGGGGAAGGAGAGCAAGCACGGGCAGGAGAGCAAGCACAGCCAGGGGGAAGGAGAGCAAGCACGGGCAGGAGAGCAAGCACGGGCAGGAGAGCAAGCACGGGCAGAAGAGCAAGCACGGGCAGAAGAGCAAGCACAGCCAGGAGAGCAAGCAAAGCCAGGGGGCAGGGGAAGCAAGCACAGCCAGGGGGCAGTGGAAGCAAGCACAGCCAGGGGGCAGTGGAAGCAAGCACAGCCAGGGGGCAGGGGAAGCAAGCACAGTCAGGGGGCAGGGAAAGCAAGCACAGCCAGGGGAAGCAAGCACAGCCAGGGAAAGCAAGCACAGCCAGGGAAAGCAAGCACAGCCAGGTGAGCAAGCACAACGAGGAACAGCGTGGGTGGGGACACCAGCACAACGAGGAACAGTGTGGGTGGGTGAGTGGGGACACCAGCACAATGAGTGTGGGTAGGTTGGAGTGCCGGGGACACCAGCACAATGAGTGTGGGTGGGTGGGTGGGTGGGGACACCAGCACAATGAGTGTGGGTGGGTGGGGACACCAGCACAACGAGGAACAGTGTGGGTGGATGGGTGGGTGGGGACACAAGCACAATGAGTGTGGGTGGGTGGATGGGGACACCAGCACAATGAGTGTGGGTGGGTGGGGACACCAGCACAACGAGGAACAGTGTGGGTGGATAGGTGGGTGGGGACACCAGCACAACGAGGAATAGCATGGGTGGGTGGGTACACCAGCACAACGAGGAACAGCGTGGGTGCGTACACCAGCACAACGAGAAACAGCGTGGGTGCGTACACCAGCACAACGAGGAACAGCGTGGGTGGGACACCAGCACAACGAGGAACAGCGTGGGTGGGTGGGGACACCAGCACAACGAGGAACAGCGGGGGGGGGCACCAGCACAACGAGGGACAGCGTTGGGAGGGGGACAAACAAGCACAACGAGGAACAGCTTAATTTATAATTTGATTTCAGGTCAAAAACAAACCTCAATGAAGCCTAAAGCTCACAGCCTACTATATTGAAATATTCTGCCCAGCACTTGACTGCTAGGAGCAATTACTTCTTACAGCAGAAGGAAGGGTTGCCACTTGCTGATACTTTTTCAAGGCAGTCTTCCTAATTGCAAGCATATAAGGCCCTCAATATGAATGACCTATTAATTCCCATGGGGCCAGAAACCGCTTCGGAATTATGAGATTTGTGGAAGCACCACGGATCTTTTTATTTTAACCGGAGATGATTTTGACTGCTGAAAACAGACGAAATCTGTGTGAAAGCATGGAAAAAATGTGAAAATACCAAGGGAATTAGTACCCGTGTTACAGATTTTACCCAGTAATTCTTTATGTTTTAGTGGTCTGTTAGGGTCCAACTTGGATTTTGCCTGTATCAGTAACTCTGGGGGTGGGACATTCCTGCCCATTTTGCTTGGCCAGTCATAACGAGGGCCTTAGACATTTGTTTCACTGCATAAAACATGTAAACACCCTGGTAATCAGTCCTTTTCACCCCGCTCTCAAGCTTTCAAATGACAATACGTTGGCGTATTTAGGTGCTCCGCCCAGACACCCAGATCACACTTAAATTTTAAAAAAAGGGTAAAAATATATTTATGCATCATTTCCCTGAAGTGCGAAGTGCAAACTGTGATATAATAAGCTTCCTTTATATTGCAGTACTTCAGGAAGATGATTCATTTTATTGTTCATTTACAACAGCTGAGAGCGGGGGTGGGTGGGTGACACACAACGAAGAAGAGCAGGGGTGGGAGAAGAGCGGAGGTGGTGGGGGGGACGGACACCAGCACAACGAAGAGCGGGGTGGGGGGGCGGACATCAGCACAACCAGGAAGAGCGGGGTGGGGGGGGCGGACACCAGCACAACGAAGAAGAGCGGGGGTGGGGGGCCGGACACCAGCACAACCAGGAAGAGCGGGGGTGGGGGGGGGGGACACCAGCACAACGAAGAAAACCGGGGGTGTGGGGGGACGGACACCAGCAAAACGAAGAAGAGCGGGGGTGGGGGGGGGGGACGGACACCAGCACAACGAAGAAGAGCGGGGTGGGGGGGACGGACACCAGCACAACGAAGAAAACCGGGGGTGGAGGGGGACGGACACCAGCACAACGAAGAAGAGCAGGGGTGGTAGGTGACGGACACCAGCACAACCAGGAAGAGCGGGGTGGGGGGGACGGACACCAGCACAACGAACAAGAGCGTGGGTGGGGGGACGGACACCAGCACAACGAAGAAGAGCGTGGGGGGGGGGGGACGGGCACCCGCACAACGAAGAAGAGCGGGGGTGGGAGGTGACGGACACCAGCACAACCAGGAAGAGCGGGGGTGGGGGGGCGGATACCAGCACAACCAGGAGGAGCGGGGGTGGGGGGACAGACACCAACACAACCAGGAAGAGCGGGGGTGGGGGGGACAGACACCAGTACAACTAAGAAGACCGGGGAGGGGGGACGAACACCAGCAAAACCAGGAAGAGCGGGGCTGGGGGGTACGGAACACCAGCACAACCAGGAAGAGCGGGTGGGGGGGGGGACGGACACCAGCACAACGAAGAAGAGCAGGGGTGGGGGGGACGGACTCCAGCACAACCAGGAAGTGCGGGGTGGGGGGGATGGACACCAGCACAACCAGGAAGAGCAGGGGTGGGGGGGGGACACCAGCACAACAAAGAAGAGCGGGGGTGGGGGGGACGAACACCAGCACAACCAGGAAGAGCGTGGGGGATGGACACCAGCACAACCAGGAAGAGCGGGGGTGGGGGGACGGACACCAGCACAACAAGGAAGAGCGGGTGGGGCGAACACCAGCACAACAAAGAAGAGCGGGGTGAGGGGAAAGACACCAGCACAACAAAGAAGAGCGGGTGGGGGGGACAGACACCAACACAGCGAAGAAGAGCGGAGGTGGGGGGGGACAGACACCAGCACAACAAAGAAGAGCCGAGCTGGGGGGGGACGGACACCAGCACAACCAGGAAGAGCGGGGGTGGGGGGGGACGGACACCAGCACAACGAAGAAGAGCGGGGTGGGGGATCGGACACCAGCACAACGAAGAAGTGCGGGGTTGGGGGGGACGGACAGTAGCACAACCAGGAAGAGCGGGGGGGTGTGGACGGACACCAACACAACCAGGAAGAGCGGGGTGGGGGGGACAGACACCAGCACAACTAAGAAGACCGGGGAGGGGGGACGGACACCAGCAAAACCAGGAAGAGTGGGGCTGGGGGGGACGGAACACCAGCACAACCAGGAAGAGCGGGGGTGGGGGGGACGGACACCAGCACAACGAAGAAGAGCAGGGGTGGGGGGGACGGACACCAGCACAACCAGGAAGTGCGGGTGGGGGGACGGACACCAGCACAACCAGGAAGAGCAGGGTGGGGGGGACGGACACCAGCACAACAAAGAAGAGCGGGGGTGGGGGGGACGGACACCAGCACAACGAAGAAGAGAGGGGGTGGGGGGGAACGACACCAGCACAACCAGGAAGAGCGGGGAGGGGACGGGCACCAGCACAACCAGGAAGAGCGGGGGTGGGGGGGGGACGGACACCAGCACAATCAGGAAGAGCGGGGTGAGGGGGGGACGGACACCAGCACAACCAGGAAGAGCGGGGGTGGGCGGGCAGACACCAGCACAACAAAGAAGAGCGGGTGGGGGGACAGACACCAGCACAACGAAGAAGAGCAGGGGTGGGGGGGATAGACACCAGCACAATGAACAAGAGCGTGGGTGGGGGGACGGACACCAGCACAACGAAGAAGAGCGTGGGGGGGGGGACGGGCACCCGCACAACGAAGAAGAGCGGGGGTGGGAGGTGACGGACACCAGCACAACCAGGAAGAGCGGGGGTGGGGGGGCGGACACCAGCACAACCAGGAGGAGCGGGGTGGGGGGACAGACACCAACACAACCAGGAAGAGCGGGGGTGGGGGGGACAGACACCAGTACAACTAAGAAGACCGGGGAGGGGGGACGGACACCAGCAAAACCAGGAAGAGCGGGGCTGGGGGGTACGGAACACCAGCACAACCAGGAAGAGCGGGTGGGGGGGGGGACGGACACCAGCACAACGAAGAAGAGCAGGGGTGGGGGGGACGGACTCCAGCACAACCAGGAAGTGCGGGGTGGGGGGGATGGACACCAGCACAACCAGGAAGAGCAGGGGTGGGGGGGGGGACACCAGCACAACAAAGAAGAGCGGGGGTGGGGGGGACGAACACCAGCACAACCAGGAAGAGCGTGGGGGATGGACACCAGCACAACCAGGAAGAGCGGGGGTGGGGGGACGGACACCAGCACAACAAGGAAGAGCAGGGGTGGGGGGGACGGACACCAGCACAACCAGGAAGTGCGGGTGGGGGGACGGACACCAGCACAACCAGGAAGAGCAGGGTGGGGGGGACGGACACCAGCACAACAAAGAAGAGCGGGGGTGGGGGGGACGGACACCAGCACAACGAAGAAGAGAGGGGGTGGGAGGGAACGACACCAGCAAAACCAGGAAGAGTGGGGCTGGGGGGGACGGAACACCAGCACAACCAGGAAGAGCGGGGGTGGGGGGGACGGACACCAGCACAACGAAGAAGAGCAGGGGTGGGGGGGACGGACACCAGCACAACCAGGAAGTGCGGGTGGGGGGACGGACACCAGCACAACCAGGAAGAGCAGGGTGGGGGGGACGGACACCAGCACAACAAAGAAGAGCGGGGGTGGGGGGGACGGACACCAGCACAACGAAGAAGAGAGGGGGTGGGAGGGAACGACACCAGCACAACCAGGAAGAGCGGGGAGGGGACGGGCACCAGCACAACCAGGAAGAGCGGGGGTGGGGGGGGGACGGACACCAGCACAATCAGGAAGAGCGGGGTGAGGAGGGGACGGACACCAGCACAACAAAGAAGAGCGGGGGTGGGGGGGCAGACACCAGCACAACAAAGAAGAGCGGGTGGGGGGACAGACACCAGCACAACGAAGAAGAGCAGGGGTGGGGGGGATAGACACCAGCACAACGAAGAAGAGCGGGGTGGGGGGACAGACACCAGCACAACAAAGAAGAGCCGGGCTGGGGGGGGACGGACACCAGCACAACCAGGAAGAGCGGGGGTGGGGGGGGACGGACACCAGCACAACGAAGAAGAGCGGGGTGGGGGATCGGACACCAGCACAACAAAGAGCGGGGGTGGGGGGGACGGACACCAGCACAACAAAGAGCGGGGGTGGGGGGGACGGACACCAGCACAACGAAGAAGAGCAGGGGTGGGGGGGACGGACACCAGCACAACCAGGAAGTGCGGGTGGGGGGACGGACACCAGCACAACCAGGAAGAGCAGGGTGGGGGGGACGGACACCAGCACAACAAAGAAGAGCGGGGGTGGGGGGGACGGACACCAGCACAACGAAGAAGAGAGGGGGTGGGGGGGAACGACACCAGCACAACCAGGAAGAGCGGGGAGGGGACGGGCACCAGCACAACCAGGAAGAGCGGGAGTGGGGGGGGGACAGACACCAGCACAATCAGGAAGAGCGGGGTGAGGGGGGGACGGACACCAGCACAACCAGGAAGAGCGGGGGTGGGGGGGCAGACACCAGCACAACAAAGAAGAGCGGGGTGGGGGGACAGACACCAGCACAACAAAGAAGAGCCGGGCTGGGGGCGACGGACGGACACCAGCACAAACAGGAAGAGCAGGGGTGGGGGGGACGGACACCAGCACAACCAGGAAGAGCAGGGGTGGGGGGACGGACACCAGCACAACGATGAAGAGCGGGGTGGGGGGGGACGGACACCAGCACAATGAAGAAAAGCGGGGGTGGGGGGACGGACACCAGCACAACAAAGAGCGGGGGTGGGGGGGACGGACACCAGCACAACAAAGAGCGGGGGTGGGGGGACGGACACCAGCACAAAGAAGAAGAGCTGGGGTGGGGGGGACGGACACCAGCACAACGAAGAACAGGAGCGGGGTGGGGACGGACACAAGCACAACGAGGAACAGCAGAGCGGGGTGGGGACGGACACAAGCACAACGAGGAACAGCAGAGCGGAGTGGGGACGGACACAAGCACAACGAGGAACAGCAGAGCGGGAGTGGGGACGGACACAAGCACAACGATGAGCAGGAGCAGTGTGGGGACGGACACAAGCACAACGATGAGCAGGGAGGGGACGGACACAAGCACAACGATGAGCAGGAGCAGGGTGGGGATGGACACAAGCACAACGAGGAACAGCAGAGTGGGGGTGGGGACGGACACAAGCACAACGAGGAAGAGCGGGGTCAAAACTTACCTGGAGTGGCAGCGGGGCTGTTCCTGACAACGAAGCTAAAAAAAGCTAAAAAAAGAAAATTCGGATTCGGGGGCGTGTTTTTGGCGGCCCGAGTGACGGGTGACGTCACTCGGTGGAAAGAACGCAAAAAACATGCCCGAATCCGAAAGAGACGGGGCTTGATTGGAGTGACGCCCCTCTCCTCCAATGGCTGGCCTCCGTTTTGGAAGCCAGGCAATGGAGGAGAGAGGCGGGTTCAAGCCCCGTACTAAAAAACATTAAATCTCCGACCGGAGACTGCGCAAACGCAGCCTTTCGGTCCTCGACCTAAAAAGTGAACTGTTGCCAACTAGCCCTTTCACAGCAGACCTCTCTACACAATAGAAAGTATATTCAATCAACAACAGAAATCTATTCTTTGCATTACTTTTACTGAACACAAATGATTTAACAAGGCAATATTTTAGCCTCATTACCGAACAAATATTGCTTATGAGCGGGTCCAAGCTATAGTTCTGGACACTTTCACGGTCCATGTTAATACTTGCTGTTTTCACTACTTGCAATTGCTCCTTGTCGCTTGCCTTATGCCCCTGCCAATACACTAGGACCGGTTTCTGTCCTTTCATAGTAGAAGAACCTAGAATCCATACTGACATCACTCCTCCCAAATGATTAACTTTGGTTCCTCGGTTTATCAGTTGGACGTCTTGGTTTGACCTACTGCATGATCTTCCAGGAAACACCTACTTTACACTGGTTTTCTCTCTTCTGGGCAGCAGGTTTCTCAAAACTAATTGAGAAGTTGAGAGACTAATTGCTCCGGTAAGCGTAATAACTGGATCAGCCAATCAACATCGTTAGTAGGCTCAATATGAAGGAGAGGTGAGAGGGTCTGCCTTTTGTGCCTACGCCTGTAACACCTGTGAGTTCACTTACTTATGGGTCTCCCTAGATGTCCAGGATTTGCCACTTTTAACATTCACTCTCTTTCTCCCTTACCATCGCACTTTTTTTCTTGTTGTCAGCAGATAGGATGCGCTTTAGTTTCTCCAAATTGGTTAGGTTTTATACATATGCAATGGCGTGAATAAACCTGGTTGCGAAATAAGGGTGTATTTGGATAATGTTCAGCATGAAACTTAATGTTTAAATAAATGCTATTCATAATACCTGTATTAAGCCAAATATAGCAGCCGTCTAAGTGTGTTATGTGGTCACCTCAATAAACAGTCTAACTTGTGAATTTGTTCTGATAAATCCGGTTGTAGTACAACCAACTATTTGTTCACTTGTTGGTACTAATCATTTAAGTCAAGGATAGTCCCTGACGATTTTCCCCTTTATTTACAGAACATTTCAGTTCCTACATGGATGTTGTGATGTTTTAATGTATGGGGGGAAGGCTCCCTGCAGCATACAGTTTTAAAAACAATATCTTAATAGTGTATAAGTCAATTAAATGGCTGCCACACACATTTCAAGGCAGCCACCTGATGTTTAAATAAAATATCGTTTTTATCTCATTGATCCATCAGAAGCACAAAACAAGAGATACTGCATTAGACAGATGAGTCTTAATGAACTTAACTCCACATTCTTATGAAACCAAGTCTTTCAACAAAATTGAGCTATGATATAATACCGGTATATCATATTAAAAGATCAATTGCTCCCAGACATCCTAAAGATAAATTAAAATCCCAATCTAATTTCCACTCAAGTACCACTACCATCTCTCTCAAAGTTACATAAGAATTCTAATTCAATAGCCAGTAAGGCGGACTTCCTAAAATCACATGAGATGAGTGGTTTCTGGATGGCTTTTGTAGGGGATCACTCATCAGCGAAAACCAGAGGCAAGATGTACACATGGGGTATCATACCACAGTAAGAAGGAACAAGCATTTGTAATGCAAAAGGCCTCGCAGTAGCAAAGTTTAAAGTTGATGGTATTGTAAAATGCATTGTTTTTAGGTCTCGCCTGTCGATGCGCATGCGCATCGAGCAAGCGAGACTATTGCGAGTTATCCACTCTTTATCCACACTGCAAGGAATCGTGGCGATTCCTTGCAGTGCCCGTGACTTTTAAGGTCAATGCGCATGCGCATTGAGCTTATGCGCATGCGCATTGACCTTAAAAGCGCGTGCGCGTGCACGTCCGTCTCCTAACAACACACACACACACCCTCTCCCCCGCTCCGCCCCCTCCCGCCGTGTCGCATTTCTCTTTCTCCTCCCCCTCCCCTCTCTTCCTTCCGTCTAACGCCGTGTCGCACCTCTCCCCTCTCCGCCCCCTCCCCGCTCCGCCCCCTCCCCTTCCCTCCGTGTCGCATTTCTCCTCTCCCCTCTCCGCCCCCTCCCCTGCCCGCCGTGTTATTTGTTTTTTTGTCCTTCGGACTCCTATGGGTTTTCGCTCTCCCTGTGTATACATACCAGTGCGAACCCCTCTGTGCGACACGCCCCTTCCCCACCTCCTCCCCCAGACCTATTGGACGATTCCACGTCACCTGGCCTCGCCCCCTCTCTACTTCCTTCCAGACATTTCTGGTCTCCCTGACTACGCCCGAGGCTCCTGACTGACCCGGAAGCACTCCATACACGTCCAGAGGTATGTGTATCATCAAGGCTGCTACTTTGGCTACTTGCGCTGGCCTCGCAGTCCTTTGACCAGTACCTCTCTCTCTCCCCTCAGATTCAGTATCGGCCATTTCGGTACCCCCGTGGATGTACCGTACTTTCAACCGGACAGAAGACATCGATTTTTGTCCGCCGGATCCACGTCCTTACCTACTACCCTGTTGCGAGTGGCTACAGAGACCAATCAGGTACACTGCCTCTAGCGCCCACCTCCCGTGATCACGCCTACCTGACCCAATGTCCTAAACCCCTGTTTCCCCACAGATCACAGCCCCCTCTGATGTGTGTTCGAGCCACCGCCGAGGACTTATTCACTACCGATGCCTCACAGGTATATTGCATGCAAGCGCCGCCATAATACCAACCACCCCCCTCCCCCCTATCAGCTTTCCACCTCCTCCCTTTGTTCCTCTACGCACGTGTCCCAAAGTTTTTTTTCTGCCTGTATTTCATAGCCTCACTTATGGCCCTATCTACTATTAGTTCTCCTACACGCGCTTTTAGTCTGCTCTGTAGCAGCTATCATTCCCCAACCTGCCATCAATTTCACAACGCGTGCTGCTTACACGCAGTTTAGTCCTGCCCATGTGCTACTCAGAGTACCAGTTGTTCCCGTACCTGTCATTTAACCATGCTACGTGCGCCGTAGACATGTGCTTAGTCATGTTTGGTAATTTGTTTTTACTGCACCAACAGTTTACCTACATCCACATAGACGCTGGCTCTGTTTTATCGGTTTACATTCTCCTTATTATACTCAGGACACACACTATGGTTAATTTATCCCTTCAACGTTGCTTACAGTTCCGCTGGCTTCTCCTTGAAGACACCACTTGATTTAATACTGCGGAACTGCAATTCTTACCGTTTTTTTCATCAGTCCTTGCATACGCTGACCTTACTAATGGGGCATGCTTTTGCACCTTTGACTGCCTGACAGCGCGTCCCCTCACCCTAACTCACCCTCAACCCATCACCCTAACTCACCCTCACCCACCCTCAACCCCTCACCCTCACTCAACCTCACTCACCCTCAACCCCTCACCCTCAACCCCTCACCCACCTTCACTCACCTTCACTCACCCTCACCCTCACCCACCCTCACTCACCCTCACTCACCCTCACTCACCCTCAACCTCCCTCACCCTCAACCACCCTCAACCCCTCATCCTCACTCACCCTCACCCTCACTCACCCTCAACCCCTCACCCTCACTCACCCTCAACCCCTCACCCTCACCCAACCTCAACCCCTCACCCTCAATACCTCACCCACCCTCACCCAATCTCAACCCCTCACCCTCAATACCTCACCCTCACTCACCCTCACCCTCACTCACCCTCAACCCCTCACTCACCCTCAACCCCTCACTCACACCCTCACTCACCCTCACTCACCCTCACTCGCCCTCACACGCCCTCACACGCCCTCACTCACCCTCACCCTCACTCACCCTCAACCTCACTCACCCTCACCCACCCTCAACCCCTCATCCTTACTCACCCTCACTCACCCTCAACCCCTCACCCTCAACCCCTCACCCTCACTCACCCTCACCCTCAACCCCTCACCCTCAATCTCTCACCCTCAATCCCTCACCCTCACTCACCCTCAACCCCTCACCCTCACTCACCCTCAACCCCTCACCCTCACTCACCCTCAACCCCCTCACCCTCAACCCCCTCACCCTCACTCACCCTCAACCCCTCACCCACACCATCACTCGCCCTCACTCGCCCTCACTCACCCTCACTCACCCTCACCCTCAACACCTCACCCTCACTCACCCTCAATGCCTCACCCTCACTCACCCTCAACACCTCACCCTCAACCCCTCACTCTAACTCACCCTCAACACCTCACCCTCACCCACCCTCAACCCCTCACCCTAATTCACCCTCACCCTCACTCACCCTCAACCCCTCACCCTCACTCACCCTCACCCTCACTCATCCTCACTCACCCTCACTCACCCTCACACTCACTCACCCTCAACCTCACTCACCCTCAACCTCACTCACCCTCAACCTCACTCACCCTCAACCTCACTCACCCTCAACCTCACTCACCCTCAACCTCACTCACCCTCACCCACCCTCAACCCCTCATCCTCACTCACCCTCATCCTCACTCACCCTCACCCTCACTCACCCTCACTCACCCTCACCCTCACCCTCACCCTCACCCTCACCCTCACTCACCCTCTCTCACATTCACCCTCACCCTCACTCACCCTCACTCACCCTCACCCTCACCCTCACTCACCCTCACTCACCCTCACCCACCCTCAACCCCTCATCCTCACTCACCCTCAACCCCTCACCCTCACTCACCCTCAACACCTCACCCTCACTCACCCTCACCCTCACTCACCCTCAACCTCAATCCCTCACCCTCACTCACCCTCAACCCCTCACCCTCACTCACCCTCAACCCCTTACCCTCAACCCCTTACCCTCACCCTCACTCACCCTCACTCACCCACCCTCACTCACCCTCTCACCCTCAACACCTCACCCTCACTCACCCTCACTCACCCTCACCCTCACCCACCCTCAACACCTCACCCTCACTCACTCTCAACCCCTCACCCTCACCCTCACCCTCTCTCACCCTCAACACCTCACCCTCACTCACCCTCAACCCCTCACCCTCACTCACCCTCAACCCCTCACCCTCTACCCCTCACTCACCCTCACTCTCACTCACCCTCACTCAACCTCAACCCCTCAGCCTCACCCTCACCCACCCTCAACACCTCACCTCACCCTCACTCACCCTCACTCACTCTCAACCCCTCACCCACCCTCACCCTCACTCACCCTCAACCCTCACCCTCAATCCCTCACCCTCACTCACCCTCAACCCCTCACCCTCAATCCCTCACCCTCACTCACCCTCAACCCCTCACCCTCACTCACCCTCAACCCCTTACCCTCAACCCCTTACCCTCACCCTCACTCACCCTCACTCACCCTCACTCACCCTCTCACCCTCAACACCTCACCCTCACTCACCCTCACCCTCACTCACCCTCAACACCTCACCCTCACTCACCCTCAACCCCTCACCCTCACCCTCACCCTCTCTCACCCTCAACACCTCACCCTCACTCACCCTCAACCCCTCACCCTCAACCCCTCACCCTCTACCCCTCACTCACCCTCACTCTCACTCACCCTCACTCAACCTCAACCCCTCAGCCTCACCCTCACCCACCCTCAACACCTCACCTCACCCTCACTCACTCTCAACCCCTCACCCACCCTCACCCTCACTCACCCTCAACCCTCACCCTCACTCACCCTCAGTCACCCTCAACACCTCACTCACACTCAACACCTCACCCTCAACACCTCATCCACCCTCACCCTCAGTTACCCTAAACATCAATCACCCTCAATTCCTCACTCACCCTCAACACCTCACTCACCCTCAACACCTAACTCACCATCACTCACACTCATCCTCACTCACACTCAACACCTCACCCTCACTGACACTCACTCACACTCAATCACTCTCACCCTCACTCACCCGCAACGCCTCACACTCAACGCCTCACCCTCAAATGCTCACTCACCCTCACTCTCACTCATCCTCTCTCAGCCTCAACACCACACACTCACTCACCCTCAACATCTCACCCTCACTCACTCACCCTCAACACCTCACCGCAACTCCTCACTCACCCTCACTTTCACTCATCCTCACTCAACAACACTCAACTTTACTCACCCTTAACGCCTCACCCAACACCTCACCTTCAATCACCATCAACATCTCACCCTCACTCACCCACAAAACATCAGCCTCAACACCTCACCCTCAATCACTCACCCTCAAACATTCACCCACACTCACCCTCCCTCACCCTCAATTCCTCACCCACACCCTCAACACTTCACCCTAAACACCTCACTCATCCTCAACGCCTCCCCTCCCCCTAACTCACCCTCACCCTCACTCACCCTCAACACCTCACCATCACTAACACTCAACACCTCACCCTCACTAACTCTCAATCCCACAATCACCCTTCCCCTCACTCACCCTCAATACCTCACCCTCACTAACACTAAAACACTCAATCACCCTCACTCTTACTCTCACTCACACTCTACACCTCAGCCTCACGCTCAATGACACACCCTCAACACCTCACCCTCACCCCCTCAACACCTCACCCCCTCAACCTCACTCGCCCTCACCCTCAAACACTCACCCTCAACACCTCACACCCTCACCCTCAAATACTCACCCTCAACACCTCAACTTCACTCACTCTCAACACCTCACCCTCACTCACTCACCCTCAACACCTCACCCTCACTCACTCACACTCAATAACGCTCAACACCTCACCCTCAACACCTCACCATCAACACCTCACCATCAACACCTCACCCTTAACACCTCAACGTCAACACCTCACCCTCACTCACTCTGACTCACCCTCACCCTCACTCACCCTCACTCATCCTCACTCACAATCACTCACACTAAGTCACCCTCACTCACCCTCACTCACCCTCACTCACCCTCGACCCCTCACTCACCCTCACTCATCCTCACTCATCCTCAACACCTCACCCTCACCCTCATCCACCCTCAACCCCTCACCCTAACTCACAATAACACTCTCTCACACTCACTCTCACTCACACTCATCCTCAACACCTCACTCACCCTCAACACCTCACTCACACTCAACTCCTCACTCACCCCCACCCTCACTCACCCTCAACCCCTCACACAGTGCAATAGGTCTCGCAGGATTTTTTGTTAAAGCTTTTACATTTGCTTATTGCTTTTTTGATTTGTAATTCTTTTGCATTGCCTACAAAAAAAAAAAATGCAAAAGATTTAGAACAAAAAACCTATAAACAATTCTAAAAGCACTAACTCTAATGCTGCGAGACCTATTGCATTTCTAATGCTTGTTTATCTATTTTGTTTTAAAAGTAACAAATATATATAAGGTTATTTATAATGTAAGTTTGTGAATAGTTTGTGAAAGTGGCAGTACTGGTAGTGGTGGTATTTTGTTGTGATCCTGATGCGTGTCATGCCTTCGTGCAGCGCTGCGAGATGCCGGTTCCGCAGGCGAAGAGCCTGCAATGCACCGAGGACGGAGCAGGAGCTGTGTTGAGAAAGTTAAAGGCACTGCGTCTGCACTACATGCATAGTGGCCCAGGAGACAGGCGCCATGGTAATTAGAAGTGGCATCTTGGAGCAAGCTATATTTTTGTAGAACATCACATTGTATTGCTTTTATTCAATGTCTCAAAGAGCAAGGCAGCAAGTACTCTAGACTGTGTTAATGGGTCAGACTGGCACGAATCAGACTACACAAGCTATGTGGGGAGTGCAATATTTGGAACTGTGGGAGGATGAAGGTGTAAAGTGTTGCACTTGGTGCCAGCAGGGTGTGTTGGATTAATGTTTGGCAAGGTGCATTATAAGTATGCGAGGCTTCAGAGGCGCAACTAAAGCCAAATTTCGGGAGGGGGTAATTCTTCCAGTTATAGAGTTAGGCATCGTATTCTGCTATGTTGTAAATATGGTGTGGGTTGTGATGGCCGAGGCTGTTGTTAGAAACTGGTAACTGAATTGTAAACCTCACCCAAGAGAGATTTACTTCTTGAAAGCACATTTGGTAAGGATGGGTGGGCTGGGGATAAAGTCACCAAGTGATGAAGGTTTATAGAGGTCAGGGTGAGTTTTTTATGGGCATATCTAAGGTTGGTGCGGTGAAAAATGCAAGCAGTGCCTGGCATGGTCGTTGCATGATCTTTGTACTAAATAAAGAATAAAGGACAGAAGGAAAACGGGGGTGTGGAGAAGTTAGCAGTAGGAGCGGCTACAATTTGCTAAATTGATAGAAGGCGACTTGAGAGTGACAAGGATATTGTTTAAAGGACATAGGAGGTATGGGAGAGTTTGGGGAAGGAAGCAGGGTGAGTAGAAGGAAAAGAAAAGGGTGATGAATTGTGGGTTTTGGGTAATCGAGAGTCGGAGTAATGCATAAGAATGTACGAGATGAGGTGTGATGGGTAAGGGGGATTGCACAGGGTAGGCACATTCAGGTGGCTTTGGAATATGAGAAGGGGCATTGTCAATTGAAGTCAGGTATGTGCTAATACTGGGAACAAGTTTAAGCAATTGGCATTGTAAATAACAATGTCTTTTATTTATGTTTTGGCAGCTATAAATCGCTGTCATTATTGAATTACTAATGAAATTAAGCCCGCACTCTCCTTATTGTAAATGCATTAATTAATAAAGAAATCCAGTCCAATTCTTAAAAGGTAAAGTGCACACTGACCCCTGACTTGCTACACCTTAATAAATTGCACCACAGGTCGTGCAGCAATTTCCAAATAAGGCGCTCTGCACAGATGTTCAAATGCTGTATAGTGCCACACGCCGCAGAACCAGGCCTGGTGTGCAAACCACAAACAACCACCACATGTTGTGCATGAGAGACACCAACACACTGCATACACGCACGTCTCCACACGAACAGTAAACACCATGATATCCTGACACGCAGAAATTGTGTGATACACAACACCCATTGCCTCGCACACTAGATTAGGGACACAACGCCTGCTTTCATGCAAACAGCTTCCAAGCACACTGAGGGCAAACGAGGACAGCTGAGGCCCACCCACACCCACAGGTCTCAAACCCTGTCTGGGCAGGTTCACCTCCGTCAGCCGGCACCTGAGACCGCTTCCTCTATGGACCATTCACTTTAACAATTACACCCAACACTGAAGTCAAAGACGGGTTTCACTTGGTGTTATGTTATGTTTGTTATGTCAATAGACATTTGTAAAGCGCACGGGCACCCTTGGGTTTCATGGCGCTAGAAGAAGACTGTTGCGGCCGGAATACTAGAAGGATGCTTGCTCAAACAGCCATGTTTTCAAAGCTTTCCTGAAACTCAGAAGGTTGTCACAGTCTCTAAGTGTTAGGGGGAGAGAATTCCAGAATTTGCGGGCCAAGTGAGAGAAGCAGCATCCTCCTTGTCGTTTACGTCTAAAAGATGAGATGGTTAACAAGGAAAGGTGAGCTGAGCGAAGATTACGCGATTGAGTATACCTAGAGATCATGTTGCTAATAAATTTAGGACTATTGCCGTGCAAGGCCTTAAAGGCCAAGCATCCGGTCTTGAAGGCTACCCGTTGGGCACCCAGAAGCCAGTGGAGTTTTTCCAATCCAGGTCTGGCTGACAGCCATTTCGGCTGCTTATGAATCAGTCTGGCTTTCTGATTCTGGACCATTTGAAGTCTTTTTTGTAAGCCAACAGGTAAACCTAAATAGATTAAATGGAGGGAAGGGGTAGACTTAGAGCACACAGGGAGCAGGCATGGAGGAAAGGGGCAGTCTTTGGGCACAAAGGGAGAAGGCATGGAGGAAAGGGGCAGTCTCAGGGCATGAAGGGAGCAGGCATGGAGGAAAGGGGCAGTCTCAGGGCATGAAGGGAGCAGGCATGGAGGAAAGGGGTAGTCTCAGGGCATGAAGGGAGCAGACATGGAGGAAAGGGGCAGTCTCAGGGCACAAAGGGAGCAGGCATGGAAAAAAGGGGCAGTCTCAGGGCACGAAGGGAGAAGGCACAGAGGAAAGGGGCAGTCTCAGGGCACGAAGGGAGCAGGCATGGAGGAAAGGGGCAGTCTCAGAGCACAAAGGGAGAAGGCATTGAGGGAAGGGGCAGTTTCAAGGCACAAAGGGAGAAGGCATGGAGGGAAGGGGCAGTCTCAGGGCATGAAGGGAGCAGGCATAGAGGAAAGGGACAGAGTCAGGGCATGAAGGGAGAAGGCATGGAGGAAAGGGGCAGTCTCAGGGCACGAAGGGAGCAGGCATGTAGGAAAGGGGCAGTCTCAGGGTCCAAAAAGTTTGGGAACCACTGTCATAACTGATCCAACATGCTCACTGCACATTCCTGTAATGGTCTTATGGCTTAATTTTGATACAAATTGCTTCTGAAAATACATACCAACAACTCTGTGCCTGACTCCAGTGCTCAGAAATTCACTGCCAGTCAATGTTTTTGTACTAAAATTGATTTGATACTCTCCTTCCACAGAACTACTCTGTACTTGAACACCCATTTTCTTGAACAAACATCTCTGAAGAAAGTAGTGGTTTGCACTACAACTGAAAAACAGACAAGGACATCTCCAGTTGCATGTGCAATTGAACCCTTCTCTAATTTGCACTCAAAAGCATAGATCACACTGAGAGAGAAAGTGACAGATGAGAAGGTTATACACTATTCATTCTGGTTCTGCACTGAAGGAATCCTCATTGAAGTAGTAAACGCTAGAATACTTTGAGCTGCTCCTTGGACCACAGACATTTATCATAGGTGCATTGTTCATTTAAAATTCAACTCGGGTGTAAGTGTCCATCTGTCTTTATGATGAGCCAAATCCTGTAACTGTCTATTATAGGCTCAGTGTATTTTTCCTGAGATATAATGAATCTGAAATAAGTATTAAGCCTGCACTGCAACATTTATTGTGCAAGAAAGTGTATGAAGAAGGGAAGGAAAAGAAATGCAGCCCGGTATATGGGCTTTCATTGTAATGTGAGAAAAGTCATTTATCAATTAGAGTCTAGGAGGTACCCCTACAGATAGTGCACTCTATTGGCTGTTACATCAGAGAACCAGTTCTTTCAGTAACTTAGGTGACAGAGTTTTACATTCCTTATTCACTTCACAAGTTGAGAAGGTACAGATCTAGGATAGGATGAAGGCCTCCATCCTTGGGTACCAGAAAGTAGTGGGAATAACAACCACAACCAATTTTGGATGCTGGCACCCTCTCGACGGCTCCCTTGGCAAGAAAGCGAACACTTCCTGACTGAGCAAGGAGAGATGGTCCTTTGTCAGCTTGTCGTATGTGGGTGGAGCGATAAGAAAGGAATTGACGTTATCGCAATGGGGTAGTGCTTGTATATCGTCCCCACGCACATCACTTTCGGCACAGACGACGTGGACGCAGTCTCGAACAATGCTGCCAAATATTCAGATCAAGTCCGACACCTGGGGAAAGTTCTAAGGTAAGGAATCCACTGCTAGAAGTCTATATCAGAAGAGACACTTCTCATCTTACAAAGAAAGCCTATCAAGCTGCATTTTCTTTTCTTTCTCTTCATACATTTTCCTGTTTGTGCACATAGGCTGCTGCAAAGCAGGCTTGAGACGTATTTCAGGTTCATCATAATCTCTCAGGAAAAAGAAATTGAGTCTTCAACAGGCTTGACAGTTAGTGGCTCATCATAAAAACAGTTGGACACTGACAACCTGCATACATTTCAAACGCACAATACATCTATGATAAGTGCTCTGGGGTCCAAGCACGCCGTATGGAATTGTTCTAGTGTTTATGATTATAAATGAAGATCCTTTGATGCAGAAGATTTGCTTTTTGTCAATGCTGTGCAGCATCCCCACACTCTTGCATCACCACGCATGCGCAAACAGCATGACGCAGCAACCATTTCATTTTTTAATTTTCCATTCAAAGATGCCAGACCCCAATCTTGGAGCGGAAAATAAAAAAAATCTTTAAATGCTTATGGGATTGTATTTTAATATCTGAGCCACTGGCAGAAAATTGCAGCAGTTTAGTCTGCAAACTTTTTTAATTGACAAAAAAAAACTACGAATTTTTATCTTAAAATATCCCAACAGAAGGAATGGAGGGTAATGACAAAATGGACGGATACATTTTAGGTGGAGTGGGAAACAAAAAGAAACAAGCATTTGCAATGCAATAGGTCTCGCATTAGGAAAGTTTGAGCTATTGGTATTGTAAATGACAATTTTTTTATTTATGTTTTGTTTTTGAAAATAGCGAAATTAATAGCTTTGTCATTTACAATGCCAATAATTATAACTTTTGCAAATGTGACACCTACAGCATTTGTAATGCAATATGTGTTGTATTTACGTGACTTACATGTATTGATATTACAAATAACAATGGCTTTTATATTTTTTTTCAATAATTAATACTTAAGTTATTGTAATTTATAATGGCAATAGCTTAAAGTTTTGTAAATAACTTTTGTGAAGATTAGGTTCAGTGTATTTTATTGTGACGAAAATTTAAGAACAGAAGTGAAATATTAACATCTTTTTGTTACATTTGTAATAAAGCTTGAAACATTGAGAGAACATATTTGAACCAGGTGTTTTTGAATGGTTGCACAGATTGATGCTGTGGTGGCGCTGAGTGATGTTGTGATGGGGAACGAGTGATGCTGTGGCGTTCAGTGATGCTGTGGTAGCACATAGTGATGTTGCGGTGCCCCAGAGTGATGCTGTATGCTAGGTTTTGTTTTGCTATCCTATGTTTTGTTTTGTTATGTTATGCTATATGCTAGGTTTTGTTTTGCTATCCTATGTTTTGTTATGTTATGCTATGCTGTGTTTTGTTATGCTATGCTATGTTTTGCTGTGCTATGCTTTGTTATGCTATGCTTTGTTTTGCTTTGCTATGTTTTGTTATGCTATGTTTTGTTGTGTTTGGTATGCTATGTTTTGCTATGCTATTATATGTTTTGTTTTGCTATGCTATGTTTTGTTGTGTTTTGTTAAGCTATGCTATGTTTTGTTATGCTATGTGTTGTTGTGTTTTGTTATGCTGTTTTGTTATGTTATGCTATGTTTTGTTATGCTATGCTATGTTTTGTTTTGCTATCCTATGCTTTGTTTTGTTATGCTATGCTATGTTTAGTTGTGCTATCCTATGCTTTGTTTTGTTATGCTATGCTATGTTTTGTTATGCTATGCTATGTTTTGTTGTGTATTGCTATGCTTTGCTTTGTTATGCTATGCTATGTTGTGTTTTATTATGCTATGCTTTGTTTTGCTATGCTATGTTTTGCTATGCTATGTTTTGGTATGCTATGTTATGCTGAGCTTTGTTTTGTTATGCTATGTTGTGTTGTGTTTTGTTATGCTGTGCTATGCTTTGTTGTGTTGTGTTTTGTTATGCTGTGCTTTGGAATGCTATGTTTTGTTATGTATGCTATGTTTTGTTATGCTATGTTTTGTTATGTTCTGCTATGTTTTGTTGTGTTTTGTTACGCTATACTTTGTTGTGTTTTGCTATGTTTTGTTATGCTATGTTTTGTTATGTTCTGCTGTGTTTTGTTATGCTATGCTATGCTTTGTTCTACCATGCTATGTTTTGTTTTGCTATGCTTTGTTATGTTATAATATGCTTTGTTTTGTTATGCTAGGTTTTGTTATGCTATGTTTTGTTGTGTTTTGTTATGCTATGCTATCCTTTGTTGTGTTTTGTTATGCTATGCTATTCTTTGTTGTGTTTTGCTATGCTATGTTTTGTTTTGTTATGCTATGTTTTGTTTTGCTATCCTATGCTTTGTTTTGTTATGCTATGTTTTGTTATGCTATGCTGGTGAGGGTGTGTGTGTGTGAGGGTGGGTGATGGGGGGTGAGGGTGTGCGAGGGTGTGAGGGGGTGCGAGGGTGTGTGAGTGAGGGGGTGTGAGTGGGGTGAGGGTGGGTGAGGGTTGTGTGAGGGTGAGGGGGGTGAGAGGGCGTGTGGGGGTGTGAGGGTGTGTGGGGGGTGTGAGGGGGGTGTGAGGGGGGGTGTGAGGGACAGGGGGTGTGAGGGTGAGAAGGTGTGTGAGGGTGAGAGGGTGAGAGGGGGTGAGAGGGTGAGTGAGGGGGTGAGAGGGTGAGTGAGGGTGTGTGAGGGTGTGGGGGTGTCAGGGTGTGGGGGTGTGAGGGTGAGGGGGTGTGAAGGTGAGGGGGTGTGAAGGTGAGGGGGTGTGAGGGTGGGTGAGTGTGTGTGAGGGGGTGTGAGGGTGGGTGAGTGTGTGTGAGGGGGTGTGAGTGTGAGGGAGGGTGAGGGGTGTGAGGGTGAGGGGTGTGAGGGTGAGGGTGTGTGTGAGGGTGAGGGGGTGTGAGGGTGAAGGGGTGTGAGGGTGAAGGGGTGTGAGGGTGAAGGGGTGTGAGGGTGAAGGGGTGTGAGGGTGAAGGGGTGTGAGGGTGAAGGGGTGTGAGGGTAAGGGGGTGTGAGGGGGACGGGGTGTGAGGGGGTGTGTGAGGGTGAAAGGGTGTGTGGGGGTGTGAGGGTGAGGGGGTGTGAGGGTCAGGGGGTGTGAGGGTGAAAGGTGTGTGAGGGTGAGAGGGTGTGTGAGGGTGAGAGGGTGTGTGAGGGTGAGAGGGTGTGTGAGGGTGATGGGTGTGCGAGGGTGAGAGGGTGGGTGAGAAGGTGAGTGAGGGGGTGAGGGAGGGTGAGGGGGTGAGGGGATGTGAGGGTGAGAGGGGGTGTGAGGGTGAGAGGGTGTGTGAGGGTCAGAGGGTGGGTGAGTGAGGGGGTGTGTTGGACAGGCCACGTGAGAGGCTTGCTCCCTCCCCGCACGACCAGGCCCGAGCCTGGCTCTTCAGGTGTTACACACAACAACCACCCGTTTCCCGTCTCATATGGGACCCCTGCCCTGTACATCTCCCCATCATGGGCCGATTCCCTACCGGCCCTCTCGCCCGGCCTGGGCGCCATCTTGGACACAGCACCGCGAGGCCGCGTGGCCTCCGATCGACCCCAACCCTGGGCCTGGCCAGGCCCCGACATCCCGGCACCACCATCCACCCAGGAGGTGAGCGGACTACTTGGCAGGTCAATGGGAGAAAGAGGTGTCGATGGCTCTCCCCCCGCCAGGTGCCGATCGCCCCAGCTCCCCCGGGCGCTGGCTCCACCCCCCTGCTGGGTGTCTGGACTCCCTCATCCTGGACCTCCCGACCTCCAAGTGCGAGGGTCCGGACATCAAAGGGCGCCAGACCTATAACTGGGGCAGCTCCAGAGCAGGAAGGCAGTTGTATCCTGGAGTCGAGAGACGCAGTGAAGAACTCATCCTTGACGGACTACTGGCGCTGCCGTAGCCCTGCCTTGCGAACTATCGACCTGCCTGCTGGCGCTGCCGCAACCTTCTGAAACCTTCATCGTCGTCGGGGCCTGCTGGCGTGGCCGCGGACCGTTGTAACCACCACCTTCATCGGGACCTGCTGGCTCCGCCGCGGCCCGACCATCTAGAACGCCGAGCTCGAGGATTGTGAGCTATTTCATCTACCAGATTGGTAACGAGACTGTCCCGCTACCCCTTTTCCCAACCAAGAGACTAGAATAGAGGGGACCCCGGAGTCCAGACCTCCTTGTACCATTTCACCGTACTTAAAGTCTTGCTTATAAAGAACGTTAAACCTTATCCTTGTGTGGTGAACCTCTGTGGGGGGGAAGTTACTTGTCTGTACGATTGCTGGAGACGGCTCTCCCCGGAGACCTCTCCCCTTGTCCTCGGCCGACCCTCCAGGTCCCGTCTAACATTGGTGGCCAGCGGCGCGATCCGAATCGACACGTAATCGTACAGTGAGTAGCTCACCCCACAACAAAACCACAATGTCAACCAAAGAAAGCGGATCCACCGAGAAATTCCAGATGGAGAAATTGGAAGAATATAGCCATTGTGAGTTGAAACAATTCTGCATGGAATTAGGTATCGCTACCACCGGTCTGAGTACTAAAGACGATTTCAAGCACGCCATCGAGTCATGGGCAGAAACCGGGGCCGTCAGACCCCCGGACCAAAATGTCGCAGCAGCAGAGAAAAACACCACGGCTCCCGAGGAGCAAAGAACGGGTCTCTCGCAAGATGAGATCCAAGAACGAGAAAGAAACCGACTACATGACCTAGAAATGGCCCGGCTCAAAATGGATGGCGAACTCAAATTAGCCGAACAAAAACTGAACCTGGAACACCTGCGGCTCCGAGAAGAACGGGAAGAGAAACAGAGACAAAGAGAGCTTGAAGAGAAGAGACTGGCGTATGAACACGAGCGCAAACTAGCTGAGATAGACTTACGCAAGCAGAACAAAGAATTAGGGGTGCCCGAGCAACCGCGCACCCCGGGGGCAACAGAAAAGAAGGTACACATCCCCAAGGATGTCGTTCGAGAATATTTCCGGGATGACGACATACAGCAGTGGTTCAAGGCCTATGAGATCGCTATGACCTCCCACCGGATCGATCGCAGCGACTGGGGAGCCGGTCTATGGGGGAGGTTCGTCAATGAGGGCCGCGATGCCCTGCTACAGCTTCCCGACCATCTGATGACCTCCTATGACCACATGAAAGCTACCCTCCTCACCCGCTATGGGCTCACACCCGAAATGTACCGCCAGAGGTTCCGAGACTGCACCCGGATTCCGGGTACAACTTGGGTGGAATACGTGAACTATTTCAGCCGAGCCTTCGAGGGTTGGATCAAGGGAAGCAACGTAACAACCTACGAGCAACTCTTCAATCTCATGGTATGGGAGCATCTATCAAACAACTGCTTCGTCGAGCTCAGGCAGCACCTCCTCGACAGTAAATTGACTGATCCGCGGCAGCTCGCCGCCGAGGCTGACCGGTGGGAAATTACCCGAGTGGGCCGAAATGGGTCACATGAACAGAACCGGAACAACCACGGTCAGCACCGTCCCCGAGGAGGAGGAGGGGGCCAGGGCCGAGGAAGAGACAACGCCCCGGCCGCTCCCGCTACCAGCACCCCACCCCCGGCCAACCGGGGCAACACCCCGGCGCGGCCGGGATACAGAGCCAATGTCACCTGTCACCGATGCCAGCGAGTCGGCCCCTACGCAAACGACCCGAATTGTCCACAGAGCCAGACTCCGAGACCCCGCCAGATGGCTGCCGCCGCCCTGGGGGAAGAACAAATCTCCGAAGAACACGAGGAATGTGAGCAAGAACACCAAGAATGGGAACCCGCCGCCATGGTTCTAGCGTGCCTAGGGGGAAGAGACATGGTCCCGCGGGTCCCCCTACCCGCCAACACCCGGAAGTACAGTCAGTGGGTGAACATTAATGGACGCCGGGCCGAAGCCCTACGTGACACCGGGGCCAGTGTAACGGCCGTCCGCTGTCACCTGGTGACCCCAGAACAGATCCTGCCGAACGTTCTCTGCCCTGTCCGTTCAGCCGACAATTCGGAGAGTCTATGTCGGATGGCCTGCGTCCCCTTCGAGTGGGGAGGAGTCTCCGGCATGTTGAAGGTGACGGTCCGAGATGATGCCCCCGTAGACTGTCTCCTGGGAAATGATCTTGAGAGTTCCCCGTGGGCCGCCGTAGAGAGGAGAGAGCACCTGGGGATGTTGGGCATCCCGGACTGGGCGTGCGTAACTACCCGGTCCATGGTTGCCCGTGCCACCCCCCGACCCGAAGAACCTGAATGGCCGGCACCTCCTCCCCCGGTCGCTCCAGTAGAAGACACCGACCGTGCCGTCCCCCCAGAGCAAACTCCCGAGGGGCTCGTTCAGCCTCAGGACCTTCCCGGCCTGGCTCAGTGGCGTCAGGAGGGGGGGCCCACCCAAGAACAGTTCCGCCACGAGCAGAAGACCTGTCCCTCCCTCGAGGGACTCCGCCAACAAGCCCTCGCCCAGAGTGCAGGGGATACCGCCGGAACCCATTGGGTCTATTGGGACAATGACCTGTTGTACAGCGAACAGAGAATCGCAGAGTTAGGGGCCAGTCGAGTGCTAGTGGTGCCCCTACGCTTTAGAGACTTTTTGCTAAACCTGGCCCACGATGTCCCCCTGGCTGGCCACCTGGGTCAGGACAAAACCTACAGTCGCCTGGTGACTCACTTTTTCTGGCCCAAGATGAGGAACGACGTACTCCAGCACTGCCGGTCTTGCCCCACGTGCCAGGCCAGCAGGAAGAGCGGCCGCAAGCTTAAAGCACCTCTGCAACCTTTCCCGGTGGTCACCACCCCGTTCGAGAGGGTGGGGATAGACATTGTGGGGCCCCTGGACCCCCGTACAGCCCAAGGACATCGGTTCATCCTGGTACTGGTGGACCACGCCACTCGCTACCCCGAGGCTGTTCCCCTGCGAACTGTGACAGCCCCGGTAGTCGGCCGGGCCTTGATGGGGATCTTCTCCCGGGTGGGCTTCCCCCGAGAAGTCGTCAGCGACCGGGGCACAAACTTTATTTCAAAATACATGAAGTCCCTCTGGCAACAGTGTGGGGTCACCTACAGATTCACGACCCCCTATCACCCCCAGGGAAACGGACTGGTTGCGCGGTTCAACCGCACGCTCAAAGGAATGATTGGGGGGTTGGAAGAGCCCCTCCGTCGCCAGTGGGATGTGCTACTGCCGTGCCTCCTCTTTGCCTACCGAGAAGTCCCCCAGAAGTCCCTCGGCTTCAGCCCGTTCGAACTCTTGTATGGACACCCGGTGCGTGGGCCGCTCAGCCTCGTCAAAGAAAGCTGGGAAATGCCCCCTCTAAAGAACCCTCCAGATGTTTTCAAGTACCTCCTAACCCTCCGCAACCAGACCAGACGGTTCAGGGAGATGGCAAAAGCAAACTTGGAGGCCAGTCAGGAAGACATGAAACGGTGGTACGATCAAAATGCCTCCTCCATCGAATTTGAACCCGGCCAACAAGTGTGGGTAATGTCTCCCACCGAACCATGCGCCCTGCAAGACAAATGGACGGGGCCCTTCAAAGTAGTCGAGCGCAAGAGCCCTGTCACCTATCTCATCGATATGGAATCTTCACGGAACCCTCTCCGGGTCCTCCACGCCAATAGACTGAAACCCCACTTTGTGCGCTCGGAGCTCAGCCTCCTGATGGCAACAGACAGCGGAGCCGAGGAGGACTCCGAACCACTTCCTGACCTCCTACGGACTCAGGAGAAGGACGGCTCCGTGGACGGGGTCCGACTCTCGGAGGCCCTCACCCCGGAACAGCGCCAAGGCTGCCGAGACCTCCTGCTGCAGTTCGCTACCCTGTTCTCCCTCACCCCAGGGGTCACCCCCTGGTGCTTACACGACGTGGACACCGGAGAGAGTCCCCCTGTCCGCCATCGGGCCTACCGCGTACCAGATCGGGTACGGGCCTGCATCCAAGAGGAGGTGGCCAAGATGCTCACGCTCGGGGTCATCGAGCCCTCAGACAGCCCCTGGGCCAGCCCGGTGGTACTGGTCCCCAAAGCGGCCGCCCCCGGCACCACGCCTGAGCTCCGGTTCTGCGTCGACTACCGGGGCTTGAATGCGGTCACCAGAACAGACGCACACCCCA
Source organism: Lissotriton vulgaris (assembly GCF_964263255.1). Classification (NCBI taxonomy): domain Eukaryota; kingdom Metazoa; phylum Chordata; class Amphibia; order Caudata; family Salamandridae; genus Lissotriton; species Lissotriton vulgaris. The sequence continues at coordinate 418,247,345 of NC_141698.1, forward strand.
TTCCCCGAGCAGATGAACTAATCGACCGCATGGGAGCTGCCCGCTACCTCAGCATCTTCGACCTGACAGCGGGCTACTGGCAGATCGGTCTCACACCCCGGGCCCAAGAACGATCTGCCTTCTCCACCCCTGATGGCCACTACCACTTCAAGGTCATGCCATTCGGCATGAAGAATGCCCCAGCAACCTTTCAGCGGCTAGTAAACCAGGTCCTGGCGGGACTCGAAGAATTCAGCGCCGCCTACCTGGACGATATCGCTGTGTACAGCCGCCACTGGTCCGACCACCTCCACCACCTCCGAGAGGTGCTACAGGCCCTCCAACGAGCTGGCCTCACGATCAAGGCCAGCAAATGCCAGATTGGCCAGGGGTCCGTGACCTATCTCGGGCACCAGGTGGGAAGCGGTCTGGTGGCCCCTCTGCAACTCAAGATCGCTGCCATCCAGGCTTGGCAGCCCCCCATCACCCAGACTGAGGTCCGCGCCTTCTTGGGACTCACAGGCTACTACCGGCGGTTCGTGAGGGACTATGGTAGCATTGTGGGGCCCCTCACGGAACTCACATCCAAAAACCAACCAATGAAAGTCAACTGGACCCCCGACTGTCAAGCGGCCTTCGAGAAGCTGAAGGCCGCCATGTACTCCGCCCCTGTGCTCCAGGCCCCCGACTACAGTCAGGAATTTATCGTCCAAACGGACGCCTCCGACCATGGCATTGGGGCAGTCCTTTCCCAGCTGAACCCCGAAGGACTTGACCAGCCAGTGGCTTTCATCAGCAGACGGCTCCTGGCCCGAGAACAACGCTGGAGCACCATCGAGAGGGAGGCCTTTGCCGTGGTGTGGGCCCTCAAAAAGCTCCGGCCTTATCTCTTCGGTACCCACTTCCGGGTACAGACCGATCATCGGCCCCTGCAGTGGCTAATGCAGATGCGGGGGGAAAACCCGAAACTCTTGCGTTGGTCCATCTCCCTGCAGGGGATGGACTTCACTGTGGAACATCGACCCGGGCAAGACCACGCCAACGCAGATGGCCTGTCACGCTTTTTCCGCCTCGACGAAGAGAGTCCCCAAGAGGATGGGTGACTCTCCCCGCCTTCAGCTGGGGGGGACGCATGTTGGACAGGCCACGTGAGAGGCTTGCTCCCTCCCCGCACGACCAGGCCCGAGCCTGGCTCTTCAGGTGTTACACACAACAACCACCCGTTTCCCGTCTCATATGGGACCCCTGCCCTGGACATCTCCCCATCATGGGCCGATTCCCTACCGGCCCTCTCGCCCGGCCTGGGCGCCATCTTGGACACAGCACCGCGAGGCCGCGTGGCCTCCGATCGACCCCAACCCTGGGCCTGGCCAGGCCCCGACATCCCGGCACCACCATCCACCCAGGAGGTGAGCGGACTACTTGGCAGGTCAATGGGAGAAAGAGGTGTCGATGGCTCTCCCCCCGCCAGGTGCCGATCGCCCCAGCTCCCCCGGGCGCTGGCTCCACCCCCCTGCTGGGTGTCTGGACTCCCTCATCCTGGACCTCCCGACCTCCAAGTGCGAGGGCCCGGACATCAAAGGGCGCCAGACCTATAACTGGGGCAGCTCCAGAGCAGGAAGGCAGTTGTATCCTGGAGTCGAGAGACGCAGTGAAGAACTCATCCTTGACGGACTACTGGCGCTGCCGTAGCCCTGCCTTGCGAACTATCGACCTGCCTGCTGGCGCTGCCGCAACCTTCTGAAACCTTCATCGTCGTCGGGACCTGCTGGCGTGGCCGCGGACCGTTGTAACCACCACCTTCATCGGGACCTGCTGGCTCCGCCGCGGACCGTCGCTACCTTCAACCACCCCGGGACCTGCTGGCTCCGCCGCGGCCCGACCATCTAGAACGCCGAGCTCGAGGATTGTGAGCTATTTCATCTACCAGATTGGTAACGAGACTGTCCCGCTACCCCTTTTCCCAACCAAGAGACTAGAATAGAGGGGACCCCGGAGTCCAGACCTCCTTGTACCATTTCACCGTACTTAAAGTCTTGCTTATAAAGAACGTTAAACCTTATCCTTGTGTGGTGTACCTCTGTGGGGGGGAAGTTACTTGTCTGTACGATCGCTGGAGACGGCTCTCCCCGGAGACCTCTCCCCTTGTCCTCGGCCGACCCTCCAGGTCCCGTCTAACAGGGTGTGAGGGTGAGGGGATGTGAGGGTGAGGGGGTGTGAGGGTGAGGGGGTGTGAGGGTGAGGGGGGTGAGGGGGTGTGGAGGTGTGAGGGTTAGGATGAGGAGGTGTGAGGGTGAGGGGGTGTGAGAGTGAGGGGGGTGAGGAGGTGGGTGAGGGGGTGTGAGGGTTAGGGTGAGGGGGTGTGAGGGTTAGGGTGTGTGGGGGTGTGAGGGTGAGAGTGTTGTGAGGGTGAGGGGTTGAGGTTGTGAGGGTGAGGGGGTGAGGGTGTGAAGGTGGGTGAGGGTGAGAGGGTGTTAGGGTGTGTGAGGGTGAGGAGGTGTGGGGGTGAGGGTCCGAAGTAAATGGTGGCAGGGCAGACATCATAAGACAGAGAGAAGAGACTGCATGGTGACTGCGTTGGTCAGTTTCAGAATCAGGAGGGGCAGAGTCAGTACAGTCTGCGAGGGATCAACGTGTCTAGAGGCAAAGCATAGCGGATGTAGCATTGCAGCTAGCAAGTCGAGTGTTTTCAAGCTGAGTGTCCCTAGAGAGATGGCAACACAGCAACAGCATTTGAGGAGCGAGGCTACTGTAAACAAGCATGGTAGGCTTTCACTTTCATCCAGAAAAAAAAAGCGAAAGGTGTAGAGAACGCCAAACAAAACACGGCTTCCCCGCGCAATGGATGCAAAAAAAAACAAGCTCCTGGCATTGCTGTGGCGGGGGGAGTGGGGACCGTATTCCTTTGAAGTGTGATGCCAAGGCTCAGACAAATGGTGGTGTGCGATGTGCACGTGGGGGGCGGGGGGCGGGGGGCGGCAGCCTTTGAAGTCTGATGCCGAGGCACAGACAAATGGTGGTGTTTGATGTGGCTGGCTCTGTGCACACGCATTGCTCACATGAACTGTACGCGATCCGCAGGCAAGGTAGACTTTTCTTTTCCGCTTACTATAATCTCGCCTATTTATCCCTGCGGGATATAATAGACGAGACCTAAAAAGGAAGCTAGAGAGGTGTAGGGGAAGCAATAAACAAGCTGGTCAGGTGAGGGAACAAAACAGAGTGCATGCGGGACAGGTATTTGTGGGAGAGAAGCAGCCCCTGAGGACTAGAGCAATAAGATGCATGCAATCCTGTAGAGTGCTGAAAGAAAAGAAAAATGTAGTTACGTGAATATAAACAGTGGAAGGATACACGTAGTCCAATAAAAAGGTTGGTAAAGATATGCTCTAGCAGAGGCGCAAACAGAAGAAGTGGAAGGAAAGCCATCAGAAAAGCAGATTTGAGATTGACAGAAAAGCCAATCAATAGTAAGCAAAAGAGTGGCTTAAAGCCTACTATAAATACCTTATTGTCTACAACAGATATTGACAACACACAGAAAGTCATAAAAAGACTGAAAATGTTGCCTTTTATAGGTGTGTTTTCTTTTCAAGACCATGGTCATAAAAGGAAAATTCTATCTAGTTAGATGTGTTTTGGGATCCTGCATATGGGTGAAGGTATTCTAAGGTTAATTACTATCAAGCATGTTCTCAAGATCACAATACACGTTCCTAAGTCATTCTCGTATTAATTCATATTAGCAGTGTAGACTCCCAACTAAGTCAGTATGCACTGTTGAATAATTTTTGAGTACACTGGTAAGTTGTTTACACAATATACAGTGGTATTTAACTTTATCTCAGCCTACAGAAGGTAGTCATCGCTTGAAACAGATTCCACGGCATGAAAATGTCAGGCATTGCCAGCTTTGAACTTATTGTAAAATGTCCTTGTTAATGCAGCTCAACTAATTTTGGATAGCAACACTACATTTTCCAAATTGAAGCAACTTTACCACACTCTAAATGTGTGACCTCTACCATTGGTCAATAAGAACAATCTAAGGGCCTAAGAGCTTCATCCTCAGGCTGGGAAAGCATGATAAAACATAATTTGAGTAGTTTCAGCATAACTCAAGGACAAGACTGCCATCTATTTTACAACATCCAAAGTAAATACAACATTCAAGATCCAAATGATCATAAACAAACAGAAGAAAGAAAAGCTATACTATTTCATACCCATTGCTCAGTGACTCTGACGCCAAAACCTCCTCAGCACACTAGTTAGCCCTCTAGGTCCAAGAGTGAAGGGCCCGTGGGGTACAGCTGTCAACTGTGAACTTTTATTTCTGGGTACACAGTGTAGTCAAAGTCCACTAATGATGACCAATACCATATCCTAAACGGATTCCTCTTGTCCCCGTTGCGCTTGGGCACCAGGCATGCCATGCCTACATAGCATGCTACAATGGCCCTGCCCCAGAAAGAATGCTAGATATTTGCCTCTGCCAGTGGGCAGAAAGCAGTGCACTTGATTTCTCAGGAATCAAGTGTTGAATGTAAAGTTCTATGCACAGTCTACATGACATGTATTACCTGCAGAAGCAGGAACTGAACAACAAATGATCAACAAACGTTGATCTTGCAAATCAGTCCATTTGCAGAAATTGAAGACAACTCAACCGTGGGAGCTAAACCCGCAGTACTTAGACAGAAGCTATGAACACTCATGTGAGCCATGAGATCTAAGCCAATTTTCTACTCTTCTGGAAACTCCTCCAAAAAGAAATTTTTAACTAGCCTAGGAACAAGATATTGTAGTGGGAAAATTAAGCCATCAAGCCTACAGTTGAGCAGTTAGGAACAGAGAGTGCTAAATGAAACAACAAAGTAACAATGTCAGGACAACTTTACTGCATGAGATGCACAACATATTTCCCACCATGCCCACCACAAAGGACCCTCCCACACAAAAATATGATCACTGCCAATTATTCTCCCCTAGAATCATGGCATGATCCCAAGAACCAGACTGTTCAAAGTTATAATTCCGTCAAATAGAACACTGTATATTAATTCATTAAGTTCTACCCCGGTTATGTATAAGAAAAGTTGCTCTGAATTGCGGGCAAGGCAACACGTTCGTCACATTAGAGTACAGTACAAAAAATAGGAATAAGATTAACTTGTGAGGAGAATAGACTTTAAGGAATGTGCTTAAAAGAACACTTTGCTTCTAATGGGAGCTATACAAGGCAAGTTCTCCTGATAGCACGGGTTATGTGCACGTTTACCCAACTGCAGTTTTAAATATTAACCCTGCAGGAGTCTATTTCATGTGCATTTACCTGAAATGAGGTCCAATGGATTAAATAGGTTTATAACCACTTTGAGCTGAGAGAGGAACATTTACTATGAACTCATACTAAATGGCCCATGAGTCAGACGATCGTAAGACGGGTATTCATCAAGTCTATTTTAAAAAGACATCTGGGTAGCTACATAAAAGACCTAGCTTACTGTGTGGATTCTCGTGGTCCATCAAGTACAATTCATCCTCGTCCCCTTCTACATCTCCCAGGATATAATCAGCAGGGACGTCACTGCCTTCCGTCTCTTCATTCTCTGTTGGTGTAAGGAATTTAAGAGATAGTAAGAGCTAAGTTTGGTCAGCTTAAAAGAAAGTCGAAGCACCCATTTCTTTTCAGCAGCCAAATGTATAATTCCAGCCACAAACAGTGAATGCTGCACACACAGGTACATTTTTACCATCATTATTATTCAGTGTGGTGGCTGAGTCCATGAGAATGCTCTCCGAACGGCTCTCTCCTTTGCTTCGCTCGAGTCGGGATTCGTTACCCATTCCTGATGGGATGTCCTTCAGATTGTAGCTGCAGAGGTAAAACAGTGAGAATTACACTTTTTGCACAGATCAAGATCAACAACAAAAAAAAAAAAATGCATCTCATATTCATCACTTACCAGTAGGACAATATTTCACCTTACTCGGATTACTTTATGAGAATAAGCAAACATTGCACCTCCCACTGATTATTCCCAATAACAGCCATAGGTATTATACCTTTAGAATACAAGTCCCAATGAGAGCAAATAAACATTTATGTCAATCACTTGATAGGAAGCTAGTCGTGTAATTAAAAGAACGCTCCCTTTGTCACCTAATGATCAAGTTTAGAATCACAAACTAGCAAGCAGTGCATTTCATAAACAGGTGCTGAAAAATAACGTTAATTTGAAAGATCTTCTATTGTGAGCTTACCCAAAGTGAAAAACGTCAGACTAAGAATCCAGAGACTATAACTTGCCGAGTACACAAACATCTGTCACTGTCAAATTTCAGACCATGCTCTGATGACGACAAGCCCCAAAAGTATCCTTCATTCATTAACATGAGAGGCATGGTATACACGGCGAGAAGTTGGATGATCAGCTAATTGGAGCATCTGGTGCACAATACTCTCTGCAGACATTACCTGTTCTGAAACAGCCGGTACCATGGGCAAGCAAAGGTGGCCAAAATACTTTACTCTGATCATTGTCATATGCAAACATTTTCTTTCATTTAGCCGTGATCACAGAGAACAACCCTGGTAGTGATGGCAAAGGAACACTCCAGACCAAATAAAGGCCAATATGAACCCAAAAACAACCTTCTCTATGGAAAAAGAAATGGATTTGTAAACTGACAGAACAAGAACCGATCTAACTGTTTTCCGATACATACAAATAACAATGAATGCTTTCTCATGTTAAAAGCTAACAATATTAATGCTCGTTTTTAAAAGCCCGATCCAACCACGAACTGGCATTTGAAGAGGAAGCAGTTCCATTGACCACCAGAAGAAACTGAACCACTCTGATACGACCTTTGTCCATTAGTCAAAGTGAAGATGAAGGAGAGCCACTTAATAGTATATGTGGCCCTAAGATGTGGATGCAGACTTCGGGGCCCTAGGATAAAGACCCCAAATGTAGCCAGTCTCATAACTACCTTTAGTATTCCTATGCACAGGAAATAGAAACCGAGAGCGTCAAATTCTAAGACATCTGGAGCCAGAATCACGGTTAAAGGAGGCTGGATTGTGACACAGGAACCACTCCCATCCAAACTTTATCCACTTTACTTAGCAATTTATGAAGGCTTGGGAGAAATAAATGATGTCTGTACAATACATCTACGTGGCTTAGCTGAGGGCAGAGATGCCCAGGGCCAGTCTATGCATGTTCTCGACTTCTAGACTATTCTTGGGATCTGGAGTACAGAGTGTCCTACACAATCTTTCAAAGGTGTATGTCAAGATTCCTATTCCAATACTGTATTTTTGCACAGGTTTCTTGCTCGGAAGAGGGTTCTTTGCTTTTGTAGTAGCCAAACATTAGGCATGGAATAAGAAAGTAATTATTTGACCAATTCATCATGAAGTGAACTGCTTCTTAATAGAATTCATGGGTACCACACTGCTAAGGACCCCTCAATATGCATTGTTTGCTGTGCAATAGGACAGGCTTTGCACACAATGACAACGGTTGAAAAGATGTTCCATTGCCTGCTTAGGCCTGATCCAGACTTCATAATTCTCAAGACAGCATCTGAAAGCTTTAAGATTTTCTTCTGGGGTAAGAAAGCAACATTGCCTGGAATTGATTTTCAGTTTCAGAGAAAGGTGTATTATTATAACCATAAAAAAATGTTCAAATTCTGGGATGAAGCAGCTCGGTTATGTGCCACATGGTAAGAAGAGCCAGTCACAAACCCAGAAGTGTAGTTGCAAAATGAGTTGGAGCTCTCATGATTACGTAGATCTCGAACTGTGAGGTGGCATGGGCTAGCCCTGGAAGAAAAAACTTCAAAGATAAAGAAAAACGAAAGTTGAGCTGGTCAGGTTTTGTTTTGCATGGGAACAACTGTTCGGTTCAGTGTTCCGTGTGCACACAGAAGAGACATACCATGAGAAGCACTGCCCAGACCAAGACTTCAGCCAAGGGGAGAAGAGAGATTGTCTGGGAAACCAACTACCTAAAGCCAAGGAGACATCAAAGAGCCCCAACCTACTTGACAGCCACCCCCTAAGCATCTGTGTGATGGTTGTTAACTGTCCAGGAAAGGCTCAGTAGAGGACCCACTCAGGCAGTGGTAGCCAACGATACTTATGTGAAACCATTATGAGCTTTACAATGCACATGTTTGGAGAGGGTAACTGGCAGTTGTGAAGTGCGTGCATTGGATCCAGAATGGCTCCCATTGATCTTGGCATAAATGAGGTTCTAAGTTAACAATAAAGTGTTTGCTTATTCCAAGTGTGCCTACCAAGGTTTAGCTTTTGTTTTAAGTGAAAGCATGTGCATATGCATCTCTCTGCTAAGTGGAATGTTCTAGTGCCACCCAGAGCTGAGGACCCTATGACCATCATTGGAAAGTTGAGGCCAGTGCGGAGGTAAAAGGTAGATGCATGAGGATTAAGAGACAGGAGCACGAATGTGAAGCAGCAGTCAGGATCACAGGGGGTTTAGGTAGGAGCCATATATCATTCAGTGGCTTTAAATAGGTCTTCATACAATTAGGAACTGTTGTTATACAAGTACAGGTCATTGTACTTCGCTATGCCTTCTATTCAGGGTGGCCAGATTTTGAGAAGCAAAAACCAAGTCTAGCCAGACATAATAGTATGATTGAAGCTTTTAGCCATTTATAGTTAGGGCTAACTTTTTTCCATAAATGAAGCATTTTTGGTTTTGCCGATAACTTTGGCACAGTTCGATGAATCTTCACGATAATATAAAGACTCTGGGTGAATCATCAGGCAGGGGCTCAGAAAACAAGCATTTGCAATGCAATAGGTCTCGCATTAGGAAAGTTTGAGCTATTGGTATTGTAAATGACCAATTTTGTATTTATGTATTGGTTTTGAAAATAGCAAAATTAATATCTTTGTCATTTACAATGCCAATAGTTTTAAATTTCGCAAATGAGACAGCTATAGCATTTGTAACGCAATATGTGTTGTATTTACATGACTTAGATGTATTGATATTACAAATAACAATGGCTTGTAATTTTTTTAATAATTAATACGTAAAAAAAGGTTATTGTAAATTATAATGGCAATAGCTTAAACTTTTGTAAATAACTTTTGTGAAGATTATGTTCACTGTTTTTTATTATGATGAAAATGCAAGAACAGAAGTGAAATATTAACATCTTTTTGTGACATTTGTAATAAAGTTTGAAACATTGGGAGAACATATTTGAATCAGTCGTTGTTGAATGGTTGCACAGATTGATGCTGTGGTGGCGCTGAGTGTTGTTGTGGTGGTGCTGAGTGATGCTGTGGCGAACCGATAGATAGAGTGAGTGTGATAGATAGATAGAGGGAGGGCGATAGATAGACAGAGTGAGGCCGATAGAGTGAGGCCGATAGAGTCAGGGCGATAGATAGAGTGGTATTGTATGGAGTGTGTGTTGCATTCAGTAGAGTGTAATTATGTGGTGTGTAATTATGTGGCACTGAGTGGTATTTGGAATGTATGTTGCTTTGAGTGCAGTGTAACTATGTTGCATATAATTGTGTGGCACTGAGTGGTATTTGGAGTGTATGTTGCATTGAGTGCTGTGTACTTATGTGGAGTGTAATTATGTGGCACTGAGTGGGATTTGGAGTGTATGTTGCATTGAGTGCTGTGTAATTATGTGGCATGTATTTACGTGGCACTGAGAGGTATTTGGAGTGTATGTTCGATTGAGTGCAGTGTAATTATGTGGCGTGTAATTATGTGGCACTGAGTGGTATTTGGAGGGTATGTTGCATTCAGTGCTGTGTAATTATGTGGCGTGTAATTATGTGGCACTGAGAGGTATTTGGAGTGTATGTTGCATTGAGTGCTGTGTACTTATGTGGAGTGTAATTATGTGGCACTGAGTGGGATTTGGAGTGTATGTTGCATTGAGTGCAGTGTTATTATGTGGCATGTAATTATGTGGCACTGTGTGGTATTTCGAGTGTATGTTGCATTGAGTGCAGTGTAATTATGTGGCGTGTAATTATGTGGCACTGAGAGGTATTTGGAATGTATGTTCTATTGAGTGCAGTGTAATTATGTGGCGTGTAATTATGTGGCACTGAGTGGGATTTGGAGTGTATGTTGCATTGAGTGCTGTGTAATTATGTGGCGTGTAATTATGTGGCACTGAGTGGGATTTGGAGTGTATGTTGCAATGAGTGCAGTGTAATTATGTGGCGTGTAATTATGTGGCACTGTGTGGTATTTCGAGTGTATGTTGCATTGAGTGCAGTGTAATTATGTGGTGTGTAATTATGTGGCACTGTTGGTATTTGGAGTGTGTGCTGCATTGAGTGCAGTGTAATTATGTGGCATGTATTTATGTGGCACTGAGAGGTATTTGGAGTGTATGTTGCATTGAGTGCTGTGTAATTATGTGGCATGTAATTATGTGGCACTGTGTGGTATTTTGAGTGTATGTTGCATTGAGTGCAGTGTAATTATGTGGCGTGTAATTATGTGGTACTGTTGGTATTTGGAGTGTATGTTGCATTGAGTGCAGTGTAATTCTGTGGCGTGTATTTATGTGTCACTGAGAGGTATTTGGAATGTATGTTCTATTGAGTGCAGTGTAATTATGTGGCGTGTAATTATGTGGCACTGAGTGGTATTTGGAGTGTATGTTGCATTGAGTGCTGTGTAATTATGTGGCGTGTAATTATGTGGCAGTGAGTGGGATTTGGAGTGTATGTTGCATTGAGTGCAGTGTTATTATGTGGCATGTAATTATGTGGCACTGTGTGGTATTTCGAGTGTATGTTGCATTGAGTGCAGTGTAATTATGTGGCGTGTAATTATGTGGCACTGAGTGGGATTTGGAGTGTATGTTGCATTGAGTGCAGTGTAATTATGTGGCGTGTAATTATGTGGCACTGAGTGGGATTTGGAGTGTATGTTGCAATGAGTGCAGTGTAATTATGTGGCGTGTAATTATGTGGCACTGAGTGGGATTTGGAGTGTATGTTGCAATGAGTGCAGTGTAATTATGTGGCGTGTAATTATGTGGCACTGAGTGGGATTTGGAGTGTATGTTGCAATGAGTGCAGTGTAATTATGTGGCGTGTAATTATGTGGCACTGTGTGGTATTTCGAGTGTATGTTGCATTGAGTGCAGTGTAATTATGTGGTGTGTAATTATGTGGCACTGTTGGTATTTGGAGTGTGTGCTGCTTTGAGTGCAGTGTAATTATGTGGCATGTATTTATGTGGCACTGAGAGGTATTTGGAGTGTATGTTCCATTGAGTGCAGTGTAATTATGTGGCGTGTAATTATGTGGCACTGAGTGGTATTTGGAGTGTATGTTGCATTCAGTGCTGTGTAATTATGTGGCATGTAATTATGTGGCATGTAATTATGTGGCACTGAGTGGTATTTGGAGTGTATGTTGCTTTGAGTGCTGTGTAATTATGTGGCATGAAATTATGTGGCACTGTGTGGTATTTCGAGTGTATGTTGCATTGAGTGCAGTGTAATTATGTGGCGTGTAATTATGTGGCACTGAGTGGGATTTGGAGTGTATGTTGCATTGAGTGCTGTGTAATTATGTGGCGTGTAATTATGTGGCACTGAGTGGGATTTGGAGTGTATGTTGCAATGAGTGCAGTGTAATTATGTGGCGTGTAATTATGTGGCACTGTGTGGTATTTTGAGTGTATGTTGCATTGAGTGCAGTGTAATTATCTGGAGTGTAATTATGTGGCACTGTTGGTATTTGGAGTGGGTGCTGCATTGAGTGCAGTGTAATTATGTGGCATGTATTTATGTGGCACTGAGAGGTATTTGGAGTGTATGTTCCATTGAGTGCAGTGTAATTATGTGGCGTGTAATTATGTGGCAGTGAGTGGTATTTGGAGTGTATGTTGCATTCAGTGCTGTGTAATTCTGTGGCGTGTAATTATGTGGCACTGAGTGGGATTTGGAGTGTATGTTGCATTGAGTGCAGTGTAATTCTGTTGCGTGTATTTATGTGGCACTGAGAGGTATTTGGAATTTATGTTCCATTGAGTGCAGTGTAATTATGTGGCGTGTAATTATGTGGCACTGAGTGGTATTTGGAGTGTATGTTGCATTGAGTGCTGTGTAATTATGTGGCATGTAATTATGTGGCACTGTGTGGTATTTCGAGTGTATGTTGCATTGAGTGCAGTGTAATTATGTGGTGTGTAATTATGTGGTACTGTTGGTATTTGGAGTGTATGTTGCATTGAGTGCAGTGTAATTCTGTGGCGTGTATTTATGTGGCACAGAGGTATTTGGAATGTATGTTCTATTGAGTGCAGTGTAATTATGTGGCGTGTAATTATGTGGCACTGAGTGCTATTTGGAGTGTATGTTGCATTGAGTGCAGTGTAATTATGTGGCGTGTAATTATGTGGCAGTGAGTGGGATTTGGAGTGTATGTTGCATTGAGTGCAGTGTAATTATGTGGCACTGAGTGGTTTTATAGCGCATGCTGCCAACTAACTAATTGCCTCTTGGCACATTACTGACACCTAGTCAGTCCTATTAGCCGAAGGTTATCAATTTTAGGACTCATTTGCTGTACTTCTGAACAAACATATGAACTTCAGAATGCACGCATGCTTCCTAGGTAGCTGGTCTGCTCACCATGCCTTTTTACGGACTTTGTGGCTATGATTCTTTTGGGGGCGTCGGGGGAGGCATAGCTACTAGCCCTCTTTACCACCATCTGTTTGTGGTAACCTTGTGGGTAGGTTGCTTATTAGCAGGCCATGCTGTTGCAAGAGAAGATGGCAGAGGTGAGGGTGAGACTGCAAGTGTCTGCCTACTTAGGCACCGACAGCCATTAAAAATACGGTAGCTAATAAGGGAAATGTAATCTGCTTCTCGGCACAGCAGGATGTGACATTGTGCTGCGTTACCTTATTTCCCAGCATGCCATCTCCCCTTGGCCCCCATTGATACCGGGGTCCCGCCCCCTAGCTTACCTGCTTCAGATGGGCGGCACAGAGGGGTACGCAGAGGCAGATGTGTTTGCTTGCCGGAGACAATCTCGTGCGGCTGCAGATGGCACTGCCCGGCAGCGGGCTTTGCTCCCTGACACCCCTTCACACTCCGAGTAGTGCTGGCAGAGAGGGGCTCCATCCCATCCTCTTTAAACATGCAGCGCTTCTTTTCTATTTTTTTTTAAGTGGAAAGGAAACTAGAATTCTGGCTGACTAAGGTATTTGGACAGGATGGTTTCCAGCTACGTCGCACACTGTGCTATGGTTTGGCATTTTGCAGTAACTGTTTTCAAGTACGGTGGGTACCCTCACAGCACTATGTGCCTCGCTATCCACAGGTATAGGTTGGGTGCTGCAAACTCGTGCCAAGTTCTTTAACTTGGGAATGTAACATTTAGAAATATCACGCCCCTCGCTTATCTGTTTGTCTACTGCAGAAGAGGTTAACTTTTAGTTATTTATATATCACTTAATAACAACATTGAACCTGTTTCTAAGCTTTTCTAAGTTTCACAGATAAAGAAACCGAGGCGGAGGGAGTGACTTTCTCAGGATCTCTGCCATTTGAGTCACGCTTGACATTTTGTCTGTGTTTCTTGTGGGCGAGGGCCCGGGGGAGAGATACCGCTAACTTTTTTTTTTTTTAATGACACCCGTCATGTGATAGAAATTCGGGTTGGCTGAACCTGCTTCACACTGGAGCACCTGGGGCTTCAAATCCGCCTGTCGGGAAGGCCCTGCTGAGAAGAGAGCAGTGGACCCTGGTGCGGCACCGAGGGGGAAGGTTTGGGGCAGGGCCTCTACAGCGAGCGGCTGAGCCGAAAGGAGGCGCTGGACGTGCGAACTGGCCCTCGGCGTTGGAGCGCACAGGGCGTCGGGCTGACTGGCGGCAATGGTGAGTGAAACTCCTGGCAGAACGGACCGCACCTTGAGGGCCAGTGAAGCGGGTGTGTTTTCTGCATGGACCTGGACCCCAGCCACAGCAGTGCATTCACATGTGTGAGAAGCAGTGGGTTCAGGGCCAGGCATTCTTACAAGCCCCAAAAGGAGCCCTGTTAAATAAAAGTTTATCTATATTGGACTAACGTTGCAGTAGTCTGTACGAGGAACATTGGACCGTAGTTGTGTGCTCCCTACGACATGGGTGCGTCTGTCGGTAATGCTGTTTTGCATTTGTACTTGGATTGATTTATGCATTTTATATTCCTTAGTTTAGCAAACCACCGCATGCAGCTTTTCTAAATTGATATTTCATAATTACAGAGCGGTTTTCGAAGTTGAGTGGATGGAAACGGAGCGTGCGTGCGCATTACAAAAACGAAAGTGACATGTGCACATGCATTTGTTCACGAGCGCGTACACAGAAGCCAATCTGCGGGTGTCCGGTCTGTATCACTTGGCAGACAAGACATAAAACAATACATCCTTCTGCGATACCTAAACAAGCACTGCACTGTGGGGGAGAGATCGGCGACAGTGAAGGTGCCTGCGAGAGGCTCATGTGGCGTCTCAAAATTGAAAGCAGGAGTGCGAGAACAGACGCTGCTGACGCCGCCGTACACGCTCACAGCTCATGCCAGCAGCAAACGCGCGCTCACGAGGCCAAATCCGAGATGGAAAATGCGCGCCACAGTCTGGTGTCCACATATTCAAGCATATATGTATACTAAAGTATACTGGAGGTCCATCGCTACGCTCGACCTAAAAAGGAGGTCCCAAAACGATTTTTCCCCATGCAATGTCTATGGGGATTTTGCAAGGTTTAGACACGGCTACAGCCGAACTGCTGAACAGAATTACACGAAATTTGGCAGAAAGCTAGATATTGGTCCACAGATTGTGCTTTTTGTGATTTGGGGTAAATCTGTTCAGTAGGTATTAAAGAAAGAAACATATAAATATCTAGGGACACGGATAGTCTGCAGATTCGCTGGTACCCGCAAATCAGAAGCCCAAAGCCAATCCCTGCGGCCATCCCCCACCACCACGGCTGAAGGTCATGCATAGCAGTTGTTGTATTAACGTACTGAAATTATATATGACTAAGTAAAAAATAAATAGAATTTAATTGAAGGTTACAGTGACGTTCTAATTAGGTTCACGTTTTATCCACACAAAACCATAGAAATGTAGCCATTATAGTTATACTTATCTGAAGAAACTATAATTCGTACCGTTAATTAACTTTAGACCACGAGTTATAGTTTCTTCAGATAAGTACAAGTAGAACTATAACTGATGAATTTCTATGGTTTTATGTGGGTAAAACGTGAACCTAACTATAATGTCTCTGTAACCTTTAATTTTCTCCAGTGATTTATATAAATATATATATGTATATTCCAAAACAAAACTCCCCAATAATGACGTAAACAGCACTCCAACTATGAATTCAAAGGTATTTTATTTTCGATTTAGTTCATCCACATGTTTCGGCTGGCTCTCGCAGCCTTGTTCGCGATGACATTCGCCATGTGTCTATATCATTATATACATTGAGATGACCCAGGATATCAGCGAAGAAACCATTAAGACCTTTGTGTGTGTGTGTGTGTGTGTGTGTGTATTATATTATATTATATATATATATATATATATATATATATATATCTGTCAAAAAAGATGGTGGGGGGGGGGGGGCCTGCTTGAAGGGTCGACATTCCACAAATTCTTCTCTGGTCTGGCTTATGTCCAGTGGTTACTGGACTACCAGTCGTCTGTTGCCCCCGTCATAGGTCAATCCTGCAAGGGTCGATAACTTTACTTCTGAGGGTCACAGCAATTCTCGGACAGCACTCCTGGGATCAGCTCTGTGTGTCGGGTCTAGGTCCTCGGTGGTGCATGGCATTTGTGGTTGCGCCTTGAAGACTCTGGGCTAACAACTTGCACCAGCAGGCTTCTTCAGATGTTGTGTCCTTGTGCTGTAAACAGGAGAGTCAGTTGGTCCTTTGAGTTCTCTTGGCTTGGTTGGTCTCTGAAGACAGCTCCTCGTTGAGCAGGATACGGCAGGCACAGTCCCTCTCTTCCCTAGCCACTAGGTGCACTCCTCATTGGTGTGCAGCCTCTCTTTGCTGGTCTCTTGGTGCAGCAAGGCAGTTGTCCTTCGGTCCTTCTTCTGAGTCGGCGAGAGCAGAGGTCTGGGACCAGTCGTGCACTCTTTATGCTCGGAGCATGCGGTTGGTAGCTAATGGGCTTCTAGGTTTCCTCCCACCTGGTGACAACTTTCTGTGAAGTGCAGCATCCCTTCTCTGCCTCCCGTACCAGTCTGTCTTCCTCAACAACTGAGCAGCCACCTCCCTTGATGCTACACATCATCCTTAAAAGGCGGCTTTAGTTTTGTAGCCTGCTTTTGGGCTAACACCCAAGTAGCTTCCTACAGGAGGGAGGCTACACCTCCCTGGCCTGCAAACATCATTGTTCTCCTTCCTGGGAGTCATTAGCTACCGTCTCTCCAAGAGGGTAGAAAGCAGTCAGGTGAAGCAGGCTCCATCTGTGCCCGGGAAGGCAAAGGAGTGTCATCTTTTCTAAATTTACACATTGTGACAAGTTACGTTAATTTCAACATGGGATAAAAGTCGGGCTTAATATAACAAGTGGTTTGATATCTTGAAGTGCCCATTTAGTCGCACCCTTCAGCAGTTAGCACAGCCGTGGGGTCAGTGTGTAACCCTGTACTCGCCAATTGGGCAACCATTTGTTTCTGCAGTAAAAAACAGCTGTTTTGCTTGTTTTACATCAGGACATGTAGTCATGCCTTTGTCATCTTTTGCACCTTGCCTTTAGTGCTCAGTAGTACACATGTCCAGGGCAAGTGATGGCTTTGCCATTTGCTATCAATGGCAAAGTCAGGCTAGCAGTGCACAACTGCCCTACCAGACTTCAGTGACGGATAGGAGGACTTTTTTACTTTGGGGGGAGGGGGGGAAAACCTCCACCGTGGCAAAATCAGTGCTGCAAGCTCTGGGGTACTGCTCGAATTTACATGCCCTGGTTGCCAGGGTACCAGTTACTAGGGACTCATAGGTAAGTTAGCCACTTCCAATTGGGTATAGCCATTTCAACATACACTTTAGGGTCATGACACTAGCACTGATGTCTGGTTAGCAGGCCTTAGTGGACTCAGTAAAAAAACAAGCAGCATCATTCGACAAACATGTGCTGATCATACAAAAAGAGGCATTTACTTGCACACAGGGTAAAGACATGTACCAGGAAAAGGCAGTTCATAGATGTCTTAAGGGAATCGATAAGTTATTGAAAGAGATAATCTCACACTTAGTAACCCTCAGATCTAAAACTCAGTACTTTGTTAACTGAACATGTACTGGAGGCTGCGCATTCCACCACCCAAGTGTTGAACTTGCTTACTTTTGGCGCAGACAAGTTTCTTGGATTGATTAGGAGATAACAGAAAATTGAAGTAATAGTACAAGTTGGTCCACAGCATATGGGAATATGAACATGGATTGAAAATGTACACCAGACTCGCTGTAGAGTCCTTTACCATAATTTGATTCAGGGGTAGTTCCTTCTAAAATTGAACATTTGATCTTACAACATGATGACACATTATGCAAAAGCTCTTTACAAAAACAAAAAGCTGACAGTGTAAAACATTTTGCTGACAACTTTCATACAACAGACTCACGATTGTGGAAGAAAACAATAAGCTGCAAATAAACTTCATTGCACCAGTCACTGGGGGATCAAAAAGATATTCCATTAAGACCAATGAGAGCAGTGAGGTGTCTCCAGCATGTCAAAGCACCTACTAACCACTGGAACAAGGTTGTTGATGGGAGTGTCCATGGATATAAGGGCCGTCCACACATGCTGAATGGCAAAAAAAGAGGGATACTGAAGGAAATCACACACACAAAAAATCACTAAGAAAGGCCAAGAGGGCCAACAGCTGTGCACTTTAATTCCAACTATATGCCTTTTATTGTTTCTAATACTATAAAGCTACTGTGGAGGCTAAGCATGATTTTGCCAACTCAAAAGTTGAGCAACCACTTGACCTAAAAAATCTTGTTGTTCACATACTGTACTCGACTGTGAGATAAACCTGGGAGACATGCCATCTGAGGCCTTAAAACAATGCCGAGACCTTTAAACTCTGATTTACATTAAATGGCTATCAATCATAGTTTTTAACTGGTGGACGGAAAAGGGAAAACCCCTTTATAGCCTGCTAGACTATGGTAATACTCACTAAATGACTTTGGGACATTGAAACCTTAGTCTAAACATTTTTGTGGACAGTAAATAATAAACAAACAAAAAAAACATACACATTGCAGTTGCGGGAACTGCAAAGCTAGTGTGGAGCAGACATCAGTAGAAATCAGTTTTTTTGAGGATAAGGGACAAAATTTGCAATACTAAACAAGTGACTATTGGATGACTACATAATTAGCGATCAGATGAAGTCTTACTTCCATTAACACCTTGGCTGCGGCTAGAATTCTGCGCCGGTGCTGGACATTCCAATCGCGGGCGTGGTCATGACGGCTCCCAGCTGTCATCAGCACATGCCCACCGTGACTCATGACGACTGGGAGCAGTCATCAGCACCGAAGGGTTAAAGAAAACTAATGCTTTGTTCACTATTCATTTGCCTGGCGGTTGGCACATATTAACAGCCCCCCTGAAAAGGGATGCATGCACTAGCTGAGCGACAGAGAATATTGACCTTGAACCCTCAGGCACAACCAGTTTGCCCTCATACGTCAATTCGTTGAAGACACCAACCAAAGTTCAGAAACCAATTAGAGATGGGCTGCTATTGCTTTCCATCACCTGCACACACTTGAAACTGCAGGCGGCAATCCTATACTTCCTTCCAGGTTTCTCTCCTCTTTCATCTTCACAACTTTTATTTTACCTCTTATATTTATGTAGTGCGGGGCCTCGTAGAACCTGAGCAAGGTCCAGGTGAGGTGAGGTCCATTTCCCTACCATGAAGGGTGAGCATAAATACAATATTTTCTTTGAAACTGTTTTTGGTGAAACACATTGTATAGGTAATTGACATAGTAAGTTTATAATGACTATGCATTTTCCTCCATAGAATTCGTATTTCCTATCTGACATGGAGGGTTAATGTCATTGGTTGGTACAGGTTGTATCGTACTCAACCCTTTTACATTCTACTTTTTCACTTTGGTGGTGGTGGTGTTTCTTTTGTTTCATCACTACTTAGTGCAACTATTGTAAGAACAGAGGCCCTGACGAATGCCATGGGATGAAATACCCGCTAGGCAGAAACATGTTGGCCTGTTATTAGACAGATATTTGTTGACTGTCCTTTTTTTGCACTGTTCTATGTTTTTAATTAGGAGGTGTGGTTCGTCCGTAAAATAAAGAGGAGGACACTCCATCCTATTTTAAAGCCACTATTTTTTCTGTTGCACGATTTCTCACTTGACCATCAAAGATCAGCCATCATTGTTGGTCTGTTTGTATGGGTGGACCAAATCCTTGACCAGCAACTAATGGTGCGGCGCTTTAAGTTCCAATGATCAGGGGACTAGCCTGATTTGCACCGGGGTTTGGCCATATGATGGGACTGATCATTGAGTCAATTTGATGGTAACCCTTTGCTAATTGTTTTGGATTTGTCAACCATGTATGAATGATTTGTACTGTGTTGGTCTTTCCTATACATATAGTGTTCACCTTGTTTTGAAATAAGCTGTCTTGATGTGACTCATCCACCCTGAGATTCTATTAACTCGGATTGACAGTGCAGCCACATAACTAAGCTGGTAGACCCCCCTGTTTTTTGTGTTATACATATGTAAGTAGCTGGGGATAATAATCAGGTAGGGGTCTTTAAATTAAATATCCCTTGGACCCTCTCTAAACGGTTTGGTTGTTGATTATCTTCACAACTTAGCCCAAACTAATTGAAAACATGCATCCTAATTCAATCAGTCAAAAAGTATAATTGTATAGCTACAGATATTCCAAAGCATGGCCTGACCAAACTCTTAGCCAGTGGAAGTTGAAAGCAAGTGCTTTAAAAAAAGTATGGCGCACAGCATCATACAGATTTACTTTGCAGATGGTATCCAGTACAACGTGTAGGCTCTGCAACAGAAAGTCCGCTTCAGCAGCGTGTGCATGATCACCGCTTGTACGAGGTGGACCAAAATCTATGACCAAAAAATCTATGAACACAACAGACGTCTTGCAGCGGCTAACCCAGGGAAGGGTAGCAAAACTTTTGTCAAATCGACACAAGTCTGAGGTTCCTAGCGGCATGTAGATATTGGAAGAACATCTTAGTATCCAAAGATTGATACAATAATAAAGTCAGAGAATGTGCTAGCTCTTAAGAGCTTTTGGGAAAAAGAAAAATGGTAACAGGCAGAAGAGTTGAGAAATACGCCTCCTTGTAAAAAAGATCACGTGACAAGTGGGAGGAAATAGGAATGCAGCTCGCTTACTACCATTTGCTGGAGTAACTTTGGGAGGAATGTGCTTTTCTGAGATCAGTGTAATATCACTGGACAGCATGGGTTCAATGAATCTGGGCATTGTGGGACAAGCATGGTGACTTGTCTTATTCAGAAGTGCGGGATTCTATGCAGAGTTTGGAAGAAACCCACTATTACAAACATTTTAACATTGTAAAATTACAAAGAAAGTCCTGTACTTATCATCATGTTGTCCTCCTCTGTGTAACTGGCAAATCATGTTAAATCAGAGCATATAATATTACGATGCTCTGAATAAATATTTAAATGAATAGCAAAGGGAGGGAACAGCTGATCTCACTTGCCTTGAACAAGAAATCATGAATATAATTTAAAGAATGTAATCTTGCCGGAGTGGCCTGAAAAGGCGGCTCAGTCTGTCCCATCACAGGCAAAGCTAGACATGTGGCTTGTAGTGCAACTCTAGGTTGCTCAACAGGCCAAGCTAGTTCTGCTGTTGTGCATTTACTCTCCAGATAGATTCTGGCTGTTAGTGCGTCTGATGCAAAGTGAAGAAAAGAAACACATTTTCTTTTACAAGAATAACAGTTCACTAGACAGAATAGGTAGATGAACATGAAAAATGCTCACAAAGTTCCAACTTTTACAACTTATTAGTAGCATATGGCTCATATTGGTTTCATTAGTGGGACGCGGCAGCGCGTGAGCTTTTATGTGATTTTATGATTAATGAAGCTGTAAAGGTCTCAAAAGCGGTCAGAAGTGGTGTGGGCAGTAAGGAGAGGAGTGCCAAGTTGTAAGCCCAAGGCGTTGTGATGGAAGGGATAGAAGGAAAGAGCGGGCAAGTACAGATGGGTTAAGCAGGGGTATTTCAAGTATGGAGCGGCGTTTCAAGCAAGTGTGAAAATTGTAGTCAGTGACTTGGGGCCTGATTTTGATCTTGGCGGACGGGTTTCTCCGTCACAACGGTGACGGACATCCCGTCCGCCAAAGTATAAATCCCTGGGATATCATGGGATTTATATTTCAGCGGACGGGATATCCGTCACTGTTGTGACAGAGTAACCTGTCCGCCAAGATCTAAATCAGGCCCCAAGTCTTCAAAATTCAGCTGAACAGATTTTAAATTAATAAAACAAATCTGTGTGTAGACTTTTGTCTAATGTTCTGAGATGTTTATCAATTTTAAGTTGTGAAACTGTGAGCTCCTAAATCTCTGCAGCAGCCCCTGCAATTATGGATGTGGATCTTTTAACAAAAGGCTTACCAGGAGCCCAGCACTAGCAATTTTTTAACACCCAAATTTGATCACATTCGGCTTTGTGGCCTTTTGTGAACACATGCCGACATATATACATGTACATTTGGGGAAGGTAAACTTGGGGTGAATGTGCTTAGGCGGAATAGTGACATTCGTGGACTCACTGGAGATATGACCTGGGAGAAAGGAGAACATTGAAATTAACTTAAAAGTGTATATAAATTGTAAATTGCAGGTGGTAATTTTTCAGAGCGACTTATTCAATGGCCAGGATTAGCCATGGAGAACGCTGGGAAAAGGCAGTTAGTGACGCTTATGTGTGTTCTGGGTTACGCTTGAATCAGTGTGATGTGTCCGAGTTTTTTGCAACCCTTAGTTGATTAATTATCTTAGCCAAGATAAAATTACACATTAAATGCATGATATGGATGAAGCGGGGACTCTAAACAGTGGCCTCAAAAGGACTAAGGATTGTCTCCAAATGCATGCATAACACATAAAGGAACCAAAGTAATAATAATAATAATAATAATCCACATTTGTAAAGCGCGAACAATAACCCGTAAGGGTCTCTAGGCACTGGGAGCCATCGGGAAGATTAAGCAAGCTATTGCCCAGAGTCACATGGTGCTGGGCTAATCTGCCGCCAGAGCCGGGGATCGAACCGCGATCCCCAGATTCCAGCGTCAGTCGCCCTGGCCGCGGCGCCACAACTCTCCCCTAAAAGTCCACATATTCAGAGCTTTATATGCTCTGATTTGGTTTCAAATTCTCTCTCTCTGATTTACCTATTAAGAAGTGGAAGAGCTGAGCCACTCTTGCCAATGCTGTGGTTCATGTTGGCGGACTGCATGGTTCCAGGGCTTGAATAAATAATTCTTAGCATTGTCCATGTCTGAGCCACCTGTGAAAGAAAATTATTTAAAGAATGAGAAGAATAAATGCAGGACAAGACAGGACATGAAATGAATGATCATCCTCAGAAGCTCTCACTAAAGGCACCCAGGCGGGTCAGTGCCGGGGCCAAAGGATTTAACCAAGTACACTTTGCAATAACAGCGCCCAAACACTGCAGCCGTTCAAGTTTACTAACAGCAGTCCAGCTAGTACCATAGGATGCAAAGAGTATTTTTTTCAAAGTCGGGACATTACTGATTTAAGGGTACTACATCGCAAACAGTTCCACGACAATATGCGTGTGTGGAGTTAATGCATCACCGATCATGTGAACCACAGCTATTTTGCGCAAATCCATTCACACTGCACAGATTTAAACATCATGGCCATTCAATCCTTTTCTTCTCCATGAACACAAAAATGGTGGCTATTTGTGTCAAATCGGTGCTTCTCCCATGGGGTACAGGGCTGATCTCAAACTAGTCACAAACCCACCAAAAAAGGAACCACCTGATCAGTCATTTGTGAATGGAGAATCTAGCAGGCGACAGGTTCTGTAACTAGAAGCCAAATTCTCAAATCACGGAGTGCCCAAAATCTCGTGCAGAGAATTTACCCTGCTCCCCCTGGCCCTAGTGCAGCTGGATTCCCCAAACATTGTAATCAGATAGCCTGCTAGAGCTTCAGCACTTTAAATGTCAGTCACACTTCCTAGCCTCTACTCGGTATTCCAATGACCGTGCCATTTGTCACAAGAAAACTAGAATCCATCCTTAGACAACTTCAAAAAAACAAAAAATAAATTAGCCTCAAAACCACACAGTAACATAGAGCGTGGTTCTCAGGTCACCCAACATCAGTCCAACACCTCACAAATAAGGGCATGCAACTCTTCAGGCATTAGACATGTTCCTGGCACACACAAAAGGCACGCTCAGTGCCAGCGTGCATTACAAAATGAATGATGTAGATGGCAGGCAGGACAGCTCACCAAACACCAGACAAGCACACAGCAGTCCTGCCACTGAATGAGCACACAGATCATCCAGCACCAGATGACTGAGTAATCCATTCGCTACTAGACACTTGCATAGCCCCATTGGACTAGGCAGTATGCATCCCACCCAGTACCAGACAAGTCAAGGTCCATTCAACACCTGGCACAGTACCTGGAAACGATTAAGCTCTTTTGCAATCTTTGCATTGTGGTCACACAACTCTCCAAGAGGTCGGCCAGCTAGTGCATACTCTTTAGCAGTCGTCACAAACCAGCTCATAGAGTTACTGTCCAGGTCTGTTTCAAAGACGCTCAGGGCACTGGAGATGTTCTCGAACTGCTCCATAGGATCAGGCTTACGTAAGAAAAAAATTGGATGGCGCCGATCACCGGGATATGGCTTGCGGTTGGAGTCTGAGGATATCAAGCTCTCCTTTGCGGCAAAAGCAAGGTCTCCGAAGAGCCCATAGCACAGGCCCTCAGGATTGGCCCGTTCAATTGGCTGACAGGCGTCCTTAAAGATATGCTGATACAAAGTGCTGTCCTTGGAGCCAGACAGGAGGAAATAGGGGTCGTGCAGGTGGCGCCAGACAATGCCAGTTGTTACATCTTTGTGCTCCTCAAACATGGCAAAAGGGATAAAGGGCCGGCGAACATCCCACACATAGATGTTATGGTCCACCATCATTGAGCAGGTGCCAATGTGGTACTTGCGCTCAGGCCGCCACTTAACACGTGCCACAGAAGCAATTGTCTGAACACAATATATTTCCTTGGCTCGGTTGGTGTTCATGTCCCAAACTTTTACCATCTTATCACGACCCCCTGTGGCCAGCCAGCCCCTGTAAAAGGAGAAAAATGTCATTAGTTCACAACATTGGAAGACCAGATTCAGATTTCTTTGTTATAAAGTCTCTACTCATTGCATCTCTTGCAATCTTTACTTCCTTCTTTAATTCAGTTTTCTTCAGCACCCTCTTGTAAGCACCCCAGCTCCTATCAACGTACGGTGACTAGGCTATAACCTAACTCCTGGTTCTCTCAAGAATGCGTGTCTTCAGGAATACAGAATTGCTCACAGTATCTCAGGTGGCGATCTGATTGAAGCTTGAAGGCTACTACAGATAAGTGATTAAAACACACATGAACCACAGTTACTACTGGTCTATAAACATCTGCTACTTCCTGTCCCTCCCCTTAACATCTTCCATGCCCGCAAGCTTTGTAGGCACATTGGGCAGAAATGGAGTGGAAAAAAAGAGGGAGGGTGGCACTTTGGGAGTTTAGATCTCTTGTCTGCAAGTACAGACTCCCCAAAGTGTCTATATTTAAGACAGACTCTGACTGCTTCTCGCACAGTTACAAGGTCTCAAGTTGGATCACGTGACCAGGTACTATTCAGACTCGTTTCACAGTTGCTCTAGGGCCATCCTGTATGAAGTATGTTAAGCTTAAAACAGCATTACATGAGCAGCTTGTTATCCCAGTTTCCACATAGCTGCATCCATAGATAAGGCTTCAGGCATTCCTGTAATCGTCTCATGCAAAGGCGAGCAGGAAAAATTAGGAAACTGGAAGTAAGTACAAAAAGGCAGGCCTACAGTTGCAGTATTCCGTAACCACTAATACAGGTTTTTAAAACTTGCCCCTAAGCACTTTATAAAAAAACATGCAGAATAAAAAAAATTAAAAAGCCTATAGGATTGCACTAAAGCTTTCTTTACACGGGTAAAGTATATGAATTTCCTCAATTGTTTCCTACTTCATCAACATACCTGGAAGGCAGCACCTGGAAGATACAAACAAGTTTCTTTCTCATGAATTTGGGACCCATTATAAGTATGACTCCATGTGAAAAGCTCTTAGGCGAACCTAGGCGTTCACAGTTGGAATGACTGTTTCTGCACTCTCCCCCAGTTGCAAGAGATTAGAGTGGAGCGACGTAGCTATTTTCCCTTTGAGTGATGACAAAAATCTAAGGATGCTTAAGGATCTAGTCCCACGTCATTTTCTGCAACATCACCCTGATACAGTACAAACAAGGTTTCATGTTAGGGATGCCTGTGGTAACTATCTCTCAGAATTGATCTTGTTAAGTCAGCAAATTGACACTGCAAACCATAGCAATAATGATACACATTTTAACTTATATTCTAGATAGACCGTCTCTAGCGCTTGGTGCACTGTAAACGTGGCATCCGTCTATACCAACCCAAGAACCCATATCAGAAATCGATTTGTTCTATTTTGAGAGGGTATTCTAACCCAGCATCTCCATACATAGCCACACGTTTGGCCAGACTGATTGTAAGTAAGGGTGGTTTATGTACTCCTTTTTGCTCTTGCAAAACTAAAAAACGCACCATTAGGTCAAATTAAATTAATACATATGAAGCATAACAAAAAGTCCCAATTAAGATTAGCGTCAAACATGGTACCCAGGTAGGCAAAATAATTCACCTTTTAAGAGTTGTACCATTAAGTTTATACAGTTTATTTTTTTATGTTTTGGACTCCAGGGACGTGATCTGCGTTTTTGCTACAGTGGTCTTGAGTCCAAAAATTCCCATGTGTACTACATACTTATTTACAAAACGCTAAAGAAAGACCACTTGTGCTCGATATCAATACGGCGTCGGCTGCATACAGCAGCAGGTTGACTGTAGCTGATATAGCCTTTGGAGCATGGTCACAAACCTTTCCTGAATTCACATCTCCCAGAAGATATGCCAGAGTTTCGACTTGCCAATGTGAAATGAGGATGGGTGAAGACACTGCAGCTTCCCAATGTGTGTGGTGAAAGCATTTGCGAAGGAAGAAGCAGTAACAGAAATTGTTTTCAGAGGGAGGTCCCACTTTAGAATTATTGGAGTCCTTGAGGGTATGTGTAGGGATTAAGAGAAAAAAGCCTCAAAATGCTGGCTTGAAACAGTTTCTCCCAATAGCTATAGCCCTCATATATTTTCAAGTGGGTCTGCATGGTGCAAATGCTTTGTCAGGGGAAAGGCAGTTCAGGCACCCACAATGAAATCTTTAAATATGATCTCCCCATCATATTGGGAAAGTATTTGAAGAAACCCATGCTTTCACTGAAATAATGGTAGGTCAAACAAGTATTTCTTTATAAACGTGAGAGAAGATGGGGGAAAGAAACCGGAGGGTGAAGAAAAGATGCCTACTGAAGGTTCATGAGAACAGTTCTGTTTTTTTTATGACTCTGGTCAGGGAAATATATAAGAACGAAAGTGAACTGTCTGAAATGGGGGCAGGCATCTGCCAAAAACTAGGCTCAATTTTTTCAATGTAAAAACGCAATTTAAAGAAGCAAGAGCACACACATACAAAAGCAGTCAGGAAAACACCCTCCCACCCCCACCTGTCCTCTGGATGCCAGTCACAGCAGAAGACAGGCCCGTTATGGGCAGTGAACATTCGCTCATAGCGATCTGGTCGCCGGATGTCCCAAAGCTGCACATTTCCATTCTCAAAGGTTGCAGCAAAGGTGAAGTAATCGCGGATACTGAACTGGACATCTCGTACACTCTCTGACTGACCTGACAAGAGAAACAGAGGAAAACACAGAGTCACAATTTATATAAAGCAATGTCTACAATGTTGTTAAGAGTTTGTGTTGGACCACATTCAATCTTTTGTCTAACATAATCCAGACCAATAGGCTGATTAGTTTACAGGTAGTTTGTCAATTTTAAAGCATAAATTAAAAATCTGGATACTATTTTTAGTTTACCAGACAGGTGGGTAAAGGGGATGAACAAAAATATTGCTACATGAAAACATGTCTGGTTCCCCGCAATTTCTTAGTCTTGGGCATGGATATAGAGCAACTGCAGATCATATACTAGATATATATGGAAAAAACATTGCACAACATTGCATAATGCTCATTACTCCCAGCTGTACAGGTAATACTTTCTCAGTATAACCGTGCACTTGTTGGACAAAATAAACATCAAATCTTTGCAAATCTGATTCTTTGCACACCATCAGGAAATGTTGGCCTTAGTCCTGTGAGCTGCCAGTGCACCATCTGTACCCCTAACCTGGCACAGTAACAGGTGGAATGTGCAACCTCAGAACATCACAAGCCTAACTCCCCAAGTACATCGTGGAAACAGATCTAGAATTCTTTTATTTGGTAACTCATGCATACCCAAAGAGATCCACAGGAAATATACAACGTGGCATTTAAATATTTAATGTAGCAATAGGATTCTTGTGTTAAATATGTGTGTTGCACTTATTAATAGAAGGAAACAAAGCAAAGTAATCAGCATCACGAAAATAATAAAGAAAATGAACAACTCAACCATTGTGCAGTTACACAGATTATATGCTCGTATAAGAGTACTGTTCTATTTTGTGCTTCTACCTAGCGCTAACTATCGTATTGTTTCTAGTATGGGTGAAGGTGCCAGAATCCCTGTAGGGTGATCTAACTACCCCGTTACCTGTGGGTAAGTGTCATCAGGGGGCCCGTCTTGGTGGAGAGCTGGGCATCACTCTTCGCAGGAGGTAAACAGGAATTAGCTGGGCTGGTATTCCGACATGAGGAGACCTCAGCAGTGTCAGCAAAATGCTCCTCTGTCTTAACAAAGGAGTGATGTTTATAAAATAAACTTCACTCATGTAATCATGCCGAAACCCCTAGTGACGACGATATTGTTGATTATTTTGTGATAGCTCTGTCGCTGGGCGGAGAATAACAAACAACAGCATTTTGCATAGTGAACTTAGTCTTTGTACAGACTGTTCAAGGCACTCGATAATATGCCTACGAAGAAGTATATATGTAAGCAAAGCCATTTCAGAGAATAATATCTTGCACAGGCAGGAAAAACAAGAGTGTGACAAATGTCAGCGTTTACGAAAAGAAGGCAACATTAAAACGTGAGCATGTAAAGCAGTGGCGTACCTACTCGTGCCTTAATGGGACACCCCTGGATCATGGATTCATCATAAGCAGCATGAACCATAGGAGTATCTTCAGCTATTTCTGGATATACTGTGCTAGAGTATCAGATTAGGGATTCTTTGTTGAATTAGACAGACCCGACCCAATATATAGAATATGATATAACAGTGTATCCCCAAGAGCAGTGGTTCCCAAACTTTTTTCTACGTGTGGCTCTTTCTGGATATACTGTGCTAGAGTATCAGATTAGGGATTCTTTGTTGAATTAGACAGACCCAATATATAGAATATGATATAACAGTATATCCCCAAGAGTTGTGGTTCCCAAACATTTTTCTACGTGTGGCTCCGTTGACCGGTCATTGCCCGAGGCTCCCCACTGTTACTTTTTGGGAGGATGGGAAGGGGGGGGGGGGTATGCTCAGCCTTGGGAGTACTTGCATTTTATTTCCTGAAAATAATTGGAATGAAGCGGATGAAGAAGGTATTATAATCATATATGCAGGTTGTTTCATATTACTAAGGCAACGCCTCTGATAACATATTCCTAGTTACACTTCTTTGCCCATACCCTCTCAAACTTTATCCCACTTACAGTGCTAAATAGCACCCCTATGCATGTAGACCCCCTTGCCAAAGTGTTTCTGCGCTTAAAGAATATTTGCATGCACTTCCATTTCTACCCATGTCATACGTGCCAACGCACCTGGTCTCAGCAGGATGACTCACAATTTTTTAAACCACATACAGCTTTATTTTTGCTGTCTCCTCCATAAAATTAGCTCCAAATCAATGCAAATAAAATAAATTCCTTTGATTTTCTTTTTTTATTTAAACATCCCTCTTTTTTGCTTCCAAATGTTGGCATTATGCCATATATTGTGTTTTATTTCCCTGTGCTCAAGGAGAGAGCAGGCCTGTCTGGAAATGTGTGTGTATCGAAAGAAATGTGTACTAGAAATACCTATGGTTCAAGTACAAATGTCAATACTTAATAACGCTTAGGGGCCGATTACGATGTCGGTCGGAAAGGCCCCTAATGGGATTCAGATTCTCTGAATCCGATTCGGAACCTATGTTTCCGCCCGAATCGCATACATTTCCGACCGACAGATCATGATGCAGGGAAAATGTTCCATGTGTCCGATTAGGTTCTGACAGCATTCGAAAGCCAGAGTCATTCACAGCCAAATCGTACAGCTCTATGGACATGGTTTCGGACTGAGCGATTACGATGGCCGATTCGGACTGCCATTCTAAATCAGTTTGCCTGAAACGAAACAGCTGTCGGAATCTGACTTTGAGGGCCTTTAGCAGGACCCCTTTACCCGTAGGCCTCCGGTTCGGGCCCGTGAAGGTACCCATGAGGCCCCTCTTTCCAACCATATACAGTGTGGCAGGCACCATGAGGTGCCCACCACAGGGTGCAAGGATTTCCCCAACCACTCCTTTTTTCAATGGGAGCCTGTGTACTCGTTCGGAACACAGGCTCCCATTGAAGTCAATGCGAGTCTGACCGAACAATGTTAGAAAGCATCGTAATCGGTCAGTGGGACTTGCAGAATCCCATCCGGTTGGAAACTATTTTGAACCAGATTCGGTCGAAGAGTTTCCTACCAACATCATAATGGGTCCCTTGGCGTGTTCAATAGACACCAAGGGAAACTGTACTTTCCTGATAACTTGCATTGGTATAAAATGCATTTGGAAAAAAAAAACGAGTCTAAAAAAATTAATCAGGCATCTTCCGCTTACTTTGGGAGTGTTGGATTGTGGGGATCCAGTGAAATATGGAGGTCATCTCCCTCTACATGCCATCAATTAAGCACTACGTTTACAGCTTTAGGCATGTCACTTACAAATCAGACATCATGCATTTCAGTCAAATTAGTTTAGCTGAAGCCAACAATCCTTCAACATTAAATGCATTTTGGGAACCACAGCCCTAGAGTACTAATGCCATGCTGGACATGTTATCAGAACATGCTTCTTCTTTGTTAAGTTTGTCAAGAATGTGCTAGCACTCATACTCAGAAACACTACCTGCTTACACCAGAGGGCTTCCGTTTTAGTAGACTTCCAAGAACGCAAAAGGAACTTCTTTCAGTCCTCCTAACTGGTATGGAGTGCTTTTTAAAAAGTAGGCACTGAATGGTCAAAAGACTAACATCACTGAAGCTGAACCATGAAGCCATTAGAGCCATTTGGCTCCAGCAGCTGACAGGAGCAACCATACCTTGTAGTTAAATACAGCTCCACTAACCAGTCACAGTTAAAGACTGACACTAGGTTACACACTTAACCGGGAGTAAATAAAAATGTTATAATATCATTTACCTTGGTGTCACACTGCTTCTACTCTGGTGAGGCCCTGATAATTCTAAAGCTAACAATCATGTAAACCCATGTTAAACACCATTAATGACTAGTGTACTTCTATCTTCTTAGGTCACCAATGGGACCACAGATATACACAATGGCCACACACATCGGAAAGCAATGATTCCAACAGACTCCACAGCCATACAGTCCAATCACAGATTCTGACCACTACTAATCAATATTAGGATTTCACATTCGTGTCCCTTACAACCTCTTATCCTGGTGAGACCTCAATAATCATAAAAAAGTTGAAATGATATTGACAAATAGGGTTAGGGCCCATTATCTGACAAAATCCTCCCTGTTAATTGAGCCCTATCTGAGAATTGTGACTAAGCCTTTCCACCGCTGGCTCCTCACTAGATTTTGTTTTAATTTGATCCATTTCACGCTTGGTGATTTGCCGGGGTGGTGTAAACCAGAGGATGCATCCCGGTGCCAGTGTGATAACCATTCCTCACAGGATACATTGCACTTTATGATGATTTGCTGTTACTATAATGAAATTCACAGGAAGTTTTTAGTCCCTGTATTGAAGGACAAAGGCTTTTTACAGGTTAGACCAGTGTTGCTTTATCTCCAGATGTTTAATAGTACCTGGGACATTTTTAATATTGCCAGTTTTCTTGCTGCTGCTGTTCGTCTCAGGAAAAGGAAAAATTCTATGATAAACCATGTATAAAGCCCTTATTTTGATATCATAAGGAAATTTTATAAAATTCGACATATTCCCTTTTAACACTGATGAATTATATTGTTTACGTTGCTGTTTTTATCTTTTTATTCTCTCCTTATCATCGCTCATATGATAGTGGTCTTTGTATTTTGTGCTTTCTACTTTTATGATTTTAATTAATCGAATAAACTGGATTGACTGACTGACTGATATTGACAAATAAATAGCATACAAATGTCTTAATGACAATGATTCAATCCATTTGTGGGCTAATTTAAACTTTCCGAACTGGAAAGAGAGAAGTTGTGTGCTTCCAAAAACACGTTGTATATAGTTTGCTCTCCACATGCTCACTTCTTCTACCCTGTGGCTCCTTTCTCTTCACTGGGAGCACGGCACACTTTCTTTTCGAGAACCCCGTAACACACATATGTTAAAACAAATTGCATATTATACATTAAATTAATTTGATTCAAACAATCTGTATAACTGTATTTTGTATGTAAGCATTGATTACACACAGTGGTTTCACTGCACAATTGCATAATTGTTCTTTAAGTGGGCTCCAAATGAACAAATACATTTGAATATAAATTTACACCCAAGTTCCCACAGGCATATGTGTTGTTCTTGCTGTTTCAGAATAATACAGTGTTACTTGTAACATTCTCGCAGGTTAATAACATAGCTGTATTTCTTGTTCTTTACATCTCACAATGGTTCCCTTGGTCACATGTTTTAACATGCCAGGCAAGTCAGTCAAAAACAGCTGCTGAGATTGCCTTATAGCCTGTGTTCTATCCATATTGTACATTGTTGTCGTTCTGCCATTTATAGAGTAGAACACATTATATAATGAAGACTTCAGATTTTGAAGGACAGCTAGTAATTTTCAAACGGTGTAACACAAACTCTTATCACCAGGTCTCTCTACTATGTCACAACCAAGCTGATGTTGGTAGTGAAAACAGGAAAACATTGGTTTTATGGACAAAACCCATGATGAGCTCAGGATCAAGAAGATCCAGGTGATCAGTTTAGCGGGTAGTGCAGCTTGGATGGTAGTGCCCTCTATTGGTGACTAGACAACCAGCACTGTTTGCCATGCCTTCTTACTGCCTGTCCACTGTTTCGCTTACGTTTTTACAATGGGGGGGGGGGGGGGGGGGGGGGTATTACCAGGGAATCTTTATTGACCTAGCATTGCTACAATCCCTAACGTACTTATAAAGAACAAATAATAGCAACGGGTCAGAACTGGGTAAAGCTATCTATAGAAACCGTGTAGTCACAATAGGGTACAATCACGAAATCCAGGCAAGGTAATTTGTGGTGAAAAATTGTGTTCCCATCAGATACCCATCCTGTACCACCCTACATCATTTGGGATCCTTCACCCGAAGGAGGTGGATAAATATCCACTGTGGATTAGGTAAATTGTAGCCTAACCTATTCGAAGGATATACAGATGTAATGAAGAGAAGGTGGTATCAGGGGGTAATCTGACTAGCAGTGCAAAGAAAATCGTGCTGTGTGCAAAATATGTGAATCAGTTAAGATTGGGTTGCGGAAATGGAAGATACATTTTAATGGGATCCTATCCACACCCAAGAATAAAAACAGTGCAAAGTAGTATGTAACAAATGACTACTTAGATGGAATCGAGGTCGACATGTTTCTGCAGTTGAACAGGGTCAAAGGATCCCCTCCTGCTTCATCAGGACCTTAACAAAAATGCTACTGCTAATGTGTAGACTATAGTGATATAAGGAATAAACAAAAACCATATCACCTGGAAGGCGCCCATGCAGATGATCCAGATGGTCACAAAATCACATTGGACAAACACACAGAGAGTACACAGTTAATAATGATAGTTTTGAGAGAATTACACATTTTTTGTGATGAATTACATAAGCCAATGGATTATTGGTCAGCGGTTGCTTATTAGTCAACCCCTTCATTCGAATCAACATATTGATGTCAAAGAACAACAGATATCTCTATATCCACTCACCCACTATATGGGGAAATCACTCTCCACCTCACCCGGCTACAGCTCAGGTAAAAATTGGAGCACCGCTCTATTGGAAGAAAAAAAGGGAAAACACAGATAAAGGAAGAACTGGGGAGCTTCACTAGACACACTATGTGTCAACAATCATTATTATTATATGTGACAATGCAGCATGGCAATCTATAATGGTCATATGTGCCTGCCAGGCACTGGCGCACATCGAAAGTCAAGTTTCTATGCATGTCAGCCGCTAGTCACATACAAGGCCAGCTTGTAGATAAAGGGACAGTGTTTTGTATTTCATAGCAGTCAGCTCGCAACTGCCGGTTTTGTTAATATACGCATTCTCAGGTAGGCGTCAAACTATGGGTTTCACTTCGCATGTAATTTGATTTCTGAAGAGACTGTGTTCATCATAATCACATTTAACAACTTAGGACATCAAAGCGGGAAGTCCGGGCTTATTTCTGAAAGTATGTTACCAATCTTCTGAATATCGCGTTGTGTGAAAAAGTTCAACTGCGATATCACAAGAGAAGTACGTAAAGCCTAATATTAAAAATTGCCTCGAGCCCAATATCCGTTGGGGAACCTATAACGCCAAAAGCATAGTTACCCCGTATTTCCCTGGCCCCCTTACCTGTCCGTCGGTACTCCGGACATCCGTCTTGGCTGTCTCTGTGGGAGGTACCTGGACGGACAGGAAGCGGCCATATAAACCTTTCTGACGGTGTACGGCGAAGATCATGTGATCGCCCATGGGCTTAGCGTCGCACGCGTGCGGGGCTGATGGGAGTTGTAGTGTTTGTGCGTGTTTGTCACTACATCCGTCAGTGCAACGGAAGACAGACTGGCTTCATATTCCGAACATTGAATCTTTTCGGTGTTGGATTGTGTCCATTTTTCTATGAAAAACCACTAATATATCGAAGTTTGTGACACAAATTACCATAAATTCCTCTGTTATGATTACAATGCAATTTAAGGAGGGCGAGTGAAACCGAGACAGCCAAGACGGATGTCCGGAGTACCGACGGACAGGTAAGCGGGCCAGGGAAATACGGGGTAACTATGCTTTTGGCGTTATAGGTTCCCCAACGGATATTGGGCTCGAGGCAATTTTTAATATCAGGCTTTACGTACTTCTCTTGTGATATCGCAGTTGAACTTTTTCACACTGAACGCAATATTCAGAAGATTGGTAACATACTTTCAGAAATAAGCCCGGACTTCCCGCTTTGATGTCCTAAGTTGTTAAATGTGATTATGATGAACACAGTCTCTTCAGAAATCAAATTACATGCGAAGTGAAACCCATAGTTTGACGCCTACCTGAGAATGCGTATATTAACAAAACCGGCAGTTGCGAGCTGACTGCTATGAAATACAAAACACTGTCCCTTTATCTACAAGCTGGCCTTGTATGTGACTAGCGGCTGGCATGTATAGAAACTTGACTTTCGATGTGCGCCAGTGCCTGGCAGGCACATATGACCATTATAGATTGCCATGCTGCATTTTCACATATAATAATAATGATTGTTGACACATAGTGTGTCTAGTGAAGCTCCCCAGTTCTTCCTTTATCTGTGTTTTCCCTTTTTTTCTTCCAATAGAGCGGTGCTCCATTTTACCTGAGCTGTAGCCGGGTGAGGTGGAGAGTGATTTCCCCATATAGTGGGTGAGTGGATATAGAGATATCTGTTGTTCTTTGACATCAATATGTTGATTCGAATGAAGGGGTTGACTAATAAGCAACCGCTGACCAATAATCCATTGGCTTATGTAATTCATCACAAAAAATGTGTAATTCTCTCAAAACTATCATTATTAACTGTGTACTCTCTGTGTGTTTGTTTGTCCGATGTGATTTTGTGACCATCTGGATCATCTGCATGGGCGCCTTCCAGGTGATATGATTTTTGTTTATTCCTTATATCACTATAGTCTACACATTAGCAGTAGCATTTTTGTTAAGGTCCTGATGAAGCAGGAGGGGATCCTTTGACCCTGTTCAACTGCAGAAACATGTCGACCTCGATTCCATCTAAGTAGTCATTTGTTACATACTACTTTGCACTGTTTTTATTCTTGGGTGTGGATAGGATCCCATTAAAATGTATCTTCCATTTCCGCAACCCAATCTTAACTGATTCACATATTTTGCACACAGCACGATTTTCTTTGCACTGCTAGTCAGATTACCCCCCGATACCACCTTCTCTTCATTACATCTGTATATCCTTCGAATAGGTTAGGCTACAATTTACCTAATCCACAGTGGATATTTATCCACCTCCTTCAGGTGAAGGATCCCAAATGATGTAGGGCGGTACAGGATGGGTATCTGATGGGAACACAATTTTTCACCATAAATTACCTTGCCTGGATTTCGTGATTGTACCCTATTGTGACTACACGGTTTCTATAGATAGCTTTACCCAGTTCTGACCCGTTGCTATTATTTGTTCTTTATAAGTACTGTTTCGCTTAACCTTGCTCTTTCTTACAACCCTTATACTTTTCTTCCCATTGGGTATCCATGTCTCCACCGGAACTAGTTACTTACCATCAGTAACGATCATTTTGGTGGACACTAACCGCAGATTGTTCATTTTGTGAAAACCCCCACAGGAATCAGACTTGATCCAGAAACTTTTTACCAGTATCTTTGTGCCCCTGCAGGTGATGTTGTGCAGGCTGTTTGTGCAGTCAGACATAGAGCCCATTAGTAAATTGGTTTGACCTGTGCGCAGAATTCTATATTGGGACCTTTTCAGGTTGAAAAAGTCTAGTTTGCAGCACAAGAAAGTAGGAGGGTCTTGAGGAATCTGCTGTTTGATAGAGTATCCATCAGAAAGATCATTACCAAAGATGAGCAACGTATCCCTTCTGATGGATATGTCTAACTGCAGATTTCTCGTCTTGTAAATAGATACTAAAGCAGTATTTTCCATGGTAGTGGACTGACTCAGGAAAAAACATCTTGCAGGCTCAAGCTGGAAAACACCCCCAATCGATGGATAAGACTGTTGAGGCAGTAGTGCTTCATGAAGGTGTTTATCGAAGCACACGTGGCTGCCTAAGATGTCCATGACCAGTAATTTACATGCTAGCGTGGTGGTAGTAGCTTAAGCGCTGAGAAATGAGTCTGTAAGCCATTTATAGGCTACTTCTAAGCTAGTGCAGAGAATAATCCTTCGTGGGATGGTCCTTTTTGCACTGCCTCACCCTTCTTTTCTCCAGAAAAACCTACAAAGAGCTGATAATTCACCTGAAAGCTCAATGCTCTTTTATGATAAAGTGACTGAGTCTCTGTTCCTCTTCAGAGGGATGAGGTGGAGCAAAGAATGCCAGGAGGGTGGCAGCCTGATCGATGTGAAAAGAAGTGACCAATTTAGAGAGAAAGGAACTCAGGGTGCTCAAAACCAACTTATCGGGGAAGAAGGTGTTGAAAGGTAGATTCAGAGATTGATTGAAGCTCATTCTCGCTTCTATCCCCCGTTATAGTGATGAGAAAGACTGTCTTTAAGGTCAGAAGTCTCGAGAGACAAAAAATATTTCAGCAGTTATAAAAGCTAATTCTTTGAAATTGTTTGATTAAAAAAAGAATGAAAACAAATCAGATCACTTTGCTTGGTAGTGTGCAAATGATGCATAGTTTTGCTGAAACCCAATTTCAATAGATTGTTTATACACTATCACTATTGTTTTACTATCAATAAAACTGCATGGTAGTGTGAACGTTTGTGGCCCTTTTAATGTAAAATGTGCTGTTTGTAAATGATAGTGAGCTACAACATCATGTTTTAGTAATACATTTATTAAAAGTGAGTTTTTAAACATGAACTGAAGAAACATTTCTGCCCACGCCATGATGACAATGTTATTAGTCAACTAAGAAGCAAGACGGGGGTCAAGTGTACACTTATTATACATGCAGCAAATGTTTTATATATTACATTTAAAAAAGTATTGGGGGTGCGGCAGAAATGCTGCATTTGCATATTCTAAGGTGCCCTAATATGTGACAATGAAGAAAAAGGCAGGTCTGGAAAATAAAATATTTCCATACATCACCCAATTTGAGACCAGTTTATGGGTCAAGTGCATTACAGTTAGGTCAAGTAGATTATTCAAGTCACTAGACATGCAGGTCTGGTTATATTTGTATGATTTTTCAAGGTTTGGTAGCCCTTAGTAGTGCCTAAAGCAAGCCCTTGTCGGAGAGGGACAAAACAAATAGCAAAACTTTAGACAAAATTGCCTGTAATTGGGTTAATCTTCATGCGCCCCTCGACTGGCGCACACAGATTTAGTGGAGAACCCAACTTGATGCCAGAAGACCGTAATGAAATGAGAACAACATTAATGACTTCCGGTAGCAGGTTGAAGATTGTCAACTGTTTCTGCCCAATCTCCAAACATGAAGATGCAAAGTGCATAGGTCCAGGTACTGTGACAGCAGATACCCCAGAAGCAGCAGTTTGGTTGGAGGACAGATGCTCATGCCCAGGAGTTCTGGGTACCACATTCTCCTTACCTAATCCTGCGCCACTATGATGTGGGCCTGATCATTCCTAATCTTCTTCAGAACTGGGGAAGAACAGGCAATGACGTGAAGGCATACAGGAGTCATGAATTTCTCTCTAGACAGAATGTGTTTCAGAGCGACAGCTACCTTGGAAACTCCAGGCCCAGAGAAATGCTGACATTGTTCATTCTTGGCGGTGGAGAAAAGCATGAGCCAGGGTTTTCACCTTTTCTGGAAGACTGACTGTGCCACCACCGGATGAAACTGTCATTCATGATCTGCTAAGCGCCTGCAGCTGAGCTGGTTCACCATGGCATTTAAAGATCTTGCTAGCTCATTCACCACCAGGGAAATCCAGCCACTTCCGGAGGTGCAAGCCCTGCTGGCACAGGATCCAATTCTGCACCTGGTCCTGTTTGTTGCAATACCACATGGTGGTGGT
The DNA here is from genome assembly GCF_964263255.1 of Lissotriton vulgaris. NCBI lineage: Eukaryota > Metazoa > Chordata > Amphibia > Caudata > Salamandridae > Lissotriton > Lissotriton vulgaris. The sequence continues at coordinate 418,285,942 of NC_141698.1, forward strand.
CATTGTCTTTGGACACCAGCACTAGCTGTCCTTTGACGGTAGGCAGGAACGCTTTCAAAAGCAAGCGAAACACTCATCTCCAATAAGTTGCTGTGAAGTGGGGTCTACGCCAGAGTCCTCTGAGCTCCACCTGTCCCAGATGGGCTCCCCAACCTAGCAGTGAGGTGTCCATGACCATAGTTAGCTTTGGGTGGGGTAAGTAGAGGGGCCTGCAACTGGCCTAATCGTAGTCCAATAGCCATCACTGCAGATCTTTCGCAGTCGCCTCCAAAATCTATATACAATCCAACAAATTTCCCTGATGTGTTCACAGGATTTTTCGGTCCCACTTCAGAGTCCACCTGTGCTATTCAGTACGTGATTCAAGCAAGATGCAGGAAAACCAACAATCCCAGCAGCCTCAGAGTCATCCACATTGAGATCCAAGACAGAGGTTGAGATATAAAGGTCATACCCAGGAAGTCTTGGACCGTTTTCCGGGAGAAAGGCATGAAACCGTACCATATCCATAATGGTTCAGATTGAAAAGAGTCAGGTGTGACTTTAGCTTCTTGATAGTAAATGACGTGAGAAGGTTACCATCATCTGGAGGTAGTGGACGACTGACTGGGTGAGCTCACCTTCAGCAGTCAGTTGTCGAGGAAGGGACAGTTACCACCGACCTCTGCATATGTGCCTCGACCACCACCATCACTTTTGTAAAAACCAAAGGGAAGCACTGCAAACTGAAAATGATCTTGGCCCACTGTGAACGCAGGTAGCGCCTGTGGGGCCGCAGGATGGCTATCTCAAAATTGAAGTCCTACAGGTCCAGCAACACCATCCAGGCTCCAGGGTAGACAGAACCTGAGCTAGTGGTAGCATCTTAAATTTATCCTTCCAGAGAAAGGCGTTGAGAGGGTGGAGATCTAAAATAGAACGAAGGAATCTGTCCTTCTTTGACACAAGGCAGTAGCTGGAGTACCCCCAGTTCCTACTTCTGAGGCCGGAACCACTCTCTAAGGCTCCTTCGGCTAAAAGGTAGTGCACTTCCTGCCAGAAGACAAAGATGCTCCTCCGTTAGCTGCCCTGGTGGCGGTGGAAGGTGCTCTAGGGTAGAAAGGAAAGGCGTAGGACCCACTACCCTGCGTGAAATATTGGCTCCTGCCTCCAACAAGGTGGCTGGTAGCCAGCAAGGGCACACTGTAGCGGTTTTGAGGTTGCAGCTGCCGGAGGTGCAGGGAACTGAGCTGCATGTTTTCCCTGAAGGCCACAATGTCTTGGGAAACCATGACTTCATTGATGAAATGGCTGAAATACCTGGGGGCTGAAGGAGGAGTCTGGCATTGACAGCAGGAAACAGTCTACCATAGCCACTGAGAGGTATAAATTGCTGGTGGAATTGCCTTTTGGGAGCAGATAGTCCCAAGGACGTGCTGTGGCTCTACTCTCTTTAAAGCTCTCCAAGGCAGAGCAGCTTAAAGATGGCTGGAGTCCCCGCAAATACCTATGGACCTCATCCAGGCATGGTGATGGATAGCCACACTGGTGTCTCTGGCAAATCCCAAGCAGTCAGTTGTGTCAAGTCCGGAGTCCATTACAAACTTTTCTGTATTGTAGCAATCCTAAATAATGTGATAATTTTTTCAGGCAGGGGTAAAATGCTGCATAGTTGCAAGCTGCTATGTCCATAAGGACAACATGAGCCCTCCACATTGACAACCACCATCTTGTTAATAACGCAAACGTGTAGAATACTCTCCAATGCTTTTAAACTCGCTGTGATGAAACGCACAGGGAAAGGCAGTCTAGCTTCTCTAAGTTATGGAGAAGAACTCTGTCCCATAATCATATGTCTTGCTTCTGCACCCTGTCTTTCTACCTGTGCACAGTTACACCAACGAAAACACTTTACACTGTACCCTTTACAACAATGTACCTCATCGCTATCCTACCGTGTTACTCGCCTCCTTGCATCTCTCTTGGACTGCACCGCCCTAGCTTTCACTTCTCGCTTACTGGTGCATTCTTGTCCAAAATCATATTTCATTGCTTTTTAGCGTTAGTGAGTCACTCTGTGCAGTGCAGTACTGTGGGTGGCTTTGTGATGTCTTGTACTGAGAGTCAATCTAAACAATATGGATGAAATCATCTCTCTGTGCAGCGTTGCAGCAAGGTCAGATCAGTCAGCAGAGTAGCCTCGTAGTGCTGTTCTGCAGGGAAGTTCACTCTTCTTTTTCTACGCTTAGGGTTAGTCTTTCTAAACTTTAAGTGAAAGATACTCTAACCAGTGCTAAAATGATGGAAACACCTTGTTGTGCTGGTACAAGGTCTATTCTGCAAATTTCTTCTTCATTAGTTCAATCTGAGGACTAACTTTGAGGAATGTAGAGAAGTTCCCCATTTGCAGCTCTTAGTAAGAGCCAAAAGATTGCTTTAAAAAGCCTCACTCTGCTTCATGGAAATAAATGGCAAGAATTTGGAAGAGATGTTTCATATGGGATTCACCAGCTCAATCAATCTCTTATTCAATCAGCCAGCACAATTTGAGGCAAACACTTTCCTAATGCTTTTTCTAAAAAATTACTCAACAGATTTGCAAGTAAAGCGGATTCCCTGAGTAATACAGTCCCAAGATTAAAGTGAAGTTATGGTTAAATTCGGTCATAACACCTCAACGTATGTTTAGAAAAACCTTTTAAAAAGACACTTAATTTTTATTTATTTTTTAAACACAGTTAAAGTGCAGTTACGGTTACAAATTAAAAACTACACCAAATGCAAAGCTTGTGTCCTTGCTTTAAACGCGACAGATGCAATTACTGGAATTAAGACCCCGAAGGTGATGAACCTTCAAAATTACAGCTCCCACTATGAATGGGGACGTCCACAATGATGTCTTAGCAGTTAATCAATGGTTCCTGACCCACCTCTAATAAGCTGAACATTGAAAAATGTGCACTAAGCAAAGGCAAGCTTCTTCTGCTCCATGGTTCTCTGTCAGTCTTACAGGGAAGAGAAAATACTGTACAAAGTTGGAAAGGATATTATGGTGGGGACATTGCATCATTGCAGATATGAAAATGCATAAGGCAGCATTAAATAAATATCAGATTACCTTAAAACATGCTCTGAGTAACTAATATACTACGAAAGTAAAATTGGGGCAATAACAAACCAAGAGAGATCTTTAATACGGTCTTGAATTTTTTGCAGTAAAAAGCAATGCCCCCCTTAAATTCGACTCAGACATGTGTAAAAGCTTGAACTTTTTGTGTAAGGAAATTGATAAAATTCAGCTGAATTTTCGACTGCGCAGCTGCATCCAATGGTTCAGCTGCTAATACCAGAAAATGAATTACTGCAATTTAAGTTGATTGTTCAGGAGGAGTTAAAAGAGGGTACCTTGAACTGCAGAACCGGTTCACTATTGGATCCATGCCCGCCTCACATTTTGAGGCAGGTGGTGGATATTCTCAATTCTGCAAATGTCAAATTGTTTAATATTTTGCTGCGGACACGTCAAGTTACTAAGATTTGGAAACAAGCAAAAGTGGTTTCCCTTTCAAAAAACAGCAGATGGGTCAGTTCCTTCTCATTTCAGACTTATTTCACTACTGCCTGCGGCACCCAAAATTGTGACAAAATTGTTAATGCACCATTATTGCAGTTTCTGGAGTCATAAAAGCTGTTACATCCTTCTCAATTGGACTACTGCCCATGGTACAGAAACGGCGGTGCAGGAAATTGGGTACTCTATTAAGTGGATCTTGGGTCAGGGACCTAATACCACTTGGATTTAATTAGATCTCTCTGCAGCATTTGACCCTTTCTCTCAAGATATCCTTCTGCCATGTCCATCGGCTCCTGGGGTAGTAGAGTAAGCCTGGAAAGGGATCATCTTTTAGGATCATAGAGAGCAGGCAGCTTGGATGAACCCTTACACCTTAGACACAAGGATATTTAGACAAGATGTACCTCACGGGTCCTCACCGAGTCCTACACAATATAATATTAAATTGTCCCCGCTAGCCGCTCTCCTGGAATCATTTGGCATTGGGATCATATTGTATGCAGAATATATTCCGCTCCTGTTTTCCTATGAGAGTGGCGCTGAAACAGCAAATTAGGTATTTGTAGTCTGTATGGAGGCAGTGAGGAGTTGGATGAGAATTAATAATCTACAGTGTAACCCAGACAATACAGAAGTTTTGATATTTGTTTATTTAAACTTTCACGACAGACCTCCACTTCCTCATATCTGAGAAGAGCTACAATGGTTTCCAGTTAAACAGATTTTCTTTTTTAAGACGTTGGTTCTAGCCCATTTGGCATTCTACGGGACGGGTCAGGAGTATCAGTCTGCCAGGTTACAGCAATACTGTCTGACAAGAGTATTGAACTCCACTAATGCTCAGCTTATGGTGGTCTCACACTTTTACAGTTCTGGCTGCACAAGCTTGGAATCATTTACCTTTTAATCTCAGGAACAAGCAGATGGAATGACGTTTCTGTAAAGTGTTAAAAACTATTTTTTTTAGGTCATACTCAACTTGTTAATGTGGATGTGCCAGTCTTATCAGCGTCGGATCACTCTCAAAGTAGTGGAGCCTCCATAAGACCTTTCATTCATACTATTACAGATGTAAATGCAAATTATTTTACAATTGAGATTACTTATCACATTATGTTTACTACTTGTAAAGGAAGAGAATAAAAGTATTATCAATTGGTATGAGTATGTATTGATTGCAATGTGCTTTTGATTGTTCTTATTTATCACAAGGGCATAAGAATGATTTTGGTGCAAGTGTTATGGTTCGGGAATTTCGTTGGTTTTTCAATTTTAATTTGTAAAAGTACCTACACTTTAACTCCGTTTTCTAAAAGTGGATTTCTGAGGTTTAGGTCAAGCCTAGAGGCAGCACGCTTGCGTTGCACTGGGAGGCATGCTGTAATCCCTCTGTGAGTTCAAGCCACAGCCACCGCTTTCCATTTGTTCCTTTGTGTGCCTTCCAAAATTGCTTTCTTTTTACTGGTGAAACGCTGCTCTTTATCCCGCCTTTGGGCTGGTTTTCACTTTTGTGTGGACTGACCCCATTACATGTGCCCTTACGGTCAGATTTATTTATCCTTTGTTTGGCACACTTTTTTGGGAGGGCATGGAATGGTCCTGTGCCGTTTCTCGTCTGCCCGCTGCCACTCTTGTTCACTTTATTAATAGCTATGATCTGCTCCGAGAGCTACCCATTGTCCGTGTTGAGTTTGCTCCGGCCCCCTCCCATTGTCCTTGTTCACCACCTCCCTCACCCCTCCCCCTTTCCTGAGTGTGTGATGATTTTCTGTTTGTTTAATAAATGTGGTTTCTTTTTGAGAAACAGTATGAGGCAAGCCAATATCCATGCTGATCTCCCATCTCCACAGTGTGAGGACAACAACTGCCCGAGGTCTCACGCGCTCCTCTTCTCTGTACACTGTTGTTGCCTTATTTCCTCTGCCAGGCTCACTCGGCTTCTGTTTACGCGATGCACGGGCCTGTGGTTTTTCCTTCTGTAATGTTTTATGCTTCGTTCCTCCACCTTTGTTTCATTCTTACTACTCTGATATTTAACTCTATCCACTTTCAATTATGAAAGATTCCTTCCTATCCTGTTTCCTGAGGGCTCCTGTTCTGTGGTCATTTTACTTTCTGTTTTTGTTTCCATTCCACCCTATGTTTAACTCACCTCAGCTAGTCAAGCCATGTCTGTGCAGTTCCCTGTGGAAAAAATTATCAACTCAACTGAAGTGCGACATTCCTGTTTTGGGGTGCGGCCTCGGGTGAGACAGTAAATCAGCCCTATTAAAAGCACTTCAGTAGGAGACTTTGTGTTGCCAGTTTGTCTGGCATCATGCTTTCTAGCCAGTAGTGTGCGTTTCGGAATAGAATGAGCATATCTTGATTACAGGAGTACATATTTGTTGAACTGCAGAGCGTGCGCTCTCCGAAGCTGAATATTTGCTTTGTGAGGCTTATTCCACATGTGAAACGAAGGTAAAACCACTCGAGAAAGAATGCCAGTGTTAGGTTGGGACAATGATGTAAAATTTCTTCTGTTCCCGTTTCCTAATGTGCGAGGGCTCCAGTTCTGTGGTCGTTTTACACCTGACTTTCAGTTTTTTTTTCTTTGTTCCACCCTCTGCTTGACTCATCTCAGCGAGTGAATCTCAGCCTGCGCAGTTCTCAGGGGAAAAGAATATCAACTCAACTGAAGTGCGACATTCCTGCTTTGGGATGCGCCCTGAGGGTTAGTCAGTAAATCAGCACTGTCAAAAGCACTGCTCTAGGAGAATTCATATTGCCAGTTTGTCTGGCATGTTGTAAACTTTTTTTTCTACTGGTTTCTTTATGCATTAATACCAGGAGGTGGCATGTGGCTTGACCCCCATCTAGCCTACTCCTCTAGAAGTAACAGTAGATGTCGTACCACCCAGGCTAATGTGCTGCATGGCTAAACACAGTGTCCTATAGGCGAGATCTAATGGCTATGTCAGCAAAATATTTTTACCATACTCAACTATAACATCACTTAAACCTTTGGTTGGAGACACAGAGACACACACACATGGGGAGACACACACACACCTACCTCCCCTCATATTGGTGGAGGTAAGGTGCGGCCTGCGACAGCTTAGTCAGGGCTTTGGCCTCTGCACTGTTAATCATCATATTGGTCCCCTGCCAGCCTGACCGCCAATTAGTCCGACAGCGCCACATGCTGCACTACATGCTACACTACACTACGGCTACCACCCCCTTGCCTGTAACGGCCCATTGTATCGCCCTGGTAAGCCGTTTATTAAATTCACGCACTCCAATGGCACAAATCACCCCTCGCAACTACGCAAATCACTTCTTTAACCACCCGCACTCGCCGCCTTGTTTTCCGATATGCACATGTTGTCAGCTGTCCATAGCATTCTCGGCTTCACTCGATCAGCCGGTACCACTGTGCCTACCACAATCTCGGCACAATAGAGGAATAACATCTTCGCTCAGTCACAATATCGGCACAATTAAGGAATCACGTTTTCGCTCTGCCACCATATCGGCACATTTAAGGATTCCCTTCATCGCTCTGCCCGGATTATAGAGCTACCGACACAACTGTGGAATTCCCACTTAGTCCTGTTCATTAAAATAAATAGCGCCCTGATCCACGTGTAAATAATGTAAATAGCCTCACTATTCACCTCAAGTCACCTGATAAAGTATGTAAATAACTTTATGATTCTGTTTCTAAAATGTATATATGCTTTTCTCCCTATCTCTCCCTTAGGCAATTAGAGGCTTAATAACGTTAAGGCATTAATTGAATGTCCTGATGATGGTCCCCATGATTAAGTAGGGGGACCGAAACGCCGTCGACCTGTCTAGCACCCTATACAAAACTTGATTTATATGTGATGTAATGGTGCTTTCTTGATACTTCTGTACAGTTGAATTTTAAACAGAAAACGTTACTTTTGCCTTAAAAAGCCCTTCTATGTTCTCAATCTACCTTCTGTATTGGATCTGATAGTGGTTGGGCACAGGCTTGTGCGCCACACTGGTGAATTGTTGAAGGTATTCTTTCTATATGAATCATTTGTTCATTGAGTAAATTTGAAGACCTCTGTCCGGCTGGACATGTCGCTCCAAATATAGATCTGATTCTGTCTATATTTATTGTCTCATATATATGTGCATGCATGGGACCGCTGTTGTTCTAAAAAAAAAAAAAAAAAACAACATGATGCACTACAGCACCACCATCTGTCTGTCCTGTGCTGGCCAGGTCTGGTAGCCCGCTACCCTCACCTTCAAACATTAGCGCCGTTGGTGCCAATTGTCCATCATCAACCATTTTTATCATCCACATCTAAAAACTGAATCAATTTAAGACTAAATAAGTCTGCATAAGCACCAAAACAGAGGAACAACTTAGAAGAATTAAACAGTTAAAGAAAATGAAGCACACCCAGTACCAGGGCTAAACACCCCTTCTGTTAGAGCTATGTTGGCTAGTTCCATAATGAAGGAGATCGGGGTCGGGGAAGACCATTCTTCCAACCTCAAAGCGGACTCCACGGCCTCCAGGGTTGCCTGTTGCGGGATGTTCGTGTATAAGGCTTCCACGTCTAAGGTCAAGAGGATGTCAACGTCCTCTCTGCCGTCCACATCATTGATCAAGCGGAGGACGTCTCTGGTGTCCTGAAGGTAGGATGGAATTTTCTTCACCAGAGGTTGTAAAAAAACATCACAAAATTGTGACAATGGCTCCAAAAGAGACCCTATTCCGGAGACGATGGGTCTCCCAGGAACAGGGGTGATACCCTTATGAATTTTGGGCAGGGTATAGAAGTAGGGCGTGACCGGTTCCATGGTGATGAGGAAGTCTGCTTCCTTCTTAGTAATCCATTAATTAGTTTCACCCTCGATCACTAGGCTCATGATAGTAGTCGTCAGCCGTTTCGTTGGATCCACAGTGAGGGGTCTGTAGTGGGTGTTGTTGGACAGTTGTCGTCTGCATTCTCGGTCATAATCATCATAGTCTTGGATGACCGTGGCTCCACCCTTATCTGCTTGTTTAATAACAAGGGTGTCATCATTGCCTAAAGCGATGGATGCTTGTTTCTCTGCATTCGTCAGGTTATGAAATTGTTTGATGTGTTGTTTCTTCTTCAGGCTGGCAAGGACCGCTTGCTCGAATGTCAGAACTTCTGGGGGGACCATACCATCCGTGGGAGTAAAGGTGGAAGGTTTCCTTAATCCGGTGTCTTGGCTCGTGGGCTCAGGTTTATCATCAAAGAAGGCTCGTAGGCGTATTTTTCTGAAGAGTTGTCTTATTTCAATCATCTCTTGAAAACTGTCTGGGGTGGGAGTCGGGACAAACCCGAGACCCTTCTCCAAAACGCTCTTCTCCGTTGAAGTCAAAACTTTATTTGAAAGGTTGACAATTAGACTTTTCTCCCCCTGGAGGTGGTGCTCCTGGTTTCCATCATGGTCTGTGGTATCGGTTGATCTTGCCACTGTACCCCTTTCTGTCCGTTCAAGTGCGATATTCAGAAAGTCATCTCTGGCCTCACACGAACAGAGCCACATTCCAGAATAGTTTCTGCCACTTCCTTTGCAACCAATTAGTGCAATGACAGAGCAGAAGTCACTATCTGATATTCCTAGATTAACACTCCGAGTTCTTCAACAAGATAAAAACTCAGCAAACCTGGAAATCCCCGCTTGCTGTGTTTCGATTAGTAATGGAACTCTAATGAGCAACTGATAGCTATCACTTCCTAGTGACATCTTTAATTGACGTCTTATGTCCAGCAAACTTGCGTCAAACCAGGCACCTGTCAGGTATAAATATTACCAACGTTGCCTTAAGCCTGTGGCCTGTTGCTAGCTGTTGTATGCTGTCTGCGAGCGAGCCTGCTGCTGCAGCCAGTGTCCCATTGCTGCTGTTGGTGAAGTTACTGATACCATTATCGCTGATAAAGCGCGAACGATGGTGTGGTGAGCTTAGGAGCTGAACAGCCGTCCCTCTGCGAAGAGCCCAGCAGATGTCAAGCTGCCGCGGACGCTGTCCCCCCTCCTCCTCCTCGACGCGCTGAACAGAGAAATCCAGCTCCAGCGCTTCTAGTCTGCCCTCGCGGGTGACTGGGATACCGAGTTCCTCCTGAAGGAGATACCAGACCTCCATCATTCTATTCAGAGGTATGGTGTTGACTAAACCCTTAGATGAGAATTCTTGAAGCAAACCTTGGCAAAACCAACTTAACTTAAAGCTACTTATTTACTCCCCTTCCACGTGTTAGGCTTAGGTCAGGCACACCGGGGTAGGTTTAGTTAGAAGCACCAGTTGAGTATTTTAGCCTAATGTATATATGACTGTATATATGTTTTATTACTTTTAAACCATTGTATGGCTAAGAAACCATATCAATGCTTTTACAGTATTATTTCGCAATACTTATCTTACTGTACGTACTTTTTATCATAACAAGTCTTGCAATTGTGGCAATACATTTCTCTTGTACGAGAAGAAAGACTGTTCAATAAATGTTAACCCTTTATTGACAAACGCCCGTCTCTCTATTCTCTACATATCGTGAAAGTAAACTGCACTAATCTGACTGAGTGAAATACATGTCTATTGTTTCACACGACCCTAGAGATTGACTCTTGATCTGAGGAGCAAAGTTGTCATGTTGCACGGTTGTTGGAAAGCTGAATCCCTTCTTGTCTGTGCCAGGGAAGCTGATCACTTCCTATGCAGACTAGAAAGTTTCCAGTGACCTCTGAGCTAGTTGGTAACACACCCAATTAAGTTTAGCATAGTCAGTGGAGGCCTGGAAGATCCGCACTTCTACGTTGATACTACTGTTTATGTTATTCCAATGCGCAGGGCCTAGTGGGAAACTAGGAACTACACTACATGGCGCCCAAACGTTTGGTAAGGCGATAAACTAACGCAAGACGTTAGAGTAACTCAGTCGTGCATATTTCACACAGACCCCTTTCTCCCGTAAATACTCCAACAGACGTCTGGAGTGGGTGAAAGGTTAAAATCCGCCCGACCTTAGTAGGAAGAGATTCCTATGTAAAGCTCTGGTTTATTCAACGTTGAAGGATACAGTGTTCCAAAATATTGTGCACCTAATCTTTGTCTCCTTGGAGGCCAACTCTGCAAACCTTGCATTTTAACAATGCCAGGAGAAAACGGAACCACTGGGGCCGCAGCAGATGCGACTCAGCAGGGTCCCGAACACACAGACCCGGGTGCTATTATCATCCCGGTCCACTTAAGAAAATCTATAACGTTAAAACTTATAGAAAACGGACTGACACCTCAAGGTGGTACAGTAATTTTCGTGATAGAGGCTCACGAGTATCGGCAGACAGAGGTATTCTATTCATGGATAAACTTCCCAGCGGCAAACGCTACAACAAAAGAGTTTCACTATTACAGAATAGAGGAACCTCCGGAAGAGTACGCTCCTTTCGAGGAGATTGAAATTCCACTTAAATTTCAAGAGCACCTGCTCTGGTTTAATGGCGCCCTAAAACATAATGATCACATAACTAGGCTCGGTCCACTAGGCAGACCAGGAGCAACGTGGCCGGTTCTAGCCAGCTACACACCACATCCGGACATTGTAAAAATGTCAAAGGAAGACACACAATAGGATGCCCATTGTGAACTCTTTAGTTTGTTCAAACATATGCTAAATTATTGGTAAAACGGGAACAAATTCCTTTCTGGTTAGCACAGAAAATCACTCAAATAGAGGCAGTATTTCCTGATACTACCCCTATAGAGAAACACAGAATCTTGACAATCTGCCTTCCTATGGGAATCGCACCACACGTGGAGGACTGCGACACTTGAGGTACAGTCGTTGCTTCCATTTACACAAAAACACACGGTGTTCCGTCTATGGCGGTAATACCAGAAGTGCTAAAACAGATTCAAAATGAATACGGTCCAGAGCCCGCATTAAATCTTGGTATGAAATTACTGAAAGACTTCAAGCAGGTCTCGGCTATATTATTAGCCAATATAAAAGGAGAAGCAGCATCTGTGGCGATCCGCCAGAAGTTGAAGGAAACAGTTATAGAAGATCCTGTTGAGCTTGCCAAAATCATAGAGAAATGCTATGAAGAATTGGGTAGAGACAGCTTGGGTGGGAAACCGGTAAAGCCCCAACTGCTCGAAAATCCTGAAAAATGATTTATTAAAAATAATTTAAACACTCCTAAAAAAGAGCTGGGATGGAAATAAACAATCCACTCCCAAGGAAAAAGTTTTCCAGTCCAGAGGAAGGTCTCCTCGACGGAGGGAAAGAACTCTGACTCGAGAACGCCAGTCTCCCCAGAGGGAGCCCTCTGAGAAAAGATATAACCTTAGAAATAGGGATACTCTGAAAAAACCTGATAGATATCAAAGTATTGATACACGTCCCTCTCGATCTTTTCCACAGAATTCGGAAAGAAGAGGACGGTCAGACCCAGGAGAGCACACCAAGTCCAAAGACAAGGCACCTGCATTATATAAAAATCATGTAGGATGGGATGAGGACTCAACTCCTCACAAAATCCAATTAAAAAGTGAACCAACTGCCCAACGGCAGTATCCCATTAAGCAAGAAGCTAAAAAACAAGTCAGGGAGATCTTAGATCAACTTGAATACCAGGGGGTGATTGAAACATGCACCTCTCAAATGAACAATCCTTTGTTTCCTGTCTCCAAGCCAGACAATTCATATCGTCTAGTTTTGGACTACAGACATCTTAATGCATGTTGTAAAACTTTTGCAGTACAAAACTCCCATAGTGCAGCCCTAATGAATAACATAGTTAGGAAAAAATATAAAACGACATTAGGCATATCTAATGGTTTCTTTTGTCAAAGCATTGCACCAGAAAGCAGATATTTGACCGCTTTCTCTGCATTTGGGTCGCAGAAAAAATTCTGTCGACTCCCACAGGGGTTCAAGAACAGCCCAGGACTATTCTCAGCTAGAGTAACAGAGTTACTACAAATATATGGTGATGAGGCATTATCTTACGTAGATGATATCTATCTCACAGACAACGACTTGGATACTCACTTGAAAAGAGTGAACACCATTATACTTGGGTTCGCAGCAGAGGGTTACAAATTCAACTTTAAAAAGTCCCGAATTGCCCATCTGACGGTACTATTTTTAGGGTACGAATTATCAAGTGAAGGGAAAAGCCTAGCGGACAACTTCTTAGAGAAGTGCGCTGTACTCCAAGCTCCAAAAACGCTGAAGAATTTACAATCCATTCTAGGTTTTCTGAATTTCGGAAGTACATCCATTCTAAATTACACAGAGAGGGTTAAACCTCTCTACGAACTAATTAAACCTGATTTTAAACAAATCAATTGGACTCAAAAACACACAGAAATTTTGAGATCACTGCAAACAGACATGTTAGCAAAAACAAAATTAGATACACGTGACAACACGATCGATCTTGTAATCCGAGTCATCCCAGGAAGATGCGGATTCACGTACCTGACCTCTAATGGGGGAGAAAAGGTACCAATTTCGATTAAATCTCACTTGTACACACAAGCAGAAAAAGCATTCAGTCACACAGAAAGAACTGTGAAAGCAGTGCAAATTGCATTAGCAAATGAACGAGAACTAGCACACGGCAAAAGGATTAATATCCTCACAGCGGAATCCGCCTTCGAGGCGCTATTCAGCCCAGTAAACCTGCCTACAGTGTCACTGGATCCGAAATGGATACAGTGTGTAGATTCTCTAGGAGCAGAAGACGTGAAATACTATTTCGCCCCGCAATTTAAAGAACTGAATGATTTAGAATATGAAGAAGAATATCCTCTGCCAATCGAACTTCTGCCTCTTCCACAATACGCTTGTATAATCTATACAGATAGATTTGTACAGCATTTCAACGTAGAGAGAAAATCCTACGATGCAGCCTGTGCGATCATTAAAGGTCGTTGGCTGTGCGGTAAATTCAGACCAAAAGTAACAAAAACTGAATCATTGAGAAACTGTTCGGCTCAGAGAGCTGAAATCAGATGTTTAAAGATGGCGCTCGAAAATGCAGAACGTGAATTCCCGACACTTATCGTGTGCGATTCTCATTTTTGCGTCAAATCTTACAACAATAAGCTGCAGAGGTGGATTGAAAACGATTACAAAGATGACACAGGTGCCACAATAAAGCATAAATTGCTCTGGAAACAGGTAGCTCTTTTACACAAAGAACTACAAAAGACTCACGTGATTCACGCACAGAGTCTTCAACGTGATGGCGTTCACGTTGCAGGGAATTCATTGGCTAACACAGCCACAGCGGAAGCAACTAACCCGGCTTCCGTAGCCACAAAAAAGCGTACAGATAAATACATAGATGGGGAAACCATGCTGGCAGTAAAAACGACCGTAAAAGGCGACTGTGCAGCACTACCCGTGAACTATCCACTCAATTATGCATACGTAATCGATGCAAACTCCGTTCCTTTTGCTCGAATCCCTGGAGTGGGGGACAGAGTAATTCCAAACAGGAGCAGGAGGGGCTTCCTCTTACTGGAAGCACACATGGGGTTGGGTCTGAGACACCAAACAATCAAGGTTTCTCTGAAAGAATTACAATCAGAGTACTGGTGGCCAGGAATGAGCATAGATATTCAATGTTTTGCTCAAAATTGTGAAGACTGCAACAGAGATCGCACTAATGAACAGGCCAGTGTAGTCTCAGGATCCCTGCTAGACAGCATAAGGCGGTCTATCTGCGCAATCAAAGAAGAGAAGCGCGTCCCATTGTACACAGTTAAGGCTAAACACACTTAAATAATGTAGCCTCCTGCGCTCGGCTGACGCTATAACTGTTATAAGAGAGATCTGCGAGTCTATATCGGCACATACGCAATTACCACGTTCCATTCTGACCAGGGTCCTGCTTTTAGCTCTCGAGCTTATAAGGAGGCCATGGCCAGCATGGGAATTGGGTTGCGGTATTCTTGTACGTCCCACCCCGAAGGGAATAGTGTGGTTGAAAGAAAAAACCGGGACATAAAGCGATCTATAACAGCGAAGGTATTAGGTTCAGGCGCTGGGTGGGTCAAACATCTAATAAGTGTCCAAACTAGTCTTAATAACTTGCCAAGAAATTCTCTAAAAGGTTTCAGCCCATACGAACTATTGTTCGGAATTAGAATGAACATTCAGGACCTCGATAGTCAGATGTCAGTGGTACAAGAAAAAAACAACAGACTTTGACATCAAAGATCGTTTGGCTGTTTTACAGGAACTGAATGAAACAAGAAAATCCTTAAGCAACATAAAGTTAAAGCAACAGCCAGATACCACTGACGAGGCACCACAAGCAACAGCCCCAGCAAGGCCTGTCTGGATTCCAAAGATTGGGGATCTAGTCAGAGAAAAGATCGCGGTGAAGAAGGAATTTGGGCCTTCTTACAGAAAAGCAGTACCTGTCTTGGCAGTCACCGGAACAAGATCAGTTGTACTACCGCCCCTTGCTGGTAAAAAGGAGAACAGAGTCGTGTCCATCGACCTGGTAAAACCACAAGCATGTGGCCTATAATCAACAGTAGGCCCAGTGGACTCCCAAGAAACAACAGAATACCCAAACTTGCAACAATCCAAGAGGTTCAAACTGAAAGACTAATCACATTCGATCAGCCTGCAGTGCACAATGAAGGACTATGCAATAATGCCATGGAACTTGTGCCTCTTGAAACACAGATTGAAACAGTTCATCAAGAAACTCCAGTCTACACTAATGTGGCATCAGAAAGTGCTACCGAGAGACAGATTGAAAGAACAATCCCATCAATTGACAGAACTGCCTCTGGTTATTTCATCAACTTCGACAACTTCTCTGAAGATCAAAACGACCCCGAAGTGATGCCAGAAACAAAAAAGACTTTTAAAGAAAAAGCAACGGAACTCTTTCATCAACTGAAGGAAATCTACCTTGTTTCCCCTTGGTTAGAGTTCTGGTTCGGTCTAGGTGTGTTTTTCCTCCTGCTTTGGCTCATCGTGGTACTTTGTTTGGGAAAATTCATTGAGGGAAAATATATTACAATGGACACAGCAAGTCAGAACATCAACCTAGTCCTCAAACCACACAGATCATCCCATGTGAAGAAAAGAGAACTGTCAACAGTAAATGTCACAGCAATTCCAATACCTGGTGGGGTAGTATGGGAGAAAACAGACTATGAGATATATGGTCCGGTCGAAATCCTGAAGTATCCTCATCAACTGAAGGTTTCCTTAAGTGACTTTGTAACACCTAGTACATTCTCTGATGATTGGGACTTTAACAGTATTAATGACATGATGTCTGATTTAGTAATGTCAGCTAGATTCACAGATCATGATTATTTACAAGGTTCATCTAGTTATGAGCAGTTATTCTGTTACACACACTATGGTGATCATTACTTGCATAAATCTGCACAGCCTAGAAATGTTTTTATGTATAATCAATGGGAACATTGTGCTACACCACCTAAAAGCAGTTCTAAAGCATTTTTTGAGAAATTCAAATACTTCTCAGGGTTTAACACCAGTAATGCAGAAACGTTTTATTACAAACTGTTAGATAAAACAGGAATGAAAACAATGCTGACAAATTCTAAATTGATATATTCAGAAGCATTTTATGAAAAAATGATGACATTTGGTTTTGATTATTGGAAAAATAACATTGAAACGAAAACAATTTGGGGTACAAAAGATTGGCAGGTACAAGGCCTTGAAGCACTATTCAGAACCTGCATGATACCAGAACAAATGTTGTTTTTAAATGACACAATACACCAAACATCCTATCTTGGCCTAGCTAAGATCAAAGACCTTAAAACACAGTCTATACCAAAGCCAATACCTGAAAATACAACTACAGATATTGAGTTAGACGTGTCACAAATTTTACATTTTAACAGAACACATCCTGATTGGAAAAAGTGGTTAATCTGGCCTACTGACACAAACAGCTGTCAAGATAGATTCCTGAATAAAACACAGGGGTTAAAAATGACCAGACTAGACCCGAGATACTCCCAGAGACAACATCCAGGGATAATAACAGCATACAGTGTAGGGAAACTCTGCCTTGAATGGCTAACATCATCCACACTGGCTGAAATTAAGCAACACTTGTCTTTACTAAAAGATGGTGCTGATTTGCGCGATTTCATTCTTGGACCACGCAAACAGCGTCAAAAGCGTTTCATGGCGACCAGTATCTATGCTGCGTACAACGAGGCTTGGAAAGTCAAACAAATTGAAACAGCTGAAAAAATACGAGAAATTGATCGTATTAATTTGGAAAAATCACTTTCTGTAGTAGACAATGGGTTAATGACTGTCTTCCAGAATATATTCGTTGGACAATATTGTATCCTCTGCCTTTGATGTGATAGATAGAGACTTGCTAATGTTACAACATGGCCAATCTCAATTACGTTCTATTATACAATTAGGCTGGACGCTGCAAAATCTTCGTTCAGGCTATGTGCCTTGGCGTTTAATCAACACAACGTCATTATTTTCCATTTTTAACCTTACTGATAAACAGATCAGTTTGCCACAGAAAGGAGCAGACTATACAATCCTGAGCATCGAAAAACTTGAGAGATTACCATTGACAATGTCAGAGAGTCCTGTCATTGAATGGATAATACACAGAATTATCACTATTCCGATAACAACTTTCCGATTTAAAAAGTGCCTTGAATACATACCTACTGGCCAGTATGAACGATTGGGTAAAGGTTATGTAAAATCAGAATGGAAATTACCATACACACATTCTTGCTATAGTGACAGCGACAAAAATGTATTTCTTAGTGGTGACAACTGTAAACATTCACTAAGCGGTATACTTTTGTGTCAGGGTATTAATTTACACGGAGCATGTGATGGAAATTCTAACAACCTTTCATGCCACCAGCTAGTCACACCTGCAACTCAGATAGAGCCCTTCTTTATGCAACTTGCAAACGGGAGTTACATTCTTAGAACGGATCACAGATGTTGTGGCCTTGTGCCAGGGAAAAGTTATCTAGTAAGCGTAACATCCATGGTCAAATGCTGTATGCAGGCCTTGTTCCCGAGTGGGCCTGCAGACACAGTGACTCCCATCTGGCCTCGTCTGAATCTCTATTCTATACGAATTAATACTTTAAGCAAAATGAAGTCTGTGCTTTTGCAGACAACAGTGCCTATAACGTCATCAAAAGAGACGTATGATCTTCTAGTTGCAAGGACAGCTACTGAAGTTCATGAACTTTTATCAACAAATTGCCCCGTGCATTTCGTAGAAATGCTCAGCCAACTCCTTAACATGTCTAGTGCCACAAGCATCCCAGGCATATTTAAGACTATTTTTACGGGACTGCTAACACCTTTTCAAGCAATTTTGGGAATCGTTCCTAATTTTGTACACTCTGTTTTTGGCGGCATACCATTATTTTTGAGACTTGTAGCAGGGATTTTATTTTTGACCGTCCTGCTTCGTTATGGCAAGCCGAAACTCAGACATAGCTCCCATGGGAATGGAAGAGACAATCCTAGCAATGCGCTACCGGGACAGGATAACTAACGTCCTCTGATTGGCCAGGCTAAGAGATCTAAACATGACCTGGTTCCTTTCATTCAGACCTATATGGCAGAACTGTATCTTACCGGTACTTCGATGTATGCTATGCGGAGATGAGTGCGTGTTGGACATCTGTCTTTCACTTCCATCAGCAGTACCAATGGACGTCGATACTTTGCTCAGTCAAATAACGGCTCACGCATTGTGTTGTCCCTAGCGGCTACCAATCCTGATGACGGCATTCGTTGAGACTCCTGTACTACGACTAGGTGGTAACAGTGGAGCAAGTGACAAAAGCAACATCACCCAGGTACGACCTTCTGTGAACATTGCTGCTCCCGACTATGATGACAGCAATCATTCTCACACCTGCCAAGTTACAGCACTATCGAATTTGGTTGAACTGTCACCTGATTTTGTAGACCAATTCTTTGAGAGCCTGTCTGATACTATGTTCTCACCCGTACAGAAACAATAACTTTGGAGAAGCTTTCCGACACACAGCGTTCCCATGAACTCTGAATTCGGCCTTCAGTTTTGATCAACAAAAACTGCTAAAAGCGTTGGAACTCTATTTCCCCGTTCAAGCATTAATTCTTTTGAATTGGACATTTTTTAATATTGACCTTTTTTGGCACGAACAATTCTTTGCTTAGGGTAAAAACTATTCTTAGAGAACAGAAGTTTCACACTTCTATTTCTAAACACATCTAGAGACATAACAAACTTACATCAGCCTCTAGCACATTTATTGCAATGCATTTATATGTGATGATTTATCTCGACCTTCTTCTGTTTCAGAGATACTTCATGTGTAATTCTTTATGCATAATCGTTCATTGATTTCATATGCAATAATTTTTGAATGATTTCTATGCTTCAAAAACGTACAGTACCTAAATTTCACGTATTACAATATACGCCTATTTCGAATGCATTTATGTATTTTGGGGTGGGCAATGTTACACATGCATCTAATTGCTCTAGTTTTAGTAATTTGATGGACATGAAAACGTGGAGTGGGTGTTGCGTGTTTATCTAGGTTCCTGATCGATACTGTGACCTTATGCCCCTATTCGGCTATAAATCCATTTATTCCCTATATTGGTATAACCGTTCAAGTGCGATATTCAGAAAGTCATCTCTGGCCTCACACGAACAGAGCCACATTCCAGAATAGTTTCTGCCACTTCCTTTGCAACCAATTAGTGCAATGACAGAGCAGAAGTCACTATCTGATATTCCTAGATTAACACTCCGAGTTCTTCAACAAGATAAAAACTCAGTAAACCTGGAAATCCCCGCTTGCTGTGTTTCGATTAGTAATGGAACTAATGAGCAACTGAAAGCTATCACTTCCTAGTGACATCTTTAATTGACGTCTTATGTCCAGCAAACTTGCGTCAAACCAGGCACCTGTCAGGTATAAATATTACCAACGTTGCCTTAAGCCTGTGGCCTGTTGCTAGCTGTTGTATGCTGTCTGCGAGCGAGCCTGCTGCTGCAGCCAGTGTCCCATTGCTGCTGTTGGTGAAGCTACTGATACCATTATCGCTGCTAAAGCGCGAACGATGGTGTGGTGAGCTTAGGAACTGAACAGCCGTCCCTCTGCGAAGAGCCCAGCAGATGCCAAGCTGCCCGCGGACGCTGTCCCCCCTCCTCCTCCTCGACGCGCTGAACAGAGAAATCCAGCTCCAGCGCTTCTAGTCTGCCCTCGCGGGTGACTGGGATACCGAGTTCCTCCTGAAGGAGATACCAGACCTCCATCATTCTATTCAGAGGTATGGTGTTGACTAAACCCTTAGATGAGAATTCTTGAAGCAAACCTTGGCAAAACCAACTTAACTTAAAGCTACTTACTTACTCCCCTTCCACGTGTTAGCCTTAGGTCAGGCACACCGGGGTAGGTTTAGTTAGAAGCACCAGTTGAGTATTTTAGCCTAATGTATATATGACTGTATATGTGTTTTATTACTTTTAAACCATTGTATGGCTAAGAAACCATATCAATGCTTTTACAGTATTATTTCGCAATACTTATCTTACTGTACGTACTTTTTATCATAACAAGTCTTGCAATTGTGGCAATACATTTCTCTTGTACGAGAAGAAAGACTGTTCAATAAATGTTAACCCTTTATTGACAAACGCCCGTCTCTCTATTCTCTACATATCGTGAAAGTAAACTGCACTAATCTGACTGAGTGAAATACATGTCTATTGTTTCACACGACCCTAGAGATTGACTCTTGATCTGAGGAGCAAAGTTGTCATGTTGCACGGTTGTTGGAAAGCTGAATCCCTTCTTGTCTGTGCCAGGGAAGCTGATCACTTCCTATGCAGAGAAGAAAGTTTCCAGTGACCTCTGAGCTAGTTGGTAACACACCCAATTAAGTTTAGCATAGTCAGTGGAGGCCTGGAAGATCCGCACTTCTACGTCGATACTACTGTTTATGTTATTCCAATGCGCAGGGCCTAGTGGGAAACTAGGAACTACACTGCAGTGTCATATGTGGTGGGCCATGAAACATTGGACCTTGTTGGTAGCCTTGTTGCCAGTTGGGGCGTTGTGGGACTCGATTGTTTTTCGCAGGGTAGCCTCCACTGGAGTCACTACTCGTGGAGCCTCGTCTATTGTTGTTATCCGAGTTGTCGTCGGAGGAATAGTTGGTCTTTTTTCCTTTGAAGTCGTCCTTTAAGTAAGGGTAGACTTTCTCCTTTTCAAACTTTGTAATGTCTTTCTGAAGTTTTGTTGTTTTTTGTTTCAAGAGGTATTCGTGGTGATCCGCCATTTCCTGATTAATTTCATCTAACTTGGTGGTGAAGGCAGCTTTGTTGTTCTTATTGACAGTACTCTTCATTGTGGCTTCTAAAGCCGAAATTTTTTCCAAAAAGGCATAAGATAGGCGTTTCGCCGTTTGTGAGATTAGGAAAAGTAGATCTTTGGTGCATTTCCATGACACCTGGCACCAGTCGACCTTAAATTGTTTGTCTTCTAGGAAAAGCCTAGGAATGATGTTCACGACTAGTCCCTGTGGGGCTATGTTGCTCCTAAGGTATTCTGTCATCATAATGCCATGTATAGTGATCCTTATTAATTCTTTCTTCATCTCAGTTAGCGTCAACCATTCATCATTGGAAGTGCCAGAGGCAGAAGAAGTCGTGCTGGTGAGTAAGGGTGGCGCTGATCTTAAGGCTTCGGCTATGGCATCCTCATCAAAGCTGAGGCCCGGTACATCCTCCATATCGATGGGGGGTGGCTGGGGTCAAGGATATATGCTAACCAGAAAAGCACAGCTACGGATCTGGTCTGCTCAGTATATGTGATCTTGACCTTAGACGTGGAAGCCTTATACACGAACATCCCGCAACAGGCAACCCTGGAGGCCGTGGAGTCCGCTTTGAGGTTGGAAGAATGGTCTTCCCCGACCCCGATCTCCTTCATTATGGAACTAGCCAACATAGCTCTAACGGAAACATTTTTCAAATATGAGTCACAGCTATACCACCAGATCCGCGGAACTTCGATGGGTTCTACTTTCGCACCGAGCTTGGCCTGTATATATATGGCCACCTTCCTTTGAGAAACATTTCATCTACCCATCTGATCACAACCCATTCCTCGAAAACCTCACCTTATGGCGTCGCTACATCGACGATATTCTGGTTTTCTGGAAAGGCGACCGGCCTAGTTGTGAGGCCTTCTGCGCATGGATTAATCTCCAGGATCCATTTCTGAAATTCACGGGTACCATTTCTGAACATTCTTTACCCTTCTTGGATCTGACTATCCAGCTGACTCCCACAGAAATCACCACTACCCTCTACAAAAAAGAGACCAATAGAAATAGCCTCCTTCTGTATAACAGCCACCACACTAGAGCCTTGAGGGACAACCTACCGTTCGGCCAATTTTTAAGGCTCCGCAGAAACTGCAGCTTGGTAACGGACTACAAACAAGAAGCGACTACCTTACAGCATAAACTCCAGGACAGAGGATACCCAACAAGACTACTTAAACAATCGGTGAAGAGAGCGCTCAACAATAACAGAGATTCTCTGCTGGAAATTCACACCAAGGAGACAGAGGATATCCTCACATGTGTCACCTCCTTCACCAAAAATTCCACGTTCATCAAAAAAACAGTGAACTCCCACTGGGGTATCTTGAACTCGGCAGGCTTGGACATCCCCCGGCCCCGGTTTGCCTTTAAAAGAACAACAAATCTTAAAGACACTCTGATTCATACTCGACCAAAAAAGACGAGCACTCTCCCTCAGAACACCCTCTGGGATTTGCCCCCAGTTATGGGCCACTACCGATGCGGCTCGTGTGTCGTATGTCCCCAGTCAACACAAGGTAAAACCATAGTGCTGCCTAATAACTTCACCTAAACAAACACACAAACTGCAACAGTTCTAAATGCATCTATATGCTGACCTGTCCATGCAGATTAAACTACATCGGAATGACAATGCGCACGGTAAAACTACACATTATGGAACACAACAGCAATATTCGCTGTATGAAGACACATACTCGTCTTTACGAACATTGCAAGCAACAAGGCCACCCTGCTGAGAGCATACAATGGACTGTTCTTGAATGTCATCCATCTATCAACCAACAAGCCTTATACAAAATCGAACAGCGATGGGTGTACCGTCTACAAACTGACACACAGGGACTTAATGATTCTGTCCCTTGGAATATGCTAGCCAGATAAACCACACTTGTGTGGCCCTTCTGATAGTATAAGAAATACTATCCTTTCCCACCAAAGAATTAGAGAACCAGCACACGTTTTGATCCAACCCCCATGACATTTTGATTGTTCTAAAATGGCGCCTGGTTCACTCCCTTTGGCATGGTGATCTGGGCATCTTGTCTCCAACATCAAGCTACCAAATAAACCCTTCCAGGACGGACCCTCAATCCCAAATAGGATAGGTCGAGAAACACAATGTTCACCCGTTTATTACCAGCGGGCTACACAACCCCCCATCGTCAGATATAGTTGGGCCCCTTTTATTTCCTCTAGCCCATGAGATCCTCTTAACGGATCAACGTACATAATCTGAATGTGTTAACTCTTAAATCCTGCCGGGAGAATCCTTTATTCCAACTCGAGTGACATAACACCCTCACTCGTTTCTATAGGGGCAGTCCCGCTCCAAGATGGCGCTTAACCAGGGCGCCTGTGATAGCCTTTTCCTCCCCCCACCCCTCTCTCTGCTCGAATCATCGGCAAACACGCTTGGCCGCGTTGCCTAGCAACGAGCCTTCGGACACGCCCACCCACGGCAATCGCAGACTTCCGCATTTAAATGTGACTGGGACTCCTGTTCAGTTACCAGCTGTCCTGCGATCTCATTTCGCCGCCGTGGGAGTGGTAGGTGCTTACAAGCGTTTGCCTCGAGCTCTCAAGGTAAGGAGGTTAGACGGGTTAACTGGGGCTGGCCTACGGTATCCTCCGCACTCCGGATCTCCCGGGGTACCTTTTTGTGGTTCTGTTCCCGGTGCCCCGTGATGCCCTCGGATGGACTACTCTTGTCTTGGCTCTGCCGGGGGTGTTCTACCGTAAGGCACCGTCGGGCTTCGGACTTACTCTTTGCCCCCCTGAGAGCATTGCCGCGATCTAGTAGCGGCAGAAATGTCCGTCTTGTTGGCTTGATGGTGATTGGCTCTGGGCGGCGGTGCTGTTTGGGGCCCGACCTGTGCCCGCGGCGTCACTGCACCCGCGGGTCCCTTGTTCAGATGATGTTCTCTTGGGTTTCTCGGGGTCCGTGGCTGGGCTCCTGACTGCCCGTTGGCCAGCACGGTCCACTTCTACTGCCACCGCTTTTTGTCCAGATTACCGGGACAGTGTAACTTTATCTACCTATCCCTCTTTTACATCCAGGTAATTACCTAGCAGCTCAGGCCCCACAAGGACAGTCTGTGGGGACCATCCACCAGGGATTGTGGGTAAGATCCAACACTTTATCATCACATACTGGGGTTCTCTTTATCCTCATCCCCTTTCAGGCGCATATGGCTACCCTCTCAGCAACCATACAACCTTTGCATTTTGGCACATGAATTAGTAAACAAGCAATGCGTCTAGTACATAGTATATAGATTATAATTTTAAAGTTTTTCACTGACGCATGTCTACAAATGAAACGCACTATTACTCTCTCTCTCTCACTGTTCGTAGTTGTGACCCCACTGAGCCACAACAAACACTGGGAAAAGGGTCTGTCCCTTTCTTTATGTTAAGACCTGACCTACATATTGGATATGAGGCTGCGGAGAATGATTAGTTTTTCATTCTTATTTCTATTATTTTTTCTTCTCTTAGAACGGGAATCCATGCAGGACTCCATCCTGCCTTGGTACATTCGACCACGCAGGTTGTATATGATACATCTTACAGCCCGGATAAGTTTTCCTTATGAGTTTAGGAGCACGTTAAGGCCCTGAAGAATTGCCGACACGGCATGAAACATGTTGACCACACCATAGGTGAGGGTTGAACGAAGCCAAACTACCTCACTTTTGAGCTTCGGTACCCCTCCCTTCACTCTTTTAATAAGGCAGTTAGCCACATGAATAAAGTTGTCTGAGTGGACTATACTTACCTTTTTTAATCACTCCTTCTCGCTCACTACTTCACCCCCCAGGCCCCTCACACACACTCATCCACTGTCCAGGAACAAAAGAACTCTACCAAAGTGTAGCACCCCGTGCTACCCGTCAGGCATTGCACCGCCAGCCGGACGCTGGAGCAGGAGGCCAATGATGAGACAAAACAACCATCAGGTAGGATGACAACAGTCGTCCAGCTTTTTAGTTGTGTGAGGCATCCTAAGTTCCGATAAGGAATTATCTGTATTCCCCGACACGCCTATACACATCATTCAGTGAGAGAGATGCTCTGTTAATCTTTATTCCTTTGGGGAACTTTGTACACTCTTTGGTTATCTGTTTTGTCTTTACAGGAGAAATCCAAAGATAGCTCAGACCATCTTCTAGATATTCTAACGGTAATACTCAAAGAATTACCTCTAAAACCAGTTGGTGACTGTAATTTGATCAGTGTAAAAAGTCCTGCACCTAGCTTTACAGAAGCCAGTGTTCAAGTGGGTGGTCCAAGGCTTAACACATTGACTGCTGCAGCAATTCCAGCAAGGTGCTGAACTTTTCAGATTTCCATTGTTCATGACGAGCTCACACAAGCACACAACAAGTGTACTGCATGACGAGCTGAGCTCGTCATGAGCAGGGAAGGGGTTAAACAATGAAGGTCAAATGGTATGGCATGTCAAATTTATTTGATCTGAAATCCCTCTCAAAAGAAGATATTTCTGTCCCAGAGGTCATATACCCAGGGGCGATTTTCGTAGTCATGTCCCTGATTCAGGGAAAAGTAGTGAAGTCTTCCCAATATTTAAAAAAAAAAAAAAAAAAAAAGAAAATCCGTCTGCCATTAAACAGGAATTTGGTTCTAAGCCTTATAAAACAAAGAAAAGAAGAAAGGCTAAAAGGAAACTACGAAGGATAAATAAGAGGAGTATACTAAGGGTCAAATACCCTACACCAAGGTGCCTGGTGTCAAACCAATATTAACATAGGAGAAGGCCACTGATCCTCAGTAGATTGATTCCCTCCCATTGGCCTTAAATCCAAAAGGATTAGTAATGGCGAATAACGAGATGGGCCAAGTAATATTAGTGCCCTTACTGGGTAAGGGGAACAAAAAGGGGATGATGGACGGAGCGTTTGAGCAAATCAAACACTCACCCCCAGTCAACTGATCTGGGTTTAATCCATCAACATTCTTTAGCTCACTCAGCCACCCCAGTTCAGACATGGCCATATGCAAATCAGTCTGACCCTGTGCCTCATGGGAACAGTCCAGCTCGAACTGCCAAACCAGGTCTTGCCTGGACCGGAAACAAGCATCCTGGTACCGGTTTCGGATTCATAATCCTCATCAGCCAGGCTATCTTGAATCCAGTGGCCAAGTGAGCAACAGAATCACGTCTGAGCATACCTTGCCAACTTAGGGCGAACAAAGCGAAACAAAAGGGGATGATGGACGGAGCGTTTGAGCAAATCAAACACTCACCCGCAGTCAACTGATCTGGGTTTAATCCATCACCATTCTTTAGCTCACTCAGCCACCCTAGTTCAGACATGGCCATATGCAAATCAGTCTGACCCAGTGCCTCATGGGAACAGTCCAGCCAGAACTGCCAAACCATGTCTTCCATGGACCGGAAACAAGCATCCTGGGACCGGTTTCGGATTCATAATCCTCATCAGCCAGGCTATCTTGAATCCAGTGGCCAAGTGAGCAAGGGGCTCACGTCTGAGCATACCCTGCCAACTTATGGCGAACAAAGCGAAACAAAAGGGGATGATGGACGGAGCGTTAGAGCAAATCAAACACTCACCCTCAGTCAACTGATCTGGGGTGGCTGAGTGAGCTAAAGAATGGTGATGGATTAAACCCAGATCAGTTGACTGGGGGTGAGTGTTTGATTTGCTCAAACGCTCAGTCCATCATCCCCTTTTGTATCGCCTTACTGGGTAAGGGCATGCTTACTTCGTCTGCTGGAACTGAGCTCTTTTGGCCGAACGATGATCAAAGGGGGTTAAGGGAACTGCAGCAAACTCATATGATGATCTTGACTGGGTCCTTCAATTGGCAGATATTTTTTGCTGACCCCGTTACAGAATTTGTTTTGAATAGATCACGCATCTGATCTTTTTTCAAATCCTTTCCTCAGCTGGCTAAAATATCATCTAAAGACATCTTCCTCGTTGTTCTTCCTAAAGCCAGTGCTGTAGTCGCTTCCTGGACATTTGTAGTGGTGTATTTTTATTCCGGGATAGTAGCTGATGAGGTCCTGAACTCACTGGATGAGCTACGGCGATCAGGCTTTGAAATCTATGACTCATTTACTCACTGGCCTGCATTCACTAGAGAATTTTGAAAGTATGATAAAGTTCTAGAGGAGCGTGTGGGGGCACAATTCAGCCAGCATAACCATTATACCCGGTCAGTGGGCTTAGGGGCCAGGAGGTGCCTAATTCTGATAGGATCTTAATTGTTAAAACAGAGAAGGCGAGGCAAATCTTCACTGTCATGAACTATCATAAAAGAACGATAAAAACAGGAATTAGATTGCTGGAACAACTAATTCAACAAGCATTTACAATACAATGGTCTCTGCATCATTAAAGGTAGAGCGATTGGCATTGCTCATGACATTTTTTTTTTTTAAATCATAAAAAAATGGCATTGTTATTTACATTGCCAATAGCTTAATCGGTAAATAAATGGCATTGTCATTTACAATGCCAATAGCTTAATCGCTCGCAAATGCATGACCTATTGCATTTACACCCACACAGAGCCACACACACAAAGCCACCCACACACACATACAGACACACCCACACAGAGCCACTCACACAGTCATTCACATAGAGCCCCCTAAACAGAGCTACCATCACACAGACAGAGCCACCCACACATAGAGCCACCTACAAAAAAATATATTTACATGTGCCATCGCATACTGTTTATCCACAGACCGTGCGTAGTAGCCGAAATAACTCTGGGCTGTGAGTAACCAGGAGAGGCACGGGCCAGGTTTATCAACCAGGCGCACTCTACAGAACGTGTGAAATCTGAGGGCCAGAGGTGTAACAGGCACTTGTTTGTAACACCCCAATAGCTGGGGCTGTGTGTTAATGGTGTACACAGGGGCTGGTTTGAGGCTCCCATTTTGGTACTCTAGCACCTTTCAAGCCCATAAACAAATCTACCCAAAACCCCGATATCTCACCAGAGTACAGTTCACATGCCCCCACCAACCTGCACAAAGATCCTGTCAATCACACAAAACACCCTGAGTGCCCTAGCTTTCACCCAATCCATCTAAAGTGCCGCAAGGCAATACACTTTATACGTAAGGAAACGCACACAATACAATCATGACATAGTTTTTGCAAGTTTATTTTCTCATGTGTCGGAAGATGTCATACTTTAAACTATGGCTTGTTTCCATGGATTCCGTTTTATTTAATTTTCATTTGTCAAGAGTTTGTGTATATTTTGTTTGAGACAATTGACAACCGAAGCCTTTAGTGGTTTATGAAGAATCCCTCAGAGGGCTGCCCTTTAATAGCATGTATGACTGGTGCAGGATTCTTCATGGCAACTCTCAGGCACAGTTAGTGATGCCAAGTGCTGCCTGGCATGGGAATGAGACTAGAACAGCTCCATTGCCATTTTAAAGCTGACAGGTCCAGCTGGAAACACAATCAACTTAACTCTAGCCTGTCATTTTGTATTTGCACCTGTGTAATATCCCTGAAGGTTTTTTTGGCATTGTTTTGGCTTTGACTCCCTCCATCGGAAGCTTGCATCGTCTGCTCTCTGTGTCCTTTCATTGGGTGCCTCATCAACGCCTGCAGGACTCCGTTTGTTTCCATGTGGGATGCCTCTCCAGCTCCATTTGCACCCCTGGGGGACCAAAAACCCCACAAACTAAAGGTGCATGGTCTTTAAACTTTTGGGGGTACGATCAGTCCTATTTAGAGGAGGAATGTCACTGCTGTTTTAAGTTTATCCGCCTCCCCCGGCTTGCTCTATCACACTCTGTGTTGATTTGTAGAGTGTCTAATGATGTACTGCTGCCCTCCATGTTACTCTGTCGTCTTAATACCTGCTGTTTGGTGTCTTACACTGTGTAAACAATAGTCATTAAAGTCCCACTGTGAACATGAGACCAGCAGCGGGCTTTATACACACATCTTAAGAACCAGGAAGTGATCATTTTTCCGGAAATCTGTAGGCAGGAGATCTGGTTTGGGGTTGTTTCTGTTTTAAATTTCATCTTTATCCTATTCTGAAGTTACAGCCTCTGTGTGAGTGATGCTCCTCACATCAGGGAAGTCTCCAGCCTGCAGCACCCACAACAGAGTGACTTTATGAACTATGTGCACCTGGCTATGAATAGCCACAAAGGCAGTGACCAGGAAGTAGACAAAGGGGTGGTTTTACATAAAAGGCCCTTCCCATTCAGAACAACAGAGACTGCAGCCCCCATTACCTCTAGCATACATCAAGTCGCAGGGCTACAGGAAGACTAGACAGGAGCCACTCTTAGTAAAAAGATCTAATAGACGGGAGCCACTCTTAGTAAAAAAGATCAAATAAAATTTCTTTAGGAGCCTTTTCTCTTGTCCTTACTTCACTCGCCTCTGCTGATACACTCTACTGTCTTGGAAAACAACACCACACTTTTACTGTGCACAGGAACAGGCCAGGGGCTTTCAAAATGGAACCTACAGGCCTCTCTACTTCGATTAAACGTACAATAATACAATGGGTGCATACACAAACACACACAACATACACTTGGATAGGACTGGGTGACAGGGTATAAATCTGACTGCGCATTGGCAAGACAGCCTCAGCAGTGCCAAATAACTCCATTTTAGTGAGTGAAGAAAACTTTAATTACTGAATATTGGAGGAAGCTTATTAAATGAGACTTTGTTCGTCTGCACCAACTCCCCCTGTGAAACATACAGACCCTGTAACAAAGTTGTGATATACCAGCCTATGTTTAAAAGGGCTGCTTTAGGCTAGGCACACTGCAGGCTAGGGATCTTAATTTTCAAATGATGCGTACACTTCGTATTTACATGTTTATGCTGTCTGCACTGGAAGTGGGGCACTATTTATAATATTTCTTTGTACAGTTTACATCCTCAGATTGCTGGCTATCTCAGAAAGCCTTCTCCCACTACACCCCTAAAACCCAGCATGAAATCTGTACCTTTAATTACTTCTGCTTGATTCCTCTCTTTTTCTATTTCCAGAGCGACCCACTTTACCTTTGATCCTCTGCATACCTTCTATTTCCAAGTATAGCCTCATCTCAGTCTCTTGTCGGTCTGCCTTAATCCTTTTTCTATAATTCTTCAATTGGCTGATAACACATTTCATAGATCACATCCCCTCATCTTCAAACCCCTATCACTTTAACCTTATATCACTCAAATTTTGTCAACCAACCGTTCACCTGAAACCACATAGCTTCACTAATGATCACACCTAATTGGTATTAATATAACGTACCACTAAGTAAATGAATGCATTTTTTTACTTGAGAGCACATCATAATTAATCGCAGTAACTACTAGATAAACTGCTAACCTTGGGAATAGCTGGGTACTCGCCCTAAAGCATTTCAATGCCTAGTCAGTGATAGTTGGCGCTAAATAAACACAATTACATTAAAACACATGCTATGTCCCTGCTCTTTTTTGCACCCTCTCTCGCTCGGGCTCTTTCTCTTTCATGTGTCATTCCACAACTTTCCCCAACCTCCCCATTTTATCAGCTCCCCCAGCCTCTTTTCTACCACATCTGCCCCCCCCCCATGCCCCTCCCCCAATACCTTGGAACTGAGGTCGGGTTCACCTCCCCCAGGCCCCTCCCCCTCGCCCTCGGAGCTACTGCCGTCCGAGGCCTCCTCCTCCGGACCGAAAATGTGGGCGGGCAGCTGGACTGCCGGAGACCCGGGGCGGAGGTCACCAGGTGAGGTCGCCGGAGAAGCCATCAGTCAGTAACACACAGCAACCCCGTGCGATAGCACCACATCACCAGCACCCATGCGCAGTCACAACCCCAGGGCGTGAGCATCCACGGAGGGGCGGGGTACTGCTCATAGCCGACCAATGGACAGCTGTGAAACCAATTGCTGAAAATGAGGCGTAGATCAACAGTAAGGAAATGCCTCCTATGTTCAGCCATCATGGATTGGGGAATCTGCTTCAATTTGACATGGCATCATATGCAATGAGTGAAGACTTTAATTAAAACGAGGCGTGGGGCAAATAGAGCATGGGCTAACTCTCGTACTACAGTGCAAATCTCGTTCAAGCGATGCGGGGCAGTTTGCTTACCTGATGAAATATGCAAGCAATAGAGTGAGGACTTTTGCAAATAGAGCGTGGGCGGGCTTTCGTACTACAGTAGCACTCTCGTCCAAGCAGTTTGCTTACCTGATGAAATAAGCAGGCAATAGAGCGAAGACACCTACCACAGCAGGAGCCACGAACAGCGGGAGAGGGCGGGAGGGGGAACAGCGGGAGCCACGAACAGCGGGAGGGGGCCGGAGCCACGAACAGCGGGAGAGGGCGGGAGCTACGAACAGCGGGAGCAGGCGACCTACCTCATCTTACTGTGCAGAAAAATGGCGCCCATAAGCTTCCGATATTTTTCGGATTTGGGGGCGTGGCTTTGCTGTCCTGAGTGACGGGCTACGTCACGAGCTAAAGAACAGCAAAAATGACGCCCCCAAATCCGAAAAAGACAGAGCCTATTCGGAGGGACGGCTGTCTCCTCCAATGACTGGCTTCCGTTTAGGAAGCCAGCCAATGGAGGGAGAGCCAAAAAGAGGGAGGGATAAAGCAGCCCTCTTACTGACATTAATTCTCGGACTTCCGGTCTGCCTTCGGCAGACCGGATATTACCGAGACCTAAAAAGGGGATATCAAAACCCTTACTTTGTAGATCCTGATAGTGTCTTGGTTAATTGTCTGCCGTGGAATATCGCTGGTTTGACATGAAACCTTGAATCTCTTTTGTCTGTTATTGATATTAAAAACTGTTATGATAATGGACAGCATTGCAAGAAACCTAAGAATTAGAGGATGTAGTGTTCAGTGACTATAGAATTTTTTGTGCTAAAGCAGACAGGCCAATTTAGTCGGCTTAGCTGTTATAACGTCCGTAAAATATGAACTAGTCTGGGTCATTTTAGTTAAGGAATTCACTAACTTTCTTATTATATCAGGTTCAGGTCTGTCATTACAAAAATAATACAATGGGGGGAATGATTGCCCAGATCTAATATCAATTAATACTGACTTCCCACTGAAAAAAAGTCCGGAAAAGCAACTAAAAGAGATTGCAATTTTAACGGAAAAGGTTCACTTGTCTTTCCCTAATGTGCTAATCTTATTGATGGGTGATTTTAACGCAAAGATTCCACCTAACCTATCAAAGGACAAGTTACAACTGGAGAAAGAAAATGTTCTTGGGATCCCATGTCATGTTTTACCGGGCTAGCGAGGGAATGGGTTCGGTCGATATTTTAGGCACACTGTTAGACAGCCTAAATATGACTATTATTAAGCCGGGTATGCCATGCAAAGTGGGGGAAAGTCTGGGATAGGTGGGTGATATATAGAGGACTCCGACGAAAATTAACAAGGGACACGATGCAGGATAAGAGGTATGAATATATGAATAGAGGGGGAAGAAGCTACCTGACGTCCAATCTGTCAGCTGAATAGCCTGAACCTAATGGGAAGTACCCGAAGAAAGTAAACAGTAGATGAAGCCTTCAAGACTGTATAGGGTACTTGGACTGTAATAAATCTGTGATGTTTTGCTATATATCTGTAAGTTTAATCAAAAGAATGACAAAAATATATATAACTACTGTTCATGGCAGATGTGTAGGCGATCAACTGGCCCAGCTCACTTTTGATAATTGGAGGGGGGCTATATTGATCGACTCAGTAATAATCTCACATGAAAGTTATGGCATAGTAAAGGACCTTGTAATAGGTGATATAGCAGGCAATGACCATAAACCAATTGTGCTTCCACTGCATAATAGTGCTTTGTTAAGCGATCATTGACATAATAGTCAGCCAATTTACTGCAGAAATGAGCATAGATTATGGTAAGTAAAATTAAAAATAAATACGATAAATGAATTGTTGGGTTTGTTGAAAGCTCAGACTATTCTATCATCTCAGCACATAGTGCAGGACTCTGAGAACCTAATTGTCTACATAATGGAAGTGGATTATAAAATAGGCTAATAAAACAGGTGGGACAATTAGGGCATGCCTAATTACACTATATTGGAAAATGTATAGGAAAGAAATAAGACAAATAATGTGGAATGAAAAAGAGAATGTATGGACGAAGGCAACTGTTTTGCTTCGAACTGGAATCCTAAAGGGCTTCTGGAACACAGTTAATAGTGTTCTTGGGCAGTCTAAGAAAACTGAAGCAGCGCCTGTTCCTGAAGAAACATGGATTAAGTACATACCTTCTTTAATCAAACACTGCCTGTGAGTACTATGTGTATACCTGCAAAAGCACTCACTTTATTCTGGTTTGGTGAGTTCCAACAAGATGCAAAGCATTATGGAAGTGCCCCTTGTAGATGTGTGCAAGTATTGCTTGCATACACTTTTGGTTTCTTGAAGCCTGCTAGCTACAGTGACTTGGTATCTTCGGAGCGAATGCTTCAGTGCATTGCATGTTTTTTTTAATTTCAGGGGAGAAGACTTTTGGAAAGACTCATCATTTTCAGCTATTGCAGGATGGACCCTTGGATGGCCAGTGCAGGGTTCAGTGCATATTTTGCACAGTAACTGGGTGGTAGAGGTTCAAATGGTCTATGCCTGGGAATCACACGTTACCCCTTTTACCATAAATGTACTGCATAGACAGTTGTCTTGACAGAAGCAGAAACGGCCTCCAATCCATTCTCTAGCTTTTGCACATTAACTGTGCTATTAAAATGGTCTGCATGGCTTGAACACTGCCAACATTAATTACACCAGGAAGGCCATTGGTTTGAGGGCCATCACCGCTTCCCCACTCCCTCATATACAAATGTTGGTCTGCAATGCACGCAGAAGGGCTACGGTGGGTTCATGAAGGACTGTAGGTTCTTTACGTCTTTCCGTGCCCTCATTCACCATCCATCTATCACACCTTTGCACTCCAATGCAACAACTCACCAATGCACTCAGCCATGCACTCACTTTGAACTATTCATTCATAAATCGATGCACTCACTCACTTAGGTTTCAGTGACCTACCTTCTTCTCAATGGCCTCTGGCGATACGATTATTCCCATTAGGGTTGTTATTTTGGTGCGGCATGGTAGAGATGCTGCCAGGAAGGTTGGTGAACCCAGTGCTGATGGTAATAGTATTCCAATATGTAATGCCCATACTATTCCCACCTTCTCTTCAAGACCAAAGCTTTCAGAGGACCTACTTCTCTTTTCAGACCATGCATTTCTTCACTGGCACAAGAACCAAACAGAGACAAGATCTACCTCTAGCTCTGCAAGCTTTAGCCATGATGCCAATGCACCGGCTTGGGAATGGATGTTGGGGGCTGTGAATTAGGCAACTCTCAGAAAACGAGGTTATCACAAATTCTATACATACAACCTACAGCACTACTAATTCTACTAGATGCCGAAAGAATACTGAAAACATTAGCCTTTTATCGAACAATGTTGTTTTTGGAGACATCAGGATTAAAAACACAAATTTGTTCCATTAGTAAAGTAATGAAGAAATGTAGGTGTACTGAAGGAGATTAACTTTATAATATACAAAATATTACTATTATCCGTTTACTGACCCCTTTGTCTTATGACCAAGCCATCGCCTATTTTCCCCCAAAAAATCGTATCTGCTTCTACTCTCTAAACCAGGGAAAGACCATACCTTGGTCAGTAGCTACAGACCATATCCATTATACCCAGGATTCTATACACACAAAATGGAGCATGCAAACTGGAGTCTGGGGTCTAATTTTTTTTTACATTTTGATTTGTCTTTTTTGCCCTAATGCACATATTACGTGCTCAGATACATCAGTAAAGATACTATCAAAGAGCAATATGGAATACAACAGATGGGGCATCCAATGATATTTTGAAAAATCCAAAGAGTTATTCAAACAGGTGTGACTTGTTTATGCACTATTTTACCAATCCTCTTACTACAGAGTTGACCAATCATATACTTATACAGCACAGAAACGTGTGTTGTAAAAGCTATTTTTTGCTGTAACTACCAATAAACACAAGTGAGCACATGAATAGCATCAGTAAGCACAGAAAGTTATGAAAGAGTAGATTGTGAAACTACTCGACATCAGAGTTCTGACTTTATCGACCCAGAATACTCGCCACGCATACACACACACTCAGCCATAGACAGACATGTACTCACTCATCCACAGGTCAAGAGAAGTGTGTGTACAAGTCGCCATTTGTGTTCAGGGGTGAATGCTACTTAGGGTTGAGGCAGAAACGCCAAAAGAGAGGTAAAGCCGAGACATGCTCCCAAGGAGTCCAGAGCTCACAGTGGTTTGATTCAGCGGGAATCGAAAATACTCTTACAGCTCAGCCCAGTGCTTTAGTGCATTTAGAAAGAGGTGAGGGATAGATAAGTATATATTGTTTTTTAAGGATTGAAATTGGCTTAGTAATTTTGGGGTCTCAAATGGGTTGTCCTTCTACACAACTAAGCAGGTACTAATAAACTTCAGATCTAACCCAATGGATCGAATTATTGATTGTAAGAGATGTTCAGCTTTACAGCACTACAATACACACGTAACACGAAAATCAGTCATAACCAGGTTCAATTTTACAAAATGTAATCGTTTCTGGAAAACTTGTCATTATTTCATACAATCTAGGGCCAATTAGATTAAAAAGCTTAGCTGAAAAAATGAATTGATTGGGGTTAAGTTTTAGCTACCCATGATTTTACATATATATGTAATATTTTAAAAACACAGTTTCACAATGCTTCTCAGGGGCTTGTTTTATTGCAGCTCAAAGGCTGTATGTGTGATAATAAGTTGGTTGAATTTTAATTAAATGAAAAATAAGAAGCAGCTTTGCTTACCTGAGAAGGTGGTAATAGAATCCTTTTTTCGCAAGTCAAAGCATTTCATATACCCATCCTGTGAGCCACTAAGCAACATATGAACCTCTGTGGGGTGGAAACACACCTTGTTCACCGTCCGCTTGTGTTCTGTGAACAGCTGGTCTTGTTTGTTTCGAGATGGTTTCCCAAGGTTCCAGGTCACCACTACGCCATTGGTAGCAGCCGTAGCCAACAGGTTCTCGTCCATCTGGTGCCACACCACATCAGCACAGCTGAAGTTGAGTGATGGCTTGCGGCCCACCCTTAGATTTAATTTTTCAGAAAACTGGTCCTCCTCAATTGAGTAGATCTTAAAAATGTTTCGACCGGCAACAACTACTTGGGCAGCATCACGGCAGACACTAATGGCATTTGCAGGAGCATCCAGGTGGCAGAACATGGTCCGACCAGTGATGGTATTACCACCAAGAGCAGTGGTCACACGGGCCATTTTTTCCATGGTTGGGCCTAGGCTGCCGGCACCTTTCCAAACTCCACTTAGGACCTCCAGCGAGGCAACTTATGTTTAGAGGCCCATGGTGTGTGGCCATCTTCTAAATAAACCCATTTTCTCATTAAATCTAGACCCTAATATGGAAAAAAGTCCAATTGCAATGGTTTTCCATCATGGCTTCAGGTGTTAATGTTGCCAGTGTCCATGAACACATAGCATCGCTCTCCTTCAGAAATCCTCGAACATAAGAGTGTTTTCATGTGATAGCTTGCCAGAAAGAAGTCATGTTTTCAGCCTAGGATAAGAATAAAGAGCAAATATTTAAAGTATTTATTAGAAAACTGTACATATGTTCAATGCATACATCATATTACTGAAACACTTCGAAACCACCTCAAGAGGGAATCTTGTGAAGGGTTAAACAGCCTACTACTTACTGGGTATAGAACCTTGCTCAGCCTAAACAGGTGGACTATCTGCCATGCATATTTATACATTGACCATATTTGGCTCAAAGCATCTAAGTTT